>NC_045430.1:189310736-189942299 GCF_902635505.1 Sarcophilus harrisii | reverse complement strand
GTAATTAGTCCTGGATAGCAACTTCAAGGATGCTAATGGTTTAATAGTGCTGGTTCCTTCTTATAGCAGGCCAGAACTAGTTCAGACAAGGCTGCTTCACACTGGAGACAGGGATGAAAAAAAAGTACTAATTTTTCATGTATCAATTAATCAAAAAAAAAAAGTTTTCCTTAGCCATAGCCAGGGAAGGACATTCATTTGCAATCATCTGTAATATAGAAAGGCTACCCAACAAGGATACAGGTTTAAGATGATTGTAACTTTACTGCCTCAGTACTGTCATGATAGTCTATAGTCAAGAACATGAGGAATGAATTCTAGTCCTTGAAGTGCCAATTTTGTACACAGAAAACCAGAATGCTATGTCAATAAACCAATAAACCTTTATTTTGTTGGTTTTGTGTTTTTTGTTTAGGCAACTGGGGTTAAGTGACTTGCCCAGGGTCACACAGCTAGTAAATATTAAATATCTGAGGCTGGATTTGAACTCAGATCCTCCTGGCTGGTGCTCAATCTACTGTGCCATTTAGCTGCCCCAAGACAATTAAATTTTTAAAGACAGTTTCAATACTTTTAAAGGAAAAATTAGCCTAATCTGCATGGAAAGAGGCCTTAAATCAGCACACTGTTAACTTTCGGTACTAAAATGGAAGTAGGATGATAACAAAGAAGATACTAAAAACCATTTTTTTCCTAGAGTCAAGTCTATTAAAGTCAAATTCGTTTGCACCAACTGAACTTAGGCAATGAACTGGGTGTATGTTCTCCGCTCTCTCTAACCCATATAAACTCCAACCTTCCTTTTTTGCCCCTTCACCAGCCCCTTGCTCCTGGGAACTTGAATTTGGTAGGGAAAGGAACTGGGAGGGATGGATAATATAAACCCAATGAGATGTTGAATGCTTGGATCTATAATCCCAGCCAATAAAAATACCCTTGAATGACATTATGTAAAAGTGATATATGTGTCTTTATTTTTAATGCTTTCAAAGGGCTCGCACTTAATATTTTTATGCTTTAAATCTAATTTTTTAATATTGTTTTGTATGCATCATATAAAGTAGCTTTGGCATTTTTCATTTTTTTCTTTTTTGCACTAAAAGCTTGATATGTACAAGAAACCTTCCAAATTTATGGATTCAGGATTTGGGATTTGAAATATTTATTACCTCCTGTTCCCTAGTGCCATTTTAACCCCTACTCCCTAGCACTTTACTTAGTGCTATTTCTACTTTCTGTCCATGAGCCCTGGGCATACACTCCATGTGAAAAGGAAAATGAATAAGCCTTAAAAAACTATTTTATATAAAGATAAGGCTTTATCCTTGACATACTCAGAAAAACTGAAGAAAACCTCCATAAAGGAAGAGCTTTACAGCAAAAGAAAAACTATGGATAAAAAAACAATTTTGAGTGAAGAATAAATACTTGTGCATTTTTCTTTTTGAGGGAATTACTAGAATTCAATCTTCAAAAATGTGGAAGAATATCATATTGAATAGTCAATATACACGCATCCACTAAGTACTTACTATGTGTCAGGGACTGTGATAAATGCTAAGATGACAAAAAAAGACAGAAGGCAGTCCCTGCCCTCAATGAGTTCACAATCTAATGGAAGAGACAAATGGCAAATAAATATGTACAAACAAATGATATTTAGGATAAATAGGAAATAATTAACAGAAGGAAGACACTATAATTAAGAGAGGTTGAGAAAAGACTTGCTGTCAAAGATGAGATAGTAATTGGGACCTGAAAGAAGCCAGGAGGTCGAGATGAGGAGGGAGAGCTTTTCACGAATGATGGACCGCCAGGGATGGAATAGATAAACTAAATCAGTTTATGGCACAAAATGCTCATCACATATTCTGCTGCTTCTGTGCTTGTAACTTTTAAATATTTAGGAAGGATGCTGACAAGCCGAAGTGCCTCCAGAAGAGGATGACCAGGGTAATTATGCCATACCAGGATTACAAAGAATCTGGGGATATTTGCCCTAAAGAAGAAAAAGCTTGGGGATCATAACAACTGTCTTCAAATATTTTGAGCACTCATGAAAAAAGGATTTTGGCTCTACATGCAATGACTGGGACCAATGGGTAGAAATTAAAGGAAGACAGATTTTAGATGCTTGATTCAACAATGAGGAAAATTCCCTGACAATAATAACCGTTCTCTGTACATGCTATTCCCTTTGGTGATTTCATAAGCTCTACTGGATTTGCTTACTATCTCTATGCTAATAATTCTCTAATCTGCAGATCTTCACTTTCACATCTTCAACTGCATATTAAACATCTGAAACTGGATGCCCTACATACATCTTAAACTTAATAGGTCCAAAATGAAACTCATTATCTTTCCCCCTAAACTTCCCTCCTTCCAAACTTCCCTGTTACTATCAAGAGCACTACCAACCTCCAGGTCCTCTAGACTTATAATCTCATCTTCAACTTCTCACTCTTGCCTTTTATATCCAATCCATTGCCAAAGCCTATGGATTTCACCTTAGCAGCATCTCTTATATACAGTTTCTTCTTGGTTATTGCCACTATCCAGCCACCCAATCCAGGCCTAGACTGTTGCAATAGCCTTCTGGTGGGTCAACTTGCCAGAGGTCTCTCCCTACTCAAGTCCATCCATTCAGCTGCCAAAGATACTTTACTAAGATAAAAGTTTTACTGTGTCATCCCCTATCCATTCAATAGCCAATGATTCTCTATTACCTTCAGGATCAAACACAGTGTTCAAATAATTCATAAGCTAGCTCCCCACCCACCTTTCCAATCTTCTTAAATCTTCCACTCTACCCTCAATATATTCTTCAAGCTAGCCTTTTTGCTGATCCTCTCACAAGACACACTTTCTCTCAACTCTGGACATTTTCTCTGACTGTCCCCCATATCTAGAATGTTCTCCCTCTTCATCACTGCCTCCTAGCTTTTCTGGCTTCCTCCAAGTTCCTTCAAATCTCAGCAAAAATCCTACTTCCTGTAGGAAGCCTTTCCTTAATTCCAGTGCTTTCCTTTTGTTGACTTCAAATATATCTTCTTTGTATAGATATTTGCAGGATGTCTTCCCCATTTGATCATAAGTTTCTTGAGGGAAGGAATTCTCTTTTGTTTCTTTTTGTATTTCCAGTGTTTAGCACAGACTGGTACATGGGGAGGGGGGCACTTAATAAATGTTTATTGATTGACTTCCCTTCTATATTTTCTTTGATACTATTTGTCTCTAATTCTTCCCTCTCATATCCTTGGTTTTTCCCTTTGCCTAGCTAAAAGATAGAATTTTACTTTAGTATTTCTAATACTAATCAAATAGTTTTGTGTTTTCTATTCTTAATTTTTAAAATGAGAATGTTTTTTATTTTTATTTTAAACCACTTTGCTTTCTATTATTCTTTCTATTAAAAAAATGACTATGCCCCTTGATAGGAAAATGGTTGGATCTCTTTTTAAAATTTACTTATCCATTTTTCTATTTTGGATCTCTTAAAGAACATAATTGTGAATTTTAGAGTCAAATAAACAACAGTATTTGAACCTAGAACTTCTTGGCAGAGAGTTAGACTCACTGCCAAGAAGTTCTGCGTTCAAATCCTGCCTCTGACACATACTGTGTAACCCCAGGTAGGTCACTTAATTTTGCAATCATAACCAACTCTGCAAGACCATAAATGATAGAGAAGGTGCCGGCTTGCATATGTAGAGGGAATTTCTTCATGTGATAGTTTCCTATACCAATAAAATCCTAAGTCCAGTTCCTATTCAATGATTGTTATCTCAAATTGGATAATATTTATAAAAGCACTTAGCACAGTGTCTAAGTACATAGTAGGTGACTATATAAATGTTTATTCCCTTCTTCCCTTCCATATTCCCAAATCCTAGGGAATTCCCATCCCATTCCCTAGAAAATGGGAAAAGGCAATAATCAGGAATGTTTCAATCAGGAATACTTGAACTAAAAAGGTTTGAAGAATTTGTGAGGGAGTTTTGGATCTGTTTTTAATTTCAGGTGCAATATGTAAGAATTTGTAATACTGGTAATTTTTTTCTTTGTTGGCTAATTTGTTGCTTTTTGAAAAAAAATATTGCTTTTTAATTTTTAACATTTTAAAAAATTTTGAGTTTCAAATTCCCTCCCTTATTCCAGTCTCTCCCTATCCTTTGAGAAGGCAAGTAGCATATCAATTATACATGTAAAATCATGCAGAACATATTTCCATATTAGTCATGTTGCCAAAAAATGAGTAAAGTAAAGAAAGTGAAAAAACATATTTCATTCTCCACTCAGAGTTCATCAGTTCTCTCATTTTGCATCACAAATCCTTTAGAATTATCTTGCATCAATGTATTGATTAGAGGAGGTATCTAAGTCTTTCCCTTATATCATTACAATATTATCATTTCTGCATACAATGTTCTAGTTCTACTTGATTCACTTTGCATCAATTCGTATATATATATATATGTATATATATACATATATATCTTCCCAGGCTTTTCTGAAAGTATCCCCATCATAATTTCTTATAGCACAATTAGTATTTCATCTCAATCATATACCACAACTTGTTCAAACATTCCCTAATTGATGGGCATCCTCTCAATTTCCAATTCTTTGCTAACACCACAAAAAAGAGCTGCTATAAGTTATCTTTTACATGTAGACTTTTTACCTTTACTTTGGTCTCTTTGGGATATAAACTTAATAGATGTATTGCTAGGCAAAGAGTATGCACAATGTTATGGTTCTTTGGGTATAATACCAAATTCTTCTCCAGAATGATTGAATCAGTTCACACCTCCACTAATAGTGCATTAGTATCCCAATTTTTCCACATCTCCTCCAACATCTGTCATTTTCCTTTTCTATTATGTTAGCCAATATGATAGGTATGAGGTGGTATTTCAGAGTTGTTTTAATTTGTATTCTTCCATTCGACAGTTATTTGGAGCATTTTTTTTTCCATATGACTATAAAGAGTAGTTTTTTTCTAATGCTGACTTTTCATATCCATTGACCATTTATCAATTGGGAAATAGTTCTTATTTTTATAAACTTGACTCAGTACCCTCTATTTTTGAGATGTAAGGCTTTTAACAGATAAACTTGCTGTTAAAATTCATCCCTCACACACAGTTTCCTGCTCTTCTTCCAAGCATGGCTGCATTGGTTTTGTTTGTGCAAAAACTTCTTCATTTAATATAATCAAAATCATGCATTTTACTATTCATGATCCTTGTTTGGTCACAAACTCTTCCTTTAGCCATAGATAGCAGTTAAAATTTTCTTCTGATATTAATAATTCTTGAGGCATTTCTCAATCACTGAGTCACAGTATTCACTGAAGCCATTGTGAACATATATGAAACATTGGTTGAAAAAATATTTTTTTCTCTCAATTTGATTGAAAGGAAATAGAATTGAATCTTCAAGGTATAGTATCTTAAGTTCTTATTAGATGCTATGCCTACAATTCAAGTAATTTCTATTAGATGGACTATTATCTTTTTGGGGCAAAATAAACTCCCATAGATGGAGAGATTATAGCTCAGATTGCAGTGATACCTCAATTAATGAAAACTCTGAAAACTAATCTCTTTAGGGTAGTCAGCCATTTAATTTTTTTTTAAGATTTGTAGAACACGCTGCTTGCATGTGTTAGTTTAAGAAGAATCTCAAAAAAACTGGACCTAAAATCATAGGGTAATGTGTCCAAGCACTTTCTATCTAGTGGAACACATTTATGCTCTAGATCAAATGACCAGGTCAAGATGCCAAAAGGGGAGGTAAAAATCTGGAATTCTAGGATCTAAAAAAGTGAGAAGAAATAAGGACAGGAGGAAGAGAGGTTAGGTCCATATATATAGACCCTTCTCCCAATCATGTCCTGTGAAGGTGGCCTATATAGCTATATCACTGATTTCTGTTAAACACAGCAATCAAAATCAACAAGCTCAGAGCAAGCACATGCAGGTCAATATTCCTATAGCTACCTGAGCCAAGAGCAGATCAGTGCCCAGCCCGGCACTGACCCATATTTCAAGTAATTATGACCATAAACATACACATAAACACATACACACACACACACACACACACACACACACACACACCTGCTTCCCTAGCATCTTTTGACAATGACTGTGATCATCTTTCTCACTATGTCCCTACAGTGTCAGAATATGGTAGATTTGTGTCAAGTAAATGAATTTCTTGTTTTCTTTCCCTGCAGCTTAGAAGTCACAGGGACAAATAGAAAGTAATGCTTTCCTTTGAGAGATGGTTATTGCAAGCCATTCTCAATTGGAGAATGATAGTCAAAGGATATGAACAGGCAATTTTCAGATGAAGAAATTAAAACCATTTCTAGTCATATAAAAAAAAAGTTCTAAATCAGAAAAACACAAATTAAGACAACTCTGAGGTATCACTACACATCTCTCAGACTGACTAAGACACAGGAAAAGATAATGTGGAATGTTGGAGGGGATATGGGAAAACTAAGACACTGATACATTGTTGGTGGAATTGTGAACAAATCAACCATTCTGGAGAGTAGTTTGAAACTATGCCCAATGGCTATCAAACTGTGCATACCCTGTGCATATTCAGCAGTGTTTCTACTGGGCTTATATCCCAAAAAGATCTTAAAGGAAGGAAAGGGACCCATATACGCAAAAATATTTGTGGCAGCTCTCTTTGTAGTGGCAAGAAACTGGAAACTGAGTGGATGCCCCTCGATTGGAGAATGGCTGAATAAATTATGATATATGAATATTATTGTTCTATAATAAACAATCAGCAGGATTATTGCAGAAAGACCTGGAGAGATTTGTATGAACTGATGTTAAATGAAGTGGGTAGAACCAAGAGAACATTGTACAAAACAACAACAAAATAATACAATTGTGATGGATGTGGCTCTTTTCAACAATGGAGCAATTCAGGTCAATTCCAATATATTTGTGATGAAGAAAGCCATCTGCATGCAGAAAAGTTACTAAATGTAAATTCCAAGATAGTATTTTCACCCTTGTTGTTATTTGCTTGGTTTTTTTTTCTCCTTCTTTCTCATTTTTATCTGATTTTTCTTGTGCAACATAATTGTGGAAATACATATAGAAGAATTGCACATGTTTAACATATATTGGATTACTTGCAGTCTAGGGAAGGAATTGGGGAGAAGGGAGGGAGAAAAAAATTTGGAACACAAGTTTTGCAAGGGTTAATATTGAAAACTATCTGCATCTATTTTGAAAATTAATAAGCTTTTTTTTGAAGAGTGAGGGAGGAAGGGAAAGAGGTAGAGAAGGAGAGAGAAAGATGGCTATTGAAATTTGCTGCAGTTTCTGCTACTAAGAGACTGCTATACTTGCTGATGTTACCAGGCTTGTACTAATTAAGCAGTTTTGTTTTTTGATTACAGTGTGAGGTCTAAGTGATTTATTAAGGGGACTGGATCTGAGAGGAAGTAGAGAGCATTCTGTGTTTCCATTGGAATGGGAATGAATAAGCTAGGGGGAAAAGTAATAAAGGAAGATTCTCCTACCCCACCCCCAGAGACTGTCCAACCCCCTGCTGTTATATTAGCATAACAAAAGCATCTCCAGATAAAGCATCTCTTTTTTTCTACTCAGTAAAATATAAATAAAAACAATCTACTAGCAAAAATATGAGGTTGACAAAATTTACTTTATTTCTAAGCTTTTTTCTCCCCAAGCTTGTACAAACCTTGCCCCAATTTGAGCATCTACTCCCTTTCTCTTTGAACTTCTTTTCTTTGATAGAACAGCAAAAGATCTAAGTATCGTCTATCTAAGTATTACTGTGACTATTATTCACTTTCTTTTTCCTATGAATGAACTTTTTTCCTCAATAATATTTTATTTTTCCAAATACATTTATTTCTGTAAGATTTTATGTTCCAAATCTTTCCTTTGTCATTCCTTCAACTTCCCTCTCCCCAAAACAGTATGAGATTCAATATAGGTTAAACATATAAAATCCTTCTAAACATATTTATGAATGAACTTATTAATCACCTACTATCTGCCAGGCACCATGAACTAGTGATGGAAAGAAGAGTGAGACAGTCTCTGCTCTCAAGGAGTTCCTTTCTAATAAGAGAAACATGCAAACAATTATGTACAAACAAGCTACAGTCGGGATAAATTTGAAATAATCAACAGAAGGCACCAGAATTAAGGAAAGTTTTCTTATAGAAGGTAGGATTTTATTGGGGACTTATGTTTTTTCATTCTGAACTTGAAAAGGCCTTGCCCTTTCTTAAGATAATTTTGGGTTAGTTAGTGGGCAAATCTGTTGGAGAAGTGGACAAGACGATCAATGAAGGCAAATTAAAACAATTCATAAATCCAACTGCAAAAAACCAATCTGATTTAATCCTTTTAGTGTAATAATGAAAAAATGATGAAGAGTAAATGAAAAGTTGAACAAAGCTTACCAAGGAAGACCCTCTCTTCTCCTGTGGATAACTTTAGGATACAAGTTTTTATGGGCTTATTCAGAAATGATTCTGGGGTCTAAGAAATCTATGTATTTTCCTAATTTGTGAGAAGAAAATGGATAAAACCTGTATGCCATGAGTTTGGGGAGAAACATCTTCATTCCATCCATACCCCCCAAAAAGTAACCTTTACAGGTTATGTAAGTGTGTGTGTGTGTATGTATCATATACATATATTTTTATATATGTATGTGATACATGTATGTGTATGTGGTAGGAGTGTGTATATATAATCTCAGCTGCCAATCAACTGATGCTAATGAAATTGTTAACCTTCTATTTGATTTTATTGATCTCCACTCAAATGGGTAAAGCCCTCTCCAGTAGGATCTTTGGACCTCAGAGATAAGAAATTCCCCAATACTGAAGTTCAAATCTGACCACAAACACAAGCTATGACCCTGGACAAGTAATTTAACTTCCATTTGCCTCAATTTCTTCATCTGTAAAATGGGGATTAATTAAAAAAAAACACCTTTTTTTGTATTGTAATTATTGGATTATTGTAAGGATCAAATGAGATATAATTTGTAGAAAATCCTTAGCATAGGGTCTGGCACAAAGTAGGTACCTAATAAGTGCTTATTCCCTCCTCACCTCCTTCCTTATCTAAGTCTCTCCAATTTATCATATTTCCCAGATGGAAAATCAATGTTTTTATAGTCTACTTGATATTGTTTTACTATGTAATGATATGTTTACAATAGCATTTCCTGCTTCCTTTCTTACATCCAAGAATATATTTCTGTGCCTTCTATATTATTTCTCCTTCTGGTAATGAATTTTCTGCAAAGAAGTATGTTATTAAAATGTATCCTTTTCATTTAAATAGATATCATCATTAAATATATGATCCAGGACAATTACTTCTTTTCTATTAAAAAATACTTTATTAAAATTAATTATTCAACTTATCTCTACAAGAGATAGTCATAGTCCTGAAAGCTGTAGGAAGACGAAAAGAAATAACATGGCATGGTGGTTCCCAACTCAAGATTATCAAGGGTTATCAACTAAAAATCTTAATCTTAATTTAATCTTGTGCTACATATTTATTGATTTACTTCCTAATCAGAAGCTCTCACAAGTAGCAACTGAACCTTAATGTTTCTGTTGTTGTTGTTTTTTTTTTAACCAGTTATCCAGACTCAATAATTGGCCTTTTTTTATTAAAATAAAGTATTATTTTTGTTGGACATGTAGATGGATAATGGATAGAGAGGTCAGGAAGACTTGAGTTCAAATTTGACCTCAGCACCTATTAGATATATCATCTTAACCTTGTTTGCCTCAGTTTCCTGATCTGAAAAATAAACTGGAAAAGCGAATAGCAAACCATCCAGTATCCTTGGCAAGAAATCTCCCAATGGGACCATAAAGAGTTAGAAATGACTGAACAAGCACAAAAATGACTTTTTTCTGTAGCTCTCCTAAAACATAAGTTGTTGATGTTGCTCTGTTTTCTTTTTTTCTTGGAGAGAACATTGATATCCCAACTACTCTCTGAATGGGCTCTACTAGAACGTAAACTCCTTTATAGCAGGGTTTATTTTATTTCCATCTTGGTATCCAGACAGTAGCACACAGCCTTGCACATTTTTTTTTGGCTGAGGTAGGGAGAAGAATGGTTTGGAACCTGTGATTTTATCAAGGAAACAAGTTCCTAATAAGGAAACACGCTCTTTCCATACAGATTGTAGAGGAAAAACAACCTTGTTATCGGAATGTACAACGGGAAACAAACTCATCCCCATTTTGCTTGAGACAAAATACACAAAACTTGAATGAATTGCTCTTCTTCCCATTCTACTATGGACTGAATACACAAAATTTAGCTACCTCCATCATATTTCAAAGTCCTTCCCCACTTTTGGAGCATGTAATTACACAAATGTTGCACCCAATGTTTGATTGTGGATGTTTCAGAAGCAGCTTCCTTAAAAGAATAGACTATATACCACTCCTCCATTCTCATGTCCCAGAATGCTACTGATTGACCATGTAAGCTCATAAAAGCTATATGAGTCAAAATCGGTATCCAAGGAAATTTAAGCTTCCGATAACAAGCTTTACCTTCCTTTTCTTTCCTTTCAGTTTAGCTACTCATCTGATTTGACTTCCAGTCTTGAGGACCCTCAATTGAGAGAGATTCATCCCAGAAAGATTCTCTCTAGAAACCCAGGATGAGAAATTCCCCAAAGATATCACCAACTACTGTGCAGTTTTGCATATAGTAAGTGCCTAATAAATAGATGCTGAATTACATTGAATCTTTCATTCTTTCCTTCTCTCCTATTTCTTCTTATGGTTCAACACTCCAAAAAGTAAGAAACATGGTTGATCAATATAGTTGGTATTGCCTCACTGAATCTCACTTTCTAGTAATGATTCAAAAGGTGTGGTAGCTAACTGGATCAGTAATTATTATTAGTATAACAATACTCTTCACTCCTCTCCTCATTTCTTTCTCTACATGTTATTTTAAAAATCAAATAATTTAAACTGTCTTTAATTTTTTCCATCAAGTTATTTTCCAACCAATGCTCAGAGTGAATCACTTTTTAAGCTCATGTTTCTCAGGTTTAACATTTAATAAATTTCTTTGCTAAAGATTGCTTTTGCTTCCTCCCTTTTTTGGGGGGGAGGAAGGGTCAAAACCAAGTTTCACATCTGTACCTTTTAAACCCATTTTTACAAGAGGTCTTTAAATACAACCTGAACAGAACAGTGATAGACTAAAGTATTCTTTTTATTCAATTTTTACTGAATACCACTCTACTTTCATGATTTCAGCAGTTTTCTTTCCTATTTTGCTCTTGAGGAAAGCAGAATAAGTGGCTCATCCATTTGAAGTGGGCTGCCTAGGAAAGAATGAGTAGACAAGGCTCAGGTTGAAATTCCCATTTTTTTTTAATTTAATAGCCTTTTATTTACATGATATATACATGGGTAATTTTACAGCATTAACAATTGCCAAACCTCTTGTTCCAATTTTTCACCTCTTACCCCCCCCCACCCCCTCCCCTAGATGGCAGGATGACCAGTAGATGTTAAATATATTAAAATATAAATTAGGAAATTCCCATTTTTTAATGGAACAACAACCTCTACCATTCTTCTCATCTCTATGACCTTGGTGAAAAGGCAAAACCCCTCCCCTAGCACTGACCACCTCTGCATTCTGCACTAGGCACATACCCATAATCCAGGCCTTCTCTTAGCAGAGCTCAGCTGGTGGAAGAATCATAAACAGCATAGTTCTGACAGGTAAACCAGCCAAGCAGGAGGACTGATCAGGCTTTTCATTGGAAAGCAATGAGCTCATGGCTTCTCTCAGGGGGCTGAGAAGTAGAGACAGATCGAGAGATGGGGAGATGGAGATAGAGACAGGTGTAGAATGGTGAGAGTGATGAGATATCAGAGAAAAGAGCTTAAGGAGACTGGCCTAGTGTTCCTTAACGTCACTTTGGATATGAGTCCCCAGGCTCCCAGGCGAGAGGGAGTAGTCCATTTACCTTAAATTAAGCATCCTATATTGGGCAGTTATTGTCCTGAGAGCAAAGGGCAAAGAAACAATAAACAGACTGAAAATCCTTCATCCTGTTTCTTCAAAAACAGAAATGAAATGACCACTCATGGGTCACTCAGGTAGTAATTGCCAGGAAAGATTTAGCAGTACCTTTCTCTCTCACCAAGATGCACAGGAGACTCTGCTACTGCCTTCAGTTTTACATGGAGCTAAAGAAGGGTTCACTAGAAAAATGTCTGGTTCCACAGAAGTTTTCACTTTTTACCTGAATGTCTTGGCTCCCTGTACACAAGCCTCAGGCCTGTGTCACCATAATGCTAAACTATCAATTATATATATATATATATATAGAGAGAGAGAGAGAGAGAGACAGACAGACAGACATATATACACACATACAAATAGACATAAATACACACACATGTGTGTGTACATATGCACATGTATATATACACATATGTGCACATAGATATGTATATGTGTTTATCACATGTATATAAATATATATAAAATAAGCCGCATCTAGACTATAGCAAACATCTGGAGTAAACTAGAAAATTTAGGAAATTGCCCAGATGACTGGGTTTTCCCCTTTTCAGTCAAACAGATTTTTTAAAATTTAGTCAAAGCAGCTGTATGTAAAATAAACATGAGAGTGATTGACTAAATTCTTTATTTAATTGATTGAAACCATGTTTTATGCAATGTTAAGACAGACAGTCAATTGAGTGGGCCAAAAATAATTGCATCAAAACTCTAATAAGATAGGTAAAAGGATCAGACATGTGATTTTAATGTATAGGGAACTATCAGCTGAGGAAATTCCCTCTATCGATGCAGATCAGTATTTTCTCTGCAATTTAGAGTCTTAAAGAGTTGCACTGAGAGGTTAATTGACTTTTCTAGGATCACAAAGCAGCATATATCAACATTTGGCCTTGAATCCAGGTCTTTTTGGCTCTAAGGCCATCTGTAGCACTGGAACACTGTGGGAAGACGAGGACACCCAGCCAAGTGGATAGACTAAATATCCAGTAACCCTGACTTACTTTTTCACTTTCCCACTTAGTATTGTATAGAAACACCCTCAATGGCATAGATTTGTCATAACCAAAGACCGAAATACAGGCTAAAATTCATGAAAAGAAAACATGGTCATCAAATCTATGAATTATATTTCTATTTATAGTTATATTTTCAGGATTAATTATTGGTTTCAATAAGGTCTTCTGTCTTGATTGGAGATGCCAAAGCATGAATTGTTACCTGATTCTTGTTCTAAAAAGTAATATATACATCCAAGTGCATTCTCATTTGAGTCAGCATATATCCTTATTGAAAAAAGAACATCAAAAATGTCAATCAAATTCAGACTGATGTTACATATGAATTAAAATACTGTCTCTGGTGATATTACTGATGGGAAAATATAGTTGTTACCTTCTATGGCATTGTTCTCACAATAAGGAGATTAATTCTAAACAATCTGATTCTTCCACGGTCATTCCAAACTGGACTTTTCAGAAAGAGATAAACCAAATTGCTTTACTGCAAATGATTGCAACTTGCATTTGTCTTCAGCAGTGTGGTTCTAGCTTGAAGTCACATCAAAAAATTGCCATTAAATATAATGGCCTCAACATCAGTTTAGCCATCCCAATTTACCTCTGCCTTTTCCTTCACCCGGGATGTCTGTCTCTGTCTCTCTGTCTCTATCTCTCTCTCTCTCTCTCTCTCTCTCTCTCTCTCTCTTTCTCTCTCTCCCCCTCCCCCAACCATTTCTTTGACTAATAGGAATTTGACTAGGAAATCATCTGTCTACGTTCAGCTCTGGGGGCCTATTTACTCTCGTTGGTAGCCTCTAACTTCCTTAGAGGTCCCAGGTAAAAGAATACTGAAAGCATGGATCAATGAATAACTAACAATGATCACAAGAACCTTGCCATAACTAGTTCAACACCTGTCACTTTCATGAAAAGATCCTTCTCACAGAGTTCATTGTTTATGAAATCATTTTTGGTTAGATTCCTTAGCATCCCACTTCCAAGCCCTAATATTACATTATATTTATTTTGTCTATAGTCAAGTCTAAGAATACAAATACAAGAAAAAGAGACAATCCCTGCCCTCAAAGAGCTTACATTTTAGTGAAGGAAGATAACCAAAAAAGAAAGACAAAAACAGTGAATGAGAGATTGAAAGTATCAGCAGTGAGCTTAACAGAGAAAATCTGATAAATCAGAAGTGGAGCCTGGAGATTTATTTTATGGGTGCTTTCCTTAAAATAGAGATCTGGCACAACATCTCATTCTCACTCTTTTTGTTGTTGTTCAGTTGCATTTTGTTTTCTTACTCATTTTCATTCCTTTTTGATCTGATTTTTCTTGTGCAGCAAGAGAATTGTATAAATGTTTACACATATTGGATTTAACATATATTTCAACGTGTATAACATGTATTGGATTGCTTGCCATCTAGGGGAGATAAAGAGGGAAAAATCTGAAATGCAGGTCTGGGCAAAGGTCAATGTTGTCAAGTTATCCATGCATATGTTTTGAAAATAGAAAGCTTTAAACATTAAAAAATAAAAATAAAATGGAGATCTGGAAGGAACTAACCAGTCAGAGGAAGAGCCCACAGGGGTGGAATAAGTCTCCAGGATGAAAGAGCTGCCGTAGGATGATGGAGAGTTTGTATTTACTTGTCTATGTATATGTTAACTCTCCTCATAGTAGGATGCAGGCTCCTTGAGGTCAGAAACACTTTAGTTTCATTTCTTTTTTTATACTTATTCCTAAGCACATAATAAGTACTGTATAAACACCTGCTGAATGAATGCTTACTGAATTTGGGCATCAACAATATAACAAATTCTCAGATTCTCTCAAAAATTCCTTTCTTGAAAACATTTCACCCTTTCTACCATGTTCTGTAGGAAAAGAAAAATCAAACCAACATTTCTCTGCCTAGAATATCCTAAGTAGTGTTCTCAGATCCATGGCAAAAATATCATTAATTTAAATTAACTCAGGGGGAAGAACAACTCAATTAGTGAAAGAAAATCTTAATTGTAAAGCATTCCTAAATATAATCTAGCATTCCCACTCAGGCAAGGTGAGGGAGGGACAGCTTTTTGTTGCATGCTTCCAAGATGTGATTCCTGACTTCTTGGAAAGGATTGATTCTTATATTCTATTCTATGGAATTTGTTTCAGATTCTCTTGAGGAAGATCTTTAAAGAAAAGATCCCAAAGGGCAAAGATGGAGCCACACCACCAGTTCTTTTCAAGAAGTTTCGAACCCTTTTCACCATGGAATATATGGCCACTTAAGGCAGCTAATGTTGGGCTTTGCTCTAGATCACCACTACCTTTCAATTTAGAACTCTTTCTTTCATATTCTTTCCATTTTCCAGCATTCACAGTAATCCAGCTCGCTCCAGAAGATCCCACAGCCTAGATATCCTCGTTAGTATTGAATGTTATTTATCTGATAGACTGGACAGGAGGAAAATTAGGTATGATCCTTAATTCTCAATTGGAGAAGGAAATGGACAATCACTCTTGGATCTTTGCCAAGAAAACCCCTGGACTTTACTATCCACAACGAATTATACATGACCGAACAACATTACTCCTTAATGTCATTTCCTGACCTTCTTTCTCTTAACATCACCTCATGTTCTCTCCTTCATAAAGCATTTCCCAGTGCAATAAATATTAATGCTCTCTTCCTCCTCAAAATACCTTGAATTCATTTGACAATTGAAAATTTTTTCTTTTCAACAGAATAGAAATTTCTTGCGGGCAAGAATTGTTTCCCTTTTTGTCATTGTAGCCTCAACACCCAGCTTGGACCCTTTCATATAATAGATATAAATACAGAACTGAGTTTTTCATCACTAGCCCACAGGCAAACTCATAACACAGACTTTTTGGAAATAACAAAAACTATAAATAAACTGAGTCTGAATTAGTGAGTTTTTAACTTAAATACAACTAATTCTATGTGCATTTTAAAAAGTGAAAGGACAAATCAAGTGACCCAGAATTCAAGAATGAAAATATTTAAAAGGTAATTTCCCTGAGGGCAGGCATTTTTGCCTTTATAATCCCAAAATTTAGCATAATGCGGGCATGTAGTAGGAATAAGATAATTTGACTGATTATAATAAAAGTAATTTAAGTAATGATAAGAATTTATGAAATGCTTATATTGTTGTGAAGATCAAAGAGTTGAGAATTACAAAGCACTTATATAGTGCCTGGCACATATTAAGTGTTATGTAAATGTTAGCTATTATTATTTATATAGCATATATATATATATATATATACACACACACACTTATATATATATATATGTATATGTATACATGTATATGTACATGTATATATATGTATATATATATATGTATATATATATAATGCTATAATGTTTGCAAAGTGCTTTTGTAGTCTCTTAATAGCCCAGGGAGGCAAGTACCATTACTACCCCAATTTTACAGCTGAAGAAACTGAGGCAGACAGAGTAAATGGCTTGCCCACAGTCACAAAACTAGCAGCCTGAGAACAGATTTCAACTCAGGTCTTCCTAACACTAGGTCCAGCTCTCTTTGTCTACTGTACCACTTAGCTGTCTATATATATAAATGCTGTCGCTCAGCCATTTTTCAGTTGAGTCCTCCTCTTCATGACCCATTTTGAGTTTTCCTGGCAAAGATCCTAGAATGGTTTACCATTTCCTTTTCCAATTCGTTCTGCAGATGAAGAAACTGCAGTAAATAGGAATAAGTGACTTGCCCAGGGTCATCTAGGTTATAAATGTCTGAGGCCAGATTTGAACTCAAGAAGATGAGTGTTCTTGACTCTAGGCCTGATACTCTCTGCACTGTACTATTTATGTATATAGTATATATATATTATACATGTATATGTAGATACATACACACATGTACATATAGATACACACACATATAAATGCACTATATATTTATATCACACTTTTTTTGTAATAGCAAAAATTTGGAGGCAATTTAAATATCCATCATTTGATGAATGGCTGAGCAAATCAAGGCATAGTAATGTTCTAGAATACTATGACCAATATGAGAAATTTAGAGAAACAAAGGAAAATGCATGACTGATAAAGAGAGGAGAAAATATATACAGTAACTATAAAAACATAAATGAAAACAATTCCAAAAGATGAAAAAGTCAAATCAAAAGCAATGACTAAAGCGGATTCCAAAGAAACAGTGTCTTTCAACAGGCCATAAGTATTGAATTTTACATATATAGTCAATCAGATACTTTAATTTTTTAAATTTATTTTATTAGTATAACATTTAACAAAATGATAATATTTTACTATATAGGTGGTTATTGAAAAGTGATTATACTAGAAGACAAAATTCATCAATACAAATCTAAAAGAATTCTAGTCTGAGGGAAATCAGAGTTTTCAGGTTGAGGACCTCTTGTTTGCTAGGTGTCTATTCAAAATTATTTTTCTAGTCTACAATATCAACCAGCTACAGTATATACTTACTGCAAAATCCATTAATTCAGAATTTGAGATAATTCTAAAAAGTTGATATCATTCTTTTTAACTAAATGGTTTCCAATTATGGGAATAATTAAGGACTTTTATGTCTATAATAAGTGATTATCTAAAGTAGACCAACTGGAAATGGTCATTTTCATTAAGTTACTTCATTTTCCTTATTAATACTATTTTAATGTGCTGCCATTCAATTTTAGTGCCAAAATCTTTCCTTCTCTCCATATCTTCAGCTCTTCTTTAAGATTAGGTATACTATGGTATTACAGTTAATCCTTCTACATCTCAGGGGGGTTAGGAGCACAGAGGCGCTAGAATCTGGAAAATCTGTGTAAAATAGTTTAGCCCTCCCTTCATACCAGAAAAGTCTGAATTATTATGGCACTAAAAGGTAAAATATGTAAAAATTCCCATTAAATTTCTTATGCCAACGTGTAATATATCAAAACCATGATGGGGAAAGTCATAATGTGGAAGGGATAATGGTAGCTTCTGTCATCAGAGCAATATTAAGAGAAGTTTCTACTGCAGGGATCCTTAATCTCTTTTCTGTCATGGACCCCTTTGGCAATTTGGTGAAGTCTATGGACTATTTCTCAAAATGATATTTTTAAATAATTGAAGGAAAGCCCAAGTTTCAATTAAAGGTTAGTGAAAATAAAGATGAAAATTTTTCCTCTCTAATTTCATGATTCCCCCCCCCAGGATTGGTGGGTCTCATGCCAAGAACTCCTGTTATTATTTCTTTCCCTACTATCTTCCAACAAACCCAGAATTTCCTGTTCTTGAGAACATTTTACTACACTTTTCCAACCCCTCATGTCTTTTTCTTTTTCTCAACCAAATTCTTTGAAGAAGTTGTGTACACCAGCTGCCTCTTCTTCTCTCCTCTTATGGACTTCTAAACCCTTCACCATCTGATTTCCAACTTCATCATTCAACTGAAGCTTCTCTCTCCACAGTGACCAATGATCCCTCAGCAGCCAAATGTGATGGTCATTTCTCAGTCCTCATCCTTCTTAACCTATTTACTACATTTAACACTGCTAACCACCCTCTCCTCCAAGATAGTCTCTCTTGGTTTTTGTAGTAATATTTAATATTGCTTCTCCTCTTACCCATTTAACCACTTCTCAATCTCATTTACTAATTCATAATTCATATTAACTCTCTATGTTCATTCTCCAAAATTCTCTTCTAAGTCTTATCTCCTCCTCTATGCTCTCTCTTATTAACCTTATCAGATCCCATGAGTTTAACTATGAACTCTGCAGATGACAGATCTATCTACATATATATGTATGCACATATATATCAGTTAATAAGTATTTATTAAATTTCTGTGCCATGTGCCATGATGCTAAACTATATATGTAATATAGGCACTCTATGTCTGCTACAATGATTTTAGATCCCAAACTACAATATAATCTATACTCATAATAGATTCTTTGACTTTACACAAATAAGGTTAAGACTTGGGGAACTTTGATTAATCACAAACTTTATCATGTGACATAAGCCAGGGCTTCTAGTAGGAGTACCAAAATTTGGTGCTATATAAAAAAGAAAAGAGCCTTCAGTTGCCACGCTCATATTCAAGTTAATTATACATTGAATATTTGAATATAACACAGGATTTATTTAACCCATATAAAACTAAAAGGAATCTGAAATCAAGCATTCAAGATAATTTTCCTTACTTCTCCAATGGATCTCCATCTTTTTCAGGGAACTATAGACATTGAACAAAACATAATACTAACCAAGTATTGAGACCCCAAACTCCAACTTCCTCTGAATCACTGGAGAGTTCACCTCCTTTCATTTCCACAAAAGGCATAGGACTAGTGGAGAATTAGGTTCAAATTCAGTTCTTCCTATTGAAGATTTGTTCTTTGCTATTCAAAGGCTCTAGTTCTTGCTTATTCCAAGAATTTAAAGTCCAGGAGGCTTAAATTTTCCTGAGTTAGGAACATTTCTCCTAATCTGCCATCATTTCTTTTTTATTTGTTTGTTTTGTTTTTTCTTTCTCTAGAAAAACATATTTTTTATTTTTTTATATTTATTTTTAACTTTTATTTTATTAAAGCTTTTTATTTACAAAACATATGCATGGGTAATTTTTCAACATTGACCCTTGCAAAGCCTTCTGTTCCAAATTATCCCCTCTTTCTCCCTAGCCCCTCCCCTAGATGGTAGGTAGTCCAATACATGTTAAATATGTTACAATATATGTTAAATCCAATATATGTATACATATTTATACAGTTATTTTGTTGCACAGGAAAAATCAGATCAAGAAGGGAAAAAAACTGAGAAAAAGAACAAAATGCGAGCAAACAACAACAGAAAGAGTGAAAATGCTATGTTGTGGTCCACACTCAATTCTCACAGGCCTCTCTCCGGGTATAGATGGCTCTCTTCATCACTGAACAAGTGGAACTGGTTTGAATAATCTCAGTGTTGAAGAGAGCCATGTGCATCAGAATTGATTGTCATGTAGTATTGTTGTTGCTGTGGTCAATGATCTCCTGGTTCTGCTCATTTCACTCAGCATCAGTTCATGTAGGTCTCTCCAGGACTCTCTATATTCATCCTGCTGATCATTTCTTACAGAACAATAATATTCCATAACATTCATATACCACAATTTACCCAACCATTCTCCAATCGATGGGCATACACTCAATTTCCAGTTTCTGGCCACTACAAAAAGGGCTGCTACAAACATTCTTGCACATGTAGGTCTCTTTCCCTCCTTTAAAATCTCTTTGGGATATAATCCCAGTAGTAGCACTGCTGGATTAAAGGGTATGCACAGTTTATAACTTTCTGAGCATAGTTCCAAACTACTCTCCAGAATGGCTGGATGTATTCACGGTTCCACCAACAACACATCAGTGTCCCAGTTTCCCCACGGCCCCTCCAACATTCATCATTATCTTTTCCTGTCATTTTAGCCAATCTGACAGGTGTGTAGTGGTATCTCAGAATTGTCTTAATTTGCATTTCTCTGATCAATAGTGATTTGGAGCATCTTTTCATGTGACTACAAATAGTTTCAATTTCTTCATCTGAAAATTGTCTGTTTATATCCTTTGACCATTTATCAATTGGAAAATGTCTACCACCATTTCTCTCCGCTACCATTTTTATGCAGCTCTCAACTAAGCCAAGATGACTAATAGCCAATCTCATACTTTTAATTTTTTCAGCATTACAAACATGGCATTTCCCATGACCGGGAAATAGGTCTATAAAGAGGTTAAAGACATGGCTAGAAAGCAATGTTGTAACACTGGAATTGGAGTCAGACCACCCTAGAATAGAGATCCATTTCTACCACTTATTACTGATGTGACTTTGGACAAGCCACTTGAACTATCTTAGTTAGTCTCTAACATCTGTAAAAAGGGAATTAAAATAAAATATTTTCATTATCTATCTTGTAATTGTTTTGATGATCAAATGGATCCTGTTTGTGAAAACCCTTTGTAACTATAAAGTGCTACATAGAATTGTAATTAGGGCAAGTCAATCAGGGCTTTGCCTCAGAACACTGACAATAATTGTAGTCTTTCAACTTTATTTAAAAAAAGAAAGAAAGAAAGAAAAGAAAAGGAAAAAAACAGAGCTAAACATCTATTGACAAATAATTAAAGTGGGAGTGTACCCACTTCAGGTGGGTGAAATGAAGTTAATCTCTACCCTTTCTCACCGGAGAAACTCCCCTACATAGGACTCAAACTAATGACCTGGAATTTTCACTTCCTCCCACTCCACCAATAATCTCCCACTAGCTTCCCCTTCAAATTAGGCTACGTTGCACTCCATTTGCCCCAGGCACAAAAATCCCTGTTATTCTGCTGCCATATAAGTATCCTCTTCTATGATATTGACCTGAAGAAATTCCAATCTAATTGGGGAGAAAGAACAGAATTACTTTAAAAAAAAAAAAAAAGATAATTTGCCTAGACAGAGTTTTATTTTTGTTGTTTGGTGGTTTCAGTAGTGTCCAACTCTTCATGACCCATTTAGGGTTTCTTGCCAAAGTTACCATTTCCTTCTCCAAATCATTTTACAAATGAGGAAACTGAGACTAAGAGGGTGAAGTGACTCGCCAAGGATCACACACACAGCTAGTTTGAGACCAGATTTGAACTCAAAAATACGAGTCTTCCCGAGTACAGATCTGGCACTCTCTCCATTGTACCATCTAGATGCCCACATACAGTTTGGACGGCATAAACATATATTTGCTATTTTTAAAATGTGGCAAATCACTAGCAACAATAATCATTTTTATGGAGCTTTAAGTTGGAAATGAAAATATGTATGTATATATACATATATATGTCATGTATATTATTGTGTTTTACAGTGGCAGCTCTGCACTCATCATTAATTGGTTCCAGAAGGCACAATGAGTGGCAAAAATGAACTGAATAATTTCTCCCATAAGGAGCACATCTCCAGTCCACAGCCTAACCATCCCTCCCCACCCCGTTCCCCAAAGGGGCAAGTGGGGCTTCCAGCTGCAAGGAGACAAGTGGGCCCAGTCAGGTTCTGCCCTTCTTGACCCAGCTCCCTTTCTGAGAGAAACCATGACCTTTGTGCTCCGCCCCACACCCCCCAAACAACCATGGCCGTGACAGTGGGGGGTGTCCTGGATGTGGAGGCAGAAGCTGTGGTCTCTCACTCTCCACTGCTCAGTGGAGTCTCTGTCCGCAGCCGGGGCTCAGGCCTGCCAGAAATCCTGGGTTTTCCATCACCCCTTTTGCCTCAACCTGGACTCCCATGCCCTGTCCCTGCTCCTTTTCCTCCTGTGCCCCATGCCCCTTCCGGTACTACTGTTTTGGAAGCTGGGAGGCTACCCGCTGCAGCCACATTGTCCTCCAGGAGCTACCCTGTGACCCGCCAGCCTGTGCCCACAACTTCAGCAACATGGCTCCAATCTGACAGTGCTGCACTCCCATACTTGGCTGCAGGGGAACTGTCCCCGGCCAAGGTGGGAGCTGGCCAACCTCGTAGCCCTCCCGCTCAAGGAAGAACTGCTGGAGCATTTCTTTTTCTCTCCGAAATATTTCAAATATCGAATTCTGTGAGTTCCAAAAGCAATGAATCCTAAAGTTCCACTATATATTATTATTATTATTTATCATAGGGGTTCATTTGATCCTCACAAAAACGCTGGCAGAAAGGCGTTATTATTATCCCCATTTTATAGATGAAGAAAATTGGATTGAGAGATTATATAATGTGCCCAGGACTATTCAGCAAGATCTGAGCAGGATTCAAATCCAGCTTTCCTTATACCCTGGTTCTAATTATTAGCATTCTATTTACTACAATATCTAATAGCCAACCACTAGGTTATCAAGTGTCCTGTTTTACAATGCTAGCCCTGCTGGAAAACCTGTTTGATCGCCCCTTAGTGTAAACTAGCTTATTTCAGCTATTTTCTCCGGCACCTATAGAAGATAATGAAAATCAGAGTTTTGATGGGGACTTGTAAAATTCCTTCCAAATCTAAATTCTATGAAAATGAGCTAAGTGTGAACATAGAGCCCTTTAGTGAAGAAAAGACAAGTTGGAGAACTTCTGATGGGAACTTCTGGGCAGCCAGGGCAGCATAAATGTTTAAATGTTGTTGTTTGTCCTTTGATCAAGACGGCTATGAAATCATGGAGGTGAAGGTATGACATGCAAGTGAACAGGATTTAAATGAGGAAGGGCCGTGCAAAGTCATTAGTCACCTTTTCCCCTCCAGAACCATCTGGGTCCAGTGGTTAGATCTAGATCAGGACCACCGGAGATGGCCAGGGATGCAGTGGGAGACCTTGGCAGTTTTAAGGTCTTTAACAGGTCTCAGTTTGCTCCATTCAGTGATTAAACTCAGTAAGAAATGAGGCAGAGAATGCTCTCTTTTACCTAGTCAAATACACACAAACACACACATGTATGTATTATGTATGTGTAGGTGTGTAGATGGATAGATTCCTTTAGACAGAGCATCCAGAAGATATAGATATAGATATACATACACATAAACACACACATTATATACGTATAGTGTGTGTGTGTGTGTGTGTGTGTGTGTGTGTGTTATAGAGGGGGCGGAAGGGAAGGGAAAGGAAAGAAGAAATACAAAAAGACAAAGTTCTTTTCTTTTTTTTCTTTCTTCTTTTGCTTTTCTTCTCATAGCTTTTTTCTTCTCTTCTCTTTTCCTTCTTCTTTCCCTTCTCTTCCCTCTGTCCATATACCCTTACTTGTAGGTTCTCTGTCCAAAGGAACATAAATTTGATCACTGAAATCTCCAGGATATCTTAGGATTTATTAGCTAGGACCAAGCCTTACAGTCAAATCACTCTGGATCTCATTGATTAGAGGTCCCAGGCAAAGACCCATTGGTTATTGTTTGGGCCCTGATTGGCTCAAAGTGAAAGTAAATAGCAATTATCTCTGTTTTGTCCAGAAACCCTGAAGGTCTTCCCTTCCCAGATTGGTTAGGGATTTTTTTTGGGGGTTTTGCTTTTTTGACTAGGTAGGAGAGGCCATTCTCTGCATCATTGCTTACCTAATTTTAATCACTGAATACCTGTTAAGACCTTAGTTTAAAAAGACCAAGGTCTCCGGCTGCATCCTGGACCATCTCCAGTCCTCCTGCTCTATATCTGGCCACTGGACCCCCATGGCTCCAGAGGGGAGAATAAGGCTGGTGACTTTACACAGACTTCCCTCACTGAAATCCAATTCACTTGCAAGTTATAGCATCACCTCCAGGACATCATGTTCCTCTATGAGAATGAAGGACAAATAATTTCTGAGTGGGCTACTGGGGACCCAACTAGAATGGTCAGTTAGGCAACAAATCTCCTTTCTTTTCCCTGTTTATATAGTAGACAGGGAAAGGGTGCCAAGTCTTGGGAGGAAGGAGGCCAAAGAAAAGGAAATGGGAGAGTACCCAAGATGAACTTCATCTAATTTTGTCATTTTGCCCAGGGCCTGATCTGCTACCTACTTCCAAGCAGCCCTAGGCACATGCACTCAGCACACTGATGTTTGTCCCTCGCCTGCGGATTTTTGAAGAGTTTCTACTATAGAACAGTAGAATAAGATTTCTTAATACTTCCTCCCCCCTCCCAACCTTGTTCCTATCTGCTTAAATCCACCTGCTTAACAACCTCTGTCTTTTTTTAAAAGCCATTTTTTATTTTGAATATTGTCAAATATAACCTGAACTGTAGCCACTTCCCTAGCCCTAATCCTTAGCTGTCAGCAAGTTAAGGGGAAAAGAAATCAATAAAGGGATTAGCTGCAAGTGACATTGCATATTCCAGCAAGAATACTTTGCTCAGCTCCTATAGGCTGGAAGGCCAAGGGACATTATGCAACCTTTTCAAAGGAAAGCTTTCTGTAAAAAATCAAGAAGCTTCTCCTCGCCTTCTGTTCCCCAAAAGAAGGGGGTATAAAGAGTACTATTAAAATGTAAAATGCAGGAATTGCTAAGTTTCTTTTAACCACCACAATTTCTCTACTTTTTGCCTAAAACAGAAGGCCCAGTGCTGCATGACAATGTCTGATACTGACTTGGGGACATGATATCCTTCTTCAAGAAACAAACAAATAAAAATACAAAAAAACAATTATTTATATGGAGTTAGACTTAAATCCTGGGGATATACATTTGGTGTCCATGGTTTACAAATGAGGAAACTGAGATGCTGGACATTTAAGTCTCTTATTCATAAGATGACTGTTACTATATTTGGACTCAGACGGGCTTAGATTACACTTCACATCATCCTCTAGGTCTAAGACTTTTCTTGTATTTTAATGCAAATCTGTTAGGCCCAGCTTCATTTAGGGAGAAAGAATGATGAAGGACTTCATGGGAATAAGTTATCTGGGGGAAAGAGAACAAGAGTCAGGAAGAAAGAGGGAAGCAAATAGCAGATAAGCTGGTGAGAAACCCAAAGCAAATGATCAGAGGATATAAAAGGGACAGGTAGCAGCAAGTGGAAAACAAGAAGATTCATGGGATGAGAACCCGTAACATCTTCCCTTCCCTTCCCTGCTGTTGGGCTCTTCAAAGTGGATTAAAGGTGCTATCCAGTTGAAAGGGTCTAAGCCTTTACATGAGGAAATTGATAGCCCCCTCCCTGAAATGGGAAAACCAAGCCAGAAAACCAGAAGCAGCCTCTAGTGAGCAAATCTTGAAATCTAGGAAAGAAGTAGAAAAATCTAATGCTAGAAGAACATAACCTGGTTAAAGGCCAAGATCAGGGGATCAAATGATGGACAGAATCAGCTACACCCAGAGAAGGAACATTGGGAAATGAGTGTGAACTGTTTGCATTTTTGTTTTTCTTCCCGGGTTATTTTTACCTTCTGAATCCAATTCTCCCTGTGCAACAAGAGAACTGTTTGGTTCTGCACACATACATTGTATCTAGGATAGATTATAACATATTTAACATATATAGTACTGCTTGTCATCTAGGGGAGAGGGGAGAAGGAGGGAAGGGAAAAATCGGAACAGAACTGAGTGCAAGGGATAATGTAAAAAATTACCCAGGCATATGTACTGTCAATAAAAAGTTATAATTTTAAAAAAAAGATAAGAAGGGGTAAGTACTGTTATCACTATTCTCTCCTTTGTTCTTGATATTTAGTTTCAATTAATGAAGTCTGAGATAAAATTAATTTAAACTCATGGTCCACCAAAGTCCAGAGATGTACTAGTAAATTTAATTACTGATCTTCTGTAAAATATATGAATGACATGCTTCTAAGTTTAAAAAAAAGATCAGGAGATCAGTAAGTATACTGACCAACTATATACTTGTTTAATTCCATGGTTACAAGTTATCTTTGAACCATATTTCCTTGGTTGCTATTGAGGATGTGGCAAGAGGCTATGGCTAGTTCAGTATAAATCATCCTCACTCCTAAAACTTAAGTTTCAAACACATGTTATACTGATGGTAAAATGCTTTAAAAAATAAAAAACATTTTTATAAAGAAAGCATTAAAAATATTATTGTTAGTATTTTTATTGAGACCCAGAATTAGCTTGATTAGCTTGATACTTCCTCTCATTTCTCTCTAATAGAGAACAATTATGATATAATCCTAAATGATCAGTTTTTATCAAAACCAAAAAAAATTATCAAAATAAACATAAAAAAGATATTTACAATTTCATATCACCATTTTGAGTGAGATAATATGAAAAGACCATTTGACTGGGAGTAAGACTACTTTTACACATAAGATTGTAGTCATTTAGCCCTGCCATCATCACTGTGTGACTTTGGACAAATAATATCACTTTCTGATCTCAACTTCTTCATCAGTAAAATTAGAAAACTGACTCAGATTAGGGCTTCTTAAACTTTTTCCTTTTTGCCAGGGAAATTTTTATATGATACTCAGTATATAGATATATGAAATAGGAATTCAAATCAATTATTTACTGGAATAAATCATAATTTCATAACCCCCACATTCAGTTATGTGACCCCATATAGGATGGTGACTCGCAGTTTAAGAAGCTTTGGTCTAAATGATCTCTAAGGTATATTTCTGACTATAGCAACAACACTTTTAAAAAATGGTTATTTACTGAATTCTTTACAATCTTACAAAATGTTGTTCAGTATTTTACCATATCCTCTCAACCTCCCTAAGAGTTAAGGTGTTCACACTATAATTCCATGACCCTGCACCCTAGGAGAGCATGAAGGAGGAAAGAGGTTGGGAAGAGAGAGGATTTAAGGTTGGATAACTGGAAAAGATACAAATCAAAGAGACTAACTGGGATAGATTACGGACTTTCTACCTATGGAGATGTTAAGAATAGGGTAGAGTTCCAGTTACCTTAGCAGGGTTAAGTTCCAACTAGTTAAAGGCAGGGAGAGGGAGGAGATAACCTTTTCTTTTCAAGCCCAGCATTTTGGGGTTGAAAAGGCAGGCTGCTGCATTTTTTTTTTTAAGAACTCAATCACAATGCCCATTTTCTTGACATCAACATTGCATAATGCATAGACCAGCTCAACTCTTGCTTGTTACTGCTCAAATAATATTTCCAGCTCCAATTTATCCTGTATTTCTCTTGTTTATATGTAGATATGTAGTTGTTTTCATGTTTTCTCCTTCTTTAGACTTTGAGCTCCTTGAGGACAGAAGCTGGGTCTATTAGGATTTGTTTTTCCTTTTCTATTTATCACTCAGAACTTGCCTCGTTTCTAACACAGCAGATGATTAATAAATTCTAGTTAACTGAGTGACTGACTTCCTCAGGTACTTAATATGATCTGGGGTGATATTCATCCAAGAAATATTCATCAAGTGTCTACCATGTATCACACACAGCTTTAGGCACTAGAGGTTCAAAGACAAACAATGAAATAGTATATTTGGAGGGAACAAAACAGATAAATAAATAGAAATATATATATACGTATATGTTTTTAAATATGTTTGTATATTACTTTGATTTTAATATATTGTATGTACATATATGTATATACACATATTTGTATGTGTATAAACATGTATGTATAAAGAGAGAGAGAGAATCAAATGGGAGTAATGGGAAAGTAATGTAAAAAAAAAAATGGGGAAGGGGAGGAGGTGGAGACTAGTGACCAGGAAGATGAGGATAAGTTTCAAATAAGAAACTTTAACTGAGCACTGAAGTAACCAAGAATTTTGAGGGGTGGAAGTGTGTAAGGAGCACATTTCAGGCATGGAGATGGGCCAAGACAAGAAGTGGAATATCAGGGAAGTATTTGTGAGACCCCCAGAGGGAAATGCAAACTCAGACTTCATAGACAGAGAACCAAATATTGAAAAGTCTTAACCTGGCTCCTTTATGCAATGCCAGGAAATCAGTTTCAAATAACTGCTGAACTCTTCTGGTCAGCACTGAATTAACACGGAATGCTAGATTTCTTATAAAGGCCCTCTGCATGCAGGTTTTAAAATCTAATCCAATCTAGCACTTTTTAGGGGGAGCATCTATTGTACTTACAGCTTATTGGTCTAAAGGGATTGGATTCAGATTTCATGGTGACAATTCCTAACTCCATCATCCTAGGCAAGACTCTACCAACTCCCTCCTGAGTCATACACGGGTTTTGATCTGCTTTGGTAAATGGAGTTTTCATTTTAGGAATTCCCCACACCATGGAAATCACAGGGCTTTCTCAAAATGACATTCATTAGATTAAATAGGATGATGATATGAGAATCTGTGACCTCATGGTTTGCACAAGAAATACAGAACAAGTACAGAAATAATAATAACAGGTATAATATGACAGTGTACAGCATGCTGGTTTTAAGAGAAGGAAGAAATCACTTCCATTTGAGGGCAGGAGAAAAGGAAAGAGTAATCCAAAAGGAATCATGGAAGAAATAGTATTTGATTTGGGCCTTCATCAGATCAAAAAGATCTCTAGGGAATTATATTCTTCATGGTCTTTTCTGACTAGATAATTTCCCAAGCCCTTCCAGCTCTTAAATCCTATAGTCTGATCATCTTTCTTTGGCCCTTTCATAGCTGAATGGCTGCTTTGGGCAGAGTAAACTATCTGGCCTTATTTCAAGTTCATTCAAAAAAAGTATTGATTGCAAAAATATATATTTATTGATAAACTGCAAGTGTCCAAAACTCATTGAATAAAACTTGGAGGACTGGATTGAAGGAGATGGGGGTATTTATCTTAAGGAAGAGAGAAATTAGCAGGGCATAAAAAACAGTGTGATACTACAGAAAGTGTATTGGTTTCCGGGGAAAAGACCTGTATTCAAATCTCGCCACTGACCCCGACTACTTCTACCATGGTGAGCAAGTCTTTTTACCTTTCCAGGCCCCATGAGGAAACTCCATCAGATGGTTTCTGAGATCCTTCCAGGTTTAGATATGACATCTAAACTCATCACTGAGAAAAGGGAGGGCCTTTGTTGTCCCATCTCTCCTACCCTCAAGGGCAGTACCAGAAACAATGAATAAACATTGCAAAGAAGTAAATTGAGGATTTGTGTAAAGACAAACTTTCTAACTGAGAGAACTTTACAAAAGATTCAGCAGGTAGCAGGTCCCCTTTCATTTGAAGACTTCCTACTAAAGTTGGATGACTGCTTGTTGGATATTCCATAGAAAGAATCCTTTTTGGTTAAAGGTTGAACTATAAAACCACTCAGGTCCCTTCCAACTCAGAAGTTCTGTGAATTAGAAAATATGATCCCTGCACTCTACAGAGTCACAATCTAGACAGATAAGCAAGACACACAGAAAAAGCTAAATAAGGCAATATACAATTGAATGCCTAATAAGTGCTACAGAAGTTCGGAGAAAGAAGAAATCACTGAATGATTATGGATGAGCCAATGTGGTCAGAAAAGAATTCACTTTTAGCAAGAAGAAATGAGATGAGCTAGGTTTTGAAGGCTAGGTAGGAGTGGAACAGGTGACATGGTAGGGAAATCTGAGAGAGGAACTAAAATAGTAGAAACAATCATAATAACAATAAAGAAGCAGAAATAAAACATATTTAAGAGATAGTGAGAGCATGTTAGAGTACAGCTTTTGTTTAAAGAAATATGGCCAAACTAAAAAGTTTTAATTTTGCTCTTCAGTCAAAAGAATGCCATTAAAATTTTGATCAGAGAAATTAATATGAAGAAAAAAAGCATCACTGAGTTAAAATTGAAGTATCAACAATTCCTCTTTTTGATCAACAGCACCCATTTGGAGGACAGGTGAGTTTGCTGGGTAACATAATAACTATCATTGGAGGATCTGTTATTTATACCTTTTTATCTAGAGAGGACAAAATTGGAACTATTTCCAGGAGGTAGAAATTACAAAAAGGCAAATTTGAATTTGATAAAAAGAATGATAAGAATAGGGCTGGGACCTGTGATTTCATTCTTTGTCAGGCAAAGCCTTTTTTTGCCAGCGACACTTTTTGAAAGTCACCCAGAGGAGTCTCTTGGACATAATGTGGAAAAATCTCCTATCACAGCAATCCAAAAGTCAAACCAGCTACTTTCATTAAATCTGCAACATCACACATTGTCAGGTATATTCTGACTCGCTTCTTGTTGGGAATAATCTAGAAGAGATGCCTGTTCAAGTAGAAATAAATTAATAACAGAAACGACAATAACAAAAATACAATTTAAATGATACTATAAGATTTACAAAGTCCTTTGTATATTTTTTTTCATTGTATCTTCACAACCATAATTATCCTGACTTTACAGATAAGGAAATTGAAGGTGAATGGATACCTAGCTAGTAGGTATCTAAAACAGGATTTGAACTCAGGTCCTTTCAATTCCAAGTCCAGTGCTCTATCTAGGTACCTAGAGAAAGGATAAGATGACTTTGGGATCTTTTCTACCTCTGAAATTCTGTTGAGTTTATTTCTATAACACCAGGAGTAGCATAAATTCCGATTATAGGAGCAGAAATAGATTCCACATTTCTGGACTCTTCAAGGCTCTAATTCTTACTAAAAAAGAAGTTTTCTACCCTTGGAACAGAAGATCCCAAACTGATGAGCATGTACAGATTCTTCAGTTAAGTTGGACAAATATACCTTCTTTCAAAATATAATTCCAACAGGCTGCTAGGAGGCAAATCTTCACTTTGCAAGATAACATGGAGGAACACAACAAAAATAACACAACTACCTTGTACAGCTTGATTCAGTGGGAGGAAGTGGAAGCCATCCAATTTCCCTATTCTATCTCCAGTGAGATTCCCCCTGCAACTCACTCCAAGCTGCTAAGAAGTTTTCTCTATGAGTAATGGAAAACACCAACTTAAGAAGAAATGTCCCCTCTTTAACCTCCTCTTCTTCCTTGAGTTTTTTTGAGGATAGGTTTTTCAAAAGATCAAAGAATTTTAGAATAAAAGGGACTTAGTCAAATCCATTCTTTTTATAAAGGTGAAAACTAAGGTCATCTAATGGAGTTCAATTGACTTGCCCAAAGTCACGTGGTTGGACAGTAATAGAGCTAGAATGAGAAGGTTAGGATTTTCAAAGAAAATCAGGGGATAGCTAAGTGGTGCAGTGGATAGAGCAGCAACCCTGAAGTGAGGAGAACTTGAGTTCAAATCTGGTCCCAGACATTTAACACTTCCCAGCTGTGTCACCCTGGGCAAATCATTTAATCCCAATTGTCTCAGCAAAAAAATAAAAAATAAAAGAATTTTAGAACAAAAGGGACTTAGTCAAATCCATTCTTTTTATAAAGGTAGAAACTAAGGTCAACTAAGGTCATCTAGTGGAGTTCAACTGATTTGCCCAAAGTTACATGATCAGACAGTAATAGAGCTAGGACTAGAAGGAATTTTGGTCCTTCTGACTCCTGGAATGGGGGACTTTTCTATTACTCTATATCACCTCATAAAGGGCTTCCTTTCGATCTGTAAGCAAATAGAAGGAATTTGGAATGTCAATCACATAAGTAAATAAGCAGAATAGATGGTGAGAATAGGCTTGAAAGCAGAATTCAACCAACATAATCCCTCCTTCACTGAGAGCCCATTTGCCCCTATGCTCCTGGGAATTTCCTTGATAAAACTTTTTGTCAAAATAGATCTGGGGGCAAGACTGAGTAGGGGGAGGGATACCAAGAAAATATTCTACCTTTCACTATGTAGGGTTTTGATGTTACTGAGAATTACTGCCTTCCTCCATTTTTTTTTAATTTATATTTTATTTCAGGGGCCCGTGACCTTTAAAAATAACATTTCTGTCCCAAATGATTTCTCATGTTCCCCTATGTTTCTCCTAGATTATAAGCTCCAACATGACTTTATGAAAATGATTGCTCATTAATAATAAAAATAGCTGACATTTATATAGGGCTTTAAGGTTTGCAAAGTGCTTTACATCCATTATTTCTTTTTGAACTACATAAGAACTCTTATGTGAATCAGTCAGTTCAGGTATTGTTATCCTGTGTCTGGCATTTAATGGGTACTTAAGAAAGGCTTGTTGATTTATTGATTTTACAGATGAGAAAGTTGAGGCTCAGAGAAGTTAAATAAACTATATAAATTCAACACTATTATTTCATGTCTCTGAGCTTGAGTTTGCTCCCCTATAAAAGGAAGGGTTTGGGATAAATGGTCTCCATCCTTATAGCTCAATGTCCACAATTAAGTGAGACAACATATAAACTGTAAAACACTGTAGCATTATACAAATTATCATCATCATCATCATCATTATCCTATGAATTATATCCACTATTCCATTCTGCCTTTCAATGAATATTTTAGACATCTCCTTAATTTTAGCACGACTACCATCAAGAAAACAAACAATCCATAAATCTGCTTGTGTGTGTGAGGAGAGAAGGAGCATCATTTTCAGTGGACTAACCCATATTTGATTTCTACTGCCAACATCCTAGCCCCTGATTGAAGGAAAATAGAAGAGGAACTAACTCATATTTGCCCAAGTCTCCACTGCCAACATATTGACCCTGATTCAAGGAAAATAGAAGGGGATGATTTTGTTGATAAGAAGCCTGAGAGTTTCCACAAGATGATTTATTTCTGCCAAATTCTCAGGGAATCAAAATCCTTGCAGCCCAATGTCTGAGCCTTAAATCTATTCAATAGCCATTAAAGACCATTTCATATGCTCTCCCCCTACCCAGTAGTTCCCATCAAGACCTGACCTAATAAGTTCAGTAGGGTCCGTCCTGAATACCCTGATCTCTCTGGGAGTCAGGACTGGGGCAGATTCAGTGGTAGGTAAGACCAAGGACTGTGTCTCAGAGCTTTGCATTGCATGGGTATGAGGCTGACCAACCTGTTTTATGAGTAAAGCAGTCTGCAGTAGTAGCATCTCAGTTAGGGAACGACTAGAAATGAGACAAATACAGAGTTATGACAATTTGAAGCAAGAGTCAGTTATCAAAGCAATTAACAATAGCTAACCCTTATAGAGCCTAAAGTAAGAGCAACCAAATCTTCAGCATACAAGTTGACAATCCAGTGGTATCTAAGAAGCAAAAAAGGAAAAATGGTCCAAAATTGGGCAAAAATTCAAGAAATTGGCTATCTAAAGAACCTCTGAAGTCCACTTCCAATTTGACTCCTTGAGTTCTGGGATCATGGTAATATCCTGTTGAATTTTAGTAGCCGGTGTTAATCCCATCCCTTTCTCCTGAGCAAGGTTCAGTGAATGGCTTCCACATACTATGGGGACCTGATTGGTCTGAGCAACAAGATATCCTAGCCAAGACAGTACCAAATTCAGAGGCAAGAAGATTTAGAATAAAATGCCACTTCTGGCTCTTAGTAACTATGTGACCTTGGCTAATTAATGATGATGGAGGTACTTACTGTTTATCTTCCCTTAAAAGTTAGCCAAGCAATTTACAAATATTATCCCTAATGATCCTCAAAACAACTCAGAGATTTTGCAAATGAAGAAACTGAGGCTGATTAGCTCACTTACCTAGAGTCATACAACCAGTAAGCATCTGAGACAGGACTCTAATTCAAGACCCAGTTCTGTACTATATTTACCACAAACCCTATGTACTTCTTTGAGCCTCATCAATAAAATGAGGAGATTGAACCAGATGACTTCTAATTTCCCTTCCACTATCTGTGATCCTTTGATTTCTGCCTGATTGATTTGTTGATTAATTAATAAGTTAATCCTGACTTAGAATCATAGGATCCAGAGCTGGAAGGGACCCAATGCCCTCATTTTCTAGATGAGAAAACAGAGACCTAAAGAATTTAAGTGACTTTCTCAATCCTCCGAGCATTTAGAAGCTGAAGTCTTCTGACTCCAAATCCACCAGACTACATGGCCTTTCATTCAAGGCTTTGGCCACTCATCTTGTCTGTAAGTTTTCTTGCTATCTGCCAGGCTTGTTGCTGTGGCTTTTAGTAAAACCCACTTTAATGCCCCAATTGCTGTAAGGAGATAATGAAATCCTGCAGGTTCACATCCTCCAGATAGCCAGGAAAAAAAATAATGCTCAAAGAACACAATAACAGATTGACCTGAGTCCTACTCTTATCTCAGATCCACTGAGCCAGCAAACTGCTCGTTTCACATACTGGAAAACCTTGGAAGGATCGTACTTTCCATTGGTTCTTTCACATGGAACTGAGACCAAGAGACTTCCCCACCCATTAGATTGGAGCAGATTTCATACTCAGTCTGCTGAAGAGTCACACAACTTGTTCAGATCTAGTCCACAACGGGAATTTTATCACTGAAATCAAGTAATCTTTGCACAGTATACAAGGCAAAGTGACCGTCCACCAATAAAGCTAGCGGCTTGATTCCATTTTGGATTACACATATGTAGTCCAGCTGGACGTCCAGGCTCCGGACTGAAGTAAAGCCACCCTAGTGGAGACATTCCAAGAGTAGCTCAGCAACCCAGTCTGGAATGGTCTGGCCCAGGCTGAGGCGTCTGGAATATTTCCAGTGCTAATGAGCCAATGGCTACAGATTGAAGGAGGCTTAACTGCCAGCTGGGGACCTTCTCAACAGCCGTTGTCTGCTCCAGCCCCAGGCTGTGATCTCCCCTGAAGTGGAAGCTAAGCCAGTTCAGCCAGGGTTGGTATAACCCCAAATCACCCCAAATGACAAGGTATATCATTAGAAGGTCAATGTTCATGACTATTGTGGGCAGGTGAGGCATTAAATGTCTAACTTACTGGTTAAAATACTTCTCCTGGCCTCTGTCGGCTTTCCTTGCCCTATTCCCACTCATAACCTCATGTCAATAGAGCTAATGATAAATTGCATTTATGTAATGTTTTGTGGTTACAAAGTGCTTTACCTATGGTATCCTATGTGGTCCTGAGGTTATATATGTTGGGTTGGTTATACATATATTTAGAGATGGAAGAGACCTTAGAAGCTATAGAGTTTACCCCCTTTCTATTTTACAGATCAAGAAACTGAGTAACTAAGAGGTCAACATGATTGACCAGGGTCTCACAATTAATACATGTCGATGGGGATTTGAATCCAAGTTTTCTTCATTCTGAGTCCAATACCCTGTCTACTATGCCATTGTATCCCTCAAGAATCCTGTGCAATAAAGTACTGCAACTATTATTATTTCCTCCATTTTGCAGGTGAGAGATGTCAGGCTTAGAGGTTAAACAGTAAGAGAGATTATTAAGATAGGATAATAGAATCATGACCCTTAAGCTGAAAGGAACCTTTGAGACCATCTTGTATGACCTCCCTATTTTACAGATGAAAAAACTGTGGTTAGTAAACACCCAAGTTCAAAGACTCAAAGAGTTAACATTCTTTCTCTTGTACATCTAGTCCAATCCCATCATTTAATAGAGAATATAATTTAGGTAAAATGAGTTCCCTAGGGCCATATAGATTGTAATACTAGTACTCAAGTCTAGGGACTCTGATTTTTAGACCTTCCTGGTTAGTCACTGCTATCATCCAAAGAAAGGAAATTACTCTGTCCTTCCTAGGAAGTATCACGACTTCTAAGATAGATTCAGTCCTACTAAGCAGCATCCTATCACTCCACTCCATGAGTGATTGCCCCATCACTTTGGTACAATGGCTCTGTATCTCAGTGAAATCTATTTCACCCTAAGATGGTGACCCTTGAAGACTTTGGTGGATGGATTTGAAACTGGAGTTCATTCAAATAGGTATCTGCTACTTGGAGAAACAGCTTCTTTCTGTAAAAAAGAAGAAAAAAAGTGGGGAGCTGCATCTATGCAACAAATAACTAGAGACAATTACAGCTATCATGAAAAGCTAATCTTCTTTGATGCTCATTACCAACTTATTAACCCAAATCTATGTGACCCTATTATACAACAAAATAGTAGTGGAAGGGAGAGGGAAGGTATGGTTTTCTTCCAGTTCAGAAGGAAACGAATGAAAAACACATTCTGAATCTACTACAGCCATATGCCAAGATGCTGATCAGTCTTTATAATATTCTGTCCATGTTTCAACATTTCATCAGTGATATATTCTGTGAACTTTTGGACCTCAATGTAATTGTGCATCTAGAATGATATTCTGATTTATTGCCATGACCCTGAATAGTACCCTGTGCAAATCTGTTCAATGCTGGATTGTTTCCATGAAAGCTGGCTTCTCGCCAAGTTATAGAAACGCATGTCTGACTTAACCTACATAGAATTTGGGGGCACATCATCTCCCCATGGGGCAATGATGTAGACCCACAAAAATTAGCCTTATCTTGAACAGATGATTACTTGCAACATTCAGTGTTTCTGAGATTCATTATGCATTACTGATTTTTTCACTCCATAGCTGTCTCTTTTATAACTAATCTCCCTTTTCTTCTAAAATCCCAGTTTGAGCTTCTCTGACAAAGCACCTACTATAAGTTCAGTTACCATCACCCCCCATACCTGTATATTAGCTTACATATTTTTCTTCCACATGTATATCCACCTCCACCATACATATTCTCAAGTTCTCCTCTGAAATAAATATGCTTCCCATTAAGGACATGTATGTCAACAAAGAATTAGATTCCTACACAGTATGTAATTCCTATGCATGTGCAATTACATAGGGGCTTGTACACATGTATCCCACCCAAGTATTACATCACCTGAGAATTACATAAACATGGTACTCTCCATACAAACATATTCTTCTTCCAGTGGGTTGATGCATAGATAGATAGCTTGGAAGACACATGGCTTGGAAACAAGAAGAAAAAGTGAATAGCTAGAGAAGTGAGAGAAAAGGGGCAGATAAATGGGTCATAAAGTAGAATAGGAAGAATAGAAGGGTGTTGATCAGAAAGAATTGTGTGTTCTAACTTTAGTTCTTCTTAAAATTGAGGAAACAGACTTTCAATTCTAAGTTTATTCTACATAAAACCAGAATATTAATTCAAAGGACATGTTTTCATTCAAGAATTATTTATGAAGCATCTACTAGCAACATTAGGATTCACTAGCATCCACTATCAACACTAGGCACTGAGAGAGATGCTGAAGATTGCTAAATGCCAAAATTTTAAGTATGTTTATACAGTCTATGATTTTAAGACATGATCTCTACCTTCAAGGAACTTACAGTCTCGAACAAGGATGAACCAAGTCATGTGCAATGCCAAATTTTTGATGTTTCATCTTGAAAGAGAGGAAATATACTAAGCCCATTCATTTACCAGAAAAAAAGTCACCTTTAGAATTATAGTTGTATAACCCTGCTTAGCTGCTACAACCTCTCCATCCTAAAGTGATTTTAGAGAATTCAAGGATAAGTCAGATTAAGAGCATCATCATCATCACAATATTTGTAACACATTTTAAAGTTTGCAAGGTACTTTCCACATATTTTTCATTTGATGCTTACAACAACCCATTTTGTAGATGAGGAAATTGAGTTTGAATGAAATTAAGTGACTTTTCCAAAATCATATAGCTAAGTAAATATCAAGACAGAATTTGAACTCAGATTTTCCTGCCTCTTGGTCCAGCACTCTGTCTACTGTGCCAACTATCTGGCTCAAAAATAATAGCCATATACTAATTATCGAGGCAGGATGCCAGAGCATGTGTGAAGGAGCTTAAGCCATGAATGCTTCAATTAAAGCAGGTCTTTTTTGTTTCTAGATTTTCATCTCACAATTAACCAGTACCTTAAGACTGTCTGGGCTTTTCCAAGAAGCAGGGTAATTATATTTCCTCATAAGGTAACATCCAACTCTACGCTTTGAAATTCCTCTTCTACCCTGGGCTAAAGGGGGCTCAACATCACTGTTTTTCTTTGCAGATAAGTCTGAACCTATGGTGGAGCATGAAAGACAACTCCCTTCTTCCCTTTTTTTCCCTTCATCTTGGAGCCTTTCACTGGCTGATGAAAACTAATCAGACAATCTGCATCTGAGACTGACTTTGACCTTAGGATAATTCCCTCACATATTTGTCAAAGCTAAAGTTCAAAGGCTGATTGATGTCCCTAATGCAAAGGGAAAGGAGGAGGAATCCAAGTAAATAGCAAGCCTAAAACTCTTCTGTGTGGGTTGTGGAAAGGGTATTTGAGGGGGAGTGAAAAGATCCTAGTCCCAGTCCCAATTCCACCACTTGCTTTTTTCCACCACTTCTTTAGCCAGACAAGGACAAAGCTAGGGCCAAAAATCAGACTTCCTATTTCCCAGGCCAGTGACATTTCCATTGTACCACCCTGATTACAAGTGTATTTTAGCAAATCATAATATCTCTCAGCCTCAATTTCCAACAAAGGTTAGTAGGAAAAGCATAGTTCTGGGGTTAGATCCAGATTCAAACCTCATCCCTGAAGCTTACTAAATGGGTGACTTTGGCCAAATCACTTTAGCTCTTTGAACCTCAGTTTCCTCATCTGTAAAATAACAAAACTGGACTAGATAGATGGTCTCTGAGGTTCATTCCATCTCTGTATTTGTGAACCTATCTCTTATCCTCATGTGTAAAATGAGAGGATTGGGTTATATTCAATTTAATTCAACAAGTGTTTATTAAGATCATATTACATACACTAATAAATAAATAGGAGAGAGGGAGTATTAACATCTGGAGAATGGAGAGATCAAGGGAATCTCACACAGAAGGTAACACCAGAACTAAGCCTTCAAGGAAGTTAGGGAGTCCAAATGGTCAGAGTAGAGGAAGGAAGCATTCTAAGAAAGGGCAGAAATGGGAGAGGGAATGGAGTTCAGGGAACAGTTTGGTGGGAAAGCAGAGTGTGTGATCTATAGTAATATGAAATAAATCTAGAAAGGCAGGTGGAAGGCAAATTGTGGAAGGCTGTAAATACTCACCTGATAAATTAATATTTTATCTAAGAAACAAGAGGGAGCTACTGAAAGAAATTTAACAGGAAAATGATATGGTCAGACCTGTGCCCTTAGAGTTTTAATTTAGCAACTGTAAAGAGTATGGATTGGTGAGGGTAAAGGTTAAAAACAATGAAACCAATTAGGACGTTAGGATTGAAAGAGTATGAGGACCTAAGTGGGAGAGTGAGTGACAAGTCTGTGTGTGTGTGTGTGTAAGGGAGCTTTTGTGTCAGTGAAATCAATACTTTGTAGCACCTGATTGGGTAGAGAGGTAAATAATATCTAACAGTCAAGGATAACTCCAGGATTATGAGCCTGGGTAAGTAAAAAGATAAGGATACTCTCAACAGTAATGGGGAAGTTTTGGAGGAAGGATGGATTTAGGGGAAAATATATATAAAGTCCCATTTTGTACATAATGAATTTCAGCTGCTTATGGGATATTCAGGTGGGGATATGTAGCAAGCATTTGGCAATAGTGAACTGAAGTTCAGAAGGGAGTTTGGGGATAAATATATCTATACCTTGGAGTAATCTGTATAGGAATATAAGTGAACACAGAGGAACTGATGGGGTTGCCAGGAGAGCTGAGACAAGAGAAAAAATTCTAAGACAAAACCTAGATATGCTCACATTTTAAAAGGGTATAGGTAATGATGCAGCAAATGAAACAGGAGTAGTCAAATAATGGGAGAACTAAGACATACTAGCATCACAGAAGCAAAAGGAGAAAGAAGCATTCAAGAGGAAAGGAGAGTAGTTGGGCATCTCTCATGCTTCAGATTGTTTAAATTTTAATTTAAGTAATTAATAATTGAGAAAAGGTCATTGGATTCAATGCTTTTTAGATCTTTGATAGATTATTTCCAAGGTGCCTCCAAGGATTAAATTTATAACTCTTCAGAAACACATTTCTGTAACAAAGATGACTGCTACTTAAGTAACAACTTATGCCTTTATCGTAGTTCTTAATAAAGGAAAACTCCAATAGAGTCCTACTCAGATGCTTTGTTGCCAAGTAGAAGTGGACCTGGACTAGCAAAGATTAAGCCAGTGGAAGACACATTCTGGTGAGTCTTACAAAGCTCCATGTATAAATCAATAGATTTGTTATTTATTCATAGTGTATATATATATATATATATATATATATATATATATATATATTGAATTTAGGAGGACCTGAGTTCAAATCCAGACTTAAATACTAAATGTCTATATGACCCCTGGGCAAGGCATTTAATTCCAATTGCCTCAATTTTTTCTCTTCACCAATTTATTAAAGAAGGGACCAAGACCATTGTGATGTCAAGTGATATGTAGCAAAAAGGGCTGATGCTTAATATTTAGGAAGTTGAATAAAAGAAGGAAGGAAGAAGGAAGGCAGCAGTAAAGCCACCCCAAACCCAAGGAAAGCTGTCACCCTACACAGGGAAACTGCAGACAGGGGCTGACAGACTGGTCTTGACTGCTCTTTCTCCTCCTGACTGCCAGGAAGCAGGGAAGGCAGTGACGGCCAGCCATGATCTGCAAAGTGTATGTTCCAGATTCTAGCTGCAGCACTGGAGAAAGAATGGGAGAAAAGTTGCTGGGCCAAGGGGACAAGGAAAAGGTGGGAAGGGACTGAGCTGAAGGAGGCAATTTCAGGAACTGTTGCTGGGGGGGGGGGGGTGCTATTTAAGACAGTTCTGTTTAGGGGAAGGCTATTGGGAGGAAATGGGAAAAGGTCCCACCAGTCCCAGACGACATAAATGGAACAGCCCAGTGGAGAAAGATTTGAGACAGGACACATGACAACAGGATGTAGTCCCACTGAGGGAAACCTCTATGAATATCCCCTTCCATGAAAGGCAGGCAGTTCCCTGGTCCAAGCCTAATTGGATGATTCCTTTGCCATGACCTCTTCATAACAGTTCCAATACACAACTGCCAGGTAATCCATCTATCATCACAGCTGGTCCCTGAGCCTCTAACAGCCCTAGTACGAGGCAAAAATCTCATATTGGAGGTCCTCCCCGTCTTCTTCTCTGTTATTTTCCCCCAAATCAACCAAGCTACGTGCAAATGGACAATGAATTTTTTGACCACAGAAACTCTTGAAGGTCATTTATTAAGTTACAATTGACAAAATTATGGATCCTTAAGTACTAATGGAAGTAAATGAGAATGTGAAATGAAATTTCAAAAAGTCTGGCATTTTATTCTGGGAACCAGTTTCTAGCAGATTCAGAGGCCAATAGCTCATATAAAGGCAAAGAAAATTAAACAAATATTTTGCCTTGAGAAAAGAAATATGAGTAGCTGCACCATTATGAGTTGTTCTTTCCCCATATGCTTGTTCTTCAGCAAGTATTGTCACCTGAAGCAGAGTTATAAAGAAGAAAAAAATCATCATCTATGTTTTCCCTTTCTAGGAAGCTCTGTCCACTATTCCCACCTCTCCTTATGTATCCAATGCACCATGATGAATTTTAGCTGCTAAGACACTTTTCCAAGGAGATACTACCTCTCCCATCCTGATTTCTCCTCCCTTCCTATCAAAACTTGATTTCTTATGGCTCAGTCTCTCAAGGTTTTGTGAGGTGACAAAGCTATCTGACCTCACAGACTGCCAGGTCCCTCAACCCATCTCTAACAGATGCTGAAGGCTTGAGAATCAAAACTTATGGAAAAGGGAAACATCATCTTCCCTGCATCAGGGATGCAGCCTTTGCTAACCCTATAGCAAACCCTTCCCAGATCCCTCCCCAGTGGCATTAGGTATGCCTGTACCTCTAAGGGCTCTATATCATAGGTAGCAATATTTGTTTTTCTCCCAGGAGACTCTCATATGACAAAGGAAAAAGACTAACAGACAGAAAAGGAAAGACATCCAGAAATGTTCAGTCTTCCTAAAGCTATAATATTTCATTGCCACAAGTTCTCCAGACTTGTTTTCTTCCCTATCTCATCAAACTGCAATGATTGCAAATGGAAACTACAATCCACAAAAATATTATCAACAGAGGAAGCGTATCTCTCACTGCTTATCTATGCTGGTTTAAAGCAACCAAAGAATAGGAAACATACTGAGGTACTACTTGGCCCTATTGACTCAGTTATTGAGGAACCTGTAGATTCCTCAGTCCTGCCCCTAGAGCAATGATATCAAACTCAAACAAGAATGGGCTATTAATTCATAAATAAGGATCCTTGCAGGATACATGTTAACTTAGTGTTTGAAGATAATGTTACCTACATTTTATTGCATTTTCGTTTATTTTGTTAAGTTCTCTTTGTTCTGTACATAAACTTGAAGACCTATAGAAATTTAGAATTCATAGGGGCTCTAGAGATCATTTTTCTCAGTCCCTTCTATTTGGTATATTCTAACTGATATATTTGCAACAAGATATTAGAGACTTAAGGTGTTTCTATTTCCATAAGGTATTTGCATTTTAGAAACAAAACTCCAGAAGACAATCCAATGGTTTAATCCAAAGGAATGATTTACAATAATAGAGATGTTAGGGACAGCCAGTGGGAAAGATAACTTGAGGCAGAGGACACATTACTGACCCAAAGAGCTGTCTCTTATAAGAAAGAACAAGAAAAGAAAAGCTACAGTCCAAAACTAATTAGCACATCAAAAGTCTGACATTCTATGCAGTGTTCCACATTCATAATCCTCTACCTTTTCAAAGTAGATTGGGAGATACCTTCTTATATATCTTTTTTAGGGCCATTGCAATTTTTAAAGAATTTTGCAATTTGGTTTCACAAAAAGCATATGAATTTTAATAAAAATCATAAGTGGATCACAGATTGCCTATTAAATTTACTTAGTGATCAATGCCTGAAATAGGTCTTACTACCTATCAGTTGAGCCTACTTTATGTACAACAAATACCACCTGGTGTAGCTAGAGTGTCTACAGTCATTTCACCTCCACAGAACTAGCCTTGTATGCCCTCATCCTAATTCACTAATGGAGATGTCACACATAGTTATGCATTTTTTTCCTGAGGAGTAATATATGAAATACACCTGCGACTTCACTACTTAATTGCACTTGACATTTCTGGGTCACTGGTGGGTGGTGGCAAATATCTTATTGGAAAGTCCCATCACTTGTGACAGTGGCCAAGGAACAAGGAAAAAGTCCAAAATTAAGAGATTGTGAACTAGCTTCTACTCTGTTATCTTGACAATCCAACAAAGCACTGTCATGCTAAACAGATACATGTGCATATATAAATCTGTTAACCCCAGAATTTAAACAGCACTGGAATTATAGAAATAGCTATGGAAAGTTAGCTGTTGAGATTATCTGAGCATTATGAACTTCCTCAAGGGTCCAGCTATACCTAGGACTATAAAATATACAACATAGAATTTATTTAGACCAAAGTTCTTAAATCATAATTAATATAATACTGGCGGTCCAAAAGTTTCTTGCAGATAGCCTTTAGGTAAGTCTCTCATATTATCAATGTTTACAATATGATGAAATCTGTGGTTTTGTTCCTGGCATGACTTAATAATTTATTTAGGATACTGAAAAATAGATATTTCATTAATGTCTCATCAAGAGAAACATCACTGCTTTCATTTTGGTAAAATACTTTTACTATGGAAAAGAATTAGGTCAAAGCCATAATTATCTTTGGTGTTTTGCTAAAAGGTATCCACAATGAAGATATACATGTGACCAGCTGGCTTTACACTACATAATGTTATTGTGTTTTATCTTGTTTTTAGAAATCAATATACTTGTTTATTTAAAAAGAATTAAGAAAATATTAGTCATGATTCTCTCCATTCTAACTTCAAAATGGATTCTGTAAATTTTATGTTTCTTCTATTTTCATTAATTCTTTATTTCATCATCACATTCTACTTCTGCAAAAACAGTTTTATAATATATTGTTGGTGGAACTGTAAACAAATCCAACCATTCTGGAGAGCAATTTGGAACTATGCTCAAAAAGTTATCAAACTGTGCATACCCTTTGACCAGCAGTGTTACTACTGGGCTTATATCCCAAAGAGATCTTAAAGGAGGGAAAGGGACCCACATGTGCAAAAGTGTTTGTGACAGCCTTTTTCATAGTGGCTAGAAACTAGAAACTGAGTGGATGGCCATCAGTTGGAGAATGACTGAATAAATTATGGTATACAAATGTTATGGAATATTATTGTTCTGTAAGAAACGACCAGCAGGATGATTTCAGAAATGTCTGGAGAGACTTACATAAACTGATACTAAGTGAAATGAGCAGAACCAGGAGATCATTGTACATGGCAACAACAAGACTATATGATGATCAATTCTGATGGATGTGGCTCTTTTCACCAATGAACTGATTCAGACCAGTTCCAATTGTTCAGTAATGAAGAGAGCCATCTACATCCAGGGAGAGGACTGTGGGAACTGAGTGTAGACCACAACATAGCATTTTCACTCTTTCTGTTGTTGTTTGCTTACATTTTTGTTTTCCTTCTCAGGTTTTTTTTTTTCCTAGATCTGATATTTCTTGTGCAGCAAGATAACTGTATGGATATGTATACATATATTGGATTTAACATAGATTTTAACATGTATTGGTCAACCTGCTATCTAGGGGAGAGGGTGGGGGAAGGAGGGGAAAATTTGGAACAAAAGGTCTTGCAAGGGTCAGTATTGAAAAATTACCCATGCATATGTTGTGTAAATAAAAAGTTATTTTAAGAAAAAGTTTTAGTCTGAGTCTTGGAATATGTTGGAGCAACCCAATATTGAGTTATCATTGGCTTCTTTCACTTGCTATAAAATGGCTTCCTATGAGTTATTATCATCAGTCATATCTAATGAAAAGCTTTTCACAATATATGATGACAAGATTCTTCCATGGGTTCCAATTCTACCACCATGACCTGAACTTACCAAAGGAGATTCAGGTTTGTGAGACTTCAATGGATCTAATTATCCTTTTCCAACAGGTTTCCTTGTACTTTGTTAGCAGTGCACAAGGAGTTATGGCATAGTCCTGGATTAAATCGCAGCTTATCTATCTTCCATTTGTTTTTAATCACACATAACTTTGCTCCCCTCTGCCTCTTGTTAAGACCATAATATACTTTACCAATCATTTCCAGTTCCAACCATTATCTAGTTTAATTTGCCATAGGAAATGTACTTCACTTGTATTGGTGATATCAATTTCATATACTTTATAGAAGGTCTGGTATTCAAAGAAAATAAGCTTGCTATTGCCAACTCCCTTCCTAACAAAAGTTCTAGTGAACAAAAGCTTAATATCTTGACTGAAGCAGCCCTCGTTAAGAAAGAAAGATTTGAAGCTGAAAAATGTGGTTTTTTTTAAACTGTCAGATGTCCCACAGTTTTAAAGTATCATCCCCTCCCCAGAAGGCAAGGACATCCCCTCCCCACCATAAGAAAATGTCACACCAAAAGTATTTGTACCAGTATCATGGACTTATTTACAGTGGAATTTGTATGAACACCCATATTTCTGTCGCAGATTTGGATTCTTCCAGAAGCTGCCAACTGCAATAAGCTCCCTATAGCCACTGAATATACAATTATCATTGGCTTCCTTCATTTGCTATAAAATGGCTTCCTACGAGTTATCATTATCAGTCATATGTGACTGTGAAAAGTGAAAAGCTTTTCACTAATACAATACAATGTATTGTACAATTGTATAATACAATTAAAATTACATTTTCTCCCTGAATTGGGAGAACTGGTCTTGGTTTAAACAGACTTTTGGAGTTCTTATCATTGTCCATATCCTAGGTTCACACAGCCCCATCATTTAAACATTTTTCCTTTATTTAGGGATGCAAGCAATAAGTATTAAGCATTGCCATGTGACCCTTGGAGTTAGCTATGTCCTTAATATACTGTTCTTCTTTCACATATTCTCTCACTAGGAAGCCAGTCCTGTTAAGCACTTTGGCCTGAGAGTTTCTGGATATTACAAAAATCACATCTTCTATAACATGGTACTGAAGCAATTTAATTTAGTAACAATCACCTGACTTGAAGAAATTGGAAAGCTTGATGGGAAGCATCCATCTCTGCAAAATCTCAAAATTTAACACCATAATCAAATCCTTCTGTTACTAAATGGGTATCTGAAGGATCCGGACCTAAGGCAGAAACTGGTTTACTGTCATGTTACAGAGTGATTTAATGAGAATCAGGGACTTTTAAAATAAAGTTAATTTCACATTTTATTTCTTCTTTCTTTCCTTCCTCCTCTTCTTCCTTCTTCCTTCTTCTCTTCCTCTTCCTCCTCTTCTTCCTCCTATGCAGCTAGGAATGGAGGATCTATGAGTTCAGTTGTATTTTCAGATTGCATTTGGGAGTTTAGGGGTGGCTAAAAATGCCCAATTAATTCTTCATCAGAATTATCTCCATCTCCTCTGCTCTCTGTGTCAGTGGAAGCTGATATAGAAGAATGTTTGGTCAAACTTGTGCCTAATTATTCCATTATCTTCATGTCATCTTCTTAATTTTTTCTCTGTGTAGGTTTTCTCTTTTTCTCTCGCTTCCAAAACTTTTCTACTTTCCTCCACAGTTATTCTTTGGGTCTGCTCAAACACGGCTTCCCAGGCAAACGTCCTGGCTTTCTTTGCAAAGCTGGTGCCATCACTACCTCCTGCACTTTCCACAGAGTCTCCCACATCATAAGTCAGATAGCAACACACTTGCCTATCTGGACAGTCAGAAGAGTCTTCAAAGCCAGGCGGAAGCAGCCTTGAAGCCAGGCAGAAGCGCCTTGCGTGTCTTCACAGCCTGGGAAGCTTAGCCATCAACGAGGAAATAGTACTTCTATCAACAAGGTGCACCTGACTCAAGGACTAGAGACCCACAGCTCAGGCCACCTCATCCACTTTCAGTGGTCCTTGTGTTTATGATGTGACAGGGAATCAGAATTCATTCCAGAGAGGGAGCCTGAGAAATGGTCACCATATCCAAGGACCACAACAAGCTGACAAACTACTTACTTCCAACCTTAGGAGGTAGTGGCAAAAATAATAATAATAATAACAGTAGCTCATGAGGTACTTGGTATAAGATTATAAAATTCCTACGTTTTAAAGAGCATCCACTGGAGGACAAGCTTGTTGCTAGCACCCAGATCATGGCCATGGCCAACCCTGCCTGAGCCCACTTAGAGTTTCTTGGGAAAGATACTAGAGTGGTTTGCCATTTCCTTCTCCAAATAATTTTACAGACCCTGAGGGAGGGTCACCCAGCTAAGTAAATGTCTGACCCCGGATTTGAACTCAGAAAGATAAGTTTTCCTCACTGCCCAATGCGCTGCGCCACCTAGCGCACATCAAAGCTCTGCTTTTTTTTTGTTCTAAATTGATCTCCTGACTAGAAGAGGAGCAAGGACTTAAGGAGCATCAGCAAACATGGGGAAAATGCTCTGACAAAAAAATCATTCTTTCTTAACGAGGGCTGCTTCAGTCAAGATATTAAGCTTTTGTTCACTAGAACTTTTGTTAGGAAGGGAGATGGCAATAGCAAATTCAGAATGATTTTTTTTTAATTCTAGGGAATAAAAGGGAAACAATGTCAAAAGGTGGTGAAAAGAAGGCAGTTGCACTAGGGAAGAAAACCTTTTCCACTGGAATTACATCACAGATGGAAAAGAATGTTAATTGGCTGATGAATATGGGAAATATTGGTGGGGTCTGCCCTCAATATCCGAGTGTCCCAGGACAGTGAAAAAAATTTGAAAAAATGAGAGGCGTGCCCCATAGAGGGCCCACCTATCTTGGGGTCCACCTTTCTGCACTACTCCACGTTGCCCCTTGCCACCTCTGCTGTATCTTGTCATTCGGGGTTGGACCCTTGAGAGGACAGACCGATCCTTCTCCCAACATGACAACACAACTAGGGGAGAATTTCCTCTGCCAAATTCCTGTCTCTTATTTAACTAAATTTGCTCCAAGGCAGTAGAATAACTAGTTAAGGATAATAATAAGCTCAAATAATTGGTCAATAAGTCTTGGCTCCCATCAGAGAAGATTACTAAGCATAACTGCCTAGCCAAGCCCCAGCCAAAAGAAAAAAAAAGGTTGGACTGACATGCATAAAAGCGCTTATACTCACAAGAACAATTGAAACTATCTATCTCAATTGTGTCCTGGAAGTCTGTTCTGATCTGAGAAATAAAACCCAAACTCTCTATCTGTTCACTCCAGACCCCAAGTACTAGTAACTCTTCTCCCTATCCCTTTGAAAGGATGATCACTAACTGATCTATTTGGATTATATGTACAAGGATAACACTCCTCCCCCTTAGGGTAGAAATTTTGGTTCCTAGCCATCTTGTCTTTGTGGCCAGGACTTACACTGAAAAGAGCAAGCAATTGAGCAACTATATGTTGATGTCTACATAAACTAATCAAGCAAGATAAAGATGAAGCAAATTTTAAAGCTACCTTTACAAAATTATGGACAATGATTGACACAGGGGAAAGAAATATTTCTATAGCACCTACTATGTGTCAGGTACTTTACAAATATTTTCTCATCAGATCCTCACCAAAAAACCAAAAACTTTTGTAGGCAATAGCTTTATTTTACAGTTTAGAAAACTGAGGCAGAGGGAAAGTAACTTGTCCAGGGTAACACAGGTAGTAAGTATCTGAGATCAAATTTCAAATTAGATTTTGCTGTTGGAGACTCACACTTTACTGTGCCACTAAATGGTCTCTGAGCAGTTTCATGGCATTTTACAGGAAAGCTACAGAGCATCCTGGTTTCTTTATCTAGCCAAAAGACATATGGCGGTGGAGGAAACTAGTTTAGTGACCTGCTGGATGCACACTGTTTGTTTTACTGCCTGAGACAGTCAAATTTTATTTGTTCTAAGTTGATCTCCTGACTAGAAGAGGAGGAAGGACTTAAGGAGCATCAGCAAACATGGGGGAAATGCTCTGACAAGGAATTCGGAATGATTTTTTTTAATTCTAGGGAATAAAAGGGAAACAATGTCAAAAGGTGGTGAAAAGAAGGCAGTTGCACTAGGGAAGAAAACCTTTACCACTGGAATTACATCACAGATGGAAAAGAGTGTTAATCGGCTGATGAATATGGGTAGCATAACTGGTAATAAAAAGAATTGGTTTTCTGCACCAAAAAATGAAAAAAAAAGTTTCCCAGAAAAGGATGGGGTGAATATGATATGTTAAAATACCATTAAAATAGACATTTAAAAAAAAGTTTTCTCTTCTTAGTAACAGGATTATCCAGTCTCACATCCAAAGTAGGATTCTCTGGGCTTCTTTGTTGATTAGAATAAGCTCAGGTCCTATAAAAGTAATGAATCTTCTTGCATCTACAGATAAAGTAACAGGCTCCTGGAGGAATTGTGAGACTTTATTTGAAAACAGAAAAATCTGTCTCCCTGGATTCAATTGGATGAGACCAAAGGGTTCATGGTCAAGGAGAAACCATGGTCTTTTCTCAGTGTTAAGAGATATCTTTTGGTATCACTCTCCAAGGTTAGGAATCAAAGCAGCTGGAACTATGACTTTTTCTGGTTATGAAATGCCCAAAGTCAAACAATGATAGAGACAATGTTTAAATTTCAGACCTTATGCAGGGGTCCTCAAACTTTTTAAATAGGGGGACAGTTCACTGTCCCTCAGACTGTTGAAGGGCCGGACTAAAGTAAAAACAAAAACTTTGTTTTGTGGGCCTTTAAATAAAGAAACTTCATAGCCCTGGGTGAGGGGGATAAACATCTTCAGCTGCATCTGGCCCCCCGGGCCATAGTTTGAGGACCCCTGTAAGAGAAAACCCTTCCGTTTGTCTAGTTTTTTGATTACCTTTGCTATATATATGCTATATTTAAGAATAAAATTGCATGGAAAAAAATGCCTTCCAGTAAAAGTCAGTTTGACTGACAATTATCCAACTGCTGATAAGGTCAGGGTAACAATCCCACTGTGCATTTTTGTAGGTATTAGCTCTGAGAACTGCAGAAGAGAAAGGGAACAGACAGGGGAGAATACATAAGAAGGAACCAATGAGCCATCCCCATACTTTTGTCATATGTCCACTTCTCCTGTGGGGGAATTAATACAAGTTCCAGGACAAAGATGATAGATGCTTGTCATACTCTTCCTTTTCAAGAGTACACAAAGAGTGAAGAACAACTTTTATTCTCCAGTGACAACGCTAAGTATATATTAGCCCAATATACTTAAGCCATAATGATATAAACTACATTAATTAGAGAAATAAGGAGAAAGCATCAGCAATAAAGATATTAATTCCTGAAACACTTAAGGTTCCATGCTTACGAGCTTAGGAAAGTTAACAACTTCAATTTTTAGTGCTAGTATTTGGGTGAGAAAAAATGGAACTGTTCACTTGGACCATAGAACCAGTTCAAATGAGAAATGTAGCATAACCTGGGGATACTTGGCAGAAACAGATTTAGTGCTGATCATGTGCCAAACAATGTGTGCACCTGAGTGTTTTAGATCAAATGTAAATAGCTACATAAAGAAGCACCTTAGTGAGAACTTTGTCAACAGCTTTGATTCCAACATTGGACAAGTTATTTAAGTTACATTTATTAAGCTTTTTACTAATTATCTAGTGTGTGTATAACATTCTCAATCAACTACTGATTAATGATCAAAATGATAAAAATAACAGTGCCTACTATGTGCCAAGTACTATATTAAGAGCTTTTTTTTTTTTACAAATAATTAATCATTGATGCTCACAGCAGCTCTGAAAAGTAGGTACTATTATTATTCCCATTTAACTGTTGAGAAAACTAAAGCAAACAAGGTCACACAGGTAGTAAGTGTCAAAGATAAATCTTTAAGTCTTCTTGACTCCAGGCTCAACACTGTCCATTGCACTACCCAGCTCCCTCCAAATTGATAGTGGTCCTCCTATTGAAGGAACCAGAGTTAGCTAACTTAAAAAAGAGAAGTCTTAAGGTGAGGAAGGATAAGAAAAAGTCTTTGAAATAAACTGTTCCAAAGGTCTTGGTGCAGTTTTAAACTATTACAACTTTAATTGCTTACATATGAAGGCTTTAATAGTTTGGAACTATATTAAGACTTTGGAATTGTACTTGTCCTCTTTATTCCAAGAAGGCAGAATTCAGATATAGGTAGAAGTCACAATGAGGTAGATTTTGGGACTCCAGTTTGGGGTTTTCTAAGGCAAAAAATACTAGAGGGGATTTATCATTTCCTTTCCCATTTCATTTTACAGATGAGGAATTGAGGCAAAAGTTTAAATGACTTATCCAGAGTCACACAGCCAAGAAAAGTCTAAGGTTGAATGTGAACTCAAAAAGATAAGCTTTCCTGATTCCAAACCCAGTGATTGATCCATCTACTTCTGTACCATTTAGCTGCCCCAGAATGGGCTACCTTAAGAAATAAACAATTTATGTCACTAGAGGTCATGTAAGTGGAAGCTAGATAGCCATATTTTGAGTTCACAAAGGGTGAAATTCATGTTTGAGTCAAATATGGATAAGATGAAGTCTGAGATCTTTTTTAACTTTGAGATTTTATGTAACTTCTGTTTTCTAGTTTATTAAACACTAGGTTATTAAGTTCCATTATTTCTGATTCTTCCTCGTCTGTTCCATTGATCTAACTTTTTATTTTTTAATCAGTACCAAGAGTTTTTGATGACTGCTTTTGACCGACTTCAAATAGACCTCAATATACTATAAATTGAGGTCTAGAAATTATATTTTTCCCTTGATCCCAGTCTCTTTTGATCATTTCTCTTGCTTTTCTAGATCTTTTGCAAATGAATTTAATTCTTTTATTAAATTTTATTATTTATTTCTTAAGTTATTATTAAGTTTGATAATTTTATGGTGCTAAAAATTCAGATAAAAGTTAAAAAACCTTGCCCACAAGGAGCTTACATTCTACCATTATGCTATGATCACTCTCTCTTCCTCAGGCCCATGTTCTCAACATTATTCATTTAAAATTTAGCTCATATCAGCTTGTATTTTAAATTTTTTTCTTTTCAATTAACAAGCATTTCTTTTCTCTCTCCCAACTCCCACTGTCCCCACTGGAGAGAAAAAAACTCTCTTAACAAATGTATATAGTCAAATAATTTTCACATTGTTTATATTTAAAAATTTATCTCATTCTACATGAAATCACAGTTGGTCATTTAAAGATGGTTGTCTTTATAATGTTTTTATTATTGTAGTTTGCCTTCTTCTGCTGATTTCTCATTCTTTATCAGTTCTTCCTAAGTTTCCCTGAAACTGTCCCTTTTATAATTTCTTACAGTTCAATAGTATTCCATTTTCCCAAAAAGCATATGTTCAGTCATCCCCAATTGATCTGTACCCTGATTTTTATATGCATGTTTCTTATTCCCCCAATTAGACCGTATGCTCCCGTAGTCAGGGACCCTATAGTATCTAGCACTCTATTTTGCAGTAGTGGCTACTGAAACCCTCAAGAAAACTATGAGAATCTCACACAGTCAGGCCTTTGCCAAGTCTTATGATGTTGTTTTCTAACCATTTCTATTAAATTCCTGAGCCACCAGTGTTGAAATCTCATTCCAACAAGCTGACCTCTCACACCAGGAGGTTGTCAAATGCCATCTGTAATTAAAGCAACAATTTTGTTTTCTGAGATCTCTCATGCCTTCTGTGACACAGAAGCTCCTCATTCCCTCCCAAGGCTCGGGGAGCAGCAATTCCCAACCTCGTGGGAGTTCTGAGGAGCAGCCTAGCTCTTCATATTTGTCTTCATCCAGCCTACCCTTTCATCTCCTTAAACTGCTAGGTAGTGTATATTTCTTTTCAACTAAATTGAACTAAAATTAATTTTGTTTTGGAAAAACAGTTGTTGTTTTTTTAAAAACAAAAAAAAAAAAAACTTCTAGACACCTCTTGAGATAATTGGAGATACCCTGGGAGTGTCAAGTCTCAGAAACAGAATTTGAACAAAGCATCAATGCTGTCTTCTGAATCAAACTCAGAGCTCCTTTCAAGGGTGTTTTTATAGAATTCTTTTGACAAGAAGCAACTCATTAGCATCCAGATAGGGGGCTTCTGAAATTTCTTTTCTCAATGGTCACCCTACATCAAAACAAAGGAACATAAGAGGAGATTAAAATACAAGGTAGCTCAGACTAGTTCAAGGAGTTCGCTTCTCACTTTCTCTCTTTCTGCATGTCATTGACAAGACTGCAGCGTTTGAAGTTTTGTGAGGAGAAGAAGGTTTTTTTTGGTATGTGTGTGTTGTTTTTTTAACAGGCTTTCAAGAAGATACTCGCTTTTAGCAGTGTTTCCCAATAATGGGAGATTGAACCCAAACCAGAAAGGCAAAGGCAAAACCCCAAAGTGAAAAACAATGGAAATAGCTTTGGGTTTAGAGTCAAAGAACCTGGCTACCTTTCCTTTATTACCTGTGTCTCCTCAAAGTAATTCAGTTTTCTAATCTACAACTAAATGGTCTCTAAAGATCTTTTCCAGTTAAATCTGTGACCCAGGATATATCTTCATCACTCAGATGGCCCTTGCGACCTGGCTTCCAAGTAAAACTAAACCAAATTTTTGACCATGCACAAAACACAGGGAAAGACAGATCTAGCACATATGAGTTCCTGCTCAGAAGTGGACAGCCAGGGCCAGGCCCACACAAGAAAACAGAGGAATCCCAAAGACTAACTGTGTCTACCACACAACTACTACAAGCTTCTCAGAGCTCTACTTTCTGTCTGCCTCCTTGTATACCATCATCATAATTCACCAGAGATTCTAGGCTGGCCTTAACTGGAATGTACCAGTCCTGAAAGGTCCTGAAAACTGACTTAAATACTCACTTTCTGCTCTACTAGATATGGGTAGAACCTCTGACACTCGTTTCCAACCCCATCTGAACTACTGCACTCCCATGCTCATGATAAACAGTGAAAAATGGAATGAGAGCTAACATCATTCATGTTCTTTCTTCTTAAAGATAATTTCTCTATTATTTTGGATAAAACCTGATCCAGAGGACTTTTTGCTTTCTGTCTCCTGTTCAAATAAGGGACAGAGAGACATCCAAGGAGTGTGATTTAGAAGAGGAGAGGTAATGTGAGAGAAGAGATAGAAACATTTCTTTACCTTTTGATTGTCACTATAAGCCCTAAAACACAAACCCCCTCAGTATTAGGAATGAGCAGACAACAGCTTTGTGAACTTCCAAGCTCCTCTGAAAATTCACCCCTCGTCCTTTCTCTTCATAGCTTTCTCTACCTTAAATGTTTCAGCATGTCTCTTCCTCTAGCCAACAAATGTGGTTGAGATACTCTTAAAGACCCTCAATCAATCAGAATCAAAGTTGCTTAAACCCAGAATTCAGATCTTTTTCTTCCCCAACTCTGTATTCTGGATGCAATGACAAAAGGACAAAAAGAAAATAAGATGGACCATGTAGGAGCAAGATTCAATAGTTGGTAATTTTAGGAGGGGAAAATATCTTTTGTAATAATACTAGTGTGTGAAAGACAGTTTTGGAAAGAAAGCAGAGAGAAGAGATAAGGAAGGAAGGAAAGAGAAAGGCAAAAAAGGAGAAGAAGCAATTACAACAGACTGGAATAGCAAGAGCAGCCAATCTTTGCCCCCAAGGAGCTTACTATCTAGTATAATCAGTTAAATAATAAAATAATTCAAAGAAAAGAGCCTGCAGCAGTGTTTAAATTTCAGAGTGAGATCCAGTAACTGGACGAAAATTTTAATAAAAGACTATCAATCTGAATATAAGATTATGGGATTTTAGACGTGGAAGGGATCATAGCTTCATAAGATGAAAGGGATTGCAGATAACTTCTCGTCTAACACCCTCATTTTGCACATTAGGAAACTCATTGGGAGGGAGGAGAGATTCAATAACTTTCCCAAGGTCACACAGGTAGTAAATAAATATTAGAGTTGTGATTTGAATCCAGAACTTATTACCCCAGAGCTCTTTCTGCTGTTCCATGATTTTCAAGTCCAACTACCTCATTTTAAAGATAACGACACTGAAATCCATTTCAAGGTCACCCAGCTTGTTTGATGCATAACAAGGAAAAGAATATAATTCTACTTACTATTAATTCCATGCTACCTTTTTTAGGGTTTTACTCTAATATACCTAGACCCAGAATTTTTATTTCCTCCATACCCTATCACTCATTAATAAGTAGGCAGATCAGTTTGCATTTCACCAAAAATTCATTACTAAGCCATAATGAATAGGTTTGCATCTAACTTCCCACTCAGGGCTTTTTAATTCTTAAGGGAAAAAAGTAATAAAGAGGAGAAGAAAAATAAGGGGTAAAATGAAAGAGAAAAAGGCTATATCCATAATTCCTTGTCTCCTGCTATGATAAATGCTACATTGACATTCATGGAATCATTTTTAAACTTGAGTCTATGGAATCCATACAGCATTTCCTTGCATCACTGGACATCAGTATTTCATCTTGGACTCTAGTAGTGTTTCTGTGATAGAGATGAGGCACTTTACCAATGACAGAAGGCAATTTATTTTGCATAATCAATGTTGTTTGTAACCTAACCTTGTGTTTCCAAGGCCCTCTGGGGCTGACAAGCATAAAATACATATGTCTAAAAGCACGTGGAAAAGATGGTACTCTAATGATGCATTGATAATTCTATTTTATCCATTTTCACTTGTCTCTAACCAAGAGCAGTCAAGTAGCCTGTATCAGGAAGGACAATCCTCGGGTTTAACTTTCTGTCCTTCCTGTAATGAACTCCAAATGTTTCCCATCTATACATTTTATTCTCTCTTTCCTTTCTTTGTTTAAGAAGAATCCCATTAATTAAGCACAGACCTTGACTTTCTTATTCCCCTTTCCAGATAATTGTGCCACTGTTATCATCATTTATCAAGACATTCCCTTCCCTCTCTGTTTACAGCAATGTCTCCTGCTCCATTCACCTTTCCTAAAACTGGATTCCTTATCCCGGAGATTCGTCCTCAGCCCCTTCTCTAACTACAAGACTGGCTAAGTTCTCTCTGTGTTTTGTATGTGACAATCTGAAATCTGGTCATTTTATCTTAACAGTCTAGAAGCTTTTTGTACAGTAGATAATGAATTAGCCTTTTAAAACAGACAGTGATGATGCTGATGTCATATACTATATATCAGAAGGAAATGCAGAGATAGAACTAACTCTTGTTCCAGACACTTTGGTTCCCCCTTCCGTGTACCCTATTCTTTCTGACTTCTAAGCCAATTGTTCTTGAAAATAAAGAAAAATGACCAGATTACTTCTCTGAGTCCATGCATACCCTCCATATATCATCATTTGCTTAATCCTGGTTAAGTTCCTCAAGGTAGCTAATTGATGCAATAGATAGAGCACTAGGCTTGGTATCAGAAGGATTCTTCTTCATGAATTTAAATCCCACCTCAGACACATACTAGTTGTGTGACCCTGGGCAAGTCACTTAATCCTGTTTGCCTCAGTTTCCTCATCTGAAAATAAACTGGAGAAAGAAATGGCAAACTACTCCAGTATCTTTGCCAAGAAAACCTCCCAAAAATCAAGTCATGAAAAACCAGACACAACTGAAAAACAACTGAACAGACAGTTGAGCTCCAAGGCATCATCAGTATTTCATATAGTCTCACACTTTTCCCTCAACTGCTTGGAAGTTATAAGAGCCCCTTGTGCACATTTATTTAACAAATCCTTTTTTAAAAAAGTTTTTCAAGACATGTAACAAGGTATTTGCAGAATACCAACAAAGGTACAGATATTACAGAAAACAAAAAAAGGTCTTTTAAGTTGTATGTTTGTGTCTCTCCTATCTCCTTCATCACTTGGAAACTTCCAAATAGGAGGACATGGATTGTAAATTATTCAGTTTGCCTCTTCCCAGGCACTTACTAGAGTGAGCATTTGATCAATACTGAAGTCAAAAATTAAGTTTACAATTCCAACTATTGCCCCCCCAAAAAAGTAAAGGTTATAATAATTTAAAGGATTGAACATAAGATTTAAAGGTAGACTTGAAAGTGCAAGAAGAAAGCAGTTCTCAACCTTTCTCTGAGGACCCCTTTTAACATCAAAAGCCCCATTTACTAGCAATTATATCATTGTTATTTATTGATTTAAAAAATGTGTGTCTGAACATGGATCCCCTTATTAATAATTCTGTGGTCCCACAAATTGGGAACCATTGAACTAATCTAGCTTCTTCACTTTACTTATGAGAAAACTAGAGTTCAAAAAATTAAAATAATTTCCTCAAGATCATTAAGTAGTAGAGGAAAATTTGAATCTGAGTTCTCTGAGTCTAATTCCAGTGTTTCTTCTATTACATACCACAGTAAATGAAGAAAAGGGCATTGGAATTAATTTTAAAAATCCAAATGACAGAAGAGGAGTTTAAGTTTGTTACTTTCAAGCATATGCAGTAAAGCAAACATCTACATCTCATAATATCTTGTTTGTCTCTGACACACTTATGTGTATTTTATAACTCTAGTTATTTGTGTATACGTCTCACATCCCCTTTTACTCCTAAAAGGTGATAATAGCTAAGATTTATAATGCTTTAAAATTTGCAATGAGATTTGCATATGTTACCTCATTTGATCCTTAAAACAACCCAGGGGAAGTAAGTGCTGGCATTATTATGCCAGTTTTACAGATGAAGAAACTGAGGCTGAAAAAAACTAAACATTTTGTCCTGGGTCACAGTTAATAAATGTCTGAGCCAGGTCTTCTTCACTTCAAGTACAACACTATATCCACTTATACTATATAACTGCCTCTTAGGTAAAGCATCCATCTTATTCATTGTTATATCCCAGTGCTCAAATCATGATATTCTTGTAGAAAGGGAAAGTGAGCTCAGTCAGTGGATTTAGGTGTATGGCTCTTGGGCTGACTCTGAAAGACAACTCCCTCCATTAGCATCACTTGTTTCTGGGCTCAGAGCAGCATAATTATACAGATCCCTCGGGGAAGTAAGCAGAGTCCACATGTGCTTCCAACTGGTCCAAGGATCAGAGTCCCAAACTACCAGAACCAGGACACTCAGCTTCAGGCTTTACCTTGTTTCTGTTCCTAAATGTCATTCTCTTTTCTGATCTCTATCCGTCCCCTCATTCTCTTACTCATACTGGATAACTTTCCTGAAGCACAATAGGCCCTTTTTTCTGTTCCCTTTCCTTAAATTCCTTGGCTCTGCAACAGGCCCACAAGTGCCAGTGCAATCACTTGGCTCTCTCATCCTCATGGACAGCTGCTCCCTATAACCCAGGGATGGACAGTAGCATCCAGGGCCCTCTGCTCCTGGCTCCTGACCTTGCTATATGTCTTCCTCCTGTTGTATCTAGCATTCATTTTGTTTCCCACTCTGTACATTCAACAAGTTTTCATATGTAGATCCTTAATAAATGTTTATTAAATGTGTTATGGCATTGAGAATGACATGCTACCAAGTAGGGCTCTTTGAAGTCCTTCTCAAATGAAGGAGAATGATTTGTAATGAGTACATTCATGATTTTATTCATATAGTGGCTATTAGAAAATCTTATTTTTTAAAGAACTTTAAATATCCCTCCTATACTTTTCACTATATCCTCTATACCATGTTGTATCTCCTCCTTAGGCCCAACCCTTAGTAAAATATGAGATCCTTGAGGTCAGGGACTGAATATTTTGGATATTTTCCCTAGTACTAAGCATAGTGACTATTACACAGTATATCCTTAATAAATAAATCCTTAACTATGGGGACTGAATGTGGATCACAGCATAGTATTTTCACCTTTTTTGTTGTTGTTGTTTGCTTGTTTATTTTTTCTCTGTTTCCTTTTTGATCTGATTTTTTTTGTGCAGCATAATAAATGTGGAAATATGTTTAGAAGAATTGTACATGTTTGCCCTATACTGGATTACTTGCTGCCTAGAGGAGTAAGAAGAAGAGAGGAAGAAAAATATGAACACAAGGTTTTGCAAGGGTGAATGCTGAAAACTATCTTTTCATGTATTTTGAAAAATAAAAAGCTATTATTTAAAAATAAATAAGTCCTTAATAAATACTTGCTGATTGATATACTTGGCTTGATGACCTTTCATGGCTGGCGGCATTGATTCTGAGTCAAGTAGAACAACTTTGCCAAATGAGATACAGTTCTCATTTGTACAGGTAAAGTTCCAAAGTTTAGGCCCACAGAGAAAAAAATTGCAAACTCCCTTTAGAAATGAGAGTCTCAGAAGACTATAGTCCTTGTAGCCTAGAAATGAAGTGAAATAAAGGCAACTCCAATGGAAAAGAATTGGCTATAGAAAGCAATTTACTGGTACCAGCAGACTTCTCTTGGCCGAAGTTTGTAACTAGACTCCCTTTAGTCTTGTAATGGGGTATTTCCAAAACACTTTCTACATAATAGATACTCTGGCACTGTGGTGAATTTGTGATTTCCTTAGGGTGCATACTCTCTTTCCACTGTTGCAGATGGTAATCCCTGATGGCTTTTCCATTCTGTATGATTTTTGCCCATGTTTTCTTATCGGCCCACAATAGAAAATATATTCAATATGTTAGAACCTATTTTTCATAGATTCCTTTAGAATCTCAAGGTTTTCTGATAATTCTGGCTTCCTATCAGTTATCTACATGGACAGTACACTTCATTGTCCACACATACATGTCCTGGGTAAATGACCTCTGAACTCACATTTTATTAGAAGCAAACAATAAAACCAGCTCCCATGATCAAATATCAGTTTGGTCCCTTTATAACAGTGATATCAATATGTCAATACCCATCTCAAATCATTAATTTTGCAACAGGGTTCAAACTCATGTTTTAAAAATAAAGAAATTGAGGCACATGAAGAAATATTCAGTAATTCATACAGTTGCTGTAAGATTCATATTTCCTATGTCCCAAATTTGCCTTTGGTCTGCTACAATACCACTGACAGCTTTTAAAAGTGAATTTGGACATAATATCAACAAAATGCAGAGTACTAACTATAAATCAAACTGTCCTTTTTCTATATCTCTCTTTTGACTTAATTTCAGGAACCACTCAAACCAGCTCACTCTATGCTGATCTGATGAGTCTTTCACAAGAAGGCAAGACTCTAGCAGTTACTATAGACATTGAACTACTACTTGATGGGAAAGGATCCTGGGTTTCCTTCCAAAAGGATGCTAATTCATTAGGTTTGTGGAGGGAGATTATGAACTTAATTGTAAATGATCAGATATGTGTCTCTGAGACTTGGATTTCCAAGTTATCCTTATTATTCAAAGGAGGAATTCTGTATCTGTCTGGGCTTCTAAATAGCACAGGCTCCAGGCATGGAGCCTACATGACTCTCAGGGATTATCCTACCCCATAGAACAGCAAGAGCTACATATACGTATACCACAGAAGCCAGGAGATTACAACCTCAGTCCACCATAACAGAGTTATTATAAACTTTGTGAAGTTTCCCTTCCATTCTATCTTCCAAATACTATTCTATGTCATTTACCACATCTGCTTTGATGCTGCAGTATCATAGTGTCATAGTATCTTAATCTAGGGTCCATGAACTTGCTTTTACACATATATATATATATATATATATAAAATCAAACATAATAGGTTTCCCTTATAATCTTGTAAAATTTATTATATGCATTTAAAAATGTTATTCTGAAAGTTTTTCTAGCCTGCTAAAGGGGCCCATGGCATTAAAAAATATTTTGGAATGTAAAATGAGGAGAGATCAGACTTTGATGAGCCTTTCCAATCAAAATGAGCCATTGGCAGTGAATGGAGATACTTAACTAGCTTATTCAACAGTTAATCGAATGCTACTCTATGACATCACTTATATTGGTATCCCTTATCTTTAAAAAAAAATCAAATTTTTGTAATTTAATTTTTAACATTTATGCCTCACCTCCAACCTGGATTGTGATTCCATTTTTAAAGGTACTAAGGGATTTCTGCTTTTGCTCACTTTCTGAGAAGTTTAATTTCTAATTATTTATCATAAGGGCCTCAGGTCAATGTGGGCTGAGAAACTTCATTTTCAAGAATCAGGCTTGTGTGACTGTGGACATGGAAAATACAAATATGGTTAAAGAGAGAATTCTTAACAGGAGATAATCATAAAAAATAAAATGGACAGTTCTTTGATTATATTAATTTACACAAGCAATTAGAAAATAGTTAACTTGGAAAAATTCTTTTTTTGCAAATTTCTCTGATAAAGATATGCTGTCTAAGATATATAAGGATTTGATACAAATATATAAGAAAAAAAGCTATTCTCCAATATATAAACAAAGGATAAGAATGAGCAGTTTTTAAATGAAGAAATGCAAACTATCAATAATCACATAAAAAATGTTTCAAACCAATAAAAACAAAAATATAAGTGAAACAATCTGGGAAAGTTCTGTTTCATAGCCATCAGACCAGAAAAGAAGTCAGTCAAGAGATGAAAATGGCAGTTGTTGGAAGGATTGTTGAAGGAGAAGCACATTAATGCACAATTGAACTATGAATTGATCCAACCATGCTGGAAAGCAATTTGAAACTATACTCTAAAACTAACTAAACTGTAAATATCCCTTGATCCAACATTACCACTACAAGACACACACACACACACATACACACACACACACACACACACACACACACACGTATACTCCAAAGAGACCAAAGATAGAAGGAAAAATCAAATGTATAAAAATATTTATAGTTGAGTTGTACTTTTTGGGTTACAAAATATTAGAAACAAAATGGGACTCATCAGTTTAAGAGTGGTTGGACAATATTTGACTTATGAATATAATGGGACATTATTACATTTTATGAAACAACAAATGTAATAAATTTAGAGAAATTTGAGAAGGCTTTATGGAGTCATAGAGAATGAAATGAGCATACAAACAATTCAATTTTGTTACTACTGTGTCAAATTCTATACATATTTTAAAACATGCAATAGAAGTTGGTTTTTTGTTTCAATCTACTTTTTTTTTTCTTTGTATAATGAAATTTTAATGTTGGTTTATGATTAAGTTTAACATGAATTTAAAAGAAAAAAGCAAAGCAGTTCAAAAGTCTTATCTTCTAAAACACCTTTTTTGTACTTAACTTTTTGTATTATTTAAAGTCCTAACCTGATCAGCTAATGAGAATTGTTTCTGAGGGTTCCATGCCAATTCTCTAAATTCCATTGGCTGAGTTTCTATTGTAGTGTAGGAGGAGGCAAGGATTAAATGCTAAAGGAATATCATTAAATAATGTCCATCATGCTTTCTTATTCATATCACTAAATAGTTTTATCTTCTCAAATTTCAAAAGAAATGTGATTCTAAAAAGATTTGTGTAAATCAATTCTTTTAAAAAAATTCTGTTTAAAATACATTGTTTACTTACTATTCCAAAATATTTTAATGTGAATAGTTAACCAAAAATTCTTTCTATACCTAAATAATAAATCCCATGTCACTGGAAATCGCTAAGCAGAGATTAGATATACAACAGAATTGCTGTAAATGGGATCCCATACATTGGGCACTTTACCTTGGAGATCCTAGCATTATCTAATTCATAATACAATGACCAAACATGATTTCACATGACCAACTACAAAGTATGCTAATTATTTCCTGATAGAGAGAAGATGAGCTCAAGAAATAGAATGAAACACGGGGAAGGGGAGGTTGGACATGACCAATATGAGAGGGAAATTGCTTGATTATGCATATTTGTAACAAAGATTTTACTTTCCTTTTTATTTTTTTCAGCAGAAAGGGAATAGCAAGTTCAAGGGAAAGAAAACAGATTTTTGTTGAAAAATGATATTTAGAAAATTTTATGAATTTTGAATTAATGAATATTTTAGAACTCTTCTCTAAAAAAGGCAAGATTTAGCTGCATAGAGTTTTTTTGTTTTCTACCAAATTTTTCTTCAGTAGCTTTAATTTAAAGGAAACCATTATAAATAAGGAAGAGAATTAACCAGATGTCTATTTTTAGAGCAAATTATATTACTGTGGTGTTCTATTTTGAATCACACAAGTAAAAGAAATTAGAAGTTCGATTTCTTAAATCCTTAAGAATTCATATTGAAATAGCTAAAGTTTAGACAGATGGAACCTACATCTGGAGGCAATGTAGTATATACTGTAATGGAAAGAATGTTGATTTTATCCCCAGTAAGTAAGCTTAGTTCAAATCTTAAGATTATTACCTGAGTAACTTTTGGCAACCACTTGACCTTGTGGGAAATGAGGCAGTTGTAATGATGGACTCTGAGTCTCTTCTAATTCTAGATCTATGATACTATGATCTTTCCAGTCTTACTTTCTTCATTTGTAAAATGAAGTCAGACTAAATGATCTCTAAGGTCTCTTCCAGTCCTAAATTTATGTTCCATTATCCCTCTCACTCCCCCTTCCTCTTCTTTCTTCCCTTCTCTGTTGTGGGACCCCACATATAGGATAAGAAGTCATGGCATGGTTGGGGAAAAGGAAGTTATGTCGTAGTTTTTTCTCACCTGAGAATGTCTTTGCTCTGGGGGGATTAAGTCAGACTCTTGACACTCTTTTCATGGGGCTTTTCTTGAGATATAAAAGTCCAACACTTTACAAGCAACTCCAAATAACTGGGCTATAAATGAAAGAGCTATTCAATAAATATGTAGGCTCAGGAGTTGAAGAATAAAGATGTGGAAGTAACTGATTACAATGGTAGAAAATGTCAAAAGAATGTACAATGAGGGAGGAAGAAGTGGGGGAGGCAAAATATAGTTCAGAAAATTTGATTGCTTTTTGAGTCTTAGAAAGATGGAACTTATTTGTACAATACCTGGAATATTACTGTCCTTCCCTTCCTCCCCATCACCAATTTTAAGGAAAAAAAGTTGGCATCATAAGTTAGCAAAAATAAGAGCATTCCTTTGCAATAACCATTCCCAATAATGTGCCTTACCTTTCCATAGATCAGGAGTGTCCATTTTTTTCCCCAATAGTTCTGACCACACAGTCAGAAATCCATATGTGTGTAAATTACATGAATTTCTATTTTTATCAGTTCTATGAAAGAAAATGTATTTTCACAAAGACAAATGGAAACATTTTCTAGTGTGACATACAGTTCATCATTAGAACTGCAATTAAAAGATTAAGGATGAAGGGGAGAAGGGAAAGTCAAGACCGCAATCTAGAGGCAGCAACCAAGCAAAACTTTTCCAGTATTCCCCTCCTTACAACTTTGAAATAATGCCTCAAATTGAATTTTAGAGTGGCAGAACCACCAAAAAGTTAAGGTGATATACATTTGCTCACCCTGAAGCAATTTAGGAGATTGGCAGGAAAGATCTGTGACAATGGGGTAGAAGCCAGCCCAGAGCCACGTGGTGGGGGCAGCAACAATAAACCATGGAGGCAGCCAAGAGCTTTGGGAGAAGGTTGGGAGGAGGTCAGACAACTGATAAGACATTACAGGGGACCTTTGCTAGCACTTACTGCAGGTGATGCTGACTGGCAACTCTATTACCTGTGGGCAATTCTGGGTTGTAGTTCCATGATGGAGAGAGGTGCTTATAGTCGTTGACAAGTCAGTCACAGAGCAGAAGCACAGGTAGCAGTTCCAAGAAAAAAAAGAACATTAGCACTTGGGATTGCAGGAGAACAGGGACTCTTTTTGGAAAGGGATGGTAGTGCACACTAGGGGAGCAGTAACCACGCTTTTCTCTTCCTGACACCACTTTAGAAGCATTAAAAACTTGTAGACCTCCCAGAACTAGTTCTGAAAACATCTGAAACCTGAAGCTTAGAACAGTGTCTCTCCTGCCTAACTTCAACATAAAGTTAAAGTCAAGAAATAGGTCAGAAAAATGGGCAAATAATAAAAGAAGAAATTGATCATAAAAAGCTACTATGGGGACAGGAAAGACCAAGACATTAACTCAGAAAACAATAATGTAAAAGTAGCTACAACCAAAGTCTCAAAGAATAAACCACTCATTTAAACCAATTCCAATAAGAGTTCTTGAAAGTGTCAAAGAAAGAGCTAAGAGTGGGAAAAGAAAAAAATGGGAGAAGAAATAAATCATATGAGGAAATTATGAAAAGAGAAATTTATCACTTGGTAAAAGAAGGGCAAAAAATACTGAAGAAAATAACACCTTAAAAAACAGAAGAAAAAGAAGGTACAAAAATTTACTGAAAAAAAAGCAGAACTGGCCAAATGAGGGGAACATTACAAAATTTTGCTTAAGAAAATAATTCCTTAAAAATTAGAATTGGGCAAATGGAAGCTAATGACTCCATAAGATATCAAAAAAAAAAAAGCCAATGAAGTCAAAAGAATGAAAAAATAGAGGAAAATGTGAAATATCTTATCAGAAAAACAATTCACTTAGAAAATGGATCAATGTTAGATGATTTAACTTATTGGATTTCCTGAAAGCCCATCTGAAAATAGACAGTTTTCAGAAGATTACATCAAAGTTCTCTATAATCATATGAAAAAAGTTCCAAACCACTACTTACTGGAAAAACGAAAATTAAAACAACTAATTCATTACAGTTTTTATATACTGTGCTGAGATGACAGATGATGGAAGGATTGAGAGAAAATATACTAATGAATTGTTGGTGGAGTCGTGAACTGTTTCAACCATTCAAGTATGCTCCAAGAGCTATAAAACTTGTATGCTCTTTGATGCAGCAACACCCAAGGTGATATAAGTAAAATGAAAATGAATTATATGCACAAAAATATTTGTAGCAGATTCTTGTGGTGGGAAAAAGCTTAGGAATTGAGGAGATATCAGTTGGGGAATGGCTGGGCAAGATGTAGCACATGATTGTGACAGAGTACTAGTATGCTATATAAAATGACAAGAGAGATCATTTCAGGAAAAATAATTAGTGAAGTATGAAGTGAGCAGAACCAGATGATCTTTGTATCCCTTTACAGTTGTTTTTTAATGATGACCATTTGTAAAAAGACTTACCTCTTCTAATCAATACAGTGATTCAAGAAAATTCCAAAGGATTCATGATTTAAAATCCTATGCACTTCCAGAAAAAGGACTGATGAACTCTGAGTCCAAATTGAAGTATGGTTTTCTCACTTTATTTTTCTTACTTTTTTGGAGTATAATATAGCTAATATGGAAATATGTTTTACATGATTTTACATTCTTTCTCAGTGGGTGAAGGATGGGCAACAAGGAGAAAAAGAATTTAAAACTCAAAATTTTCTTTTAAATTTTAAAAATAAATAAGTAATAAATATTTTTAAAACAGATACAATGAATAAACATGAAAGAGAATTTAGAACTCATAGAGTCCAATATTGCTCCTCCATATTTTGCAGATACAAAACCCAGTGAGACCCAAAGCTTTGCCAAGTGTTGCACAACTAGGAACTATCTCAGTCAAGACAGGAATCCTCCTGACTCTGAGTCCAAGGCCCTAACCACTGTGCCACACTATCTTAGAAATTATCTTATTTGTTAAATGACAAGATTGGATGATATAGTGCGACAAAATAAAAAAGGCACTATATTCAGAATTAGGAAACGGATCAGAGTGGAGATGACATTTTCTAACTGCATGATAATGGGAAGTCCCTCAAAACATTTGACCCTTCTCTTCTCTATTATTTGTTTGTTTGTTTTTTTTTAATTAAATGATTCTACTACTTGCCACAAAGGGTTTGTTCTAAGGAAAGCATCTTGAAAATCTGTAAATACTAAATTAATATGATTTGTTTATAACTAGTTCTATCCCCTTTCCATATATATAACATTAGCTAATTAAATAAAATTGTTTTGCTTAAAAAAAAAAAAAACTCAAGCAAGACATACCTTGGATTGAGATGAGTTGAGCGCTGGTCACCCAGGCCAGATTACTGTAAAATGAATAAGGTTATGAAACTTGCCTATCCTTCAAAGACTATGAAATTAGGATTATTCTGTATTCCTTTGCAGTCTCCCAAGGGCAAATATATAGGTTCTTGGGCAAGCAACCATTTAGACATTGCTGGATGCTACAGAATAAAATAATCCCCTTTCTCCCATTTGTTCCACAAGGAATAATTTCTCTACTTCCATTATTGCCCCATCTTTTAGCTTTCTTTCTTGTATTGTTTCCCCTATTAGAATTCATTCTCCTTGAGGGGAAGGACTATCCTTGCTTCTGCTTATATTTGTATTCCTAACACTTGACACATTGTCTGGCACATCGTAATGATTAATAAATGCTTGTTGACTGACTAATAAAGAGTAAAGGAATTCCTCCTGGCATTACACTGGGAAGAGAGAAAATTTCAAACTTGATAGGAAGAGTTCTAAGGATATTTTTAATACTGTTTTATAGAACAAATATATTGAAATAAATTGTGTTCCACTGAACTATTCCCACTTCCACAAATATTGGTTTGACATTCTCTGCAGTGATTATGTAGGGGGAAGATACATTGATTCCAGAAAACATCTTGAATCAGATCATTGCTATTTTTTCTTGCCATGATGAGGTCTTGCTGAGAGAGAGATTATAACTCCAGTATTAACACAGTTTTATGGAAATCTACTAGCAAATCTTCAAAGAAGAATTACTCTTAATACTTTTATTAGATTAATGAAATGAAATATACATGTTCCATACAGTGAAATTTTATGCATCAAGATGGCTCATACATAATCCAGAACACTGGATTAAATCGGGATTCCTAGGTGCCCATTTCAGGCTCTTACCACTAACTAGCTAGATAATCTTCATCAATTCAGTTCATTTCAATTTAACAAATATTTCTTAAGTCCATATTGTGTATCAAGCACTAGGTGAAGCACCCAGAAAGCTATAAAGAATGGATAATGGGAGATTCCTATCGTCATGAAAATGAGTCTCTAGGAAGGGAATATGATACAACATTATAATACAGAACAATATATAATGACTGCAATAAATTAGTGCAAAGTACTTTGTGAGATTCAAAGGAAAAAAGATTATTAATGACGAGAGGGGTGAGGAAATGCTTTATGGATCAAGTGGCTTTTGAGCTGAAACTTGAAGGTTAAGGAAAATTTCAAGAGACTGAAACTGGAAGAAGACATGAGTAAAGCATGAAAGCACAGAACATGAACACAGATAGAAGAATAGTCCAGTCTGGCTGGAGTACAGAGAAAGTGGAGGAGAATAGTGTGAGAGGTAATAATAACAGTTACAGTAATGATATTATTTATATAGCATATTAAGGTTTACAAAGCACTTTCCATGTTATCTCATTTAGTCCTCACTGCACTATTATTATTATTTTCATTTTACAAATGAAGAAATTGAGCATTATCACTGATTTGATCAGTCATAAATCTAATATTTGAGGCGTGTTTGAACCCACATATTCCTGACTCCAACCCTTACCTTCTATCCATTGAACTATCTAGTTGTATGGATAAAATTGTTGCCAAATTGTGAAGAGCCTTGAATGACAAGCTGAACTTTATCTAGCAGACCACTAGAGCCACTGCAGTTTTGAGCAGAGAAGTTATATAACCAGATCTGTTCCTAAGAAAATTCAATCTGGCCAGATATATAAAGGATTGATTGAAGGGCAGAGAGGAGATAGAAGGACCAGTCAATATACTATTTTTTAAAAGTATGCATAAAGTAATAAGGGTCTATGCTAGGACAGGGGCAGTAAAAATAGAGAGCAAAAGATAGATACAAGAGATATACTGAAAGTAGAATCAATGCTCTTGGCAATGGATTGTATCTAAGAGGAAAAAGGAAAGAAAGACTCAAATCATACTCTTAGGGCCTCAGTTTTCTCATTAGTAAACTAAGAGGATTTAGCTAGAATGCTGATTAGTCAGTTCAGTTCTAAAATTCCATCAACATATGATTTTTATATAATTATGAAAGTTCATTTATAAATCACATTATAAACTCTAAAACTTATAGAAATAAAAAATTTCTTACCTATATCAAAGATACTCAGTGCTCAGCTTGCTAGAATGATACAAATTTGTCAGAATGAGAACCATCTCCCAAATAATAAATGGATTAAAGATATGAACTGGCAATTTCCAAGAGAAAAAAAGTTCAAGTTCTTCATAGTCATATGATAAAGTGTTTCTAATCACTAATAATCAGTGAAATACAAATTAAAACAACACTGATATTCTACCTCATATTCATTATATTGGCAAAGCTGATTAAAAAAATAAAATGACAAATGCTGGAAGAGATGTGGGAAAACAAGAGCTGAGAAGTGGTCCAACCACTTTGCAAAGCAATTTGGAATTATACCCCAAAAGTTATTAAATAGTGTATGTTCTTTGACCTATTGGTATCACTACTAGGACTATACCACTAAAGAGATTTTTTTATGCTTGTAGAGAAGATACATAAAACATTTGTAACAATTATATTTGTTTCCGCCAAGAACTAGAAACTAAGGGGATGTCCATCAATTGGGGAATGGCTGAATAAATTGTGATATATTATAAAATGGAATACTATCATGTTATAAGGCTCAGCTAAGTGGTACAATGTATAGAGTATTGAGCTTGGAGTCAGAAAGACTTGAGTTCAAACTCAGCTGCAAATACTTATTAATTGTGTGACCCTAGGCAAGTCACTTAACTCAATTTGCCTCAGTTTCCTCCATTGTAAAATGAGCTAGAGAAGAAAATGGCAAACCATTCTATTATCTTTACCAAGAAAATATGGTGAACCAATTGAGATCATGAAGAACTGGATAGAATTAAAATAGCTAAGAAGCAACAATCATGTTATTAAACATGAAAAAAGAAATGGTTTCAGAAAGACCTGGGAAGACTTGTATGAACTGATACAGAATGAAGTGAGCAGAGTCAGGAAAACAATTTATATTATAACATCAATATTTTATGTTAATTAACAATTACAAATGACTGAAGAATTCGGATCAATGAAAAATAATCAACCATAAATGCAGAGGACTGTTGGAGAAGAATGTTGCCCATCTCATAATAGAGTACGAATGCAGAATGAGAAATATATTTCTTTTGGATTTTATACAACATAGTAATTTGTTTGGCTTGACTAACTCTTACATGATAACAAGGTTTCTGTATTTTGGGGAGGTGGCACAGTGGATAGAATGCTGGGCTTAGAATCAGGAAGACTCAAGTTCAAATTCAACCTTAGATACTTACTAGCCATGGGACCCTGAATGAGTTTGCCACAGATTCCTTATCTGTAAAAAGAAGTATAACAATGGCACCTACATCCCAAGGTTGTATCAAATGAGATACTTATAAAGTATTTAACATAGTTGCTGGTACATAGTAAGCACCATATAAGTATCAGTCATTACTATTGTGCTGCTGGTTGTTACTACTCTATTATTATTATTCAGTTTTTTTAGAGGCTGGAAAAGGTATAAAGGATGAAAAATAAATACTTGATAACTGAAAAAAATTAAGAAAAAATGATTTGAGAGCATATAGAGAGGAAAAGTATTCAATTGATTTCATTAAAAAGGGTCATGCAACCTTTACCTGGTGAATTAGGAAAATACTGTTAATATAATCCTTAGATTTTAGGCAAACATTTAACAAAGTTTCTCATGTTATATTTGTGATTAAAATGGGGAGATACAGAGGCAGCTATATGATACAGTTGATAGAGAGCTAGCCCTGAAGTCAGGAGGACCTGAGTTAAAATCTAACCTCAGACACTTAACACTTCCTAGTTGTGTGACCTTGGACAAGTCATTTAACCCCAATTACCTCATCAAAAAAAAGGGGGGGTGGGAAATGCAATCTTAAATAAGATAAAATACAGGCCAGTTAAGATAAAAATGTGTTTCTAGTTCTTCATATTTTGTTCATCTCTCTGTTATGAGATCAGCAGCAATCTTCTCCAATAGGCCTCTGGAATTATGGTTGATTATTTCATTGTTCAGAGTGTATCAGACTTTTGGAATTGTTAGGTGGATTTAGAATCTCTTGAATGACTAGACCTAAGGAAAAATCATTAATAAGTTGATATCACCTTGGAGGCAAGTCTCTATTTGAATAATCTAGGAATCTATCCTTGGCCCTATACTGCTCAGTGTGTTTGAAGTGACATGAAGTTTGAAGGGATAGCCAGCAATAAATGATAAAGTATGTTCCAAAAAGATCTTGAAAACCTAGAATGATGCATTACATTAAACAGGAGAATGTTTAATAAGGTTAAATGTAAAGTTTTATATTTGATTTCTAACAATCAACTTCATCAATACAGAATTGGGAATATGAGGCTAGGAAAAAATCCTGCCATTTCCCTGACTGTAATATCCCTTTGATATTCAAGCTGTTATTGAAGAATAAGTTTCAATTTCTCTTCTCCAATGAACATACTTCTCCCCTTCTCACTTAACTCTATCTTCCATGCTTTGGTATTTGAGTGTATTGTGAGTCTCAATTTCTTCACGAGAAAAATGAGAGGGTTAAAATTTCATTTCTACATTAATTGAATAAAACCTGAGATGGGCTCAGAATTTCACCACATGTTATGGGGAAGACATATGGAAGACACTTTTCTTGTCCCCAAGAACATCATAATTATCATCTATAGTTGGTTTACCAATCTAGATGACCATGTAAGAGTAACAATCCCTCCATTCTAATTATTTTCATGTAGATACATAAGCTAGTTTTCTATAGGACAGAGGATTTGAATTCAAATTCCAGCTCTGCCAATCAGTTGCTGTGTATTCTTAAGAATATTTACCTCATTAGTCCACAGTTTTCTCAACTATAAAATGATTTCTAAAGTCCTTTACAGTTCTAGAAGTGTGATCCTGTGAAATCTTAGTCTTAGATCTTTTCTAAGGTGGTGTCCAAACCCAATACTCTAAGACTATTTAACCTTCAGACACAATTACTTTTTTTAAAAACAGACTAAATTTTATTCCCTCCATGGATGTTCTACAATTTTTTTCATTATTTAATTTTATTTTTAATTATGCAATAAAACAAGCACTTCCATAACACAGTACAATAAAAAACATGCTGCACATAAAACTGCAAATCTACTATGCAGAACTTCCAATTTCTTTCAAATACAACAGAATTATCATATAAATTTCTTTTGTTTCTTTCTTCCCACTCCCCATTCTAAAGATGGTTACTATTAGACACAAATATATATAATATATATATTATATATATATATATATATAATATGTAAAATTATATACATTTAAATTTCTATTTGTATTAATCAATTCTTTCTCTGGATGTAGACAACATTTTTCTTCCTATGTCCTTTATAGTTAATTTGGGTATTTATAATAGTGAATTCATTCAAAGTCATTCTTAAAACAATATTGCCATTACTCTATAGTGTTCTCTTTTTTCTTCCTTACCTTCCAAAGCGCTTAATATATTTAATGGCATTTAATACTAGATGGATAAATGAACAATACTTAATATCCTCTTATCTGGGCTAAGACTCATCTTTGTAATATCAAATGTTTGGAGTTTAATCAGAGACAGTTGTAGTCTGTGGAGATCAAGGTAAGAGCAGATCAGAAGCATTTAAAACCAGAGAAGTGTTAATGGTAGGAGAATAGCAAACTGTATTAGCATTTGGGACATAAGGAAAGATCTTACCACAAAGATCAAATAACCATTGTCCTTTCTGACTGGGCCAGAAGGCCTGAATTGGTAAAGTAGGTTCAAGGATCTCCCTGAATTTAGATCACCATTGGGAAAAGTCTTACTCCTTTTCATTGGAAAAATCTTCTCCAAAAGGCTCAACTTCCCAAGTCTAAAAGCAAAACTTTTGAGTCTCAGGAGAGACCCTGAAATTAAACCACAGGATACAAAAGCTAAACTCCCTCAAAATTTCAGAGCCACAATGTAAAAAACTCTGTTATAAATTCCCTGTCCACATTCAAGGTCATAACCCAGAAATCTGGCAATCAGGTAGAAGCACATGAGGGAAAGGGCAAGGATGACTCTCCCCTGGCTAGGGCCCCAGGAGAACCTGGGTTGGAGGAAGGGGGCAACAAAATGGGGCAGATGCCTTCGTGTCTCCGAGTATCATCTTCCTCCACTGCAAAATGAGAAAGCCGAATTTGATCTCCAAGGTCCTCGATGGCCCTTGTGCTGCTTGAAAGAAAGTTCCAGGGGAGGCAGATTTTGTGAAGCATTGATGGTGGGCAGAGGAGTAGACATCAGCTCAGGAGTGACGGATTCTTCCTCCACTTTGGAAAGAAAAGTCAGACAAGAGAACTGGAAATCTAACAAAACCTGTGTGACTTTAAATCTCTTCTGCCGCTGAATTCCAGCACTACTTGGCGTGTCATCTCCGGACTGAAGGAGGGGTACGTGGTGCCCAATAAACCTTTTTATTAGCTGACCCACCGTCTGAACCTATCCACAAAGTCATCTTTTAGACCCATGGAAATGCGCTGTGCCACTGGATCAACGAAGTGTGACATGTGTTTGAAAAATAGGGACAGCCACTCCTAAACAGAGACAGTTGGCGTGTGGGCAAATCCCCTATAAGCAATTTCCATGCCAGGAAACCTGCATATGCTAGGAAGCTGACACGTTGGTGCTGGCCTTATAGCAGCATTGTAAGAAAGCATCTCGGCTAAATCTGTCCCAAGCTTCCCTCCCCATTGTCCAAAGGGACTCGACCGGACAGTCAAGAGACTTGTTGAGGACCCCTCCAGAGAAAGGAATGAGACACGCGCTGGCCAGTTTGGCAAATCAGAAAAATAAAATGAGAACCTTTTCCCCTGGAATGATGAATTCACTTCAAGTCTCATAATGAGAACAGGGGAAGTCTGAAATCTGACCTACATTAAAAACAATGAGGCATTAAAACCCTTTTGTAAAGAAAGAGTTCTCTATAGTGAAGCTATTTCTGTATTCTGCCAGATGGTCCACAAAAATGGCTCTTTGCTGATCTGATTACAGCAAATTTTCCAATACAACAAATGCCTTCTCAGCTCCTTCTCCTTTGTCACTCTCTATATTAAAGTTCCTGCTTATGTGTCTTTTGCTTGGTTGGCACAGAGAAAAGGTGATTTTTTTTTCTTTCTTAGGTCTTCAAGCTCTATCACCAAAGTATAACTTTCATTTTAACTCTTCATGGCTCTTCTGTCCTCCAATATCCTAACTAAACCGGCTAGGAAAGTCACAATTAATATCTACACCATCCATCACACAAGAAAAAAGACTCCATAAGATACAAGGCTTCATCTAGAATCTTCTTTTGTGTTCTGCTACAGATGATAGCTATAACAACAATAGCAATAACAATAACTAGCACATTTAAGATATATAGGATGCTTTATAAAAGTCATTTCATTTTATCCACACAATAACTCTGGGAGATAAGTGCTATTACTATCCCCATTTACAGATGAGGAAACTGAGGCAGACAGAAGTAATGTGACTTGACCAGGACCACATACTTAGTATGTGTCTCAAGCTGGATTTTAATTCATTTTCCTAATTCTGGTACTCTAGTACTCTACTGCACCTCCTAGATACTTCTCTATATGGAAATGTTCTTTGTATATACACATACACAAAAGTGTGCCCATGGGTGTTTGAAGTATTTGAAGGGTTTGAAGGATGAATATAAGTTCTTTGAGGGTAGAGACCTCATTTTTGTCTCTGTATATCCTTCACAGTGCCTTATATGTAGTATATAATTTTAAAATATCTCTTAATTTGAATTATTCAATAAAAGTGAAGGAAGAAATCTATCTTTGTGGTAGGAAGAAGTCTGTGAAGTTTTTCTATAAATCATAAAATATAAGTGCTAACAGAGACTTTAGATATTCCATCAACATGGAAATTGAAGTGGTTATTTCCTCTTTTCTTAAGAATGATGATCAAGGCAGCTAGATCACTCAGTGGATAGAGTACCAGTTCTGAAGTCAAGAGGACCTGAGTTCAAATATGACCTCATACACTTAACACTTCCTGGCTGTGACCCTGGGCAAGTCACTTAATCCCAATAGCCTCAGCAAAAAAAAAAAAATGGGTAATGATGCTTTTACCATTTGGGGAATACAATTTCCTAGTTAATTTGAGATGCACAGGTAGCTGAGAATCTGCCTTTACAATAAATGAAATAAATATTCCAAGGTGATGCTTTATTGATTCTTAATGCTTTAGGGTACTTAAGTTCTTTTCTGTCAGACTCCAGTCTGGTAATTCAGACTTCTTTTTTGATTTTTTTTTAAATAACTGAAAAAAAAATGCTGAATTTCAGCTGGAATTTAGTGAAGTTGAAGACCAATTTTTCCTCATCTAACTCCCATCTTTTCTCCTGCTGAGAGAGTCAAAAGAATTGGGAAATAATTATTGTAACATGGAACTCATTTGATAAGCCAAAGTGGCATGGTAGATATAAAGATTCAATGTCAAAAAGACCCATCTTTTAGTCTCCCTTCTCATATATCATGGCTATGTGACCCTAAGAAAGTCACTTAACCTCTTTTTACCCCAGACAAGTCTTTAAAGTTTTAAGGTACAAAGAAGATGAGAATCTACATTAGTAGGAAAAATTCTAATTAAGTGCTCCCTACTCTTAGAAAATTACAGACCCAGTACAAAAAAAGAGGAAAATTCATACACATTCTAGAACTGTTTTCTTACCTGATTCTGTTTTGTCTTATAGTTGATTATGTTGTTGTTTTCTTCCCTCTACATTGAAAATTCCTTGAGAGTAAAGACTATTTCTTTCACCTAGTATATAGTAGGTATTCAATAAATGTTTTCTGGTTGAATGAATATATGCTTTTAGCTCCAGATAAGTCACAAGCTTCAAATATGTGCCAGGCACTGTGCTAAGATTTGGACATACAATGAAAGACAAAAATTAGTCATTTCCCTCAAGGAACTCACAATCTAATGGGAGAGACAAAAAGAAAATAAGTATAAAAGCATAACTTGGGGGGGCAGGATCTTGAAAGAAAGGTACTGATATTAAAAAGTGCCTGGAAAGGGCTTCTTGTAGAGACTTGAAGGAATCCAGGGAGACCAAGAGGCAGAAACAAGGAGAGAGAGCATTTCAGGTATGGTAGACAACTAGTAAAAATGTTTGAAATCAGAAGATAGAGTGTTTTATGTAAAAAGAGCAAGAGGCCAGTGACTTTGAATTGTAGAGTACACAGAGATAACTACTTCTTCTATCCATCCACTAGACAAGCAATTAGCTAAAATACCAAAAACCACTAAACTATCACCTTGAAATATTTGTTTCATTATTTAATTTATTGTCAAATTAACTAGGAAATTGTCTTCCCCAAATAGCAAAAGCATCATCACCCATTCTTAAGAAAAGAGAAAATAACCACTTCAATGCCATGTTGATATAAAATCTCAAAGCCTCAACTGGGGAGGGAGAAATACCCAGGTGAGAAAGATGAGAAATCAGTGTTTCCCAAATGAGCATGAACAGAAAGAGGGAAGTCAACATATTAACTTTCCATCTTTTCAAGGGCTTAAGAGAGCTACAAGAAAGATGAATAATTTTATCTCATCTAATTAATTAATTGCAAAGGCAAACATACATGCATACTGCTCTGGAGGACTCTTTGAAAGTTTTAAATTATTTGAATTATCATATTTTCATAGAATCTTAGTATTGGAAAGGACTTCAGAAGTCATTCCACAGCCAAAAAAGAATCCCTATTATAAAAATAAGATCTCAGAACTAGAAAGAACTTCAAGAGCCTTCCCATACAACTCCTTCATTTCATAGACAAAGAAACTGAGGCTCGGGAGGTTGAGTAAACAAATGATTTGAAGGACTTAAAGGGTTTGAAGAATGAATATAAACTCCTTGAAGGTAGAGACTTCATTTTTGTTTCTGTATATCCCTCACAGTACCTTATATATGGTATATAATTAATAAATATCTCTCCATTTGAATTATTCAATAAAAACGAATGAAGAAATCTATCTTTGTGGTAAGAAAAGGAAGTCTGAAATTTTTCCACAGATCATAAAATACAAGTGCTAACAGAGACTTTAGATATTCCACCAACATGGCATTGAAGTGGTTATTTCCTCTTTTCTTAAGAATGGGTGCTGATCAGGGCAACTAGAAAGGATATGTGAACCTAGGCCAGCTGACTCCAGAGCAAATTGAGTTTTTTTTCCTACTATGTAATACTACCTCTGTATTCATCAATTGATCAGTGAGCCTCTGATTGAAGATCTCCTTTACCAGAGAAACTGACCATCTCTTAAGGCAGAGTCATTCTACTTCTAGTCAATTCTAACAGTTAAGAATTTTTTTGCTAACATCAAGACTAAATTTGTGTCTTTGTAATCTCCATCCATTGCTCCTGGTCTGCTGTATGAGGACCAATAGAGCATGTCTATCCCTCTTCCACATGCCAGTCCTTCAAATACTTAGACAGAAATTGTCAGCCTTCCTGAGACTTCTTTTCTCTATGCTAAAAATTCACATTTCCTTTCACCTTCTTCTATATGATATAGATTTAAGGCTCTTCATCTTCCTACCTGCCTTTTTCTAAAAGATCTCCACCTTACTGATTTCTTTTATAAACTGAATTGAACACAATATTATAGACATTCTTTCACCAGAACAGAAAACAGAAACTATCACTTCCTATACTCTCTTGATGCAAATATCCAAGATCTCATTAGTTCTTTTAGCTTCTATATCACTCTGCTAAGTCATAGGGAGCTTTCAGTCCAATGAGACTTCCATATTTTTATCAGACAAATAACTGTCTAAGCATGTCTCTGCCATCCTGCACAGGGGATGGCATACCTTTTCCAACACAGCCTATCTTATTCCTGTTTTGTTGTCTCAGCCAAGTAGAAAAAGTACTAAATTTTACTTCAGAAAACCATACAATAAATATACATAGAATCTACACATCAAAGGAGCATTGTAGTACCCCAAAGACTTCATGGGAGTCTAATATCCTTATTCCAGCAATGATAGCAATGTTCAAAACATTTCAGAGTCAGCTTATGAACCAAACAGCAAAGTCTCATCACCTTTAAGGCAGGGCTCATAGATGCATACATGAATAATCATACATATATACATACATTTAGTCAGGTATATATATCTTCTATATAATAGGCATCATTCTAGGCATTGTAGAGCTATAAGAGAGTCCCTACCCTTCAGGACTGTACGATTTAATGGGGGAAGACAATACATAAAAACAAGCTGAAAAATGAGAGGGAGATGTAACTGGGGGAGGTATATAGCTAAAGTGGGAAATGATCTGAGGAAGTATGAATTCCAGATTTGATTTTATGCTACTGGATGAAGTCCAGGAGAGCAGACAGATGGGAAATAATGATAAGATGTATGTTCTGGGTGCCCTCCTTAAATGGTAGAGGATCTGGGAGGAGCTCTTCAATAATCATCTTCTACCTCTCCAATCAAAAGGAGAGGGGGATCCAGAGTCAGTGAGTATTAAGGAAATAAGAATTTCAGAATTGTCATCTTACAAAATGGTAAGTTTTGAGAAATCATCAAGTCCAAGAGGGCAGTCAGGTGAAAAATGATATGAGTTTCTAGACATACACAAACATATACTGAATTTCAGTCTTAGTTAATTCGTTCCCAGTTATGGGGAAGTTAGTACTGGACTTGGGTTAAAGAGATGTGAATTTGAATCATGCTTCAAACACTTATTTTCAATGTGACTCTGGACAAGTCACTTAACTAATCTCTGTACATTTATAATTGTAAATTACAAATTGTAATTGTAAATTTGGGATAATAATGCGCATACCTTACAAAGTTCTGGTGAGAATCAAATGAGATAATCTACAAAAAATGATTTGCAAATCTTAATGTGATATCTAAGTAGTAGTAGTGGTAGCAGTAAAATCTTTGCAAACCTTAAAGTGGTATATAACTAGTGGCGGTGGTGGCAGTAGCACAGTAGACAGTAGCAACAGCAGCAGCAGCAGCAGTAGTAATAGTAATAGTAGTGTTAATTATCTACACTTTTGAAGGAAACTACCAAAGTTCCTTTGTCTCACAATTATGATAAGCAAGTGACTCCAAGTTTCTTGAAAATTGTAACAAGAAAGCAAAAGTTCTGGCAGGTTCTGCTAAGTTGGAAGGACTTCAAGGATGGACCCAGAATAAGACTCTATATCAGCTGTCCAAAGGCCATTGCAGTTCGGAAAGGTTTATCAGCAGAAGGTTAGCTGTCTGGTGACAAAACTTTCCAGACCAAAACAAGGTGCTGAAGAGAGAGGATTTGCATTGGTGGAAGGAGTAATTGTGTAAATGAGATCATGGGTTCCATTCAATAAGCATTTATTAAGTCCCTACTTTTTATGAGACATTGTTCTTGGTAGGAAAAAAAAAAAAAAAAACAAATGAAACAATCCATGGCCTCAAATAGCTTATATTCTACTCGTAATTCATAGTAGCTCTACTGAAATAAAATGTAAGATAGGGAGTGAAGAGGTCAAAACAACAATAACTAACACTTATGAAGTACTTTGAGGTTTGCATACTTTATTTATCCTCAAAATGACCCAGGAAGGTGAATCCAAGAGGGATGGAAAGAAAGGAGAAGGAGAGAAAAGAAGGAGAGGGGAAGAAAAGAGGGAGAATGAATGAATATTAATAGCTGAAATGATCAGAGAATGATCAGGGGCAGCTGATGAAAGAAAAAATTTGTAAGAGAAAGGTAAAGAAGAAGTAGATTCTAGGTATAATAGATAGATAGATTATATGACTTCACATAGTGAAAAATGCTATGTCAAATTTAGGGAACATCCAGTTAAATTCTCACAACAAACCTATGAAGAAGACATGTACAAGGATTATTATTCCCATTATACAGATAAAAAAAAAAACTGACTTTCTGAGAGCAACTTTCATTAAGAGCAATAGTCATTATGTGTCTGAGATCACAGTTAGCCCCAGGCCTCCTGATTTTAAATCCAGGGCTTTATCCATTTGCCATGATAACTCCATGTAGAGTATATGAAGAAGAATCATGTGAAATAAGACTAGGAAGGCAGGCTGGGGGCAGGTTGTAAAGAGCCTTAAATGCCAGACTGTAAAATTTTAATTTTTTTCTTAGAAAAAATGGGGAGCCACTTAAAGTTTCTGAGCAGAGGAGAGATATGTCATCATAATTAAAGTACTGAAATAAGTTTAAGTATGGGGGACTGCAGGCATATGTAATCAAAAAATCATTTGGTTTGGCTTTGGGATATGCTGTTATATTTACATTAGAATATAACTGTTTGGGATGTTTGGGGAATTTACTTCAAATAAAATAATGAAGTTACATTGTAAAGACCCATCCTGGAACAACTGGGAAGCTGTCCACAGTTTCCCCCTATTTCCCTTGCTGCTTAGCTCTTCCTCCCTGCTATTCTTTTCATGCTGAGAAGAGAGGTCTGCAAAGCATCTGCTTAAATAGAGTTTCCCTGACTCAAACCTTCCTTGGAACAAGGAATGTGGCTAAGTATCTCTCAAAGGGCTTTCCTGATCATCTACAGCTGCATGCATTGCCTCCGAAACATGAAATTAAACAGAATGCTCTAAGAGCTGTCAGTAAAGTTGAAAGTCATAGATAATACATCTAGTCATCAATGAGAGTTGAGGATATCAGTTTATATATGGGTTATTTTTTTCAAATGCATCTTTTTTGCCAACTGCCCACAAACTAAGTTTCTTTAAAGATTATTTGCAATGCTCTTTGCATTTAATCTAGTAGTTTGTATTCTAACAGACATGTAAGTTGTACATAATAGAGATTGATTATTTCAGACCCAATCCTCTTTTTCTGTTCTATAATCCAGACCAAATCTAGTCAGATTTTTAACTTAGCAGGATGATGTCTTGTCCAATTAATTTGAAGCAAGTACATACATACATATCTGTGTATATACTAGATGAAATCTAACCAGATTTTCAATTTACTAGGATGTTTTCTTATCCAATCAGTTTGGTGTCAACACATATAAACACCCATATGTTTATTTATGACATACATATACATGTGTATGTTTATTGTGTGTCTATTTGTGTTTCTATGCATGTATGTGTTTGCACATTAACATATATGTATTTTGGTATTGCTGTGATTTAGTTGCATATGTGTATCAGATTTGGGTTACATATATAGATGAGATTTAATTGCATATATGTAGATTTAATTGTACATATATGTATGCCTTGTTGATGCTGAGATTTAGTTACATATATATAAATCAGATTTAGTTACAAATATATGTATGAGATTAGTAAATATGCAAGTAAATCTCATACATGCATTTGTAAGTAAATCTCAGCATCAACAAGGCAGCAAAATTTTTTTCATTCTGCTTTTCCCTTTCAAACCAAAGTGGGGAGGAAAAAAGAAACATGAACTTCTGGGGTATTTCTGGTATCTTTTAAACTTGAGGAAGCACTAAAGGTCAATTGATATAAAGTCAACACTCTCTTCAAATGATAATGAGCTGCTCTCCAACCAATAGGGAAACATATCTGAAATGATTACTTCTGCTTCTGATTTCTTTAAAAAGCTTTAATAAAGCTGTTTTTGACCCCACTCTATTCCCCTCCCCTTCACTACTTAAGCTCTTAAACTTCTGCCTCCTATCTTTTATATTTTTCAATGGCTTAAATCAAAATGTTATGGCATTCGGTGACTCACCTTTCATTTAAAAGGGGAACTCGAGCCATTTTAATCATCCTTCAATCCTTAAATAGATGATTTTTTTTTAAGTTTTACCTTTTTTAGTTTTGAAATAGCTGTGTACAAACATCTTAAGAAAATGTAATACTCTCTGGCTCCTAAGATCTCAATATGCGCCACCATTTCATGTTTTGTCCTTGAAACTGAGTTTCTTTGTATCCCTATTTTCCCATGTTTTATATAATTGTTTTTCTCCATACTCTTTAAGCCATCGAATTATTCACATACAAATAAAGTATCATTCTGTACTTTTACAAGATGCAGTATGTTGTGATATTCATGCTACAGTTCATGGCATGAACTGATCAAATATCATCTGAAAACTACTGATTAATACACAAATCTTAACAGTTTATATTAAGCCAAAGTTATTTTCCTAAACCTTTCAGACAACAAAACATTTATCTATAACAGCAATGATATCTTACATCAGTTCATATAATTCTTTTCCTTTACTCATTCTGCCCCTTTTACCATGAAACTTCTCCTTATAAAAAGGGCAGTAGTCTAAAGAGATAGTCTCTTTCATACATACATTATCTCTTCACAATATTCTTCACAATATCACACTCCACACAATATATATATGTAACTAAATCTCAGCATCAACAAGGCATACATATATGTACAATTAAATCTACATATATGCAATTAAATCTCATCTATATATGTAACCCAAATCTGATACACATATGCAACTAAATCACAGCAATACCAAAATACATATATGTTAATGTGCAAACACATACATGCATAGAATCTCTTCACAATTTCACAATGAAAATACTAAAGCTTAGAAAACTTAAGCAATATAGCAATATAAGCAATAACCCTAACCCTGACCACTTAGCTTGTGTCAAAGGCACAATTCAAATTCATATGTCCTCTACCTCCAAATCCAGTTCTCTCTCCACTATATCAGACTGTTCCTTATGATTCTAGTCTCCATTAAATTGCACTCTTTAGCATTTAGCTTTTGTATTCATAACCACAGAGCTTGGTGCAATGCTTTTCCCATTCATTATAGCAAACTTCCCTTTAATAGGTCATTCCTTTATGTTGGTATAAATTCCCTTCAGCTACCACTCAATATTCTATAATCCTTTTTAAATGACCTGCCTCTAGTCATCCAATGTTCTTTTAATCTGTCCACTGTAGCTCCTCCAAACTAGATCAAATGATTATTCTCTCTACTCAACATCTTTCAGTAGCTTCCTTTTCATTGCTTATCCTAGTATCATTCATGTCCATCCACATCTAATCAACTACCCATAAATTATGATCTTTTTATTTCCAATAGCCATTCATCTCCTGTCTATAGAAGAAAATAGTAGTCAGAATCCAATATGTCAAGGACTTATAATCAACTTCATGTAGGTACTTCCTCTTATCCAGAACTGATAGTTTTAGTTTTTTTTAAGCTTATACTTTTTCTTAGTTTTAAAAAGCTGTCTGGAGCTCAGAGAGCTTAAATAAATTGTTTATAGTCATATAATTAGAAAATGTCAGAGTAAGGATGTGAACCAAGATTTTTCTGTCAATTGAGTATACCAAGTAGTCGCTCTACAATATAAATGATATAAATTGGAAAATGGGGTATTGCTATTCACAAAGATAAATGTAACCTTGGACAAATGAAACTTCCCTATTTCCCCATCAATAAAATAAGGATATTCGGCTAGATGATCTGAAATTCCTTCCTCATCAAGATCCTATGATCCTAGGACCTCAAAGTACATTCTTCAGTATGTGGGAAAGAGAACAGGTGAGAAGATAAATTGGTTTTTAAAAATCAAGACTAAGTAGATCTAGTGAATGTGAGTGATGGGAGATGTGGGGTTGCCAGAAGAGCCATAAGGGGAGAAAAACAAACTGGAAACATTTCAGAGATTTGACAACATGATATGGTTCTAGTCCACCATTAATGAAATTCTATGAATTTGGATGTCATTGATGCATTGTTGGTGGAGTTGTGAACAAATCCAACCATTCTGGAGAGTAGTTTGGAACTATGCTCAAAAAGTTATCAAACTGTGCATACCCTTTGATCCAGCAGTGTTACTACTGGGCTTATATCCCAAAGAGATCATAAAGAAGGGAAAGGGACCTATATGTGCACGAATGTTTGTGGCAGCCCTCTTTGTAGCGGCTAGAAACTGGAAACTGAGTGGATGCCCATCAGTTGGAGAGTGGCTGAATAAATTGTGGTATATAAATATTATGGAATATTATTGTTCTGTAAGAAATGACCAACAGGATGATTTCAGAAAGGCCTGGAGAGACTTACATGAACTGATGTTGAGTGAAATGAGCAGGACCAGGAGATCATTATATACTTCAACAACAATACTATATGATGACCAGTTCTGATGGACCTGGCCATCCTCAGCAACGAGATCAACCAAATCATTTCTAATGGAGCAGTAATGAACTGAACTAGCTATACCCAGAAAAAGAACTCTGGGAGATGACTAAAAACCATTACATTGAATTCCCAATCCCTATATTTATGCCCACCTGCATTTTTTATTTCCTTCACAAGCTAATTGTACAATATTTCAGAGTCTGATTCTTTTTGTACAGCAAAATAACGGTTTGGTCATATATACTTATTGTGTATCTAATTTATATTTTAATGGATTTAACATCTACTGGTCATCCTGCCATCTGGGGGAGGGGGTGGGGGGTAAGAGGTATAAAATTGGAACAAGAGGTTTGGCAATTGTTAATGTTGTAAAGTTACCCATACATATAACCTGTAAATAAAAGGCTATTAAATTAAAAAAAAAAGAATTTGGATGTCACTAGGTTACAAATTCTGGCAACCCTACCAAGAATTCAGAATAACCCTACCCAAAATCAAGACATTAAGGAAACTCTAGTTGTTGGTGAAAGACATTCCTTATCTAATCTCAGAATGATAGATATTACACAAGACTAGCTCCAAGAACCCCAAATGAAATGATTTTTTCCCCACAGAGTTTATTCTGATTAGAATGATATCAGGTTCTACATCTCCCAAAGGAAGAAGGATAAGAATATTTAGCCCTGGAAATTTGTGTAACAGTGAAAAGAAAAAAACTAATGAGAGAGGTTAACTTGTATTTCTGCAAAGGAAGTATGACATCAATTTAACCAACATCCATTGACTTGCACTTGTTGCTTGCCATTTGTTCTTAGATTAAAGAATATATAATTCTCCCTAGGAATCTGACAATCCTTACTGCCCTCCAATAGAACTATAATTTTTATAGGACAAATGAGGCTTTAACTGAAGTTGTCAACATTCAGAGGTACTTGCTTTCTATTGAGGAAGCGTACATTATCATACCTCATCTTGGGGTCCTTTGTCAGTTCTTGCTACCTTTGCTACCCACTCTCCATTGGACTGCCCTCCCTGCTACTCCAACCTAATTTTTAACCTCAAATGAAACAATTCCTAATTGGAGTTCTTCTTCCCAAGAGGCAGTAACAGAGATAAATCTTATCCACACTATTCAAGTGGAACTGACCATGTGTTCTGATTCAAAGAGAACTGACAAATTCAGCATAATATTTCCAAGAGAAGGAATTTAATTCTTAAGTCTATAGAGCTAAATATCCACTGCTAATAAGTGATAGAAATTCTTATGTTTGATATGTTCAATAGACAATGGCAGGAGCTATGTGATAAGCAGGAAAGGCATTAATTTGGGAGCATCTTTGTATTTTGGTCACTTTAGTAAGGTCCCTGAAGTTCAGGCATAATGCAGAACTGCTAGGATGACAGGGTATGAATGTAATTGTTCATTCTTGTTGGGAGGAGAAGGGGAAAGAGGAGAAGGGAAGCAGATTTATCTCCCAAAATGACCTAAATGTCTTCAGAACTAAAATATCCTCCAATCCCAACTAAGGGATGCTTTTAAATGCTAAAAAAAAAAATCTTGGTAAGAGGATCACTTACATGAGATAGAAGTAATTCAGAGAGTCTTGTGAGAATCATCTTTTCTTAAAAATTAGACCTTTCAAGTTTTTCAGCCTTAACATTTTAAGACATAGCACATCATATACCATCCAAGAATAAATTTTCTAATCCAGTCCCAGCCATTTAGTCCTCAGAATCTAGAATCCTGGCATACTAAAATGAAGAAGGGGGAGGAAGGGAACTTAGAGATCGTCCAAGCTCCTCCAGATAGAGATGAGAGAATTAAGGTCTAGATAAGTAAAGTAATTTAGGCCACAAAGTCAGAAATGGAGCCCAAATCAGATGATTCCAGATCCCAAAATGGATCACAAAGACTTGGACAGGGCTAAAACAACTCAACAATAATTACCCTTTACTGCATATCATCCCCAAATGTTCCACAATGATATACATTGCTTCCTACCATGCTCCTAATTCAAGGCCACGTAAAGTAGGGAAAATACCATACTTAATATCAGAAGAATTGTCTCTGTATCCCAACTCTGTCACTTGCTGCAAGTTGCATAACTTTGGATAAATCACTTATGTTTAATGTATATATTATCATATTTATATATCATTTATAAATCATTTATATATGGCCTTATTATGTCACTTTCTTAACATGTACAGGAGGAATAATAACACCTGCATCACCTACTTCTCTGTGTTGTTGAAAGCATCAAATAATATATATAAACTGTTTTGTAAATTGTGTTAGCTATAATCATTGTTATTGAAAAGATCAAATAATATGATGCAAACCACTTTGCAATAATAATATAAATAATAATTTATGCTTATGTAGCACTTTAAGGCTTACAAAGCATTTTTCTAACGATAATTCAGTGAGATAGGTATAAAGCATTATGTCACTGTTAGCTTATTATTCTCCCCTGATTCCTTCTCTCTCTATGTATCCTTTCTCCTTTTCTTTGCTCAGCAAAAACATTATTTAATTGGTAAATTACTGCCCTTATACTTCTGTTTTCTAGGGAAATTTTGTAGCTGTTCCAACTTGTCTTTCTTGATTAGTATTCTCTATTATGGCCACATAAATTTCTTCTCTGACTCCCAACCTTTACCCTTCCTCCTATCCTGAATAGTTCAACTTTATTCCTCACCAGGTTCACACCCTTGTCTAAGGATAGATTTCAGGGAGTCTATAAACTTCTATGGGGAAAAATTACATCTATTTTTCAGTAATCGCTCACTAAAATTTAAGGGAACTAAAATTTCCCTTAGTCATGAATTTTTTATCAAAATATTCTAAGAAAGGTTCCATAGCTCTCACTAGATTGCCAAAAGTATTCATGAAACATGCAAAAAAGTTAACAACATTTGGGGTAAAAGGGCATTTTGTCTCCTCAGATAGACAGTAAGCTTCTTGATGGCAGTAATTGTTTTACTTTTATCTTGGTATCTCCAAGGCCTTGTACACTCCTTGCTATATAGGAATATATTTGTTAATTGATTTCTGGCAGAATACCCTGCTCTAGATTTTAAAATAGAAGTGCTCAGATAACTTCTTACCTTAAAGTATTTACAATTTCATCAGTACCATCAGTCCACCAATACCTCAATAACTGTGTGAGGTGTTTCATGAATTGTTGCATCTCAAAAAATGCACCATCTGATGACCAATCTTCTGGGAAGGTGTTTCTCTGCACTTAGAAGAGCTAATCCTCAAATAAAAGATATAACTTCCACTTCCAGACCCATATTCAAACCTTCCCAGTCTCTTTAAAGGCTTATTACTGTTGACAGAAGTCTTAAGAACCCAGGGCCACCTATATACTATAATGACAATGAGCAATCTCAATGAGAAAGTTCAGATAGTGGGGACAGTCAAGAAAACCAGCATCATGAGCCAGCCTTCCCAAATGAAAATGCCTAAAGCAAAATCAACATAATTTTCCTTGAATTGAGGATTATCACTGGATCTGGCATCTCAGGTTAAGGACTCCAGGGTTGTTATTTTATGTGTGTGTGACATGGATGCCTTTGACAATCTTGGAATACCTAGGAACTATTGTCAGAATAAAGTTTTTGAATACATAAAATAAAATATTTAGAATTATAAAAGAAGCTATGATATTCAAACACAGTTATCAAAACAACAATAAGAACCACTATCCTATAATATATGTGGCTTGTTCAATAACTAAAGTGAATTTAAAACAGATCACTTCGAAATAAGAACAATATAGTCAGCTTTACACTGTAATATAAAGTAAAGAATGCATGGCTAAATAGCACATTCACAAGATCAGGGGCAGGAAGGATGATAGAGAACAGCTAATCTAACTCCCTCATTTTACAGATGAAGATACAAGTTCAGAATGGTTAAGTAATTTTCCCAATGTCACAAAGGTTTAATTATTAGACCTGGGTTCCCAAGTCCTCTGATTGCAAATCCAGTGCTTATACTACTATAACACATTATCTTCTCAGAGATAGTAATAAAGTATTTGAAGTATTTATGGAGGAAAATGAAAATTCACCTAACTCACCAACTCCCCCTCATATATGTTCCATTTTTAAATCCTTGTGATTGGTTCTACAATCTTGGAAAAGACTAGGAGACGCTGTTCCTTTCTACCTAATAATAACAGTTTTAATATGGGATTATTGTCATTCCCAAAAAGACCCTGCTGCCTGCAGACAATCTATCTTCTTGAAGCACCCATAATGGTCTCTGATGCAGATCCTTTTTTTAGCATCCTATTGATTTGCAAGCACCCAGCCAGTCACCACACAACTAGTGATATGTGTAATAAAAGCTGAAATAGACATGCTGCTGGCCACCCATCACATTTCTGGAGCTGTTAACAACTCTGCTGACCCATAGGAATTAAAAGCTATCTTCCAAGTCTTGCAGTTCCTCCTAGGATCATGGATTTCATGATGAAAGTCTTTAAAAGGAGACTTTTTTCTCCATTTGGAAAGCACACATATTTTAGGAGAGTTTCACTGTAACATATATTGCATTATCAGCAATATTTTTAAACTTAAATACAAAATAAGAAAAGGAAAAGAAACATTGCTATGTGCAGAGCAGAACATAAGAGAAGATTCATAATATAAAGAAATAAATTTCCATTTCAAAAAAGCCTATATAATAGATATTATACATTGTGTTTGGGACTTTCCATTTTTTCTTTGTTTCCTTATAGGTTTTCTTTTGTTAACTGTTGTGTATTTTTAAATTATTTTTCCCCTTTCTCCTCTCACCCCAAGAAAGCTACAATTAAGCCTAGGGATACATATATGTGTGCTTATGTATATGCATGCATACACATATACATTTAAATACATATATAGACATCTATACTCATACTCACATATATATATACACATATATATTCATACATGTAAGATCTACTATGCTTATTTCCACTTGTCCTCTGTTTCTCTGAAGATGGATAGCATTTTCATTCATAAATTCATCTTTCCTTATTTTTCTAAATCTATCAGCTCATCATTTCCATTATCACAACAATATTCCAACTTTATACTATCTAGTTATTTTAAACAGCCTAAAACAATATTAATTAATGGAACTAACATATAGTATAATTTCCCTAGCAATTTTTTTTTTAGAAAACAGACAATTTCAAAAGGAAGGTGATAAGGAAGGGTAAAAAAGGTTGCAAGATGAATTTGTCCACACGGTTAATCCATTTAGTATAGATTGTACCATAAGAATATGGGAATAGAATCTGAGATCCAGAGCTGGACAGCATCTTTAAAATTACCGAACCCAGTCTCTTCATTTTACAAATAATGTAAATAGAGAATAGGAGTGATTTTCCCTAAGCCCTTACAACCAGTTAGTGATAGAAATGGGCATTTAAAACTTAGGAACATAAATAATAACCCAGTGAGAAAGGGCTAGAAATATAGTTTGGTAACATTTTAGAGAATTTTCAATGCTAGACTACAGGGTTTAGATCTTAATCTAGAAGGCACCAATAAATGAAAATCCCATACAAAGTTGGTAAATTACAGAGTAATCAATTGTACTTGATAATTATTCTGTGGAACCTGGACCACACTCAAAACTTTCCTCAATAGAGCAAATCAGAGTTTGTACTCTACTAGGATAGTCTTTGAGAACTCAAGACTATCTGGATGGTTTTTGAGAAGCCAAGGAAAATGAAATTTCATAAGAGTAAATATAAAGTCCCTCTTAAGACCTCCCCCAAAAATCAATATGAGGTAAAGGATGCATGACTAAATAGCAAATCCTCTAAAAAAAATTTTAGAGCATACAAGCTGTGAATCAGCCATGTGACAGAGAAGCCAAAAAAAAAAAAAAAAAAAAAAAAAAGATCAAGGTTATATTCAGAGTGCATGTTGTCTCTAAGGTACTCTAAGGTTGTCTCCACCTATCAGATTCATTAATATGAAAAAAAAAGAAAAATGACAAAAGTGGGATGGGATGTTAAAGCATGGGAATATGGTGGTGGAATTGTAAGGTGATCCAACCATACTGAGGAGTAATTTGTAACTATAAACAAACATTTATAAGACCATACATATTCTCTGATCAAGCAATATCACTACAAGATCTGTAGCTTTAAAATATTTTTAAAAGGAAAAGAAAGGACCTATATGAACAAAAATATTTATAGAAGCATGGTAGCAAAAAATTGGAAACTGAGGGAATGCCCATCAAATGAGGAATGGCTGAACAAGTTGTGGCATATTATTGTGATGGATTACTACTGTTCTATAAGAAATGACAAGCAGGATGCTTTCAGAAATACCTGGAAAGACTTACATGAATTGATACAAAATGAGCAGAAACAGAATTTGTACATAGTAAAAAACAAAACAACAACAACAACAACAAAAACAACACCAATATTATGCAAAGACCAATTGTGAATGATTTGGCTATTCTCAACAATACAATGATCTAAGACAATTGTAAAACACTTATGATAAAAAGAAAATGTTGGAGTCTGAATAGAATAGAACAAAGAAAACTTTTATTTTACTTTATTTTTCTTGGATTTGGAGTTTTTGATTTGGAGGGGTTTCAAGTCTATGTTTTTTTTCATAATATGACTAACATGGAAACATGGTTTACATGACTTCACACACATATAACCTATATCAAGTTGCTTGCCTTCTCAATAAGGGAAGAAGGCAGGGAAGGAAGGAAAGAATTTAGACCTAAAAATTTGTTTTTACACGTAATTAGGAAAAAAATATTAAAAGAACAGAGGACATGTTGCTTAGAACTAGTCCTGTTCTAATCTATTCTGATCAGAACATATCTAGAGTATTGTGTTCAGTTCTAGAACACCACATTTTATAGAGGACATTGCCAAATCAGAAAGCTTCCCAAAGAGGGAAACTCATATAGAGACCAGTTCTAAGGTCACACTATACAAAGCACTAATTGAAAGCACTAAAACTGTTTAGCCTGGAAAAGAGGAAAGTTAAGGAAGACTTGATTACTCCTTTGAAGTCTTTGGAGGATTATCTGATTGAAAAAAGAATAAATTTGTTCTACTTGGTCCCAGGGAATAAAACTAGGTGCCATGGATAGAGGATAAGGAGAGTCACATTTAGTCTTGATTTAAGGAAAACTTTCATAACAATTAAAGCTATCCACAAGTAGAATAAACTCACTGGAGAGGAGAAGCAAAGGGATTCTTCTAGACTCTCTAGAGTCTCTCTAGAGGATTTCAAATAAAATTTGATGACTATTTGTCATGTATATTGTCAAGGAGATTCTTGATCAGAGAAGAGATATCTTGGATGGGCCTTTCTTTTAAGTCCTTTATTTATGGCTCTGTGATTCATTTTACAAAAGAATTCTTACAAAGCAAGTTCATCTAGTATGCTTCAGTTCACCCTTCACACAATTGTCAAAAGGATATTCCTGAAGCACAAGTCAGAATATGTCCCTTTGGTCCTTAATAAATTCCAATTCTTCTTTTTTGTCATTTTGTCATATAAAGCCCTTTGCAATACGAAGCCAGCCAACTTTTCCATATTTATTATACCTTATTCCCCTTTGTGCAATCTACATTCCCTCCAAAGTGGCTTGCTTGCTGTTCTCTCCACACATCTTCATTCCTATCATTGGTTGTCCCTCCAACTTGGAATGTATTTCCATCTTAATTCTGCTTCCTAGTTTCCTTCAAATCTTAGCTCCAAATATCTCTCTTCCATGAGTACTTACCTGAAATCCCACCCTTATCTGGTGACCTTTTACCCTCAAAACTATCAGTATTTGCTCTTACTATATTTTATATTTATATGTGTTTGTGTTATTTCCTCCCAAAAAATGTAAGCTTCTTAAGACCAGGAACTGTTTTATGTTTACCTGTGTATTCTCAGTGTTTAACATAGTATCTGACATACAGTAGGATTTAATAAATGCTTGGTTGATTCTATTTTTAAAACCTGATTTTAAAGTAATTTTAGAAACACATCTATAACAAAGAGTGAAGTATATTTATACATACAAAACATTGTCGATCTTCATTATTAGTAGATTCCATATTTGTGCTTTTTCCTATTCACTAAAATATATTTGTAATCCTAAAATCAATGCTCAGGGGTACTTTTGAGGTCATTCATGAACATGTACAGAGAGGCTAAAAATTTGAGTCATCCAACCATATACTTTCCCAGCTGAAGCTTGTTACAAGCTATCATACTGTAAACAAGTATTCTTTTTGTGCTCTATTTAGTGCCATGTTTTTCTTATTTTTGTGCTTTTCGTAGTGATTTTGCTGTTTAAAAATGGCCTCCAATCATAGAGTTAAAGTGCTGTTTAACCATCCTAAATACACACAGGCTGTGATGGGTCTTACATTGAAAGTACATGTGTTAGATAAGCTCCATTTGGGCATGAGTTATTGTGCCATAAGATCAATGCTAATGTATCAACAATATGGTACAACCAGGAAAAGGAAAAGGAAATTTACCAATCTATAGGTAAAACTGTTCCAGAAAATGCTAAAGTAAATGCTGTGATCAGTGGCTCACAAGAACTTAATTTTGTCTTTCCCTAGGAACAATGATTCAGTATTTGTTAATTCAATGTTTACAGCAACTATATAGAACATAATTGCTGTGAATTACAAGAATCAACTGTAAATTTGGTTGCATCCTCCCACTGAAGAAAATGCTCTTGTCCACAGGACCAAAATTCCATTCAAGCACTGAAGCATATATTAAATTGTGGTGCTTTAGTGAGTAAATGGGATTTTTTGAACAAAGAAAGAAAAGAAAGTAGGAAGAGAGTTAAAAGAAAAAGAGGAAGAAAAGAGAGGCAACAAAGGAAAGAGGGACAAATGCTTACAAGAGATTTGATAGATGCTTGCCGAATGAACGAGAGAAGAGAAAGAAAAAAGGAAGAAAGGAAGAAGGAAGACCCAGTGAGATTCAAAATGTCTTAATGGGAAACATACCAAGAAAGGCACAAAGTCATCATTCAATTTTTCTTTCTCTTTTAAAATATCTGTTCAAATCAGGAACAATTTTACCTCTTTCCTTAGACACTGTTAAGAATAAATGAGCATCTGGGTAAAGTCAGCAGAACCAAGAGAATATTGTAAACAGTAACAGTAACATTGTGTGATGATCAACTATGATAGATTTAACTCTTCTCAAGCAATACAAAGATTCTAGACCATTCCAAAAGATTCATGATGGAAAATGTTATCTACGTCCAGAGAAAGAACTATGGAGTCTGAATGTAAATTGATGCACACTATTTTCATTTATTTTTGTTTTTTGTTTCATGGTTTTTCCCTTCTGTTCTGTTTCTTCTTTTACAACATGACTAATGAGGAAATATGTTTAATATGATTGCATATAAGCTATATCAGATTGCTTGCCTTCTTGGAGAGGGAGGAAAAAAGGGAGGGAGGGAGAAAAATTTAGAACACAAAATCTTTTAAAAATGAATATTGAAAACTAAAAAAAAATAACGATGAGATTGTCAGTCAAAAAAAAATGAGCATCAACTATTCTGAAGAATTTATATTCCCTCTTAAAAGCTTTATTTGCATAATGTTTTAAAGTTTACAAAGCACTTTATATGCATTATCTCACTTGATGTTTAGAACAGTCCTGAGAGGTAGGTGTTACAGGTATTATTATCCTGACTTTACAGAAGAGGAACCAGAGAGTCAGAGAGATTAACCTGCTTACAATCACATAGCAAGTAAATATCAGTGTTTGGGTCCAAACCCAAATCTCTTGTGCTGTGTCCTTTCTGCCATGTTACCTAAGGAGAAGATATAACTACTAAATATTCCATAAAACCTTTGTGAATTTGATGTTACTTCATAATTTTATTTTGAATTTCCCATTTTGAACAGAGGGGTATTTAAAACAACTTAAGTGTGTGAGTGTGAATTAAATACAATGGACAGCACCAACCTTCCCACCCAACTATAAGGCCAGCACCTTCTCTGTGATTTAGAGACTTACCTAATGCACTAAATTAACTCAGGGCAATACTGCTTGCATGTGTGAGAAGTAGGATTAAAATCAGGTCTTCCTTGCAAAGCCAGCTCACTATCTACTAGCAATGTTAGCTCTCTTAGGTAGATCTAAAACCTGGAGTGGGCTAAAGCCAGCTGCAAACTGCTCCCCATTGTTAATTTTTCTGGTGTGTATACCTCAGAAATCAACACGGCGCTACAAATTAGGATTTGATTTATCATTTTATTGATTGTCTGAACTTAGGGAAGTGACGATGAAGATGCTAATAATAGAGTAAATTTAAAACTATGGTGAAAAAATGGCAAGGGGAGCAGTTCTTCAATATAAAATAATTGAGAATACAGTATCTTATTTCAATTGATTTATATGTCTGTATATTTTTCATAGCTATGATTTTCACCAATGAAAGAGTTGCTTTAAAAAAAGAAACAGTGACTGGTGTCCACTACAAAGAAGAGAATTAAATTCACTTCCACAAACTTTTTAAAAAATATTAACTATATATAAGCACTTCTAAATGAGATCAAAAGGTCTAATTAATTCAATTAGGGACTGAATAAGTTGTGGTATATGAAGGTAATGGAATATTATTGTTCTATAGAAAATTATAAACAAGCTGATTTTAGAAAGGCCCTGAAAAATTTGCATGAACTGATGCTGAGCAAAACAAGCAAACAAAGATGATCAACTATGAAAGATTTGGTTATTTTCAGTGGTTCAGTGATCTAAGGCAATCACAATAAATTTTGGGTAGAAAATGCCATCTGCATCCAGAAAAAAGAACTATGGAGATTGAATGTAAATCAACACATGCTACCTTCACTTCTTTTTTCTGTTTTATTTTTTCTTCTGCCATGGTTTTCCCCTTTTGTGCTAATTTTTCTCTCCCAAAATGATTCATAAAGAAATGTTTACTTAAAAAGTCAACAAACATATATAACCAGAAAAAATAAAACAATGATAAAGAAAAAAATCTAATAAAAAGATCTATTTAATATAGTTCCTGTCTAGAGAAAACTTATAGTCGAGTAGGGGCACACAGAGTATATATAAATAATTCTATTATTAAAATAATACTCAATCACAGTTTTTGTATAGTGGCAAAAAATTGGAAATAAGCAATTACCAATCCATTGTGGAATGGCTAAACAATCTGTAGTATATGAAGATGGTAGAATACTATTGTGCTACAAGAAATGATAAAAGGAATAGTTTTCAAAAAAATCTGAAAAGGCTTATATGAATTGATGCAAAGTGAAGTGAACAGAACCAGGAGAATAATTTATACAGTAATAATAATATTGTAAAGACAAATAACTTTGAAAGATTTTAGAACTTTGATCAATGATTGATCACAATTCTAGAGAATTCATGATGAAATATGCAACCTATCTCTTGCCAAAGAAGTGATAGTCTCAGAATACAAAATGAGACATAATTCTTTCTACATGTTCAGTGGAGGAATATGTTTTGCTTGACTATACATGTTTATAATAGTGATTTTATTTTTCACTTTTTTCTCAATGCAGAGAGAGCAGGGAAAAGGATAAAAGGAAGAAAAGGCATCTATCTGTTGATAGAAAAGAATAAAATTTAGTTTAAACAACAAAAAATAAAAATAATATATAAACGTTATGTAAGAGAGTTGCCAGAAAAAAAAAAGTGAGATAAGTAGGGAAATGCTATGTGTAATAGGGCATATTCAGGAGGGCTTTAGTGTGAATAAAATTTAAATAAGATGGTTAAATAGAGATTTAAACTGCTTTCATTACATTACTTCTTTCTGGTACAGTTAATGTATATAACTCTTTCAAAGAAGAAACAATCTTCTCACTTCCAGATAGGCAAAACATTCTAAGATCTTTGGTGGCAGTGAGAAGCATTGCTGGTTAAATGGAAAGTCATTATAATAATGAAGAATGCAGTTTAAACTGATAAAAACAGTTCTACAACAAATAAAGTCCATTAGGCTTTAGACTATCAAGTTTTGAATATGGAGTAATAAGGCCTTCTTAAAAATCAAGAAACAATGTAAATTTATGAAAATGACCTCACATGATTTTTTTATTGGCAAAATACTGTGATACTGAGAAAATATACACCCACACACCCCACACACCCACATACACATCATTAGAAATAATTAAGAGACCACATTCTTTCAAAACATTCAAAACAACAAGCAAATTTCTCAGCTCCCTCTGAACGCATCTCTTCAGACCCAAACAACTGCCTGCAAATAATCCCAAATGACTTTTGAGATCTTGGTCTATATTACTGACAAACATTATTTCTCATTCTTAAATTCCCCCATATGTTATCTGGCATATATTTAGATAATGTATAAATGATGTATGTATATATGCTATATATGTATATATACATATGTATGTATATATATATAAAAAATACATGAATATGCACTTATATTCATATAAAACTTGATTAGTGAGGTTTTTCTCACAATAAAGGAAAGCCTTTTTTCTCTATTATCTCTCTTAATTATTGTTATTATTACCATTGTTTTTCCAATATAGTCATTCATGATAAAACCATTACCACTAAGTACTGAAAGCATATGATAAAAGTTGACTGCTGATAGGTACAGACAATAAAAACAATTATAAATTTCAAACAATCAATGAGGATTTATTCAGTATCATCTATGTACCCAAAGCTTAAGATATGGTCTTTAACCCCATTCCAGTTGGATAATAGAATTATCATACATAAAGCCATTTTGAAAAAAAGAAACATGTGGTACTAACAAGTACATTGGAAGTTTAGGAAAGGGAGAGATCATTAAGGAGTAGAAAAGCTCACAAAGATTTAATGGAAGGGGATAGGTCTTCAGTTGGGCCTTAAAAAATGAGTAAAACTTGTAGAAGTGAAGAATACATCAGAGGCATTCAAAATAAAAGAGAAACATCATGAATATTTAAGGTAGAGAGGCAGAAATGACAGTGATGTATATTGGAGAAAATAAATAAACCTGTCCCATCTGGCTAGAACACAAATGAATATAAAGAAACAACACTGGGTATGTACATTGAGTAGAGAGAATGGAAGACCTCAGATGTAAACAGAAAGATGTAGACATCTTCCATCCAGCAATTTGGAATCATTGTAAGGTGACAAGATTAAAAACTGATATTGATAGCCAGAAGACACATAAGACAAGAGAATCTCGAGGCATGGGAAATGGCAATCCAGGCATGAAGTAGTAAGGATGCCATTTAAAAGAAGAAATAGAAAATAAAGAGTAAATCTGAGACTCATTCTGAAAAAAGAAATTGCTCTTAATGATAAATGATATAAAATCAAAGAATGAGAAGATCCCTAAAGCCAAAGATAGCTTCAAGACTTCTATTTCAATTCAACCTGATTCACAAAATATTTAAGTATGTTTTAGTATTAAGTAAAGTAAGTAACTATTGTGTAAAGTAAAGCACTGTGCCAAATATTAGAGGAGGTACACAATTTATAGAAAATTGAACTCTGCACTAATAATGAAGGTTACAGTATAATAGGGAAGACATACACATATTACAATACAAAAATAATACATGGTAAATACACTGTTGTTGCTATTGTCAAGCAATCATTTCAATCGTATTACTCTCTGTGACCTTACTTGGAATTTTCTTGGCAAAGATAACCCTAGTAGTTTGCAATTTCTCTTTCCAGCTTATTTTACAGATGAGGAAACTGAGGACATGGTTAAGTGATTTGCCCTGGGTTTACAAACTAGTAAATATCTGAGACCAAATTTGAACTGAAGTTTTCTGATTCTAGAGCCAACACTCAATCCACTGAGCAAAACAGTTTTATGCAAAAGTCAGGAAAAGAGGTACTCATTGACTGAAGGTGATAAATAACATTTACGTAGTGGTTTAAAAGGGAGAAACTGAACAATCTAACAGGGAAAAGAAAGAACATTCGAAGTATTATAAAAGGAACAATGTGAACAGAGGCACCAAGGTAGAAAAGCATGGGATATATTTGGGAGATAGAGAATTTACCATTTATTGTCAAGCCTTTGTTCTCACAAAGGACAAATGGCACCAAGAGAGTGATGTCTTAATCTAGAAGTGAATTGGATTCGAGTGAAGCAGAGCTGTACAAAGTTATCAGCTCATTCAGAGACTCTACTAGATTAACTAAAATAGAATATATGTGGTAGAGCATTATATGAAATAAAACTGAAAAGAGTTGTGCCACATTACAGAAGCCTTAAATACTATACAAAGGCATTTGAACTTTACTAAGTAATATAGAATCACTGAAAATTTTTGATCAGAAAAGTGGTATAACCAGGTCTACGCATAAAGATTTGTTTGGCAGTAGTAGAAAGGATGGATTTGGAGGTGGGGGAGAGAAGTGAATAAAAGTAAAAAGCACTATTAGAAAGTTATTATAATAGTTCAGATAGGTAGTAATAGTAGCCAATGTCCTAGAATAAACAGTCCTGAAGTAATATAAGTGGAAGATTTGCCACTTGTAACTTCAGAATTACTAAAGTAACATACTAGCCATAAGGTTAAATGTCAGAGAAGAATTCAAATTCTCCTCCTCAGAAAAACCTAAGGTTGTTTTAGAAGATAACATGGATATATTACGGTTATGCTCAAATCCCGGCGAAATAATAAGAAATTCTGCTATTTGATAAAATATAATTCAGATGAACTTGCTCTTATATGTTACTATACCTGTGCTGTAGAGTCAACTGTTTACTGTAAGACTTTCTTCCTCTCATCTAAGAGTAATAAATATTAGTTCAACGGGGCAATTTCAGTTTTCCCTTATTAATTATTTGAAATATAAATTAGTCCACATAAAGGAGAGGAATTCCATGACTAAACTAAAAATAGTGGAAACTACCTTCTAAGTTTAAGGAAGTAAGAATTACATCCCTGCTTCTATTAGTTGTCCTTCCTTTATGAGGAGAACCAATGACATTATAGGGTGATGTTTTGACTTGCTATATATTAGATTTAAGACAGAAAAAGTTGTACAAAGTGCTCAACCTCACTCTGTCTTCCAGAGTCACTAAAGTCCAGTGGCAAGACAAAAGTCAGGATGACTGGTGATAGTCCAGATCTTCAAGATCTGACCAAGCTCAAAGTACTCCACAGCTTCTGCTTCAGCCTCCATCAAGCTCATTGGAATGAATTGTTCTCATTCACATATTCCACTTAGAGAAGTCTTCACAAGCTTAGAGAAGATATCCCTCTAATCCACTAATGGCTTTGAGGGCTTTTGGTTACCTTCAACCCAGTTTAGCCCATTTGTCTAGACAGTTTTAACAGGGTATGTTACTTGTTACAGCTTCTTGGAGCCAGAAGAGAGAGAGATGGGTGACAGGGGGAAACCAAAGGTAAATTAGCAGCAGCAGAGGGGCTGGTCCTCCCTGAATACCCCATACACCCTTAACCACATCAGTTAAGGGGCATAGATTTGTCTTGTTAGAGCATAATTTATCATTACATAAAATATACTCTGTTTGGGAGTTCCATCATTAATCTAAGCCAGTAAATACCTAAGGGTGTTAGATGATATTTGCAACTCTGGTCTCTTATCTTTGCTTCCTTTTCTTTTCTCTAAGTAGCCTCAGGTGTGAAAATTCACTGAACATTGATCCAGAATCCAATTTTTTTTTTATCTTGTTTTGTTTAAATCTTCTAGCTGCAAACTACAAGGTTTCAAATTGATAGGATAAGTGCAGAGGAAAGAACGTATTTAAGTGAATTATTATAACATTGATGTGCATTGATGAGAAATTATCTGCCATGTTTTCTTTGTTTAGTTATAAACTAGCATCCTGTGGTCACATTAAGGACTATTAACCTTTCTGTTACCCATACTGCTTGTCACCCATAATCTCATTTTATCAACCATTTACCTACACACCTATTCCCTCTTACTCAACTCTAATGGAGACAATATAGTAGTATGGAAAGCATATCGGATTTGGGATCATTGTACCTTAGTTTAAATTTTGGCTGTACTTAATAACTAGGTGACTTTGAGCAAGTTGTTTAACCGGTCTCTGCCCTTCTCTTACCTCCAATGTAATAATAATGACAACTGACATTTATGTAGCGCTTTAAAATTTACCATCCACTTTATAAACACTTTCTCATTTGAGCTCCATTATTATCATTTCACTGTTAAGTATAGTGAGACTGAGGAAGTTTAAATAACTTGGCCATCATTACACAATGAGCATCAGAGGAGGAATTTGAACTCAAGTTTCCTGTTTCTATATCTTACTTTCTAAACACTGTAACATGCCACCATTCATCAATCCAATGAACAGGCTTTAAATTAATGATTTTTAAGGTTCTTCCTACCTTTAAAACAGGAAATCTTTTCTTCCACTGGCATAGTCATCTATCAAGCAATATACCTTCTCACTTCTCAATTAGCCTGTGGCATATAACCATATATATTCATGGATATACATATCCAAGTGTGTGTAGTGTGTGCAGGATCAGAAGAAGTCAGAGAACAATTAAGATTTTGCTTTCTGTCTTTTGGCATAAACCAAAAAACTTTAGGTCATAGAAAGCAAGAGCACTGATTGTTTTTCACTTTCAGGTGTGTAATACCTGAAAGAACTACTGTTCTTTTCTGTTCTATTTCTGTTCTGAACAGTATTTAGGTTACTGTGGGTTTGTTAATCTAACAAGGTTGTTGCCCCTAAGGTAACTAACAATTAAGTGTCCGTACTAGCTGAACTGAAGGATCAATCTCTGATTCACTGTACCATATTAAAAAGGGGGAAGCATAGAAAGAGAAGAGAAAGTCGAGGATAACTAATTTAAAATCAACATGTTATTAATAAAAACTAGCATAATGTTGATTATATTTATTTAATATATTGTTATCATCAAGTTAAATTATTATGACTTTTTCCCATTCATCCTAATTCCAGCCTCTATACAGTAGTTCTCAAAGTGTGGTGCAAAGAACTCGGGGGGGGGGGGGGTCTGAAACCCTTTCAGGAGGACTACAAATTCAAAATTAGTTTTTATATCTAATATGGCAGATATCAATAAATATAACTCTGTAAACAAAAACTCTTTGGACAGATCCTCAATCATTTAAATAACAAATAAATAAATATTTATTTACTAGTAAGTAAATAAAGACACTGAAAACAAAAGTTTGAAAACCACTGCTCTATATTGCTAAGTCCAAATAACCATGTTACTTTACGTTATCCTTTGAGTTCTAATATAATCACTTAAAGCAAAACATATAAATATGATTAGAAAAGAAATATGATTTTATATAGTTAATCATCATAAGAAATATAACTTATCTTTAATAATTATTAAACAAATTTATGTGGAGGATCAGAGGTGGCAAACCTCACAGCCTCAGCTCTGAAGGAGTCAGAAATGAAACTTTTGCCAATTTGCAAGGTCATTATCCTTGCTTTTAAAAAAGCACTGAAATACTCCAGCTAAAAAAGAGAGAGATAAGACTCCATTTAGCCAGAAGACAAAGACTATAGGGCAAGCCCAAGGAATCAGAGTATCAATGGACCCTGCAGAATCACCACATCCTAAGAAAGCTGTAGCAGCTGATTGATGTTTGGCCTAGCAAGGACGACCACAACCTAGTAGCCTTTTAACCTTTTAAACACATTCTATCAACAGCTGTCCAGTAGCAGAGAGATCTGGTCAGCCAAGTCTGGTAGCAGCCTAGCAGCTGAGGTAAAACTGGCCTCTATCAATAGCAGCTAAATCCAAGTAAGCAAGGATCTAGCTCCATAGTCAAGTGACCTGTTTGACTCTATTTGATATAAGATTGACCCAGAGAGCTAAGGTACTATGCCTTTAAAGAAGTCAATCCAGCCATATGAATTTCATAAGGACTTCAAAGTAAAAGAAAGAATACTGAGACTGAAGTTCCAGAGTTTTTTGTCTTGTTGGCCATGTGTATTCCCTACATTTGTGCGTCATTGTCACTATATTTTAAGTGTACACTCTCCTCTCCATGTATTCTATGGGTATTTGAGAGGTAGAACATCTCAAATTCCAAAGCAAATTTGTTTAGTGACTATTGTTTTTACTATGCCATATAAGCAAATGTCTTTCTTAAAGACAAGAAAGTGGAGGGCACCTAGGTGGCACAGTGGATAGAGCACCAGCCCTCAAGTCAGGAAGATCTGAGTTCAAATCTGGCCTCAGCCACTTAACAAACTTCCTGACTGTGTGACCCTGGGCAAATCACTTAACCCCAATTGCCTTGGCTGTGTATATATATATGTGTGTGTGTGTGTGTGTGTGTGTGTGTGTGTAAGTGACATAGGCTAAGTCCCATCTTAAAGAAATTTCAATATAGTGAAAACTCTTTCAAAACACCAACCAATGGCTCAATTATTTTAAAGAATAGTCAATGCAACATTATATAAGAATCAAACGATTAGAAATAGTTTCATTATAACAGAATTCAACCTGTAGCTACTTTCTCTGGTTACTCTAGAAGTCTCTTTATTTCTAAATCTGATTCCACAAATTATCTATACTCATTTACAATTTACTTATCAGAGTGTCTCCCATGAGGTATGAAAGTAGAAGACTTGATATAATAACCTTTGTAGAAGCAATCTAAAATGAAATAAATCACAATTTTATTTGTACAGCTACTGGGTGTCATTGCACAGAGATTCCAGATTCAAACCCTCACTAAGAACATTCTCATCTACCTTGGGAAAAAAATTTATTGGTGATATTTATGTTTGATTACATATATAATTAAAGTATTTAATTTACACTATTCTTCTCAGGTAAGATTTCACCCAAGAAATCTTTCATTGGCAAGAAATCTTGCATACGTTTCACTCTTTACCAGTCCCTAATTCCCAGGACAGTGTGTAAAATGCCTGGAATCAATGAGGCCTGAGTTCAAATCTGATCTGACACTTAATAGCTCTGTGACTGCAGACAATTAATCCTGTTTCTTCATTTACAAAATGAGCTGGAGAAAGATATGGCAAACCACCCCAGTATCTTTGCCAAGAAAACTATAAAAGGGGTCACAAGGAATTGGTTATGTCTGAAAAACAACTAAACCACAATAATTCTCATCTTGTATCAATTTTAGAAATCAAGATTTTGCTCAGTATATCCTTTAAAATAGTTTCCCATAGAATTATCCCCACCTGAATTGGATGAGCTCTTGGTAATTTCTATGAACTCAATTACAATGAAGTTGAATATTCTAGTAAATAGTGTCTCAGCCTCTGGTCTCCTACCTCTTCAGACCATCTTTCACACAGGTGCCAAAATAACCTGCTTCATGCACAAATCTGACTATATTACTCTTCTGCTCAAAAAGACATACTCTTTGGTTTGATGTTTAAGGCTTTCCACAATCTTTCCAGCCTTATTTCACATGATTTCCATCCAAAAACTCTATAAACTGCTACAGATTTCCTTAAACTCAATATTCTGGTGTTTAACATAATCCCAGACACATAGTAAGCACTTAAGAAATGTTTATTGATTAACTGATCTTCCATTTCTCTTTATCTATATGCATAGGCTTTCCCCTTCCATGCACTGTACTTCTAATCTATGCCTAGTGAAATCCTAACCTTCCTTCAAGGCTTACTTCAGGTTTTTTTTTCCCTCAGTGATGTTTTTCCTGATTCTCTCAGTTGAAATTTTTTCCTCAAATTATCCTTGAACATTTTTTCTGAATATCACTTTATCTCTATCATATTCTAATTTGCATAATAATTCCCTATGTACATGACATTTCTTTCTCAATAGAAGAAAAGTTCTCTGAGGGTAGGGATGGTAAAAATTTTCATTTTGGTAATCCTAGTATCCAGGTTTTTCTAGTAAACCCAGTAGTTTGTATTTGATAAATGTTTATTGAACTAATCTGAATGAGAATCTAAATAGTAATTATTCAACAAGGATTTACTGAGAAATATAGAATATGAAATATGAGATAGAGTATGACAGTGTCCTTGATTTACAGCTTTCTTAAAGAATACATACTGTCCTTCTTTCAAGGACCTAATACTCTAATAGGGGAGGCAGGACAATCAACCAAATAGTCAACAGAAATCAGTAATATGAATTACATCATTATAAAGTGCATTGAGATAAATAGGATTACTGAATGAATTCAGGAGATTTTTTAAAAAAAATATCTACAGTTTTGACTTTTAGATGCTTATTAATTATGTTTTTGAATTTTATTTTAAAATATATACACAGCATTTTTAAAGGTAATAAATATTGATTTCCTAAATGACTAAGTTCTTTAAGACTGTATCATCATTCAAATAAATCGCTAATTTATTTAACTATATTTAAATTTATATTTAAACTATATATATAAACAGCCTGCTCCTTTAGTTACTTCTCCTCTGCCTCTTTAATATACACTCATAAAAAGTTAATACTAAACCAGAAAATTTGTTTAAAAGGTTTAAGACATTATTTTTGAAGACTGATGAGTAATAAAAGATATTTTTTCAAACAATGCCATAAAATGAAATACATGCATAGTAGCTCCTTTTCTATCTTCCTACTACTTAGGAAACAGGTGATAACTACAAAGTACATTAGTATAATTTCCACTAGCAATAAATGCATATACTTCAGAATCTTTCTCGGATTAGTTGGAGAAAGAAAAATTGATCTTTAAAGGTCATAGTGTTAGGTTAAGTGGATCTTTCTTTAACCTTAAAATAAAGACAGTGACCATAAATCTTTCTAGATTTGTAGCCCTTGACCCTATCTCCAAAACAATAAACCAACGAAAAAAAGATCCAACAGGCAGAAAGAACTGTAACGATTACATATATTAAGGAGGCTGACAGTAATATTAGGCTATGTTTTTGGTGATGATGAACATTTCCGTTACTTCAAGTGAGATACAGTATCCAAAAAACTTTAGAAATTGAAACTTCCCTGCCATTTGGTGTTCAACTTCTGCCATTACAATTAAAATGCAGTCAATAAGGAGGTTAAAAAAACAATGCTTTCATCCATCCATTCCATTTCTTGCAATATACTTCTATCTTCACTGAAAGAAAGTGTCACTATAGTAACAAAATAGCCAGATCCACAAGCCAAAGCAAGCTTTACTCTCATGTTGCCAAGCACAGACATACAAAATCAGAGAACTGCAAGGAATCTAAAGAGGTCATAAATTTCATCCCCTGTCTCTGATCAGGCTTGACTTTAACGAAACAGAGGGAGGAATATTGTGCTCTTAAAGATTATTTAAAAAGACTATTCAACAACCTCTTCCAAGAAAGCCTTCTAGTATTTGCCAATCTTTACTGCCTTGATTTCTTTATATTCCACTTAATTCCCTGCAGCAGCAGGTTTTGTGAAAGTAGAAGGCTGACAAAATAATACTATTAATCTTAAATCCATTATTAAATTTCCTATAAGTCTTCTTTAAATAATCCTAATCCCCCAATTTTATAATTCTTTATTCTAACCCTATATTGCTCTCCTCTGTATTCTTTTAAAGCAGAAGTTCTTAACCTTTTTTGAATCATGGTTCCTTTGGCAGTCTCATGAAATTTATACACCTCAGAATAATGTTTTAAATGCACAAAATATATAGGATTACAAAGGAAACCAACTATACTAAAATAGTTATTGAAATATAAAGACAAATTCAAGGACCCATGTTAAGAACCCTTATCAATTTATCTAAATCATTATTCATGTTTTAAATCTTCAAATTGGACACCATACTATAAAAAGATTCTGATCGTTGAAGATGGCTTGATTTTTGTAATACTGAACATAGTCCACAATTTAACTGAATTAAGATTACCAGGTTCACTTGATATATACTTCAAAGTAGATATAAAAAGGAAATGCCTTTCAAATACATTGACCCTAGAGTAGATCTAAATTCAAACACCTACAAGTCATTCATTGCTTCATTAAATATTTTACTTTTTTTTTCTGACTGAATTTTATTCCCCAACCTTTCCCAACTTTGAGAGTTTTTTTCAAAGGGTCTAGGGGAGGAGAAAAGTGTGGTAATAAGAATAGTATCATCTGTCACAAATCCAATCAATAAAACTGTTACACCAGCATAGCTATATTTTAAAATTCTAAATTTCAATTCCTTTATTCCTTCCAAAGGGAAGTTACAAAGCATTTTGAAGCACACTATTTTCACCCTGAGCACTATTTAACAGATTATGAAAGTGAAATATAGAGCGATGCCCAAGATACACAAAATCTGTGTTCCATTCTCATAGGATTAACTCTCCTGGCAAAGATCAGTAGTAATCTTCAGTGATGGTTCCATAAGACCTCCAAATAATATTTTAGTAGGTTTAGGATCATAGTACTCCATAATGGTTGGGTACCATAAATATATTTATAAGCATTATTAAATGGAAGAAGGAATAATTTTAATTGGCTATATAATGACAATTATAACACATTTATAAAGGGTTTTTTAAAGATTATGCTGTGTTTTCTTCATAATAACCCTATGAAGCAAGTAGTACTAATATTCAAAACACCACTTTCTAATGAGGAAACTAAGAAATGAAGAGACTTGCAAATGGTCACCCAGCCAAGTGTGAGTCAGGATTCAAATACAGATCTCAGCTTCAATTCCAAAGTTCTTTTTACTATATTATTAATTTTAAAAATGAATTCTCATTAGCAAGTACTATTTACCTTTCAATTTGGTTTCAGGCTTATTAGAGATACAAATGTCTTTAATATTAGCATTTTTCAAACGTAAAAATGGTGAACTTTTTGTTCTAATATCTTCTTACACTTCCCCCTCCCTATTCAGTGGCAATAAGTCACTTTTATTTATCATTTGTTAAAAAGAGAGAGAAATAAAATCATTGAAGGGCCAATAGATAATACCTTTCCTGAAATAAAATTGGTCTCCATTGTGGGTATCTTGATGTCAGTTTAACATTTAACAACCATCTAAAGCTGAGATTGGTATTAAGGATTGTCTGTCTTCTTCACATTCCTCTGTAAGAGAGTTTTTTTTGTTTTGTTTTGTTTTGGAGGAGGGGGTTATTTGTTTTGTTTTGGTTTTATTTTTGGTTTGCTTGTTTGCTTGTTGGGGGGGAGTTTGGGGTTTAGGGTTTTTTATTTTTATTTTGGTTTTGGTTTTTTGTGGGGTTTTTTGCTTATGATACGTGAATTTTACAACAATCTCTTGTTTCTTAGAGGTAAACCAATACAGTATAAAGCTGAGAAAGCATTTTCCTGAGAATTATCGTGGGAAATGATGATTTAAAGGGACCGGCTAGACAAAAACAAACTAAAATTGTAGAAGCAAACATAAGTAAAACCCTACACCAGTCTCTAGCATAAACAGCAGAGGAATCAAAGCACTGCTTACCTACAAAGCCTACAGAATATTCGAGACTTGGGTAAGTGAACGCCTAGAATCCGGAAATCTGAAAAAGCAACTAAGTTAGCCTGGGGCAAGAAAGAGGTAAAAGGCTATGAAATTCCTAGGTTTTAGGTTTTCTTTGCGTGTTCTCAAAAGCAGACAACCTGGATGAGACACTTACCTTTTTGAATGAGGTCATCCAGGTCTTGGTCAAATCCCTGCCTGTGGCATTTCCTCCAGAGCCCCATGTTGGTAGAGTTGTACTGACGGTTGCACTCGTCCATAGCGCTCAAGGCAAACAGCTGCCTCCGGTTCCTGGCCCGGAGGAGTTTCCCTTCCCAGCGGTCCAATCTAGACCTACTGGCCCTGAGCGGCAAGTTATTGTTGTTATTGTAAATGAAGCCGGGATCGACCCGACGGGTAGTAAAGGCTTTGCACCTGTCCCGATGCTTCCTGGCGTCTGTCTCGTACCAGTGGTCTGAGCAGATCGCCACGGCCAGCATGCCGAGGGCACAGAGAGCTAAGGAGAGGCCAGTGTAGAGCAGTAACCTTCCAGCAGCCATACCTCAGCTTCACAACAACACCATGGGCATGTTTCACAACAACCTAGTTCTTCAGCCCCTAAACAAAGCAGCCAGCTGAGCCTGAGAGATTGCAGCTGAGTGCCCTGCTCAACCGAGTCTCCCCACCTAGAAGTCCACGATTTGAAGCAACATTCAAAGCACCAAGGCTTCTGGGAGGATCTAAAAAGTTCTAACCCCACCAAAATCTAGTGGGTTGATTGACATCTCCTGTAGCCTAAAGCCACCAAAGGTGTCAGAAGAGCCCTCCACGTCTCTCAGAAAAGGATTCCCCACTTAAAACAGCGGGGTTGCTCAGCTCAAGACCACCTTTGCGCAGAGTCGACCTTCTTCCGTTTCTCCTTTTCTTCCCAGAAGGAAAATAATAAAAGTTCTTTCGAGATTAAACTGGAGTTCCTTGACTTTCTTTGTGCAGTGTACCAATGCTATCGATCCACCTCTGTAAGTGTGGTGATTTAAATAGATGGGGAAAGGGATTGTTAAACTGGGCCACTTTACAATAATCAGTTAAACTGTAGCATCACTGGTCAGCACCTAGAAATCTCCCGATTCCAACGGACCAATTGTCCTAGGTTTGCAAGCCGGCTCTGAACTGTTTTCCCCTTTAAGTGGATAGCCTTTCCTTTTTGCAATCAGTGCTTGTGGTCGGGCAATGCAGCGCAGGAATAGATTTCTCGCTTCAGTCTTGGACTGAAAAAAAAAAAATCTTTCTCCTTCAGCAAGAAAGGGATTTCACCTTCCCTCCTATAGGTTTTGCTCAGAAGCAGACTTCATGTAGGTTTTCAGTCCCTGACAACCTTTGTTCCGTAGCTCCTCTGCTTTCTTTCTCTTGCCTTTCCATTCAGGCGACTCGTTTTGTTGTCGGCGCTGTCAACCAGGCAACCTAATTGGACGATTCCTTTCCCTGGATTAGATGAAACTCCGTAGCAGCCGGAGAACGAGGAGAGATCGGCTCTGACTGGGGCTGGAGTCCAACCCGAGAAAGGCTGCAAAGAACTAAGAAGCTGCTTCAGCACCATGGACAGAATGCTCTGCCCAGAGGCACCCAGAGCCTTAGGGAGAAAACCCCCGGCTTCATACCGCTGACATCCTCGCCCTGTTTTGCTTCCCGGATGTAAATCGGTCAGTCGCCTCCCAATCTGATTTTTCAACAGTGCTTTACTTCATCTGGCAACCAAACAGCCTCTGAAACGTGCTTCCCATATGCAAGGAAAATGCAGGTACAAAGGCTGGGGGAGGGAGGGGAAACCAAAGTAATACCTTCTGCCCTCAACACGCACACATACACACATGCATACACCCTGACATCGCAAAATAAATAAGTCCCTCAAAAAAACAAAGTCTGGAGCACTATAGAGAAGGGGAAAGACACGCAGTCTGCCTAACAGTTGTCAATGGCTCTCATATTGCACCATTTCCCTTACATGCACAACCAGCGCTCCCACAAAGGAGCCCAGATGCCAAGATCTCTCTCTGCCTCAGCAGCTCCACGCGAATAATATCCCAGCATCAGCAGTTATTATATTCAGGGTGCGTTTTTTCCCCTTTGGTGGTCGTGGCGGTGAGGGGGTGGGGGATAGGGAAAGGAGTGGACTGTTGGTTATTCAATTTCCCCTCCCTTCTTTTCAGTAGCGATAGTCTCACTACCTCGCGGGCACCATCAGAGACCTGGAGAAACCGAAGAGAAGGCGACGTCCAGGTGTCTCTGGAAATCTCATCTCCCCGTTCTGAACCTTGAAATAAAGGAACGTTTTCTGAGCTCCCGGATACCTGAGGATGTTCTCTTGTTCAAACGCTGAGAGCTGCAGCCTTGGCTAAAGCCCACAGACAGAGAATACAGAGCACTGAGCCAAAAGCTAGTGATGTCATCCGTGCAACGTGAGACTCATTTCTTATTTTTCTAGCCTCCTTAAAGATAAACTGCACCATTTTACCGGTAGGCGATGTCTAAGTCTTACTCTTTGAACAGGCAAGTCAATGGTGTATATGTATGTATGTGCTTAACACATACATATTTATGCACACATACATATGTGTTCTTTGTAATGTGTTTGCTGCACATACTATTATAAATTTAGAAACAATCCCTGAATCTCATATTCCTATGCTTACAAAAAAATGGCTAAATCCCTCAAATCAAGCATACAGCTCATTGAATTTATGTGTATATATGTATATCTACATGTGTGTGTTTGCTTAATGAGGAGCTGATAATCAAAGAGACTTTCTGCTTATATGCAGAATTTTCCTTCTCACCACACTTTCCCATTGAGAATGTCTCAGTTTGTAGGGAGCTTTTTATTTTCAGAGGGAAAGCCACATACTGTCTTCCTGGCTGCAGGCATTTCCATCATTGAGCTGTATGGCTTTCTGGGGGCTTGTGAAAGGTTAGCCCCATTTCAGTACAAAAAGATCATTAGAAATTCTCTACCATACAAACTCACCTTCACTCCTCTGAATGTATTTGAGAGAGACAGAGCAGAGAGACATAAAGAGAAAGAGACAAAGTGAGTTCTGATGCATATAGGATGAGGGTTGAAGAATTTAATGGGTATGATTTTTAATATTCTGAAAAATATTTGAAGGGGAAAATTGGAGGGTTAGGGTTAATAAAATACCAGGAGGTGATTTTTCTTTCTACAGAGAGGGTTGGCTGGATTTAAGATATATACTTATCTATAGAGACCTGTAGAAAAATGATGCATGACTAATAGGTGACCAGCAAAGCCTGACATGAAGGGCGCTCACGAGGATGGGCTCCGATCCTGAACAAATTCATTAAGACAAGCTGTTTGCATTGTCTGCTCTGAGACCTCACCACAGATGTTGTCAACAACATTTCTGTGTCTTATAGCTTTGAGTTTATTTTATTTTTACTCAAAAGCCTTCTTTATGATTTTCATCCTCCACCCAATAGAGCCAACTCTATGAACATTTCAAGAAAGTGTCAAGATAAAAGGCTATAGCAAGATGAGGGCTGCAGAATAAGAGAGGAGCCTTCTGGGGGATAAGAATGTTCACAGTGTTTTGCTTTGCCCTCCAGGGTTTTTGAACCAAAATGAGCGCCTCTCCACCATGTTCTTTTTGTCCTTCCTCTCCCTTCCTCCTCCTTGCATTTTAAAAATAAATGAAATAGGGGTTTCAGTGCCATCTAGTGGGGGAGGGGAGTCTTTCAGTCCCCTTCTCAGGATTCTAAGATAATGTGATTTATAAAGGAGTAGGCAGTGGCCTGAATTTGCCCCTGCTATCCTTATGCTTTTTGGCTAATAAAGTGAGGTAGGCAGCCTGATGTTGTTTTCCAGTTTCGGACTACAAGGTCCAGAGACATAATGAAATGGTGACATGGATTATTAGTACCTAGCCTATTCCCATCTTCTTAGTCCTCAAACTGTAGGCTTCTCGGGAAAAAAAAAAAAAAAGATGATTAAATAAATAAAAACAATGTAAATTTTCTGAAGCAATTTTCTCCCAAGGATCTAAGAAAATTTTCTCTTGTGTAATCTCACTTATTTCTTGGAATTTTTATATTTGATAAGCAAAAAGAGAGACCAAGAGATGACATACACAAGGTCACACAATAAACTAAATACAAGGATGGAACCCTAATCTCTAGGTTCCCACGTTTTATCTATTCCCTCTAGGCCAGGTAATATATGTAATTTTTGATACTAGTGGCCCCTGAGGCTTTGGTGGTAATTTACCAATATCCACTTTTCTCTTTTAACTCCAATTTTCCTTTACCATTTACTTCTTTACTCCATTTTTTTCCTTCCTTTTTTATCTTCTCTCATGCCTCGGGCCTCATCCACTAGTTGAATAAACTTTTGATGACAGAGAGGACCCTTCTCAAAGCCATAAGTATTCTTTTTCCCCATAAAACAGGTTGTGAAAGGAGAGCTCACTTTGAATTTCCCAGGATATTTGGAGGTTTCTTTGCTACTACATAAAAATCATTGCTGGTAAATAGAAGAATTTGGAGAGAATGAGGACCTGCAGTACATCTATCAAAGAGAAAAAGCCCATCTTTGCACAGTGCAACTGTCATCCACTAATAAATTTCTTAATCTGAGACAAAATCTCAGTGGTCCTCCTCTAGTGACAGATCTGCTCCTGCTGGTAGGATGACTACATTACCTTTATGTGAGTTACTGTTCTCTCCCTCCTCAAAATCAGTGGTTCTTCCTGATCTCTATAAGCTCTCTTATCTCAGTAATTATCGCAACTGCCCATTCACCAGTACTTTTGATGATTTCACTTCATTTTTTCCATCCATTCCATTTCCACTGATATCATCCAATTTCTGATTCTAATACCAACCACCTCACCAAGGTACAAGAAATTTCCAGCTAGTCTGCTCTGCTAAATATGTTTTAACATATATAATTCATAGTTCTATCTTTTCACCTCTGTTTATACACATGAAAATATATTGCAATGATCATTTTCACTGCTTTACTCAAAAAAATTTAACAATTTTGCCGAATGATCCTGGCATTCAAGGACTTCCACAATATGACTCCAACTTATGTGTCAAACTTTATCTCATTTTCACATATTCTATATTCTACCACACTGAACTACTCTTCATCCTCATTTCTCATCATGTTCTCTCCCATTTTTATGTTTTTGCTTATATCATTCTCTAAATATAAAATGGCATGCTCTGTTTGTTGAAGTCTCAACTTTCCCTGGCCTCCTTCTCCCCTTTACTCCTATTTCTAATCTATGTAAAAGTGAATTTTCTCTACTCAAATCTTTCCTAGCCCTTTGTCTTTCTTACATATTTCTCTTGCTTTCCCTTATGCCTTACTTATTTTTGCATATGCCCTCTACTCATTGGATTGTAGACTCCTTCGATCAGGATTTGTGTCTTATGTATTCTTATATCACCAGGATCTAGCATAGTACTTTGTATGTTGTAAGTGCTTAATCAATGTTTGTTTAATTGACAGTCTTCATTATAGTATTGAGAAGAAAGCCACAAAGCTATTGAGAACTGCACATTTACAAAGTAAAAGTTTATTCTGATACTTCATTTTCCATGAATTTAAAATTAAAGCAAAGTTCCAACTGAAAAGATCCATTCAGTAATAAAGAATCTCTCTTTTAAAAGCACCTGACACTCAAAATGAAAAATAATCCTTTTTAGAAAAAATTCTGCCTGAATCCTTTAGTCTGTATTTTTTCTCCTCATCCTTTCTGACAGTTAAACTTCCTTTCAAAGGAAAAATGCCTATGATTTCTCCAGGGTCCTTCTATTTCCACTTAATATTTTGTTCACCTGAAATTTTCAAACCCTGTGTGACATTTGTGAAGAAATCTTACCCTCCTTTAATTGGAGTTCTCTGTGTTTGCCAGGTATCTGTGACTATTGCAGAGTGACCGTGGACAGTCATATCAGTTAGCACTATTATTAAGTTCCTACTATGTGCCAAATATTGTGCTAGCCCTGTAGATACAAAAAAGACAAAAAAACCCTCAAAGAGCTCACAATCCTATTGGGGAGAGAACATGCAAACAATTATGAACAAAAAATACATAAACAGAATAACACAGACTTCAGGGAAGCCTTGAAGCAGAAATGAAAGAGAACATGCTAGACATGGGACATACAGGAAAGAGAATGGGGAAAAGGGAATAAACACATATATAACTCTTGTTATGTGTCAGCAACCGTGTCAAGCATTTTATAAATATTATCTCATTTGATTCTCACAACAACCCTGAAAAGTAGTTAAGAGCATATGCAAGTGCATGTGTGCGTGCGTGTGTGTGTGTGTGTGTGTGTGTGAATTTGAATTCAGGTCTTCCTGGTTCCAGACCTTCTCCTCTGTCCACTGTGGTATCTAGCTGTCTCATATCATTGAGATAACCTTTGAAAGGCATAGAGTCAAGTATCTTAGTTTAAAAATATCAAGAAATCTAGCATCAAGTAATGGAGGGGAGTAAAGCATAAGAAGCCTGAAAAAGTAGGAAGAGACCAGGTTATTTAAAAAAAAAAAAAACTTTACAATCCAAAGAGATATTTTGTATTTAATCCTAGAAATAACAGGGAGCCAGTAGAGTTTTTTGAATAGGGATAAGGGAGGAAGAATGGTATGGTGAAATCTATGTAGGAAAATCATTTTGATTAGCTGAGTGGAAAATGGAGTAGAGTGGAGAGAGACTTGAAGCATGGAGACCAACCAGCAGAAAATGCAATGGTCCAGGTATCAAGTGACAAAGGCTTGCACCAGTGTAGTGGACACTTTTGTCTCTTAGTCTCATTAGTCTCATTTCTGTGAGAGGAAAAGGTTGTACGAAATTACTCTAGGGTTTCCTTAAACTCTAAACATCTATGAATTACTCTATAAAGGTAACAGAAAATTGTTGTAAAGAAGCAAAGATAATGTGCAATCAATGTTTTAGGCATTTTGTTTTAAAGTACAAAACTCTGAGGCAGAGCTATAAACTCAACCAACTCAAGTAAGTGGGAACAAGGAAAAGATGAATTTCCTCTCTAGAACAAGAGGAAGGCACAATAACAGGAACAAAAAGGAGGATGGTTCAATGAAAGGGGAAAACTATCAAGGAAATGAGGAGGAGAAACAGCGTAATCTGAGTGAGATGGTTGGTTCAAAACTCAAAGTGAAGGGGCAGAATCCATTCTAGAAGAGTTCAAATGAAAAAGAAAAAAATAATATTCAAAATACATTTAAGAGATAGTACAGAATATTTAGAAGACATACAGAAGGAGAATAGAGAGGAGACAGTGGTGAGAACAGAATTTCTAGAGTATTTATATCTGTTAGTCTATAGGCCAGGAACTGGATCTGTGATTTCAGTAAGAATCCCCAGGTATGGAAACTTAGTCTTAGAAAATTTAGAAAACACCTAGGTGGTGCAGTATCTAGAACATTGGCCCTGGAGGACCTAAATTCAAATTCAGTCTCAGACACTAGCTGTGTAACCATGAGGAAGTCACTTAACCCTGATTGCCTCAACAACAACAACAACAAACAAACAAAAAAGCTACCTAAGGCATGAAGAGGATTAAGTGACTTGGAAAGTTGAACATATGCATATGTGTCAGAGGTGAGACTTGAAGCCAGATCTTCCTGGCTTTGAGGTCCATTCCCCCAATTCATGTTATCTCTGAATTTATATGAATAATCTAAAAATTGTATTTCATGACATCTTCTGTCCTTTTGCCATTCTTCCACTTCAGTATAAAGTAGAAGGGGATGCAAAGGATTAAGGAACATTTTTAATTATTTTTTAATGGGTTGTTGTGGCCAAAGAATTAATCACTAAGTGTCCAGTCTACCCCTGGTAAACCTTTACACCCTTAGTTTGCCTGGCCCTTGGAAAACAGAACCATACTTAAAGTCTTTCTAATGTAGAATAATCTGTCAAAGCTTATGCTCTCCCAACATAGACTTTTAAACTTAGGTTCTCCTCAGTATTATGATGGAGAAACATTGGAGGAGGATATTAGTGAGTTGAGGATAAGGAAGACATCATGGAGAAAAATAAAGAGCACTGTGTTTGTGGATCATTTCTACTATCAATCGGGTCCTAGGCAAATCCCTTAAACTTTTCTAGACTTCAGTCTTAAAATCAGTTTTTTACAGTCTCAAGGGAATCAAAAGAACCTAGAAAGTGATTCATCCAGTAAATACTTGATCTCCTTATAAAGCAGAAGTTAAATCAATTCCAGTTTAGAATATAAATTTATTTCATAAAACCTTACATGGAAGGATGGTTAAAGATTATGAGCATTGTCAGCCATAAAATAAGCAAAAAGTAGTGGAAGGAAAAACAAATTTTAAAAAATTTCAGAGATATTAAACTAAGGCAAATAATTCCAAAGGCATTTAAGGATGGAAGTGGAATGAAGACAACAAACAAGCAAAAATTGGAAAAGATTTTACAAAAACTGTAAAATTTTTATAACAAACTCATCTCCATCAATGACAGAACTATCACATTTAAACCCTAACATAATAATCCCAGATGACAGAAATGTCATAAAAAAATGTCAAGAAGAGCCAGAGAAGATGAAAAATATAAAGAAGAAGTTGATACAGACTATGGCATGGTTATTAAGGGATGAAATCTCAGGATATCTCAGAAGAGGATGCTGAACACTTTGGGGATTGGGGAAATCACTGCCTTTCTCTGTTTGCTTATCTTGTATGATTCTTTTCCATGCCCTCCTATAAGGTGGCGAAGAGACCACCCAATGTGCTTAGAATATGGGACAACTATAGATTATCCATCATGTAACTTGTCCTTTTTTTCTGGAAATACATTTCTAGGATGGCATCCTTTATGGTGTTTATCCTATACAATTATTCATTTATAATATGTTATAGTCTGATCATGCTTACCATACATTTCTCTGTTGTACTTTAAATAATTTTCAATTTCAATTTTTGGAAATTATAATACTCATGATATTATTTTTGAAGATTATATAATAGGCCAAAGCCATTCAATGTTATTAGAAAAATATTAGTGTTTTTAAAATTTGTCTTTTGTTACAGAGAAAAGGCTTGAGGTCTTTATGAGAATTTTACGAATTCACAAAGGCAATCCAACCCACTCTCCTCTTTCCCTTCAATTCTGGCCCCAGCTTACTGTCCATTAGCAACTTCTATCCAAGATAAATATACTTATGTTTGAGCTCTATGTATCATTCATAGTCTGACTTCATATTATAGTCTGAATGACAGGCAGTCTTCATTGACTTGGTTTTTCCTATGAAGATAGTTATCCAAATTATTTTGATTTATTATCAAAATTATTTATTATTATTATTTATTAGGAGGCTTTTTGATGTTCTGTGGCTCCATGCAATTGACATAGTATCTTTCAAAAATAGGAGGATCTGGAAAATCTCAATAGTGAGATCCTTCATCTGTTCAGATATTCTCCATGATAGTCAAAATAATCACTTGCAAACCTTAATAATCAGAAGGCCATCAAAATAATTATTTCCATTTTTTTCTTTTGAAATAATAATGATTCCTCCAATTCTCTCTGTGCAACAAGAGAACTGTTTGGTTCTGCACACATATATTGTATCTAGGATATACTGCGACATATTCAACATATATAGGATTGCTTGCCATCTAGGGGAAAGGGTGGAGGGAGAGAGGGGAAAAATGTGAACAGAAGTGAGTGCAAGGGATAATGTTGTAAAAAATTATCCTAGCATGGGTTCTGTCAATAAAAAATTATTATAAAAAAAAAGAATAATGATTCTGACAGATGAAGGTTATATTTTCCCCACCAGAACAATATTATCTCTGTGTGTGTGTGTGTGTGTGTGTGTGTGTATGTGTGTGTGTAGTCAATAAACAAACATGATGAGATCTTATATTCTCTAGACTTTTCTGCAATTCTGTAACTGTAAATATAGTCTGGTACAGAATGCCTTTTGCAAAACTCTGTCTGTTCCCATTTCATATCTTCATCAAAAATGCCCTTGATACATGTTTAGACTCCTTTTATAAAAATTTTATAAGGATGGGAAAATAGGCGTATGAGTTGTTAGTTATTAATATTCACTTCATCACCTTTTTTAAAAACAAGATCCCAGACATCTCTCCTTTCATATATCTTAAGAATAATTATCTTCACATACTCAAAATTGTTGTTCCAGCCTCCTCAATATATGTTAGTTTAGTCCAGTTTCTTTTTCCATATTTGTTTCATCCCATGTCATTTCTACTTTTTCTATACAATATATCCAAAGCTATGATGTAAGATTCAATGAGGTGATTTCACTTTTCTTGATCAAGAAAAAGGTTGTTATAAAAAGTGTTCATAGATCTTTTCCACTATTTTCCTTGCCTGCTAAGCCTCTCTGCATAGTAAGGAACTAACTACTAACTGAGCTACTTTTGGAGTTCTTTTGCAGTGTTGTTTGTTCATTTGCAATTTGGGCCTGTATCTATGATTTCATTGGTGCAAGACATTCCTTCCAGAGATAAGAGCTGAAACTTAGAAAGTTTCCTAGTACTGTGTATCTTTTATCCAAATGTCTATCCAAGATATATATATATATATATACTTATGTTTGAATTGTATGTATTATACATAATCTGACTCAAAAATCTAGTTTCAAGAATGACTTGCACCCAGGTTTTTGATACTTTAAGACTGCCTCTATATTTACTATCCCATGCTTCTATTGCTGCTTCTTATGAAAATGCACTTATATAAATTAAATGTAAATGTTATTTTATATTATTAAATTAATATTATAATTATGTAAATTATGATAATATAAATAATATTACATTATTTACATAAGTCCCTTAAAATTGTTATATTGATTTACTGTCCATTCTTTCATTTCCTATTTTTTAGTATTAATAGCCATTGTAGATAGGTCAGTTTACAGTTGTTTTAATTTCATGTAATGTCACTTTTTTCACTTTTATTCTTTTTCTTGGTTTTGTATTGGTTTTTATCTTTTTTCTAACAAGTCAGTGGTCATTATAACTCAAAAAAAGTGACTAAGACTCTCAATGACAAATGATCCATATATGTATTTCCTCATCTCTTTGAAATCCTTATGAATATAATTTGCATCCATGCTAAGGACATCCCTGGCTGATGTATGAAAAGGTAGCCAGGAGATTTTTTTCAAACAGTATTCTAGAACAAGCCACACCTTTAGAGCCACAAAATTGACAGAAAAATACAAACAACACAATATCCCACTATGCATATTGTTTGATGACTGTAAAAAGTATTTAATTTGATAGAGAAACAGAGCTCCATAAAAACTCTCTTCCAGCAATGTGTTTTCTATGCACATGTCAAAATCCTAAAAGATCACTTGAAAAATATAAAAATAGAAATAACTTTTACAGTGAGCCTCTTATTGTAAATATCAAATCAGGCATTAAAAAAAGGAAGATCTATGCTTGCCAAAGATATTTGTCATCATAATGAAGTTTTCTAGGACAAAGTCCAAATGGAAGAATGTTTTGTGATGTAGCATCTGACACACCCACTCTCATACCTGGGGCCCTCAGGAAAGTTTCTCTAGCTTCAAGGCATTGTACAAATCTATATCTATTTAAAACCATAGTTCATAAGTCTCCATCCATAGTTTTACTTCTTGTAGGGAAACAATTACTTCAAAGTGAAATTATTTAATGAAATAGAATAAGAAAAGGTACAAGAAAATATTTCCCCTATGACTTGGAACACACTCTCCACCATCACTGGAAAGAGAGGATATACCGAGAGAATATGTTTGGAGGGGAATGCATGTAGGAAATATATCTGGCAATACCACATGCATGGAGAATGCACAGATGAGGAACACATCACTAGAGAATAAGGATCAAAGGGAACACAACAAGATCCATTGTAGCAATGGTGCACATGGAAAGAGCAAATACATCAGAAGCACATGTGATTGTCAGCAGGCTGCAAGACAAACTACTTTTGAGAAATTGCCCATTGACTTTAAAAATGTTTTTATTTTGTTTTTTTCTCAATTACATTGCAACATTCATTTAAAAAAAATTTTAGTTCCAAATTTCTTCTCCTTTCCCTCCCCCCTCCTTGAAAAGGCAAGTACTTTCTTATAAATTAAACATGTACAGTCATGCAAAATATGTTTCCATGTTAGCCATGTTGCAAAAGAAAACACAGACCACAGAGAAGAGAGAGAGAGAGGGAAATAAAGAAAATTTGTAAAAATATGCTTTGATCTGCATTCAGACTCCATCAGTTCTTTCTCTGGAGATGGATAGCATTTTTCATCATAAGTCTTTTTGCCCATTAACTTGAATCCCAGTTCTGCTTCTTAAAAGCTCTGTGACTTTGGACAAGAAATTTAACCTTTCTACGCTTCAATTTCTTTATCTCTAAAAATAAGTAATTTTAGATAGCCTCTAAGGTTTTTTCTAGGATTAAGTCTATGATCCTATGACTTTCTCCTTGAAATAAAGGCTCATTTTTAAGCATAAAATAATCAATCAAAACTAGTTAAAAAAAACTGTTGAGGTAGGAAAAATAAGCTAAAAATAGAGGTGAAATAGGGCAGTGTATTAGCACAATGGAGTAAAGGGAAAAGACTTGAAAATCTTACTCTGTCAAGAGTAAAATTTTAAGAGTAAAAAATAAAATTAACAAGGGAAAGATCAATAAAACAAACAAGAGTACCAAATTTACAACAAAATTTGAATGATTCCATTCTCATTCTAGTTTCCCTTGTCCTTTTAATGAACTCTGGGAGTTTTAGCCTATTATCTAATAATTGATAGGGCTTTCTGAGGACATGTTCAGGCAAATATGTAATCCAGAGATCTTCCTGGAAAAATATCAGTGACATTTCAAGGGATAGAACATGTTGGTTTTAACTGGATGTATGTTCTGTATAAATTTTTGCAGAGATGGGTGATAGATGTGGGAGTTAACTTTTTGCCTATGAGTTGTCTTGAGTTTATAATGCAATATCCTATATAAAGCCATTTTTTCTTACAAATATTTATTGTGGAGTTTTTTTTGTTTTGTTTTATTTTGATCCTTTCTTTTGGCCATAAAAAAAAATCAAATATTTTCTCATGGTTTCTATTTTAGCAGACTGATTTAGCACAATTAAGAGAGCCCAACCTGGGAGAAAAAAGAGAATTAGAGGTCTTCCAAATAATCACAATGAAACAGCAATCCTAAATGGCATATTCTAGAAAATAATACTAGGAACAAAAATCAGAGTTCTTATAGATAGAATCCATAGGACATTGATGAAGTAAAATTTCAAGTGTAACTCACCAAGATACATTGTGATCAAACTTCAAAAATACAATGTATAACAACAAATATTGTGAGTAACCAAGAGAAATTATTTCATACCCTCAGTGAAAAGTCCTCATTTATGAGAAATAAAATCAAAGACTGGGATGTGATATTGTGAAAATCAAAGGAAATAAGATTACTCCTTAAAACACTATCCTTCAAAGCTGTATTTAATCAAAAAATTTAAACTGTGGAGAAGCAGAAGAATGTTATCAGAGAGACATATAACAGGAAAAAAGAGGTGGACCAGTCATATAACAAGTACAAATGATGACCAATAAGTATATTTCATTGACACACAATTAGGTACAAAATGTTTAAAGCAGATATTTTTATGATGGCAAAAAAAACTTGGACTTAAAAGAGTGTCTAATAATTGGAAAATCTGAATAAGTTGTGGTAAATGAAAAGTTAGGTGGTATAATGGATAGAGTTCTGGGCCTGAAGAGAGAAAGACTCATCTTTCTAAGTTCAAATCTCACTTCAGACACTTACTAGCTATATGACGTTGGGCAAAGTCATTTAGTCCTATTTGCTTTAGTTCCTCATCTATAAAATGAGCTGAGGAGCAAATGGCAAACTACTCCATTATCTTTGCCAAGAAAATCCCAAACAAGGTCATGAAGAGAGTCAGATATGATTGAAAAAATATACAACTATTGTGCTATTTTTAAAAATGAGGAAATAGATGAGTTATTTTAGAGGTTTTTTTAAATCATGGACTTATATGAATAATGGTAGAGTGAAGCAAGCAGAATCAGAAGAATAATTTATATGATAACATAAATATCATAAAAATGAACAATTTTAGGACTTTTATAAACTGATGAAAAATGAAATGAGTAGAAGAAAAGAACAATTTATACAATAACATTATAATAAATTATGTTAAAAGCTCTAACAACTATGATTAATGCAGTGAGAATTGATTCCAGAAAAGTGAATATGAAACAAAGATATGACAGATTTTTTGCGTAGAATGAGACATATATATGTATATGTATGTACACATCCATTGAGAGAATGTCTTTCTTAAAGTATACATATTTGTTAAAAGAAATTTGAGAGGGAAGATAGATTTCTATTAATAAAAAAATAGAGGGATTGGGAATGGTTCAACAGATGTAAAATGTTTGTTGTATATAGTTTCAGAGGATGTAACTGTATTTTTGTTTTACTTAACTGTTTTAATTTGTTACAAGAGATCTGTCACTAGTGGAAGTAATCAATAAATGTAATGTAAAAACAAAACAAAATTAATAAAAAACAAAACAAAACAAAACCAAAAAATGAACTAGAGTACAGATCCCTAATTCTTTGAATGGCTTCTTGGCTGAGGAAGACATGGACAACAATCACAGAGGATACAAAAGCATGGTTAGATTGGCAAATGCCCTGCTGGAGGGAGGAACCATATCGACAGTTCATAGATTCATGTGCATTTGTGTGTGTATACATATGCATTTATGAATATATACCGAAATAAAGCTCTATACATAGTTATAGTTATTCAAATACATATAAAATATATGTGGGTTTACATATAAGCAAGAGATTTGTTCAAATCACAGTGGCTCCAGGAATAGAGAATTCAGTAGGTTTTGAAGTTGACTGGCAAGAGAGCAATGTGCACGTCTTTATCCTTCATCCTTGAAGAGGACCCTAACATGGGGAAGGGATGCCAGGACATGCAAGTGGGTTGGATTGAAGTGAGGGGGGCTGGGCAAGCTCACCTGTCTCCCTTTCCCCTCCAGAGCCATCTGGGAACAGTGACCAGATGTAGATCAGGACAACTGAAGATGGTCCTGGATGCAGTGGGGGACCTGGACCTTTTAAGCAAAGGTGACCTCTGTTGGAGTAGGAAGCTTCAACCAGAGGAAGGACAGGGACAGATATGAAGCCTTGAATGGCAACAGGACAAAATTCCAGATAGTAACACTGAGAACTCTAGGAGTCATAGATAGATCAGCAATAGCATAAAAAGACAATTAGTTGGTACAGTGAATAGAGATCTGGGCCTAGAGTCAGGAGACCTGAGTACGTATTTGGACAGACGCTTATCACCTGTGCAAGTCATTTAACCACATTTACCTCAGTTTCCTCACAATAGCATGGAAATGCTAATAGTATCTACCTCCTGGGTTATTCTGAGGATTAAATGAAATAATATTTGTAAAACACTTTCCAAATCTTAACATGCTATAAATCCTAGTTATTATATGTACGGATTATTCACAATTCAGATTCTATATTCATAAATCTGGAACATCTGTGCCATGTACTTAAATTCAGATACATACACATTAACACTCACAGACCTCATCCCCCAATAAATAATAACACTTATACATACAATTCAGATTCTGTATTCATAAATCTTGAACATGTGTAATACAGTGCTTAAACTCAGAGACATTTTTAATATCCACAAACATTAAACAGCTACAAGTAATATTTACCCATAATAATATATAAGCAACATGGTACAGTTAACATACATACATAGTTAACAGACATACAATTGAATTTTATCAACATTGCACAAAATACTGTGTTAAGTACAAGGATACAGAAGACAAAAAATAAACTGACCCCGCTCTCAACAGTTTATATTTTACTAGATAAATACATCATGCACAGAGAGAAATATAAGAGCATTAGTCACTGGTTGACCAGGATGAAATTCATGCAGGATGATATAAATAAATACTTATTTAAATATAAATATAAATTTAAAAAAAGGATTGATATATGACCTTACATCATAATACTCAAATAGTCAGTCTCTCTGGACTTTAGTTCTCTTACCTATAAAATGAAAGTTAGGAATAGATGGTCTCTAAGGTCTCTTTTATTGCTAAAGTTCGCTTTTATGATCTTAAAAAGTGAGTGGTTTGTAACTAGAAAAGATAGTGAGTGAATAGATAAGTGGAAGCAGGCAGACTCTAAGTAAAAGAGGAGGAGATGTGTAAGAGAATGTGAGTGGGCAAGAGAGAGTGGTCAGTGATGTAACCACAGGATTCTATTACAATATTTAATCTTGAACATTCCATTAGTTTGGTGAAGGTATATATTATGGAACAAATGTCCATTATTCTCCTTGTGCCCTACTTGGCTGGAATGCACAGATGAATATCAAGATGGCCTGATTGTGTTGGCAAAGAACTTTTATTGATTTTGATTTTGCTTTTCCCTCTGCTCCTGTTTCCTGGAAGGGATATGACCTTCTCCCCCTTAGCTTTATTGTGGAAACCACTTTATTCCAAATAAAATTCCTCAGACCCATTGCCAGAGTCTCTACACTTCCTGTATCAATTACTCTATCTCCCCATTTCCACATCACTCCTTTTTGACTGCAGAAAATCTGATCTATTCCTTACATATTTCCCCACCTAGATTTACTGTGAGGGCATGCACATGCACACACATTCACACACACCTCTCTAGATGTAAAACCCAATAACTTGAGATAAGTTTAAAGTTCCTATCTAGTAAAAAACAAATTCAAACCAATAATATTGCACAGACTAAAGATAGAGAAATATTTAATAATGTAGAATTCTAGCTTTTCCTTTTCCATAGCCTTATATAGGGTTAGTAATAGCTTTATCATTTTCAGAACCAAAACCTTGATTTCCGGAAAGTTGCTATTTTCTATCCTTTGCTTCTAAACTAGATTTAAGATTCCCATAGTTAAAAATTAAGCCTTAAAGCTGGAAGGAACCTTAAAAGTCATCTAAGTCCCACACCCTCAATGTATACAAGCCATAAGGAAACTGATATCCAGAGAGGCAACTTGAATCATCTAAAATCACGTAGATAGTAAGTCCACTACATATATTTCAGCAGAATCTCTCTTAAACTAAATGTTTTGCAAAGTTTTCTCTGAATTGTGAGGGGCCTCCTAATAATTTTTCTTTCTCAGCAACAATTGAACTTAGTTCACCAAAGTAGTCATTTTGTCTTCCACCCCAGTGGTTTTTCATTAAAAACTGACAGCTGTTATATTAGAGAAGACATGAAAGAAATCAGAATGGTTTCAAAACCACTCTATGCTTTTAAAACCAAATTAATTTTCTGTAATATTTTTCAAACACTAGAATCACTGGATATTTCACAGCAGCATTCACTCTCTCCCAAATATGAGGGCTTGTGTCTATCAACTCTGACCCTTTGCTTGATCTGCCACTCTTGCTCAGAGGAGCTCTCTGCTCTCCTCCACCAAATTAGAGGCAGGTAGGTGGAGGGGTCCATAAAGTCTTCAGTCAGATAGCTAGCTAGCTATTTTGGGCAAATTCCTTAGCCACTTTCAGCCTCAATTTTCTCATCTGTACAATGGAGGGTAATAGCACCTGCCTCCCTGGGTTGTTGTGAGGATTAAATGATATAACATATGTAAGGCACTTTATAAAGTGTCATGTAAATGTTATTTACCTGCATTATTATCATTATCATCATTATTAGACTAAATTGCTTCCATCCATGAAAGCATCACTTTAACCTCAGTCTCTGTATGAAGTCTTCCCTAAAACAACATCATAACCAGATCTAGAAGCGAAGTCAAAAGAATGGCATTTAAGTCTTTGCTTCGTCACTTAGTTCTGTGAACATAAGCAAGCCATAAACCCCCTCCTACTTCTTCTATAGCACAATACAAAATGGAAATAACACTGCTTTCATGACTTCTTTCATGGGATCATTGTAAATAAAGTATTTTATAAACTTAAGTTGCTAAATAAATCTGAACTTGAACAGTAACCAATCAGGCATCTTTACCAATCTCTTTATACAACTTTTATCCTTATCAATTAACACAGTACTTTGTACAATTAGACATTTAATGAATATTGATATTTTAATTGTATGTCTTTGTGTATATGGGTATGTTATCTGTATCATGTTGCTTATATATTATTATGGGTAAATATTATTTGTTGATGTTTGATGTTTGTGGGTATTAAAAGTGTATCTGAGTTTAAGTATTGTATTACACATGTTCAAGATTTATGAATACAGAATCTGAATTGTATGTGTGTTATGTTATTATTTATTGGGGGATGAGGTCTGCGAGTGTCTATACCCTTTATTTTTGTATACAGATGTAGGCCACGGGCACTCTAGATTTGTGAGGGTAACCAGGCTTCTCCCAAATCACTCACTTTGGATCACACCTTCAACCAGGGTCTCCCTGAGAGAATTAGAATGTACCTTTACTGAATACAAGGAAAGGCTTTATTTCACTCCAAAATAAATATAAAGAACAAAGGACTTGTGTGAGCCCCATACAGTCAAAAACTACTTTTTTTCCTCTCCAGTCCCCAAAAGGAGAAAGCATTTTATATAGAGAATAGACTTGTGAATCCCTCCAGGCTTTGAGTGCTACCAAGAGATGGAAGCACCCTCCATGTAGAGGGTCACAGTCAGTGGGAAAACTCTGGGTGAGGTATAAGATCCTTCAGCCCAGAGGAAAACTGCTGACAATGTCTGGTTCAGCTCCCCATCTTTCCTAAGGGCTCTAGGCCTTCCTGAGAAGTTAGAGGATAGTAACAACCTTTGTTGAGATTGAAGCAGAGTGATACCAGGTGGAAGAGTGATACTAACTGGCAAACTACATACAATAGCAAGTTGTTTATGTGGTCCCAGGTGCACATTGTAGGGAAAAAAGGGGAAAGCCCTTGAAATAAATGGACTCCATTTTTTCACCATCCTCAGGAGTCCCATCTCATCACTTTTCCACTAGGAAGGTATATTTTAGTCACTCCAGTGTGGGGGTTCTAGAAAGCAATGGTACATTTTGTCACCCCAACTTGGGGGCTCTAGAAAGCAAGACACAACATTTGGCGCCCAACATGGGGCTCTAGGTGAGGTCCTATACATATCAACTCAACTGATGGGATCGGCAGAGTTCAGTGGAGAAGTCCCCATGACCTGGAAGGGTAATTATAGAAATGGGCAAGTGGGAAGAATCGGTAAGGGCTAATTTAATCACTTTTGTTTTTCAACTGAAATGAGGCAAATATCAAGCACCTCCCTACCTAGGGAAGTAACACCTCCCTATATGAGAACAACTTGGAATCACTGAAGAATCAAAGCCTTTTCTACACAAAATTCAAGCATTAATCGAGGTGCCCCTTGTTTCTTTCTCCTTGGCTCCATACCTTGCTTGTCCTAGAGTCCTTTTCCTATTTCCAGATCTCAGCCTTTGTGATAAACTACTCCATATAAGAGCTGGTCCAGGAATTCTTCTGCTTGTCCATGAATTATTCTGTTGTTATTTCTGTAACCAAATGATTCTCTGGAGCGATTTTACAAATTAATAATTTTCTATCCATGGAACTGAGTCTGATTGTCTATACTCCTTCTCCTTCTTATGTCTCTCAACTCTGGCTCTCTCTCTTTTCCACATGTGTATTTGCTCTTTAAAGATCACATCCAAAGGTAAAACTCAGGTAAGTATCAGTCATGATTCAATCAGTCATGCTCAGTGTGGTATCAGTGGGATAGTAAGTATCCAGGATAAGGGTACTCTTTATAACGGTCAGAATATAAAAAAAATCAAAGTCCTAAATATGGCATAAATGGAGGTGTGGATACTTTTTATAGGGAGCCATCTTTAGACAGCTGCCAACATTGAGAGGTGACTTGCCTGCTAGGATTTCTGGAAAATGTTTCCCCAAAGACTGACATTACTGAGATATTTCAGATGTAGCTTCACAACACCACATATTTACAGCTACTACTGTACTACAATCAGCTACAACTTCTGTTATTTTTGCTGGAGCAATGGAGGAATAGGAAGCAGTGGGAAGATTAATGTCCACATGCAACTAGAATGGGGCAACCCAGTGACACAGTGACTAGGGTGCTGAACCTGGAATCAAGTTCAAATCCAGTCTTTTAAATGTATTAACTGTGTGATCTTGGGCAAATCAATTAATCATGTTTGCCTCAGTTTCCTCATTTGAAAATGACCTAGAGAAGGAAATGGTAAACCACTCCAGTATCTTTGCCAAGAAACACCCCCCAAGGGGTCATGAAGCATCAGACATGAAAGACCAAACCAAAGTCAAACCAAGCAATTGCAACACTTTGGTATTGTTTTGTGGACATTAAGGATGTTATTCTTCTCCTTGTCTTAGACTCTGACAACCCTCAAAAATACTCACCTCTCTATGCTAAAAGACTTCAGCCATGAGATTTTGTTCTTGGCAGAAAGCTCCAATTAGGAACATTCCAAAATGAGTTTTTGTTCATCCAGTAGTTATGATATACAAAAGCCCTGTGATACTACCCATCTGTGAGTGACTGGATTATCTTCCCTTTCCTGCCGTATTGGAAAACAAATCTAATGAAAACAAGCCTTCTGATTTCCTCTCCATCACCTCAGAATTGGGAGGCCAATGAGCAAAGAGACTGGACCTCGTCCTAAGGAGAAAGAGAGAACTTTAACTTGGTGAGGTGATGGTATCTGATTTTTTTTTAACATTTTTAACATCATGATTTTTTTTTAACAATCCCTGTGATGTATTTTTTACTACCTATTTGATGTTTAACATTACCATGTTTTCTTAAACAAATTAAGCAATTTTGCCTATGTCATGAGATTAAGTGATTTATTAAAGCTATATCGAAAAGGACAAAGTACACAAGTCACTGGGAACAAAGGAGAGTATTTTGAATCTGGGTTCAGAGCAGTTCTGAATCATGACCTTGACACATCCCTTCTTACATAAGAGCATAGACCTGGAGCTGAAAGGGAGCTCAAATGCTACCAGTCCCACAAAATGTTAAGTGATTTACATAAGGCCCCACAAATAGTGAGTAAGGTCAAGTCAAAAAGTATTTATTACACACTATTATGTGTTAAGCACTGAGTTAAACACTGGAAATATAAAATAGGTCAAGATATACCCTGCCACTCAAGGATCTCATAGTCTAACAGTGGAGAAAATATGCAAGCAGCTATGTACAAACAAGATATATACAGGATAAACTGGAAATAATCTCAAAAGGGAGGTACTAAAATTAAGGAAAACCATGAAATACCTCTTGGAGAAAGTAAGATATAACTGAATCTTGAAGGAAGCCAAGGAAACCAGTAAGTAGAAATACGGTTTTATTCAATAAAGATTTATAAAGCATTTTCTATATGCCAGATGGGGAATGTCATTAGTGGACAGAGTTCTGGGTAGGGAGTCAGGAAAACTCATCTTCCTGAGTTTGGATCTAATCTCAGACACTTACCAGTAATGTGACCCTATTTGCTTCACTCCATGATCTCTGCAAAATAAAAATAAAAATAAATAAAACCCAAAAGAGGTCACAGAGGCTGACACAACTGAATTTTACTTAATAACAACAAATGTACCAGGCACTGTGCTCTGCGCTGGGTATCCAAAACAAACAAACAAACAACAAAAATCAAAAACTATCCTTGTCCTCAGTGATATTACAATCTAAAAAGGAAAGGAGGGGGGGCATTGCTGATAACATGGGAGACAGCCAATGAAAAAGAGTGGCTTGTTCAAGAAATTCAAGGAGGCCAGTGTCAGTCATGAGGCAGTAGAGTACACGGAGGATAAGGAGGTTGAAAGGGTAAGGGCTAGCTTATGAAAGCTTTTAAAAACCAGAGGATTTTATATTTAATCTTGGAAGTCATAGGGAGGTGACATGGTCAGACTTGTATTTTAGGAAGATGAATTTGACAACTGATAGGAGGGTGAACCAAATAGAGATTCTTTTGTCTCTCAAACCAAAGACAAATGTAGAAGTTTATGTGCTCTTGAGAGAATGAATGTTCCTGACAGATGGCAATCAACTCTAATTGATTAACAATTAATTAGAAGAATGAATATTGTAATAAGGGTTGTACCTTTTACAATAAAGGTTTGGGAAACATAACTTTGATTTTGGTAGTTTTACTCCTAGACCACCCCCAGTCCCAGACAAAGATGGGAAGTCCCCCTCCCAAGTCTGAGTAGAACACAAAGGATTTCTACAGTTGGGTGGAGTTTGAACAGAATTGAGGACAAGGTTAAAACCAATCTCATTATCAGCCCTATTTTTCAGGGGCTAATTTGACCTAGAAGAAAATGATGAAATATGAAAAAATTTTGGATTTCCCTGATATAATTGGTTATTAATATAAGACAGACATAATCATTTCTCTCAATCAATTGAAAAAATCTGACATTTTATGCAATATTCCAAATCTATGGACCTTTCCCAAACCCATCCCACATTAATTCCTACAAAGTCTTGGGATAAGTGTATTCTCGAATATCTCTTCTTTGGAGCCAAAATTTGTTCTCTATAATGTTGCATAATATATCTTCTATTAGTTATCCTTTAGAACTGTAAAATGTTGAAAATTGTAGACACTTCCCTTATTTCAGACCTCTAGTGTAGAAAATATGCTTAAACCTTGCTCTTTTGTTAATCATACTTTTAAAATAAAAAGCTGACAAAAGTTTAATATGTATTCAAATTTGTAAAATACTAGCAGGGGCAGAATTTCAAAGGTATTCATTGATATGGTCTCATGACCTAAAATTCTAAAGGAAAAGTTAATAAATTGTGAGGAGCCATTTCAATAAAGAAAAAAATGGGAACAATTAAAGATTTTTCATTGTTAGGCATAGTTATCTGTCATTTAAGTATTTCAAAAAAGTATCCAAGTAGCCATAAAAGTATTTTAAATTGTTGGACCAGGGAAATTTTGAGGAAGAAAGTAATATTTTCAGTGGTTCAGGGACTAAACACAAATGAATCTTGTTACAAATCAGTTTAAGTGCTAGTGTTGGACCCCCAAATCAGGATAGAGCATAGTTGTGTCCTCTGTACCTCCATTTTCTTAAGTTGTGTTATAGAAATGTTAGCTATCATTATTAGTTCTAACTCTGCCAATACTGTGATTTACAAACAAGTACTTGAATCTCCAGTTTTCTCATCTGAAGGATATCATGCCTAACAAGTTCTCTGAATATTATGGTAAACTACAGAAAGATTGTACAGAAAAATGTATAGATAAGATTTTATTGAAACAAAACAATCACAAGATGCTAACCAGAATGAAGAGATGGAAGATGACTTTGGTTGAGAGGGGGAAAAAAGGTTAAAAAATGGACAAGATTTAGAGCTGAAAAAGACCTTAAGTGATCATCTAGCTCTAATCCTTAATTTATTAATTTTATTATTAACTTATTTATTATTGTATTTATTTATTAACTTTTATTTTTTATTAACATTTTATTTTTATTATTTATTTATATTTATTATTTATTTGTTTATTATTATGTATTTTTTATTTTTATTTACTAACATTTTATTTATTTATTAACTTTTTATTTTTTAATTTTTTATTATTTTTTAATTTTTTTATTAACAAAAATGTATTTTCTCTCTTTCCTATTTATAAAAAATAAAACCAATGCTCTTGTAAGAAAAAAGTATCTTCGAGCTAAACAACTTCCCTCTCAGCCACTGCAAAAGGTGCTAACCCTTTTGCTTGTGACTGCCAAGGTCACCCAAATAGTAAGGATAAAAGCTCAAAATCCAAGTCCTCAGATTCCAGATCCAGTCCCCTTTCCGAACTGCCAACGGATCAGAGAAAGTGACAGCTCGGGATGGGTCTGTAGCCGAGGTCCTCGAGCTATCAATCAACCTGCGGCCCATCTCCGGGGCTCGTTGGTTCGTTTCTAAGATGCACATTTCCCGTGGGTGCGGGATCTCGGAGGGATCCATCTCATTGGCTCGCACGCGGTTCCCAAGCCAAGGACCGATGATTGATGTTGCTGGGGCTGGGAGGAGGGAGAGAGGGCCGGGAGGCGGGAGGAGGGAGAGGGACCCGCACTGGCTCTAAGGAAGCCTTGAATAAGCGCTTTGGTTGGCGGCAAGGACCAGGACGAGGATGATGCTGAAGCGTGCCCGGAGGGAGCGTGGCTGGGAGGCGGGATTGAGAAAGGAAAGGAGGAGTTAGAAGGAGCAGAATCTACCGCCCCGGCGGCGGCGCAGCGAGGGGAAGGAAGGAAGGAGGGGAAGGAAGGAAGGAGGGGAAGGAAGGAAGGAAGGAGGGGAAGGAAGGAAGGAGGGGAAGGAAGGAAGGAAGGAGGGGAAGGAGGGAAGGAGGGGAAGGAAGGAGGAGAAGGAAGGAAGGAGGGGAAAGGGCCACTAGAGAGCAGGGAGCCAGTCACTCGTCCTCTCCGTGCCTCAGTTTCTGAAGTTGTTAAAGGAGATTGATAACCTCAGAATGTCAGAGGTGAAGGTCAAATGAGCGCAGCTATCAAAGCGCTGTTTCCATTAGTGATGCTGAAAGGGAGAGGGATGAAAGCGCCACAATCCCGACCCCCTCCCAAAGGCCCAGAGAAACAGCGTCTCATCCAAAGAGACCTAACTGAGTTTCTATTGATCAATGATGGACAGAAGCAGCTACACCCAAAGAGAGAACACTGGGAAATGAATGCAAACTGTTTGCATTTTTGTTTTTCTTCCCGGGTTATTTCTACCTTCTGAATCCAATTCTCCCTGTGCAATAAGAGAAATTTACTGACCATATATACCCTATCAAACCAACATTTACTCGAGAACATATATTAATAACCCTACACCTCCTACCCTTACTTATTATTTCTACCTGTCCCAAATTTATTCTTGGCATTACATACTGCAAATATAGTTTAACAAAAACATTAGATTGTGAATCTAATATTAGGAGCTTAAACCTCCTTATATGATACATTGTATCTAGGATATACTAGGACATTCAACATATATAGGACTGCTTGCCATCTAGGGGAGGGGGTGGAGGGTGGGAGGGGAAAAATCGGAACAGAAGTGAGTGCAAGGGATAATGTTGTAAAAAATTACCCTGGCATGGATTCTGTCAATAAAAAGTTATTATAATAATAATGATAAAATAAATAAAATAAAAACTCTATTATAGATAGCACAAGAAAAAAAAAGAAACAGCGCAACTCCGGGAGGTCAGACTACTGTGGTTGTTTCCCCGCGCAGGCGCCGACTCCAGTCCTCCGAAACCTCCAGGCGTCGCAGGGCGCCCCTGCGGGATTTTTATCGGCGTCCTTTCTAGCTCGCCAGATTGAGTCCTCCCCGCTTTTCGACTCTTCTTCTCGCGAAGCCTGACGTACTCTCGCCCTCGGGGCCGGACGCGTCGCCCTAGACACTGGGAGGGGCGAGGGGAGGGGCGGGAGCACCACTTCCGGAGGACGTGACGTAAGGAGAGGAAGGCCCGGACCTGTTAAATTGGTTAGTGTTTTTTCCTAGCGCGTTGGGGTAGTGGGGAGCTGCCGAAATCGGGGGGTTAGTGGGGGTCAGGGGAGATTATAATCCGATTCCCGGCTTCGAGACTAAAGTCTAGAGTCAGGAAAGGAATGTCAGTTGCCTCGCTCGCCTGAGGCGCGTCCAGAGTCAAAGGAGAACCGCTGCAAAAAGTCATCCCGGGGGGCGGGGGGGGGGGGCAGGGGAGGGCCAAAAAAGCCCCGGTGATCGTTGGAGATGGCGGGGGCTGTAGCCGGCGAATAACCCCAGGGAACTTGTGACCTTGGGAAACGATGAATGCGCGCCTTGGCGGGGATGACTTTTTGCAGCGGGGGGGGGGCTGACAGCGAAAAGCCCAACGTCCAGCCTGAGCGTGACAGTCTTAACACTTCGGAAGCTCCGAAGCAGCGCGAGAAAAATAAGTGTACGTCTTGTAGCTGGTGTCATCATTTAGCCAGAGATGCCTAGTTGAGCCCACGTGTGCCGGCCAAGCCCCTGCGTTTCTTTTTTTTTTTTTTTTTAAGGATATCCTTCAATTTATTTTTTTTCCAGTATAATGTATGGTCTGAAACAGAGCGGCATTTTATTTCTTTTGTTCATTTCTCATTATTTTCAGTGTCTAGCCTAGTGACCTGCACAAAGTAGAGACTCTCTCCCTTTTCCTTTCCCTCTGTCTCTGTATTTTTTTGTCTCTATATCCGTCTCTCTCTCTCTCTCTCTCTATATATATATATATATATAAAATAATATACGTATATATATAAAACTATAAAACAATATACGTATATATATAAAGGAATATATAAAACAATATACGTATATATATAAAGGAATATATAAAACAATATACGTATATATATAAAACAATATACGTATATATATAAAACAATATACATATATATATATACGTGTAGATATGCATACACATATTTGCTGCTCTTCAGTTTTTTTTTTTTTTTGACGCCCCTGCATTTCTGCTAGCTATCCGGCCTGTGATTATTGGCTTGGAGTCTGGAAGGCTGTGGGTGACTCTTGGCAAACTGGAGCGGTTTGCTTCAGTTTCTTCATCTGTAAAATGGGGTAATAAAAGCACCCTTTTACCAGGGTTGTTACAGAGATCAAGTGAGAGTGCATTCTCATAGTGAACACTCCCTTAAAATTAGCTATTGTTGTTATCGATACATAAATGTCATTCTGAGCATCTTCAATTGAGTAATGGAAGAGAAAGATCTAATTAGGAAATTAAATCTTATAAGTATTATACATAAAGGTATAAGGAGTGTGGGCGTGCGTGCACGCACGGTGCAAGTTAGCTTGGACCACTTGCTCAGGATCGAACCAGCATCCTGACTTCAGGAGTAACTCTCTTGCCATTATAGTAACCTGTAATATCAAACAATACAAAAATAAAATGTAATTCAATACCACAGCTATTCCTTGAGCACCATTCATGGACAAGGCGTTGTGTTAGGCTTTGGGGATATAAAGTCAAATAATACAGCAGCCCCAGCTGTCATATAATGTACATTCCACTGTGGGCTAGGGGTAATTTACACAATTGGTAGAGTTACAAATATGTAAATACAAAGTGACTTTAGGAGAGAGAGATTAGGAAAAACCTCAAGTAGGAGGTAGTAACTAAATTGCACTCTGAAAAAAGTTAGGGAATTTACCAGGTTGAGGGGTGGAGGAATTGCCTAGCAGACCTGGGGGACCACTTAGGCAAAGTTAGGAAGTTGGAGGTGGCCAATAGCTAACAGGCTAATTTGACTGAAACAGGGTGCTTAAAAAAGACTAGACGGGTAGATGAGAGTCAGATTATGGAGGGATTTAAAATATCAAACTAAGGGTTTTTTATTTTATCTAAGAATAGGGAGTTTTGAAGATTCTGATAAAGAACCTGCACAGATAAGTGTTTTATTGACATTACTGGGGCAGTTATGTGGAGGATGGATTATAGAGGGAAGAAAATGGAGGCAAGAAGAACAGATTAGGCTATGATTGGAGGTGGGGGGAGGGGAAAAAGGAGGGTCTTCATTTATTCCTCATAATGGATAATTTGAGAGCAACTCTTTTTGGAATCATATTCACTGTCTTTTGTTTTTCTATTACTCAGTAAAATTGGTTAATCATTATCGATCAAATAATCAAAATTTCCTTCAGATTATTTTTCTGTGCATTATTTATACTTTTAAAAATTTCTGTCTCTTGGAGTCTGGTTTATGATTTATGTTAATTGCCTTAGTACAATAAATTGAATATGAAGTAAAGTAAAAAATACTGGAATTTCTTAGGCTTAACAAAAACTGTAATAATAACTTTGTTTTCTATAGAGAGTATCATCTTCTGACAGGAAAAAACCAATGATAAAAGTTGGAGAAGATATGAGAAAACTGGACACTAAGGCATTTTGGTGAAATTATGAAATGATCCACCCATTCTGGAGAATAATTTGGAGCTATGCCTAAAGGGCCATAAAACTGTGTATATCCATTGATTTAGCAGTTCCTCTACTAGGATTGTATCCCAAAGAAATCATAAAAAAGGGAAAAGGACACACATGTGCAAAAATATTTATAGCAGCCCTCTTTGTAGAGGCAAGGAACTGGAAATTGAGTGGATGTTCATCAGTTGGGGAATGGCTGAAGTTATATTATTTGAATATATTATTCTTTTTTTTAATAATAGCTTTTTTATTTTTCAAAGTATATGCAAAGATAGTTTTCAACATTGATCTTTGCACAACTTTGTATAGAATATTATTCTGTAAGAAATGATGAGGAGCAGCAAGTTTATAAGAATACAAGCCATTCTCCAGTTGATAAATGGTCAAAGGATATGAAGTTTTCAGATGAAGAAATTAAAGCTGTTTCTAGTCATGAAAAAATGCTCTAAATCACTATTGATTAGAGAAATGCAAATTAAGACAATTCTGAGATACCACTACACACCTCTCAGATTGGCTAAAATGATAGGAAAAGCTAAATGATAAATTTTGAAGGGGATGTGGGAAAACTGGGACACTATTGCATTGTTGGTAGAATTATGAACTGATCCAGCCATTCTGAATGGCAATTTGGAACTATGCCCAAAGGGCTATCAAACTGTTCATACCTTTTTATCCAGCAGTGTTCTACTGGGTTTGTATCTCAAAGAGATAATTTAAAAAGGGAAAGGGACCCCATGTGCAAAATGTTTGTAGCAGCCTTTTCTGTGGTGAGAAGGAACTAGAAACTGAATGGATGCCCATCAGTTGGAGAATGGCTGAGTAAGTTATGGTATATGAATGTTATGGAATATTATTGTTCTATAAGAAACTGTTGTGTCCTGCTTTCTAGAGCCCCTACACTGGGGTGATTAAAATATCCCTTCCTAGTAGAGAAGTGATGAGGCGGGACTTCCAAGGATGGTGGGAAAATGGAGTCCGTTTATTTCAGGGATCTTCCCCTTTATATAATGTAACAAAAACAACACTGTGCTGTGCACATGGGACCACATAAACAACTTGCTGTCATACATAGTTTGCCATCTGATATCACTCTTCCACCTGATATCACTCTGCTTCGATCTCAACACAGGTTGTCACTGCCCTCTGACTTCTCAGGAAGGGTGAGACACCCCAAGGGGAGATGGGGAACTGAACCAGACAGTTCCCTCTGGGAATTAACAGGTTCCCTCTGGGCTGAAGGGTCTTATACCTTACCCAGAGTTTTCCCACTGACTGTGACCCTCTACAAGAAATGACCAGCAGGATGATTTCAGAAGCCTGAAGAAACTTATATGAACTGACACTGAGTGAAATGAGCAGGACCAATAGATCATTGTACACGGCAACAAGAAGACTATATGATGATCAATTCTGATGGACCTGGCTCTCTTCAACAATGAGGTAATTCAGGCCAATTCCAGTAGACTGTGATGGAGAGAGCCATCTGCACTCAGAAAGAGGACTATAGGGACTGAATATGGATCCCAACATACAACTTTTTGTTGTTTGCTTGCTTCCCCCACACACACACTTCTTTTTCCTTTTTGATCTGATTTTTCTTCTGCAGCATGATAATTGTGGAAATATGTTTCAAAGAATTGTACATGTTTAACCTATATTATATTACTTGCTGTCTAGAGGAAGGGGGGAAGAAGGGAGAAGTTCTGTCTATAGTTCTGTCTTTGGATGTGGATGGCGTTTTCCATCCCAAGTCTATTGGAATTCTCTTGTATCACTATACTGCTGAGAAGTGCTAAGTCTATCATAGTTGATCATCACATAATCTTGCTGTTATTGTGTGTAATGTTCAACTCTGCTCACTTCACTCAGCATCGGTTCATGTAAGTCTTTCCAGGCTTTTCTGAATTGTCCTGCTTGTCATTTCTTATAGAACAATAATATTTCAGTATATTCATATACCATAACTTATTCAGTCATTCCCCAGCTGATGGCCATCCACTCAGTTTCCAATTTCTTACCGCCACAAAAAGAGGTGCTATATACATTTTTGTACATGTGGGTCCTTTCCCTTCTTTTATGATCTCTTTGGAATACTGACTCAATAGTGACACTGCTGGATTAAAAGAGTATAATACTATATGAGTATAGTTTCAGATTGTCTCCAGAATGATTGGATCAGTTCACAACTTTACCAATAATGCATTCGTGTCCCAGTTTTTCCACATCCCCTCCAATATTTATCATCTTTTCTGTCATTTTAGCCAATCTGATAGATATAAGATGGTACCTCAAATTCTTAACTTGCATTTTTCTAATTAAGAGTGATTTAGAGCATTTTTTCTCATGACTATAGATGACTTGAATTTCTTCATTTGAAAAATGTCCACATTTGATCATTTATCAATTGGGGGATGACTTTTATTTTTATAAATTTGAGTCAATTCTCTATACATTTGGGGGGTGTAGAGGGCAGTTGGGGTTAAGTGACTTGCCCAGGATCACACAAGTAGTTAGTATTAAATGTCATCAGCCAGATTTGAGCTCAGGCCCTCCTGACTCCAGGGCCAGTTCTCTATCCACTGTGCCGTCTAGCTGCCCCAATTCTCTATGAATATAATTTTAAAAATGAAACCTTTGTTAAAAACATTGACTATAAAAATTGTTTCCCAGCTTTCTCCTCTTCTAATCTTGGCTGCATTTGTTTTATTTGTGCAAAAACTTTTTAATTTAATGTCATCAAAATTAATCATTTTGGGTTTTATAATATTTTTTAGTTCTTCTTTGGTCATAAATTCCAGATTTGAATTCAAGGTTTTCCTGATTCGAGGACCAGTGCTCTATCCACTGCCATCTACCTGCCCTCCTAAGAGAGATTTTGAAAGCTACTGAACAGATAACAGATTGATGGCCTAAAGGACTAATATTCATAGAGAACATAACTTTTTAAATAGCATTTGAGAAAAGGTATTCTGTGTTCTTAGGTGAGTCTCCAGAGGAGATATTTTTGCCCTTTACTAAAAAACTGTCACTTGTCAAGTCACTGACAGGACCATCTTTTATTTCTTTCTGTTTCATAAGTAATATCTTTTTTAACTCTTGAGGGACTCTGGTTTTGGGGGGGAGGGGGAACTATCATTTTTCTCTATTCCTCTTGTTAACCTTTATTTCTGATTTAGTTTTGTAATACAAATATATTGGACAAGGGTAACTTACAATTTCATTATAGTGAGTTTTGTTACAGATATTTACCATATTCGTAAGGTAGCATGCAAATAACTTTGTTATCTTTTGTCTTAGAATCAGTGGGCTACTTTCCCATCAGATTCCTCCTTTATTCTAGCTGCCTACTATGTCATTTTCCTTTACTTTATACATCTCTCCCATCTATTATCTCTTTTTCTCCATACATAGTTATCACACTATTTCAGATTCACCTGTACTATAGTGATAGGCTCCTACCTTCTTCTTTCTCCCCTCTAATCTATTCTATACTCAACCAAAATTTTCTTTTTTTTTTTTTTACAATAATAGCTTTATATTTTTTTAAAATACATGCAAAGATAGTTTTCAGCATTCACCCCTGCAAAACCTTGTATTCCAAATTTTTGTCCCTCCTTCCCTACCTCCCTGTACCCTAGACAACAAGCAATCTAACATAGGTTAAACGTGTGAAATTCTTCTAAACATACATAATATTCTTTCAAAGGCCCGGTTCTAAACATGTTACTTACCTACTCAAAAGCCTTGTATGCAACCTTCTCTCTTATAGGACAAAATACAAATTTTTTAGCTTAAGACTCTCCACAAGTTGGCTGGCACTAATATTTCTAGCCTTATTTTACTTTTCTCCTTAACATGCATTGTCTTCCAGCCATATGCGACCATCAGTGCTCCTTGATGACAAATCCAGATCTCTTACCCTATGTACTCCATTTGCATGGGATGTACTCTGTTGTAAAGGCAGATGTTGGCAGAATTTTAGTGGGAAACCCCTGAAATCCCAGGGACCCTTCTTCCCTCCTGTTATCTCCCTGGAATATTTTTTACCTTTTTTTTTTTTTTTTAATATTTTTTATATATTTATATTTACCTTTTATTAATTAGCTTGTTTGAACACTTGGACTTTGAGTGATCCTTTTCAGGAAACCCAATCCTCCTATCTTCTACTTTAAGAATCATTATCTCCCCTTTCGGTTTAACTCACCCAACACCTCCACCTTAGCCTTTTCTGGTCTTCTAATATGGTACTCCTCCCCTCCTCTTCAGATTACCTTTATAAGGTATAATGTACACATCCTCTATATATGAAATTATAAATGTAGAGCTAAAAAGTATATCAGAGGTCATTTAGTTCAACCCCCTAATTTTATGGATATGTAAACTTAAGACCCATCTCATATTCCTCCAGTGTCACATATGCCTCTTATAGGTACAGAATGTGATTTTTGCACTTAGTAACCATTAAATATTTGTGAAATTGAACCCTCTCACTCAAATACCTTTTTGTTCTTCTCTGAGTACATAATGTTAATACTAATATACTTATTTGGGGCTAAGTAATAGTGTCGTGGGTAATTTACAGTGATTTATGTAAAAAAGAACGAAATTCGTTTACAGTTCTTATTATGTTCCAAGCACCGTACCTGATTGGGAAGAAGGCATATATCTTGGGGACATATATGGATCTATGGAAATAGATGTCTGGATATCCACCATGGGGGAGAAGAGGGAAGCAGTGTGGGTGTATATAGTACCAAACATTTTCTCAGTTTATAATAATTGTAAAATTTATTCAGGTCAGCAGTTTCTGATTCAGATGCATTTTTTAGCATTATTAGAAATATTGAGTAGTCCTTTTAAATACATAATAGACTGAAAGACTATATACACAGTGAAAAATTTAGAAAACAATATTGCATTATTAGGCATTACACAAAACACTATCAATAAATTGAACAACATATTGGATTTGGGGGAAGTATAATTTATTTTTAATGCTAACAGTTGCAGAAAAGCAGTTTTAATTGGCACAGTGGAAATCAAGCTGGGTTTGGAAGCAGATATCTCGCTTTTGAATTCTGCCATTTAATAATATTGTGTGTCCTTGGACAAATCACTTTAACCCTCCCCAAATCTCAGCTTTCTCATCTGTAAAGAATGAAGGGATTGGACGACATAGTTTCTGTTGTCTTTTCTGCCTCTAAAATATATGAGGGGACTATAGGAAAGGTAGAAGGAAATGTGAGGAGATTCTTTAGGAAATTTCTAGGCACTTTAAAAGCTGGTGACACTGGCTCTTTATTGTCATTAAAATTATTATTTTTCTTTGCTAAAGACGGTATCACTAGTATTTTTATACATAATTGGTTGCTCTTGGACTCATATAGAGAAAGATTTCCCTTGGGAAGGACTAGAGTTGTAAGAGCAGAGAATGGGAAAAAATGGAATAGTTTGTGTGTACATAAAAGAAAGCTTTATATAAGGTAGGTAAAATTAAATTAGCTGTGAGTAGTGAAAAAGAAAAACATAGAAATAGCTATTTATGATCCTTCTGAACTAGAAAGAAAAGAGAACAGATTTCCTATGCTGACCATGAGATGGCTCTGTTCAGTTAGGATAGTTTCAGAGAAGCCTCAAATCTGAAAGTGTAAAGAATGAGGAGTCAGAGGCAGTGAATTTATTCAGCCTTGAGACATGTACAGAACTTTTATTTTATTCAGAGTACTTAGACTGTTACTGACCCTCAGATGGGGTTGTAAAAGGTTCCCTAGTTTAAATTATGCTTTCTATCATTCCGAAGTGATTGTGATGTTTTTTCTAGCACTACAATGTACACATAATAGCCTGAAGAGAATTTTTTTTTCTTATAGTAACTTTTTTTCCACCTTTGATTTTCAAGGGTAAGTTGTATTTTTCCTGTTCTGAGGACAATCCATCCTTACTTGGACAGACCATCTCCAAGCCCATGAATAAAACACTGGCTTAAAGTATTCTAGAATATTAGCACTGTGACAGATAAATTAATGTATTGTAAATAATTCTCTTACTAAATTCTCTACTAAAATTTCACATCATATAGCTTTACTTATGCCAAGAATACCTGTCTTCTTTTGCCAGCTTTTGATCTGATATGCTATTTCAGTTATAATGGTAGATAACTTGGGATATGTTGTCTACACTGCTGCTAGCCTTTATGTAACCATTATTTAATTTCTAGGGGTTTTTTTATCTACTTGATCAAAATGTTATAAGAATCATTCTCTTTCAGAAATGATGAGGTCTTTAGAGACATAAATATACATGTAAAGTGTTACTGTTTTAGGATTATGGTTGTTCAATTGTTGGCAACTTTTCATGACCCAATTTGGGGTTTTCTTGGCAAAGCTATTAGAGTGGTTTCCCATTTCCTTGTCCAGCTCATTTTACGATGAGGAACAAAGGGTAAAGTGACTTGTCCACAATCTCACAGCTTGTAAATGGGTGAGGCTAAATTTGAACTCAACTTGAGTCTTTCTGATTCCAGGCACAGCATTATATTATGTCACCTAGATACCCTATTTTAGTAGGAAAAAAGCAAAATATACAAAATGGAAATAATCACATCAAAATTCAGAGAATGAATAGTCACCATTTAGGAAATAAAAATCTTGTGTTTGAAGGGTTTTTTAAAAATGGCTTTTTTAGAGCAAGTTAATGAAAAAACTGTAGGACCACTACCACCCTAATCCATCCACCACCCCTTCCTCAAATTAATTTCAACCCCTAATGACTCAGGTCAAATTCAGTCTTGTAACCTAGAGGCTAAATGACCTCATAATTCATTAGCACTTTCTCAGAGCTTTTTGTAATCCTCTGAGAAGAACAGTGTTCAAAGGACTGATAATGAAGACAACAGTATAATTATTTTTCTGCAAAGATTGAACCTTTAGATGTCAGTCAGCATATTTATTTTGCAGATTGCATACGTTGGTGTTTTCTGAAGATACATTAGTGTTAATTGTGACTGGTAATCTGTTTTTCCATTTTCCCTACCAAGCAAGCTTACTTTAAAAAAAAAAAAAGATAACTTGGATGCACTAAATGCTTATTTACGCACAATCTAGTTAATTGCCCCCCCAAAAAAAGTATAGCAAAGCAGTAATAGATAACATTTTAATTAGATCAGCCCCACATACAAAAGAACATAAGCCATAAATATAAAGTATTGTGCAAAGAAATCAGTTATATTGGATCACAAATGTTTCTCAATTCCCAGCACAATTCCTCTGCCGATTTGCATGATTCATCATGACTCATCTTTTTCATCTTTTTTTCCCTAGATGTTTATTGGGTAGTCCTAGAATATTTCATACTAACATGTTTATCTTTCTTTTCTGTTTGTGTAGGAGCTGTCTTTACTGGCCTTCTTTTAAGATGTCATCCCTTTCAGAATATGCTGTGCGAATGGCTCGCCTGAGTGCTCGAATATTTGGAGAAGTTGCCAGCCCCACCGATTCCAAGTCCATTAAAGTGGTGAAGATGTTTAGTGAACAGCCTTTGGCCAAAAGGAAGGAGACTTTGACCTGGTATCCCCCTCACAATACCTATTTTTTTCTCATGAGGAAACTTCGTTTCTTTGGTCTTTACAGGTAATGAAAAACCAGAAACAAAGTAGTAAGAGAATTTCTGATAGATAAGAATATAGGCAAGATGCTGAAAATCTTTTTCTCCTTTAGGGCACCTCTCTTTGTGTTTAGATACTTTTAAAGCTAAAATTGAGAGAAAGTGAGACTTCTTTCAAAATATGTATATAATTTGCAAACTTTGAAAATCAAACCAGTTTTGTGTATGTGTGTACCATAAAACTGGCTAAGATTGTTCAGTAGATACTTTATAATTAACATCCATAGTTAATAAGTCATGAAAGATAATGGGAAAAACAGGCATCAATACAGTGCAAAAAAATAACAAGAAATAGTAGTAGGACAACAGATTCAACTCAATAAGGAATTTCCCCCCCAACTTCTGATCTGTTAGGTATGGAAAACTGTCCTTTTTATAGTAGTGCTTTTGCTGACACTGTTTAGAAAGTTTAATTAACTTTGTACTATTTTGGATAAATTATTTTGTCCTAACAAAGCTACAGATTTCCATTAAGGGTTATGCTTAACAATTAAATTTAGAATCTTATATCTGTCTGTATAAGAACATATAGGAAAGGAAAGGGGAACTTTTGTTTAAATCTAAATGTTTAAATCTAGCTATTATATGGCAAACTACATCATTTTCTTATGTTCAATTTTAAATTACAGTGTAATCTCATGTAAGTTCTTAAAAAAAAATTTGAACTCAGTTATTTAGGATATTGATAACTAAAGCCAAGGAGATTTAAGGAAAGAGCTGTAAGATTCCTTTTATATATTGTTTGTCAGTACAAAAAATTGATTTTAAAATTTGCAGAGCCAGTCCATTTTTTTTTTAATTATTATAGCTTTTTATTTACAAGATATATGCATGGGTAATTTTTCAGCATTAACAATTGCAAAATCTTTTGTTCCGATTTTTCCCCTCCTTCTCCCCTCCTCCCCCAGATGGTCCGTTGACCAATACGACATTTAACTATATTAAAGTATATGTTAAATATAATATATGTATACATGTCCATACAGTTATATATTGCTGTGCAAAAAGAATTGGACTTTGAAATAGTGTACAATTAACCTGTGAAGGAAATCAAAAATGCAGGCGGACAAAAAAAGAGGGATTGGGAATCCTATGTAGTGGTTCACACTCATTTCCCAGAGTTCTTTCACTGGGTGTAGCTGGTTCAATTCATTACTGCTCAATTGGAACTGATTTGGTTCATCTCATTGTTGAAGAGGGCCACACCCATCAGAATTGATTATCATATAGTATTGTTGTTGAAGTATATAATAATCTCCTTGTCCTGCTCATTTCACTCGGCATCAGTTCATGTTAAGTCTCTCCAGACCTTTCTGAAATCATCCTGTTATAACCTTCATATTAAAAATTGAAATAAGTTCCTTAGATAAACATCAGAGATGGATACCTAGACTATAAGAAAGTAGGTGAGATAGAAAGAAACAACAATATTAAATTATTTCATCTCAGCGGGCAGTTTATTTCGAGAGTTGCTACCTAGGAGGCAGGAAAAGAAGTAACCCTCTCTTAACATACTCTTTTAAGCAACTGAAGTGGACTGCAGAAAGGCCACTGTCTCAGTAACTTTACATACATGTTGGGCAACAAATTGTTTTTCAGGTCTACAATAGGATGAAATGCTTAAGTTTCTATAACTTTACTTGGTTAAGAAGAATAACTCATCTTTATCATGATAGCATAACATAGCATTCTTCTAGACAAGATTCTAATTCATATTTTATGGTATGTGCCTTTGCCTTTCTGTTGTATTGGTACTAAAATATCAGTTACTAATAATATTTTAATTTTAAAACTCTCAATGAAATTAGATATAAAAAAGTTTTAATAGTATATATCAAATTTCATTATATTTTACCTAAACAGAATACAGCAGAAAAGGAGGAAGGTGGGGAGGAAAGGATAAATGAATAAATCATAAAGTTCATACATTAAAATGATGTATTGCACATGTAAGAAAATTCCTTAGACCTTTACATACAGTCCTAAAAAACATTGTTATCTTATTTCTAAGCCCAGAATGGATTAGAATCAGCAAATTAGAAGGGAAGAGAAGAGTTGCTATAGTTAAACACTATAGCAATAAAGTGAGCTCTATTAGGAGCTTGATGTCAAGAAAACAAACAGAAAAACTATGAAAAGTAAGCAGCTCTAACAATAAAGTCTGGGGACCTTTTTGTAGAGGAGAAATAGGGCCTTTATTCATAGCATCAATCTAATAATACATTATAATAATTTATGTTCATAATGGTGACTGTCATTAAAATTATGTTTGATATCCTCTATTTTATAAGTTGGAAAGCATATAATAATGTTTAATTCAAAAAATGGGTGAAAATAAACAAGTTTTGATGCTTAAAGGTCTAAATTCTCAGCTATCTAAGCCAAGAGTTCCCACTGCCTGAGATTTTTCTGTATGTTAGGATCAAAATGAATGTCACTCCTAGGAAGTATATATAATAAAGAAGTATAATAAATATAGATTAGTATTATTTGCAAAACAGTTTTAGTTTTGCTCTAATACATACCCAACAAGTAGCAAACATTTCTTGAAGGGTTGTTTTTTAGTTCTTAAAATACAAGCAACCCTTCACCTGAACATACATTCAACTTACAGGTCATCTACATTAATGAACAGCCCTTGGAACCTAATATCCGTGGCACTAGAGCTCCCTTCCACCACTGACACCTTTTTCTGCCCATGTTCTCCTTTGTGCCCTAGAACTCTTGTGGTTTAAAATTCTTGCGTTAGCATTTTTAAAATTTGACAGGTCATTGAGATGCAAAAACAATACGCTGTTTCATCTGAGCCATTTCCTGATGGTTCCCTCTACCACAAGTGCTGTGGTAGCTATGGTTCCCCCTGTACATTTTCTTCCCTATTTTCTTGCTGTCTAATCTTACTTTCTATGCTGTAACAGAAATTTCTCAGCTTCTAGAAAGCCTCTAGAGTCTACCTTTATTTCCTTAGTTGACTTCTGGCCTTTGCCAGGATTTTTGGGATTGCGAAGGATTTGCTGTCCAGAGCTACTATTATAGACCTCAGGTATGTCATTAGTAAAATAGACTCTTAAACCAGTCTAGAAGCTTACCACAGTTTACATCATTGTTTCTATGGGAACAGGCATTCTGAATTTAAACAACTCACTCACAAATGAACGTTTGAAATGTAACCTATTCATAAGTTAGGAACTGCTTCATGTTTTCAATAAACCTAGTTGGGCATGCTCCCTTGAAAAACAAATGTTAATAAGTATTATCATCATTGTTATCAGAGCTAGTATATATATATATATATATATATATATATATATATATATATATATATATCGCTTTAAGGATTACAAATTATATTACATGTATTCACTTTTTAAAATAATATTTTATTTTCCCAGATACATGTAAAGGTAGTTTTCACCATTCATTTTTGTAAAACTTTGTGTTCTGAATTTTTCTCCCTCCTTCTCTTACCTCCCCTCTCCCCAAGACAGTAAGCAATCTGACATAGGTTAAATATGTACAATCCTTTTAAATATATTTCCATATATATTATATTGTATAAGAAAAAAAAAAACAAAGGCAAAAATACTATGATTCAATCCATATTTAATCTTCATATTCTCTGAGCAGGACCAGGAGATCATTATATACTTCAACAACAATACTATATGATCAATTCTGATGGACCTGGCCATCTTCAACAATGAGATGAACCAAATCAATTCCAAAAGAGCAGTAATGAATTGAACCAGCTACACCCAGTGAAAGAACTCTGGGAGATGACTATGAACCACTACATAGAATTCCCAATCCCTCTTTTTTTGTCCACCTGCATTTTTGATTTCCTTCACAGGCTAATTGTACGTGATTTCAAAGTCCAATTCTTTTTGTATGGCAAAATAACTGTTTGGACATGTATACATATATTGTATTTAACTTATACTTTAACATATTTAACATGTATTGATCAACCTGCCATCTGGGGGAAGGGGTGGGAGGGAAGAAGGGGAAAAGTTGGAACAAAAGGTTTTGCAATCGTCGATGCTGAAAAATTACCCATGCATATATCTTGTAAATAAAAAGCTATAATAAAAAAAAAATCTTCATTTTCTCTCTCTGGATGTCATTTTCCATCCCAAGTTTTTTAGAATTATCTTGAATCACTGCATTATTGAGGCGAGCCAAGTCCATCACAGTTGATCATCACTTCATCTTTCTGTTACTTGCTGTCATGTTCTCTTGGTTCTGCTCATCATTTCTTATAGACATGTGTTGACGTATTTGAACCCTACAAAGATCACCAAAGAGAATGTTTCTGTTTGAATGTGTTTTACCTTTTTAGTTAGATTTAATTGATTAATCATTCTCTTTTTCTTTACTCAGAGATGAACATGAAGATTTTAAGGAAGAGCAGAGGCGATTAAAGAAGCTTCGTGGAAAAGGCAGACCAAACAAAGGAGAAGGGAAAAGATCAGCAAAGAAATAGTATTGGACCAATCAATGACTGAGATGAGAAAGAAGTACACCTACTTGTTATATTTCCCCTTCCAATAATAATATAGCTTTTCTAAATTGATGGTTATTGGTTCAAGAATCATCCCATGTACCCTAATGAAGGCAAATTATATTGAATTAGGATTGCATTCTTGGACGTATTTTGGGCCCTAAAAGTTATTTTGGTCTTGACAATTTTGTGTATGTCACCTATTGTAATCTCAAATTATTGATATGTAAGTATTTGCTAATTTTCTAGCAAAAAAAAATCCTCAGTAAATTAGCATCCTGTGGTTTCTTTTACCTAACTTGCCACTACTTTTGTGTATGCATATTTGTCTCCTCTACTCACTCATCTTTTGTTCCTTAGGCAGATGTACTCCACCTAACTGCCCATTCACTCACCCCTTTTCTTCATTTTACTTTGAACTACATTGCCTATATCTTGTCTGTCTACAAGTTTTTTGGAGTTATCCTTCAAGATATTTGTGTGTCTTTGGGAAAGAGAGGATTTATTAAGCATTTCCTGGGAAATAGGTACTATGATTATCTTCATTTTACAGTTGAGGAAACTGAAGCAAATAGTTTGTGAGTTGTCCAAGGCCAAACAGCTACTATCTGTTTCTGGATTTGAATCAAGATCTTCCTGGCCCATGATTTTATCTGCTTTCCCACCTAGCTGCCCTAAAGGATATAACTAGGGAACTAGAGCATGGCTTCTGAGGATTATATTTATTGAAGGGGTGGTACACATACATAGATATCTACATATATATATGCACACACACATCTATGTATAGAGAGAGAGAGACAGAGAGTTGAGCAACTATTAAAAGTATATTTTGGCAGTGGGTCCTAGATTAAATTGTAAGACCTATTTTAACTTTGCTTCTAGTTCTCCTAGAACTACTGAAATACTCTGATATCATTTCTATATTGCATGTCCTGGGATGTTTCTGGTTTTTTTCCAACATACATAACATTTTTACTTTTGTTTTAATCAGGGGAGTAAAGAAGAAAATTAATTTGTACTATTTGCTATAGTTTCCCAAGTCAGCATTGATTTAAATCAACACTGTAGAAGGTGGCAATAGGATTTTTGAGACAGAGAAACCCTTAAAATATCATCTAATCCAACCCCTTCTTTTTATAGATGAGGAATCTGAGGCTCTGAGAAGTTTTCTATCCAGTATTATTCAGCGAGTTAGTAACAGAATAAGAACCTGAATCCAGGTTTCTTGACTCCAAATCTTATGCATTCTCCCCTGTGGTATGATGGTAATAATCAAGAATAATTATAAATCCAGGATTGACTTTAAGCTTATATCTGGTCCAGTGGGAATCCTATTTGTCATGTTAGAACAAATAAACCTTTTAGAGAAACCTTATATAGATGTTGTTATTAAGTTCCAATGTGAACAAAGATAGCTTCCTTAAAGAGGTGGTTGTTTATTTGAGGGGATTTAAAGGTGACAAGGAGATTTAACTGGGAGATAGACCTTCAGCCTGAACTAAGTTCAAGTAAAAAGATGCTCTTGAATATGTGCTGTCCAGTAGGAAAGAAGTGAACAGCATGAAGAAAGTACTCTAATGAGGAAGGGAAGAGAACAGAGTGGATAACTTCAAAGTCACATTTTGAAAATGACAAGCTACAAAGATTCAAAGTTAGGGAATACTGACTTGTTCAGATAAAAGGCCAAAAAAGGAACCATTGTGTAGGGCCACTGACATTGAGCCTTGGAACAGACTGAATTTTGTTTTAAACCTAAATGGTCAGGAAGCAGTTATGGCAGTAGCAGGTTTGAAAGGGAATCAGTAGCTCTAGCCATAGAGGCCTGTGCAGTGGAAGGATTAATTTAGTACTTAAAACTGATATTTGCTGAACATAAAAGATAGATAGTAAATGTTTGTTTTTTTTTTTTCAAACAGGGAAGAGCTATGCTTTAAGATTATAGTTTGTAGTCACAATATAATTTAGCAATAAGAGTTACCAAGGGAGAAAATATGAGAGAATAAATGCTAGATGCTCATTTTGTTTCATACTTCCAACTGTGGATTTCAGCTGTTAAGTCATCTAATCCAACTCTTGGCACATCTTATATAGGAAATATAGACTAGGATGTTGATAACCCAGGGCCATAACTACACTGGGAAATTTGAGGACATTGTTTCATTTTCCAATTCCTGATTCCGAGTGGAAAAACACTTATGTTGATTACTTGGTTTTTTTAGGTCTCCTTAATACAAAGTTTCTGTATAAAGCCCTTAGGTGTACCACTCTATTAGTAATTCAATTTAGCAAGCTTTCACCTACTATGTGCTATGTGGTAAAATACAAAATGAAAGAACAGCCTCTACTTTCAAAAAAACTCTCCTGAGATATATAAAAGTAAACAGGTAAATATAAGATAATTTGAGGAAGTAGCCCCAGTGTTGAACCTTGATCCAAACAAGAGGAATGGGGGAGAGGGGGGAGAGGAGGAGAGTTTTAAGTCCACAATCATTTATTAGGTACTTAATATGTGACAGGTACTGAGCCACACAGTTGAAGATACCAATGAGATATCCATGGGAATAGTTAGGAATATAAATCTAAAACTCGGGAGAGAGGTCAGAGAAAGAATTATAAATTTGGGAATCATACATTTAAGTATCCATTGAAGTTATGGAAGTAGATGAAATAACCCAAGAAAAAGCTTAGCACAGCTTAGCTTTCCAGTAATTAGCATTAGCAAACAGAGAGACCTAAATGTTTATTGACTGACAAAGCAACGGATAGAGCTGTGGCTAATGTTCACATTAAGGGATTGTTTTCTGAAAGTTCTTAAGGATGAACAACATAGCTTTGCATTAGCACTTCATGTACTTTCATGTAACATTTGAACATATAAGTTTTTGTAATTATTTGTGTAGTTTAATAATAAGTTTATATCTAATTATGCTAGATCATATTATCTTCATTTTTAAAAAACCTATGCTTTTAGCCTTGTCATTGGATAAGTACTTCTGAGAAAATAATTTGTATTGTGGTCTATATTTTCCCTTATTCATTATTACCTTTTGTTGTCCCTTAGCTGTTGGCATTCAGGTATATTTAGGTAAACATTGACTTTTTTTGGACATCTTCAAGGGGAAACAGTCCAAATACCATATTTTACTACTCTGCCTTCATATTAAATTCTTTTTACTTTTGAAAAGATTGAAATCACATCTCAGTGTCTACTGGATGTTAAAAAAAAAAATTTACCCTTTGACTTGCCTTAATAAAAATTTTATTTTTTAAAAAGTGGAAGAAGCAACAAGGTTAATTGTAGCCTAGAAATAAATCTTTCTAACAAGTGAGAATTGATTTGTTGGGTTGAAAATTACGCTCCTTAGGATTTTTCATAGGGAAAATAGGAATAATTCAATATTAACTGTAGATTTTAGAAGATTAGATTTCAAAGGATTCAGAGGAAGGAGACAGGATAGAAATTCTATAATGATAGAAATTCTTTGAGGAAAGTAAGTTTGGAGGAATGGTTGGGAAGTTCTTAAGAGTGAGATTATGAATAAATAAGAAACAAATTCTAATGAAGAGGGAGGGATAAGGGGATCTGTAATGTTCTTGGTGGTTTTTCTGGAGGTTTTGGAGCAGCCATTGTTTCAGTAGATTAATCACCATCAGAATAGCCAGGTGTTCAAAGTCCAAATTCTTTATTGTCTCCTTGTCTAGGGCTGGGCAGCTTTGTGGAGAACCTTTTAGACCAGCCTTAGTTTCATTGGGGGAAGTGAAGGAGGAGAGCTTGCCACCAGGAGCCTGACCCAAGATGGTATGAATCTCTCTCCTTGGCTCTGAGAGCTTGAGCTCCCGCCTCCAGTCTGCTTGTCTTCTCTGGCTCTGACTCTGGCTGAATTTGTCCAAGCTTATATGCTCTCTTATCATAGATGTGAATTTTGTAGAACTATATTAAGTACTAAGTGCATGTACTGAACTAGAGAACTATTAATATTAAGCACCATGCTAAACTAGATAACCATTGTCTTTATCAATTCCACTGACTTAATATCTTGTAAGAAACCTTATTTCAAGTTCAGAGTTCTGGCCCATAACATCTCCCACTTTTATTTTAGAACATGAAGTGGTCACACCTTCCCTGACTTCTCAAGGAGGTGAGAACCCCAAAAAAGGAGGTGATCACGCCTTCCTTGACTCTTCAAAAAAGGGGTGAAAAAAACAAAAAAGAAGGTGATCACTCCTGCCCTGACATTTCAGGAAGGGAGATGAAAACCAAAGGAAAATGGGGAATCAAACCAGATTAGTGGGTTTTTGAAGGGTCTCACTTGAAACAGGTATACATAAGTCCATCAACATGGATTATACACAATTACATAACAAACAACATGAATCAGCATGAGGAATTATACATGTCCATAAGTCCTAGAAATAGTCCAAAACCAATCTATTATCCATTACTTTTTGTGTCAGAGAATCCAATGAAGTCCTGTAATAGATTCATCATGTGTTAGGGAATCCAATGATTCCTGCAGATTTTTAAAGTCCTGTTTCAGTCTTATCATGTCTCAAGGAATCCAATGATTCCAATGTCTTATCAACAATTTTTCATCTCAGGGAATCCAATGATTCTCAGATTTTGAAGTTCTGTGATAGTCTTATTATCAGCCATGCTCTTTCAGTATCAGATGTTTCTTAGGTCTTCTTCTTTGTTTTGAGGTTTTTCTCTTTTTCTCTCTCTCAAGGTGCTCACTGGCACCCATCTGATTCCTTCTCCATCTTTAGACATACAAACAAACCCTTTCTCCCAAGCAGTTAACCTACCTGGTCCCTTCCATTCACCACTTTCTGGATCTCTCCTCATTACCTGGCAATTACATTGGAGCTACTTGCACTGTACACTGCCCTTCTGTTGAGTTAAAAAGCCTATATTTTCCCCAATTATAATCCCTTTCTCCCATCTGATTCCTTTTTAGCTGATTGATCATGTAATCCCTTTCCTCCATCTGATTGCTTCTCTGCTGATTGATCACATCAGAACCCTGAAGTTCTAAAGACTCTCTGAGTATAACCTCAGCTGCCATCATCCCCCACCTGTTTTTGTTTGAAGTCTTGGAGCTGGGCCCTGCCTCTCATTTCCCTGGGATAATCTACATTCTGAGGCCCAGTGGAAGCCCTTATTGCATTTTGTTCATAGGGTTTTGGGTCTTATTTTCTCACCCTGTTTTTTCACTCTATCTCTATGCCAACATTGAGCTTTCAGATGCCCTACTTTACTACACTGAAAGCATTTTCGAGTCTCTCTGGAATTCCCTTGCCAAGGGGGACGCTGACTTCCCATGTTCTGCATCATAATCTGGATATAAAAGGCATTTGTGCTACTGTGGCACAGCGTATGATCTCTAAAGGAGCATCCTTTTGTAGTCCCCATATAATTCTACAAACGTCATTAGTATTTTTTTTAGTGAGTTGTCTGATCATTATGCCTGTTACTGAATTTTCTCCAATGGTTCTTGTGACAGCTGTCTACAGATGTCCCACAAAATCAGCAAAGGGTTCATTGGGACCTTGCTCTGTCTTTGTGAAGGCCTCCCCTTTATCCTGTTTACCTGGGATAAAAACCCCATGCTTTATTTGCAGCAGCAGCAATTTGCTCATATGCTGCTATGGGGTAATTAATCTGTACTGAAGCGTCTGCATACTGACCTTTACCTGTTAGTTGATCAAAGGTAATTTGTATATTAACTCCAGTTTGCCTATTTCATTGGGCTCATATCCTACATAATTCACTATACTCCAAAAACCACAAGTTTTGTCCAGGCTCTAAACATGTCCTTGCTATGGATTTCCAATCACTAAGGATTAAGATTTCGTAAACCAAACTCTAATATCATCTTAACATAAGATGATGTAGCCCCATAAAGAGTGCAGTCCTTTTTAAAATCTTTAATAATTTCCAGATCAAAAGGAGTGTATCTTCTCCTTTGTTGACCTGAAGAATCAAATTCTTCAATCACAGGATATGCATTTATCAAATCAGATATATCCTGTCCTTTTTTTTTTTGCTTTAACTAGGGCCTTGTGTAATCTTGTGGACAAAGCTGCATGGGTGGTGCTGATGGTGTCACTGCCCCTCCTTTCCTCCTCCTTCTACCCATGAAGGGTTAATTGAGGGGGGTAAGTCAGGGATTGGGGAATGCCCTAATGCCTCTTGCTATGAAGCACCACACTCCTTAATTTCATCAGAATTGTACTTAACTCCTTTTTTTTTTAATTCTTCATGCTTTTCACCTTAGTTTGTCAGTATCCCCCTTCTGCTCTTTCTTCTTTTTCCTTCTTCTAATACTTATGTAATTACTAAAGCCAATTGTATTAAGTTATATGTATAGAGCAGGGGTCCTCAAACTTTTTAAATAAGGGGCCAGTTCACTGTCCCTCAGACTTTTGGAGGGCCAGACTATAGTAAAAACAAAAACTTTGTTTTGTGGACCTTTAAATAAAGAAACTTCATATCCCTAGGTGAGGGGGATAAACATCCTCAGCTGCCGCATCTGGCCCATGGGCCATAGTTTGAGGACCCCTGGTACAGAGTGTTTCTTTAGGAATTGAATCAAGGCCATTATCATTGTAGTATTCACATAGTTGCTCTCCTACTAATTTCCACTCCTCTGGATCTAATTCTTTTTCCTTAGAGAATCAAGGAAATGTGTATTGTACTGTTTCCAAAAGTTCAATGATCTGCTCCCAAGTTACAATCAAACCTTGGCTTTTAATGAGTTTAACTATGTTTACGATACATTTTCCTTGAAGTAGAGAAGGTTCCTTTCTATACATTTGTCCCATTTCAGCTGAAACACTAGTTTAGCCCTTCTTGTCTATTTTTGTATTTACCCTAGTTTCTGGGTCACAGATATAGGTTCTTAACCCCTCGTTTGGACGCCAAAATGTAATGTTCTGCTTTGGTTTTCTGGAGGTCTTGGAACAGCTCTCCTTTCAGCAGATTAATCACCACAAGAATAGCCAGGTGTTAAAGTCCAAATCCTTTATTATCTCCTTCACAATCTAGTTTCCTTGCCTGCGGCCCAGCTAGCTTTCTTAGAAGTCTTCCAGAGTCTTGGTTTCAGTGGAGAAATGAAGGAGGAGAGCCTTTCAGACTGGTCTTAGTCTCAGTGGGGGAGTGCAAGAGGATAGGCCAGCCACCATGAGGCTGATGCAGATGGAATTAATCTCTCTGAATCCCAGAGCTTGAGCTCCCACCTCCAGTCTACTTAATGACTCTGGCTCTGAATCTGGCTCTGAATCTCAGCTTATATGCTCTACACTGAGTATAAACTAATCATTATATCACTAGGGAACCATTAATTGTTGTAAGATTAAATCAATCATCCTGAATTTAGAGAACTATTAAGCACCATGCTAAACTAGATAACCATTGTCTTTATCAATTCTACTGACTTAACACCTTGTAAGAATCCTTGTTTCAGAGCTCAGAGTTTTGGCCCATAACAGGGATCCATTAGAAATGAAAAGGGATTCACCAATCAGCCTGAATTTTTAAAAGACTTGCAGATAATGAAAGCAAGGAAAACATGCACAAAATTTCAGAGTTAGAAGGAACCTTACTGGCTTATTACAGCCCACATCTTTTTTTAAAAAATGCCCCCAACAACTGATACTGTTGATATCCCTACCCTGATTTCAGCTGTTTTGGGGGAATGTGACTAATAATTCTTACCAGAACAGAGTAAAAGTTTTAAGTTCTAGCATGAGGCTAACTAAATTTTATTTATAGATTGCTCTAGTAAAAGCTCAAAATGCTTGGACTTTCTATCAATGTGACAAAATTCCCTTTATCTAATTGGGTTTGTTTATTAGGGGGAGAAAATCCCACTAACCTCAGTGCATTCTAATATACTTTTTAACTCCCTTGGATTTAAACCAGTAATTTTGGAATCCTAATGCAAATAGGCTATCAATTTAGCTAATTCTCTCTTTAGTTTATTTTCACGTAACCATTACATGTCTTCATGTTAGCAGCAAGATTAATCAGCCTTCTATTTAGCCCATGTTGGCCAGCCCTTTCCTATTTGGACAGAAACATTCATATAGCTTCTAGAAGCCCAAGGAGGAAGAAGTCAACTTTTTTTTTTTAAAGGCTATCTCTACTTCCTTTCACCCAAAGATTCTGGCATAATTACTTGAGAATTTTTTTTTGGTTTTGCAACACAGGGCAGCTGCAGAGCAAGGAAAGAAAGGTTCTTGAAACTTTCTAGCCTACTTTCTACTACTACTTTTAAATAAAATGCACTTACTTTTTTTGAAAAAATTAAAAATATCTGGTAAACAAAAATAAATTTTAGAAAACTGAAATAACAAGGAAAAAGAGTAAAGCTTTCGTTAGCAAAATCAATGAAAAAACAAAGAAAAATTCAAGAACACCAAAATCAGAGCAGGCATTCAAGAATATTGGTCCAAAAAATGTCTCGTGAAAACACAAAGTGAAAAAGAGCACAATGGCCTAGCTAGGAGGAAATTAAAACTTAGAAACTGAAAGGAAACAACATTGTCTGGTCCAACTTCCTTATTTCATCTATGATAAAAACTGAGGCCTGAACTCAAATGGCGGAACTCTGACCAAAGCTTAGGGCCCTGATATGTTCTTTCCATAGCCACATAAACTGCCTTAAGTAGTTTGAACTCTGAAGACATCTTATTCCTAACCACAATTCAGCCTTTTCTAAGCTCCAATTTATGACCTTTCTGACAAAATCAGCTAGACCCTGGTTAGGTGGTAATCAGAAGCTGTCCTTAAAAGTAAAAGCTGGAGGTCATAGGTTTTGTGGCCTTTCAAAGTCGACATTTGTTGTTCTTGCGACTTCCAAATTTTGAGGATTGATCTGATACCAGAAGCCCAGAAAGAAACATCTGACAATGGCCCTGGAATTAAGGCTAGTGCAACTTTATTCCCAATTCTTACCACTCACTTCAACCCTTGATAATTGAGGCAAAGCATGTCTGTTCTATATTTAGGATGGATGGAGAACTATCATCAGCTTGAAGCACACCCACCAGCTACCCTTAGCTGCACTTTCTTGTATTCCAATGACCAAATGAACAACCCTTTTGCTCTGATTTTATTGAGTACAGTAGGTTGCTGAGCCATTTGCAATGGCAAGGAAATGAAGAGATGGAAGTTAGTTTGTGACAGGATATTAGGAAATGGAGCTAATTCCATGCATTTTACTTTTTGAAGGAACCATTGGCTGAGCAAGGACCACCATCTAGATTCAGCAAGAAGCACGGAAGGGTATTTGTTCAACAATATTTCCCACACATACATTCCATCAATTGAAGATGTATCTGGGTTAAAATCCCCTTTTTAAAAAAAATGAAACTAACTCCAGAGAAGGATAAGCCATTCACACTGGTGTCCATTACTTTGATAAGATTAATTATTGGCAGACATAGCTCCCAATGAATAAATAACCTGTAGCCTCATTGGGTTCATGATTGGTTAAGCAGCAATACCCAGAGTTAGAAACATCTGATATTTGTGATTACACTGGAGGTGGTGTCCAAGTAGCTCCCAAAAAGGAGTTGGTGGATGACCATGTCATGCTTACTAAGAATGTTGCCAGCATGGCTCGCAAATACACTGTAAAGTGATAGATACAGAAAAGCTAGAGCTAAACAAGGAGAGTAATGTAAAAGGCAGGCCCCCAGACATGACAGGAATCTGGGACACAAAACCGAGCCGGGGAGAGTCTCAAACTGTTTGCAGGAAAGGTGGGACAAACTCAGTGCCAGACGTCAAGGCACAAGCGTCCATAAAGACCAGAAAAGGTCAGAAACCAGGAAATCTATAGGACCTAAAAGTTTGTGTAGTTAGAACAGACAAGGTACCAGTGACAAGGAGACTGGTAAACAGGAAACTATTTTCCATGGCAGAAGGTTTTTTCTGTAATTCCTGATAGGGCAGAAACTATCCTGGGGAGTACCCTTCTACTACCCTATTAACCCTGGGAAGTAGCTATATTTTATACATACCTGGCAGATCCTCACAATTACTATATTTCAACACAACGTACCCAGAGCTATAATATACTTTAACATATAATATACTTTAACATAGATCTCAGTTGAGAGAGGATAAATGTCTTACCCATTATAACACAGCTGACTTAAAGAGATGTGAACTGTTTTCTTCTCCTCCCCAGCAATATCATACTGTCTTTCATAAAGAAGATCGCATAAATCAGTAGAGAAAATAATTTCTCTGAGGGAGTGATTGTACAGAAGGAAAAGCAGAAGGCCAGAGACTAAGCCTTGGGAGACATCTGGGGGATGAGGGTGGGAGTGAGGAGGAAAATAATGTCCAATTACAAGCAATCAATGGAGATATCAGAATGGAACCAAAAAAGTGTCATAAAAGCCAGGAAAAAAGGGATTGTTTGAGAAAGAGGGTCTCTACAGTTAAACATTGCTAAGAGACCAAGGAGAAAGAGATTAAGTATTTGGATTTGATTAGAAAAAGGTCATTAGTAAACTTGGCAAGAGTAGTTTCAATAGAATGGTGGGGAGAAAAGCCAAAATGCTGGAACTAAAAGTACAAAAAATAATACCTACAGGATGTCATCACAAATTCTTGCAAATTCAAGGGCACATAAGACATTTTCTGTTTTTCAAAATTACTTAACCATTTCTGATCTGATTTTTTTTTAGCATAGCATTATAGTCAAGAAGAAAAACTCTAAATCAGTGCTAGGTAGTTTAGTAACTTAGGAAATTGGTTTTTATGTTTATCCTTCATGATTGATATGTATTTTATAACTTCTAATTATTTTATTAGTTTAAAAACATTTTCTTTTCTTTTCCAATGATACTGAAAGTTAAGCGTTAAGTTGTGTTATATCTTAATATTCATTTAAAATAATTATTAATTGCTGGGGGAATTTTTAAAGAGGTAAATAAGATATATGATCTTTACTCCTAACTCCTATCTACTTTTAACTCTTAAACTTCTTGCTGAGATGTCTTGGGGTGAAGATATTCTTGAAACTTTGATAAGCCTCAGGGAGGTACCAAAATCTTGGGAGTATCTGAGATAGGAGACAAGCTTTGGGTTCTCTGATGCTGTCATTACAGCAACACCTTGAAAAGAGTGTGCTAAAGAAAAATAGCTAACAAATGAAAATTAAAACCAACCAAAATAGAAAATGAACAAATAAGAAAGGAAAATATTGATGCCTACAAAATAACTAAAGGAGGGAATACAGATGGATAAAGAATCCCCCTCAAAAGGTTCCACACATTTGGAAGAATTAAAATAATTAATACTGGTAAGAAAGTCAAAAGGCTAAATTTTTAAAAAGAAAAATCAGTGGAACTAACACTTTTTTTTAAAGGATGGAGAGAAAATAATGAAGAAAATGATTAATATGGAGTATATAATAGAAAAACTGAAAGAATCAATAAAAATGAACACCACCAGATTTACTGTAATAGAAAAAACAAAATCTGAGAAAATGAAGACCAACCAGATTTTTTTTTAAATCTTGATAATTCAAATAATTAATATGAAGTATAAATCAAGATGCCACAACTTCAGGATTACTGCTAGTCCCAAACAATTAGAAAAACAAAAAATTCTGAACATTCTGTTTCAGAAAATCATTTTAAACTTTGTAAAATTAATAAAAGCAAATGGTAAATGTGAATACAAAGAACCTATGGGATTGATAATAACCCAAGATTCAGGACTGTAATAAGGGAAAAAAATCCTGTAAGCTTCAAGATGACAGAAATAACATACCAAGGCACAATAATTTAAGATCCCAGGACTTCTCAAGGAAGTTAAGTGACAGCCAAAGAAACTAAAATAAAATTTATGTAAAATTAATGAACACAAGCTCATCCCAGAATATTCTGCCCAACAAAATGACAAGAAGTAGCTATTCAAAAAGCATTTAGACTTTCAAAAGCTTTCAGGGAAACATATGTACTTCAAGAAGTCTCTGATCAACTTGACCAAAAGAAGATGTGACAAATTTCAAATCAAAATAAACAGTTTCTCACAAAATGTGAAAATCCACACATTTAGCCAATCTAAATCACTAAATGTTGTATAATAAACCTGTTTCAGATAAATAAGGAGGAAATTTAAGAAAAGGAAGGAAAAGCTAGGTAATCCCAAAACAAAGATTCTTATTTTGATTGAGGAAATTCAAACCAAGGAAATCCACTATAAAACAGGAATTTTGTTTAAAATTGTTTTGTTACATTTGGCTTATTTAACTAGTATTTTTTTTTTTTTGAGGGGGGAAAGCTTTTTATTTTCAAAACATATGTATGGATAATTTTTTAACATTGACCTTTGCATAGCCTTGTGTTCCAAATTTTTCCGTTACCCTCTTCCCCTAAATGGCAAGCAATCCAATATATGTTATACATGTTCAAATATATATTAAATCCAATATATGTAAATATATTTACACAATTGTCTTGCTGCATAAGAAAAAATCAGATAAAAAAAAAGACTTAAGTAAGAAAACAATGCAAACGAACAACAAAAAGAGTGAATGCTGTGTTGTGATCCATACCTAGTTCCCACAGTCCTCTCTCTGGGTGTAGATGGCTCTCTTCATCACAAGATCACTGGAACTGGCATCAATCATCTCATTGTTGAAGAGAGTCACATCCATCAGAATTGATTGTAGTATAATATTGCTGTTGCCGTGTATAAGATTTCCTGGTTCTGCTAATTTCACTTAGAATTTAAATCTAACTGTAGTATTTTTAAAGTCTGTATTCTCTTCTGAGAAATGTATTGAAAATCTCCCCAAAAAAGTAAGTTTTAACTGTTATAGCATTCATTTTAAGGCAGCTGGATGGTATAGTGAATAGGGCCCTGGCCTTGAAGTCCACGACCTGAGTTCAAATCCAACCTCAGACACCTAACACTTACTCATTGTGTGACTCTAGGCAAATCACTTAACACCAATTGCCTCAGGAAACTTAAATATGAAAAGATTTACACAAAAAAGGTGGTCTAAAATTAAACATTGTAAGGATAAATCACCAAAAGTGGGAGTGGATCTGGGGATTCACAGAAAAGTAAATACAAATCAAATATGGGTGTGTGACATAGACAGATTACTTTAAGTTAAAAGAAGATATTTACAATAAGAGTATACTTGAACTTGAAGGATCTGTGATTTCTTCAGTGTGGGTAGCTCTCTACCAATGCAGATTGAAACTCTTCTTTGACTTACAGGGTCTTCAAGAATTTCTATGGCCTGAAATTTCATCACCCTCCTGGCAAGGTGGTAATAAGGCTCTCCAATTTAGCTAGACTGATCTTCAGACAAAAGACATTCAGGACATTACCAAGTGCATTCAGAATGAAGGCACATCAATTTTAAATGTATATGTGCCTAATAATTCATTAAACTAAGAGAGAAGTTCACACACTTGAAAGGTGAAACATCTCAGAAATCAATAACAAAGGAAATTAGTTCCCTTCCTTTCAAATATTCTGAGGGTAAGAAAATAACTCACAGAGAAATATAAGGAAAAAGTAACAAATATTAGAATAAAGTATTAAGCAAAGTAGGCCTAATAGACATATGAGGAGAACTCAATGGAAAAAGGAAAAACAAATTCTTTTCAAGCATATATGCAATTTATATAAAATTTAACCATGCATGCTATATAAAAAAAATAAAATAAATATAGAAAAAGCAGAGATAGACTTTAATTATATAATAAAATTAGTAAATAATGACAGAATGAATATAAATTATTGGGCCATGTGAAATTTTTAAGAATTAATTTTAAACCATGACTAAGTGAAAAGGGAAATCAGAAAAACAGATGACTTAGAAAACATGTGATTCAGTGAAAGCAATATTCAGCAGCTAATTTTGTTAGCACTTAAAGGATCAATAAGAAGAAAAGAAAAAAATGAGATGAGTATCTATATAGGCTAGAAAAAGAATAGAATTGTATATTAACAGAAAAAAAGTAAAAAGATGAATAAGAAATAAATATTAAAAAATAATTTAAAACATAAATCTGAGTTGAGATTTTAAATATGAAAATAGTGACAAAAAATTAGGAAATTAAATTTTAAAAAAAAGAAAACCAAATTACAAAAAATGAAAAAGATCATGAACTCAAAAGAAATCAAGAAAATTAAGGATCATAGATTTGAAATTGGAAGGAACCTCAATGATCATCTTTTTTTTTTTTTTTAATGCAGAAGATCAAGATTTATAATGGTTAACTAACTCACCCAATATTACATAGATAGTAGTAATAAACAACCTATAACCTACTGGTGGGATTCCTTGCCTCAAGTTTCTCCACTTCAATCCACCTACCATTCAGCCATTAAAATGGTTTTCCCAAAACACAGGTCTAATGTCACCAGCCTACTTAATAAACTTCAGTGACTTCCTATTGTTTCCAAGAAACAAATATAAAATGCTCTGTTTGGTATTCAAAGCCCTTTATCCCACTCCTGTCTTTCCAATCTTCTTCTATTTGACTCCTTGCTATATACTCTATGATCTAGTGACACTGGCTATTCCACAAACAAGACATTCCATCTCTCTCATTTAGGCTGTTTTTTTTCTGGCTATTCACTAGGCCTGAATGTTCTCCCTCTCTGTTCAGACTACTGACCTCCCTGGCTTCCTTTAAGTCCCAATTAATGTCCCATATTCTATAGGAAGCACTGAATTCCAATGTTTTCCCTCTATTCATTATTTCTGATTTATCTTGTATATAGCTTTCTTTGTGTATATATATATATATATATATTTTTTTTTTTTGCATGTTTCCTCCATTAGATTGTAAGCTTCATGAGGTCAGACTGTTTTTTTCCTCTTTTTGAATCTCCATGTTTAGCATAGTACTTGACACATAATAGGAGCTTAATATTTACTGATTGGTTGATTGAATCTATACAATATTAACAAATGATCACAGGGCTCATCATTCTAAGATAGCTATAAGGTTAGCATTTACTCACCTAAAAGTAAAACAATTCATATATTTTTAGGGCATATCTTAAACAGATTAGAAACCTATATGCTTTTGGAATGATAGACATTTTTAAAAGAACAATGAATGATAAGGCCAATAATAGGCAAATATCACTGAATTTGCTGAATTTAACTAAAAGTGATGTTGACTTCTGAATAAAGCCTATAAAATAACTAAGATCCAAGAAAAAGCAAAAACCTTTAATAGATGATAGCTTCATAAACTCAACCAACAATATAGTTGACAAAGATCAAACAAACGACTGTTTGGGGGAAAGGAGAGCTTTTTGCTGATAGTTCAGGGTGCAGTCATTGCCACCAGATATTACAGGAGGGTTCTCTTTAAGAAGCAGGGCCTTTATCCCAAAGAGATTTTAAAGAAGGGAAAGGGACCTGTATGTGCAAGAATATTTGTGGCAGCCCTGTTTGTAGTGGCCAGAAACTGGAAACTGAGTGGATGCCCATCAATTGGAGAATGGCTGAATAAATTGTGATATATGAATATTATGGAATATTATTGTTCGGTAAGAAATGACCAGCAGGATGATTTCAGAAAAACCTGGAGAGACTTACATGAACTGATGCTAAGTGAAACGAGCAGGACCAGGAGATCATTATATACTTCAACAACAAAACTATATGATGATCAATTCTGATAGGCGTGGCCCTCTCCAGCAATGAGATGAACCAAATCAGTTCCAATAGAGCAGTAATGAATTGAACTACACCCAGCGAAAGAACTCTGGGAGATGACTATGAACCACTACATAGAATTCCCAATCCCTGTATTTTTGTCCGCCTGCATTTTTGATTTCCTTCACAGGCTAATTGTACACTATTTCAAAGTCTGATTCTTTTTGTACAGCAAAATAGCTGCTTGGACATGTGTACTTATATTGTATTTAATTTATACTTTAATATATTTAACATGTATTGGTCAACCTGTCATTGGGGGGAGGGGATGGGGGAAGGAGGGGAAAAACTGGAACAAAAGGTTTGGCAATTGTCAATGCTGTAAAATTACCCGAGCATATAACTTGTAAATAAAAAGCTATAATAAAAAATAAAAAAAAAAAGAAGCAGGGCCTTACTGATCAATATAAGCTTACAGAAGGAAATGACAAATCATAACCCATCCTTTTAGACTATGAAAATTTAGCACCTATCTAGCAAAACATTCCAAAGTGGCTAGAATCGTACCAGAAGCACACTGTCAGTTCTTGAACTGACAGATAACAATCCTCCATCCTTTACACCTGGATCTCAAAATATCCTAGAGAATACAAACAATCAACTATATTGGAACCAGATTATACACACTATCACAGATTAGTGTTGCCTACAGTCTCCTGGGTATAATGCTGTTCTTCAGTTTTCCATGAAATTTCTCCCAGAACTTTCTATATAACTCATTAAAAAAGATGAGATGAGAAAAAGGAATATGATGATGATGATGAGAATCAGCAAACTATTGGAACCAGAGTATTATCACAGAATAAAACTTGCCCATAACTGCCCAGTCATAACATTGATCCATAATAATTTAGGCATAAATTTTTTTTTAAATTACAGAGCCATCAGTGTCCTTTCATTATTTTTTTCATTTATGCCATATAGTTGATACGTATTTTATTCTCCTGGGTCTGCTTACTTCGCTCTTTTAAAAAATTCAATTTTACTTTATTTTTAGATACACATGCATATGTATGTGTGTATGCATGCATGTATGTAGATATATATGTATATGGGTGTGTATTTACATATACCTCAGTTTGTACTTTGAGTCCATCATCTACAGCTCCCCATGGGTAGGTAGCTAGGTAGCTTAGTGGATAGAGCATTAGGCCTAGAGTCAGGAAGACCTAAATTCAAAACTGGCCTCAGACACTTTGTGTGACCCTGACCAAGTCACTTAACTTGTTTGTCTGAATTCACTAGACAAGGAAATGGCAAACCTCCTGTATCTTTGACAAGAAAACTCCATGGACAGTATGGTTTATGGGGTAATAAAGAGTTGGAAATGACTGAACATACATACATTAGATATATAAATGTGTCTCAATCCACTCGGAGTCCATCACTTACTTAACTCTTTAAAATTGAGAAGCATGTTTCTTCATAAATCCTCTGTCACCGTGGTTGGCTAGTGTTTTGATCAGACTTCTTAAGTCTTTCACTGTTGTTGCCTTTGTAATATTGTAGTTAATGTATAAATTGTTCTCCAGGTTTGGTCCACTTCATTTTGCCTTGGTTCTTGGAAGTCTTCCTAGTTTTCTTTAAAACCATCCTTTGTGGGTATGAACAGACAGTTTTCAGATGAAGAAATTGAAACTATTTGTAGTCACATGAAAAGGTGCTCCAACTATGCTCAAAAAGTCATCAAGCGGTACATACCCTTTGGTCCAGCAGTGTTTCTACTGGGCTTATATCCCAAAGATCTTAAAGGAGGGAAAGGGACCTACGTGTGCAAAAATGTTTGTGGCAAAATAAAAAAATAAAAAAAATGTTTGTGGCAGCCCTCTTTGTAGTGGCAAGAAACTGGAAATTGAGTGGATGCCCATCAATTGGGGTATGGCTGAATAAGTTGTGGTCTATGATGAATGTTATGGAATATTATTGTTCCACAAAAAAGGATCAGCAAAATGATTTCAGAGAGGCCTAAAGAGACTTACATGAACTGACGCTGAGTGAAGTGAGTAGTACCAATAGAACAGTGTATACAGCAACAAGAAGATTATATGATGACCAATTCTTTCAAAAGTGACTCTTTTCAACAATGAGATGATTTAGGCCAGTTCCAATGATCTTGTGAGGAAAAGAGTCATCTGCACTAAGAGAGAAGACTGGGGGAACTGAGTGTGGATCACAACATAGCATCTTCACTCTTTTTGTTGTTGTTTGCTTGCATTTTCTTTTCTTAGTTTTTCTTTTTCTTCCTTTTTGATCTGATTTTTCTTATGCAGCTGTATAAATATGTATAAATATAACTGTATAAATATGTATACATATGTTGGATCTAATGTGTATTTCAACATGTTTAACATGTTTTGGACTACCTACCCAATAGGAGAGGAGGTGGGGGGAAGGTGGAGAAAATATGGAACAAAAATTGCAAGGTCAATATTGGAAAAATTATCCATGCATATATTTTGTAAATAAAAAGCCTTAATAAAAAAAATAAATAAAACCATCCCCTTTGTTTCTTACAGCACAATAGTATCCCCCATTTATATCCCATAAATTTTTCACATTCCCCTGGCAATGGAAATTTTCTTAATTTCTAATTCTTTGCCACCATGGAAAGCTCTGTTAGAAATATTTTTTACATAAGAAAAAAAATTCTAGTAGCTATCAACATACGTATAATCTCTAAACTATACGGAGAAAAACATTCAAAAAACAGAGTTAAAAAAATCAGAACCATGTGGGAATAGGATAACATGCACATCATTCTATCCTCTTCTGGAGATCTCTCAATGATACTTTCAGTGAACCTTCAGAAGATAAGCTTACATTCTAGTACTTCTCAGTTATAAAAAGCAATCATTTCATTCAATTGTTCAGTATCATCTTCATTGAAAAGAATGAAAAATAAGAGGAAAAAGAAGAAGGAAAGGAAGAGGAGGAAGAGGAGGAATGAAAATAAAGGAAAGAAGAGAACAATTATTATGGGATTTGTAGTGTTTTTTACTTCTTAAATCTGGTGTCTCCCACCATGTGATACTTTTGGTGAGTATACAAGTATTTGTTTTATACATAGCCTAATGTTTATATGAAAAGATCATTGAAGAGAGTTCCTGTTGTTAGATCTTCCAAAGATTCTTAAATAGTTTTTATATGGGAATGGCAGATTCACATTTGTTAAAAAAAAAAAAAAAAAAGCCCCAAAGCCCCAAAGAAAGCATTTTGTTCTATTAAATCAAAAGGTTTTTCATAATCAATAAACAATAAATCCAATGGGATCATGTAATCTCCATATCTTTTACATAATTGTGATATGATTATTAAATATTATTTTAAAGTCTGCTTGTTCCCTATTGAGGAGTAATTTTTTCATTGGTATACATAAAAATTATAATAATAATGTATAATAATAAAGAAAAATAATAATTAAAAATAATAATTAACATAATAAATAATTATTATTAAAATATAAATATATTATAATAATTAATATAAAAATAATAATAATTAATAATGATAAACAAAATAATAATGATTTTGTATAGATAGGAAAATAATTTTCTCTTTTTTCTGTATTAATAAGGCCTGAGATGTTGAATGTGAAGATGAGGACATCCTCCAGATGATCCTGTGTGTGAATGACACTGTGTCACTTGTAAAATGAATATTGCATAATATCCTGAAAAGAAGTTTAGTTCATACAATCACACAAGAAAGAACAAGTCAATAAAGAATGGCTATTGCCCAGATTTCAATATGCATTTGGTTGGACAGTCTTTAGAATTTATCTATAAATATGTATATTCAATACATTCTACTCCTTTTCTTCAACTGTGAACAAATTCATTGTATATCTGAATTGTCTGTGTTAATGTATTGAATTGCCTTCAAGAAACTGGAAAACTTACTAAACTAAGCTTTCTCACAAAAGCAAAAATCCATCTTTTTGATACTAATATTCTACTGGTGTTACTAGATGGCAAAAAGACATGGGATGCAACTGGGATGCTTCTGAAGAATTAAAATTTGAGAATCATGGAAGGCAAAGAAGAGACATGTAGTGGGATGCAACCCTAAAGAACTCCAAAAAATAGAAATAAAAAGCATCATCAAATAATTGTCCATTAAGAAGAGAAGATAGGCTGGTCATGCAGCAAGAATGAGGACTGACAGTCCTATCCACAGATGTTCTACTACCACCCTAGCAATGTCAACATATTGGGTAGAGGTCCTGTGACAAATTTAGGTGAGAACATAGACAAGAATCACTCAGGTTGGATAGGCATGGATGTGTTACAATCCAAATTATTGAGAGGAATTTCTGAATTGATGAAATCACAGATCCATTTCATTAAATGCTTTTCAATAGCTTATATCCCAATACTATTATTCAATTACAAAAAGCAGATTTTTATCTACTTGTGCAACGGTCTAAAGAATATTAAACATAAAATAATAGCAAAATAGACTTGTAATAGAGCACTTTCTATATGAATTCCATCAAAAGATGAAAATGAGCTAAGTTGATTTAGTATGTTTTTATAAGAAATTATTTCAGACAAATCTATCCTTGTATATTTAAACATCTAAAAGAAATAATTTTTTTAAAAATGCACAATATTGAAATTAACAAAACAAAATATTGATAACCTATGTAGATTAACCATAGAAGGAGAAGTCAAACAGGCCATTAAAGAGGAATCTTGCAAAATATACTATGCATAGACAAATTCAAAAGTGAATTCTATTAAATGTTTAAAGAACAAATAGTGCTGATATTATATATAGTTATCCCTTCCATAATGCAAAGGAAAATCTATATAAAAGTTTTGGCCCTCCCTTTGACCCAAAGAAGTCAGAATTTTTTTCTTTTTTCTTTTATGGATGTTTAAAGTACTGTATTATGAAATTTGGGTTAAGTATTTGGTCATAGTGCCATGTCATCTGCTGGCCTTTGTGTTTCATCTATGGCTTCCTCAAAACTCCCCAAAATTCCCATTTAATTTCTTATGTCAACTCACGATATAATATAACCTTGATAGGGAAAACCACTATATGGAAACCACAACTGTAATCTGCTTAAAAGAAAAGGCTACCCAATTCCAATAATGAAACAAATGTAATATTGATCCCTAAATCTGACAAAGGTAAAATTAAGAGAAAATTACAGTTAACTCTCATTGATGAGTATCCCTGTGAATATATTTAATAAAAAGCTTTCCAACAAAATGCAGCAAATAGTAGATGAAAAAAATCTTTCCATAGTAACCAAATAGGACAGGTAGTTTAACCAGGAATTTAATCAATATAATAAATCACAACAATAAGAAAAAATGAAGATCCTATTATATCAGCTGAATAGAAAAAGCTTTTAACAAAAAATAGTATTTCTAGATATTTAGAAGCATTTTATTATATAGGAATAGATTGATCCTTCTTAAAAGATATATAATCAAAAGAAAACTTCATGGTTCTCACAGGCCTTATTTTGAGGCTTAAATTAGATCACTTATATAAACTACTCTGCACATTTTCAAGTACTGTCCATTTGAATGTTGTTATTGTCCAAAATAGGTATAAAATAGGATTGTCTATTTTTGCCACTCCTATTTGACATAGCCTTAGATATTCTAACTAGAATAATAAAATGGGCATGAAAAAGCAATAAGAGTTAGGAATACTGGAAAAGTTGGGGGGGAAAAGAATACTGGAAAAGTAGTCAAAATATCTGTATATATAAATGTTTCAGCTGTATATCTAGAAAATCCAACTCAAGTCAACAACAAAAATATTTTGAGGTAATAAATACCTAGTGAAGTAGCAGGATATAGAATAAACTCACTAAAATAATTTGCATTTCTACATAGGAAAAATCAAGGGAAATATATAGAAAAATATTCTTTAACATAATGGTAAAATATATCAAATATTTGAGCACTGAATTTCAAGACATACAAGAAATACATATAAAGACAATTTCAAAATAATAACAAAAATTAAGAACCAAACAGATAATCCCCTGCTCATACTTAAATTGAGAAAATATAATAAAAATATATTCCCCAAACTTATTTACATATTTAATGTATACCATACCAGCCAAGATACTAATTGGCTAATCCATAGAAATGGATATAACAAAATTTATTTTAAAAATTCGATTGCCAAGAATATCAAGAAAAATAATGAAAAAAGAAAAGAAAGAAAACTGAAGAAGTAATACTTGCCCTGCCATAAGGCAATAAAAATTATCACCAGATGGAAAAATAAAGAATTGTATCAATGAAACAAAATAGAGAAGTCAGAAATTAAACTATATCTATTACACATACAGACATAGAGCTAATTTTTGGTGAACTTAAGTCTAAATAACACTAGATATTTGAATAATCTAATAAAAATTTTAAGGAAATTGAATAAATTGTTTTGGATTCATTCTTTACAATATATACTATAATAATCACTAATTTAACTTTATTAGTGATCTAACTTGTAAAGATAATTAAAGATGTAAAAAATAAGGATAGCATATTTGTCTCACCATAAACATTTTATGAATCAAACAAATGAAAAAATGATTAGAGTAGAAACCAAAGGATACTACGGGGGCAGAGGGGAGGAGAAGAAGCAGCATTTCTTTATTATTCTGAACCTCAAAAACATTTTTTTATTTTTTTAATTATAGCTTTTTATATACAAAACAATGCGTGGTAATTTTTCAGCATTGATCCTTGCAGAAACTTCCATTTCAACTTTTTCCCTCCTTCCCTCCACTCCCTCCCCTGGATGGCAGGTAGTCCCATACATGTTAAATATGTTAAGTATATATTAAATACAATATATGTATATATATTTGTATAGTTATCTTGTTGCACAAGAAAAATCAGATTTAGAAAGAAGATAAAAATAACCTGAGAAGAAAAATCAAAAATGCAAGCAACTTCAAAAATATTTTTAAAAAAAACAAACATTTCCATATAAATTGTAGAATAAGAGAGATTTGTACATGAAATAGCAAATTTCTTGTGTAGAAAAAAGTATTTGTAAAATGAAGTAAGAGGATTATGAAGGAATTTCACTAGTGAGGGAACATTAAGTGTGGGAACTCTTTCCATGAATGAAGATCTCAACTTATCTCTAATTATTCACTAAATATATCAAGCAGTTACTTGAAGCAGAGAGTTTAATTGGTGTGTCTGGGGTAACAGCAAATTTCAGAAATAGGATTCAGGTATTCCTAACTCCAGGCCCAGATTATACTATGTTATGTATCTCTTGGAAACAAATATTCACAGTAAATAGAAAAAAGTCTGAAATATGACACAGATTTATAAAACTAATACATACTTCCCAATGGAGAAATAGTCAAAATATATGGACAATTTTTGAAGGAAGCAAAAATATTGATACTTAATAACCATGTTAAAAAGATGTTGAAATTTCCTATTCCATAAATGCAAGTTGGACTTTTAAGTTTCCATTTCCAACAAATTATCATTTTAATTTGTTTGTTTGGTTGTTTGCCCAGACCTATGATCTTCTACATGGAAAGGATACTTGATGAGGAATCCAATCATTGCAGATCAGCTACTGCTCTGTAACTCGTTGATTGGAAAGGTGACTTACCTAGAGTTACATAGACATCATGAGAATCACAAGGAAGCACTCCATTCAGTATTCATTCATTATCTTCCATCCTTGACTTGTGACTAGACCATGTCTTTCAATCATATATGTTTGGTAACATCTTTGTAATATGTTACAGCCTGCTTATGGTCAATAAGCAGCTTTCCATTAATTAAACTTTAGATCTTCCTTGGCTTCAGTTCTTTTGAAAGGATGGTGTTCCATAATGTTTCACAATACTACATCATCATCAGAATATTAATATTAAAGGAAGGGGAATTTTGTTTCAGGGGAAAACTTGAATCATTAAAATAACTTTGCAGTTTTCCAAAATAATAAAACTCAGTTTTTCCTTCTTATTCAATTTTAGACTCCACTAATTTTCTATTTGCAGTCTTGGTACAGGATATTAATGTATAGGAATATTATGGTGCCATAAACAATGATAAATATGAAAGGTGCTGGGAAATATGCAAAGACCGGTACAAGGTAATGTAGAACAAAATTAGCAGACCTAGAATGGAAGGAAGGAAGAGAAGAAGGGAGGGAAGGAGGCAAGGAGGAAGGAAAGAAGGAAAAGAAGAAAGGAAGGAGGAAGGGAGGGGAAGAGGAGGGGAGGGAGGGAGGAAAGGAGGAAGGAGAAGAAGGAAGGGAGGGAAGAAAGAAAGAAGGAGAAGAAGGGAGGGAGAGAGGAAGGAAGAAAGGAAAGAAGGAAGGAAGGAGGGAGAGAAGAAGAGGGGAGGGAGGGAGGGAGAGAGGGAGGGAAGAAGAGAGAGAGGAAAGAAGGAAAGAAGAAGGAATATTGATTATTTTATATGTTTATATGATTATTTTTATTGGATATTATCAGATATAATAATTTTTAAAATAACATTAGAAATGGAATAGTAGCTTATAAGAGATAAAGTGTTATATAATTTAGAGACACATTTCCAGCACTGGCTGAAAGGGAGGCAGAAAGGAAGGAAAGGAGGAAGGTAATAAAAAAGGGAGGAAGACAATAAGAAAGAAAAAATGGGATCTCCTTTATAGAACACATGCTTGATGATCACTTGTTGTGCTGTAAGTTCTTTTTTTTCAAATATATAAAATGAGGAGGTAGAAGGTAGAATTTCAGCTACATGGCCTTTGAGTTTCCATCCAGCTCTGTGATATTTTATTAAATGTTAAGGGGTTCGTAAAAGATTTCACAGCTTATTTTATATGGTTATTCAATTTTTTGTGGGACATTATCAGATATAACAATTTTAAAATAACATATTAGAGATAGGATAGTAGGTTATAAGAGATAAAGTTATGTAATTTAGAAACAAATTTCCAGCCCTGGTTATCCCCAGTACTGAAAGTTTTCAAGGCACCAAAAGTTTTATATTGTACAGCTCTGTTTCCAAATTCAAAGACAAGAGAATCCACTACTGACCTCTTGGAGTTTTGCAGCAAAGGAAATCATTTGCAAAGAAATAAGAGTATTAATTCCTGTGATCTATGTAACTCCAGATTTCTAAGATATTCTTTCAGCTCAATAGCCTAAGATCATTAGGTAAAAGTCTTTGAGAAAGTAGTCCAAACAGTGGAGTAGGTAAGTACATAATATAGCTAGTAAATGGCCAAAGTAATCTAATGTTTGATAAACCCAAAGATCCACTTTTGAGACAAGAACTCACTATTCAACAAAAATTACTGAGAAAACTGGAAAAAAAAATTGGCAGAAACTAGGTACAAACCAATATCTCATACAATATGCTAAAAATAACCCAATTTAGTTATAAAAGGTGATACCATAAACAAATTAGGGTAGCATAGAATAGTTTGCCCATCAGATCTATGGAAGTATCTATGACCAAACAAAATGTAAGGGAATATTACAAAATATAAAGTGAATAATTTTGAATAAAATAATTGAATAAAATTTGAATAAAATAAAAGTGAATAAATTTGATTATATTAAATTAAATTTAAAAGTTATATACAAAGATTTTAAGGAAAGCAGAAAGGTGGGGAAAATTTTTTTGATCAAATGTTTCTGATAAAAACTCCATTTCTCAAATATATAGAAAACCGAGTCAAATTTATAAGAATACAAGTCATTCCCCAATTAATATGAAGGATGTCAAAGGAATTTGAATTAATACCAAAGAATATGAACAGGTAATTTTCAGATGAAGAAGTCAAAGCTATCTAGAATCATATAAAAATGCTCTAAGTCAATGATGTTTTCTTTTGATTTTGAAGAGGATCAGTGACATTATAGAGTTGTACAAAGTTGTTGACCTCAGTCTCTCTTACAGAGTCATTGAAATCCAGTAGCAAGACAAAATTCAAGATGACTAACAATAGCCTGGGATGCAGAAGATGACCTTGGTATCCTCACACCTCGTTCAGCCACCTTCCTATCTGATGATTCTGCTGTGGAAGATCTTCACTTGCTTGAGGTAGACACCCCCCCCCCCCATCTCATTGATGGTTTTATGGCTGGTTGTTTACCCTCAATCTGGTTTAGCCTACCTACTTAAGACAGCGTATTGGGATGTGGCTGCTATAGCTTCTTTGAAGCCACAGGTGAGAGACATCACAGGTGATAAATAGCCCTGAAAAGGGCTCAGCAAGTCCTCAGAGCAGAGGTGCTAGTCCTCCTTAAACACCTTATAATCCCTTCTAAATCACTGTTCATTAGAGAAATGCAAATTAAATTGGCTAATATGACAGAAAAGGAAAATGATAAATGTTGAAAGGGAGGGGGAAAATTGGGATACTAAATACACTGTTGGAGTTATGAACTGATCTAACCATTCTGGAGATCAATTTTGAATTATATCCAAAAGGCTATAAATGTGTACCCTTTGACCAAGCAATACACTTCTAGGGCTGTATCCCAAAGAGATAAAAGAGAAAAGGAATGATACAAAGATATTTATAGCAGCAATTTTTGTAATGGCAAAGAATTGGAAATTGAAGGGATGCCCATCAGTGGAGGAATTGTAGAACAAGTTGTGGTAGATGATTGTAATGGAAGACTACTATGCTATAAGCAGGATAATTTCAGATAAACCTAGAAAGAGTTACATGAACTGATGCAAAGTGAAATGAGCAGAACCAGAATAGCAATATTGTAGAATGATCAACAATGAATGATTTAATCATTCTTGGAAGTACAGTGATCTAAGACAGTCTCAGAGGACTTAAGATGAAAAATATTATCTACGTCCATAGAAAGAACTGATAAAGTTTGAATGTAGATTGAAGTATCTTATTATTCACTTTATTTTTTAAGGGTTTTTTTGGTCTGTTTTCTTTCATAACAGGACTAAGAGGGAAATATTTTGCATCACTGTACATGTATAGTCTGTATCTATATCAATTGTTTACCATTTTAGGAGAGAGGTTGGGGAGAGAGAGAAAGGGAGAATTTGGAACTCAAAAAAAAATTTTTAAATGAATGTTAAAGTATTTTTAAACTACCTATACCCTATGGGCTTAGATATGCCAATACTAAGTATATTTCCAAAAGTAATTTGGGGGAAAAAAAAGAATGTAAATGTTCTAAAATGTTCATAGCAACTTTTTGTGGTTAGTAAAGAACTGAAAATTTCAGGGATGCTCATCAATTGGGGAATGGCTGAACAAGTTGTTTATATGATGATGAAATACTATTTTACTATAAAAAATGATCAGCTCTATGATTTTGGACAAAATAATGAGGAATGAAATTATTAAAACCAAGAAAACAATGTATACAGTAACAGAAATATTGTTTTAAGAACAACTTTGAATGAATACATATTTTGACTATTAGAAATACTCAAATTAGTTATTAAGGACTTATGAACAAAGAGAAAGATTGTATCAAGTGGATATCAAACTTATGCACCCAGTGAAAGAATTGATAAATAGAAGTATATATAGAATAATGTTATATCTATATACCTAGTTGTGTTTAATGGTAGCCATCACTAGGGTGGGGAGTAAGAAGAAAAAAAGGGGGAAATTACATGATAATTTTGTACTAAATTTAAAAGAAATAGCAAGTTGTACATGATAGATTTGAAGTTTCATGTGCAATCAACTTTTTTTATTATACTATGTTATGGAAATGCTTGTTTTATTCCATAAATTAAAAATAAAACATTTTAAAGAGAATGTTAAATATTATTTTTACATATAAATGAGGGAAAACAAAATATTATTTTTAAAAAGTAATCCAAGAGATACTTCAAGTTAATGGCTATACATATAACACATATAGACATAAAAACTTGAAAATAATGATAGGAAACTTTGCTAAATCAATGCAGTACTCCAAACTCAGAACAAACATTGAGATGATCATACTAGTGCTCATTTTATGTTGTTATTGTTAAGTCATTTTTTAAAGTCATATCTGACTCTTTGTACTCCTTTTGGGGTTTTCTTGGCAAAGATACTGGAATGGTTTGCCATTTCCATAGCTCATTTGCAAATGAGGAAACTGAGGTAAATAGTGCAAAGGAACTTGCCCAGGGTTAGTAAGTGTTTGAACTCAGGAAGGTGTTTTCCTGTCTCTTTCCAATATATAACAATCTAACTTTCCCTACAAGGGCCAATTAATTTTTTTTTTAATATCTAATGTTGTGGAGGGGTTATATGAGTAATTTTCAAATATACTCCTCCCACGACCAATCAAAACCTTCATTGTAACAGAACAAAAAATTATCAAAACCAACCCATGTGTATGTAACCAGTAGGTGGTGGTGTTGGGCAAAGTGGGCATGACTGTCTTAAAAGATAATGTCTATCTCTGTCTCTGTCTCTGTCTCTGTCTCTCCCTCTCCCTTTCCCTCTCTGTGTGTGTCTGTGTCACTGTCTCTGTCTCTTTCTCTCTCTCTCTCTGTCTCTTTCTCTCCCTTTCTCTTCCTCTCCTTTTCTGTCTGTTTCTGTCTTTGTCTCTCTGTGTGTCTGTGGGTCTGTGTCTGTGTCTGTGTCTATCCCTCTTCCTTTCTCTTTTTCTCCTTCTCTCTCTGTCTATCTGTCTGTCTGTCTCGCTCTCTGTGTCTCTCTGTGTATCTGTGTCCCTGTCTTTATCTCTGTATCTCTCCCTTTCTCTTTCTCTTCTTCTCTCTCTGTCTCTTTCTCTGTCTCTGCCTTTGTCTCTCTCTGTCTCTCTCTTTCTCGCCTTCCCTTTACCGTCTCTCAACTAATCCACCACTGTGTCACTACTATTATACTTGCTGTCTTTCTGACATAAAAAATATAATTTTTACCCAAACTTTCCCACACTTAGACGCTCCTTCCCAAGAATTTACAATCCATTCCCTCTAGGTAAGAGGAACTTAGATCATCTATTGGAAATAAAATTTCTATCAGTCACAAAGCCAGATACCATATCCTTTCCCTGTCAACAAGGAAATTGGTCTAAATACCTGGTTACACATGAAAACATATACAACATTCTGTAACCATGGTCCTCTACAATGTTAATTTGTTTCATTCTCTGTTCTCTGGAGCCAAGACTTTTCATTACAGTTACTCTGAGTTCAACTGCCTTTTATTGTTGTTTGTATTTTTTATATTATTATAATAACTGCATGCTGTTTTCTTGGTTCTGCTTCTTTTACAGGCATTAGTTCATACTACTCTTCCCACGTTTCACTGAGTTCATGTATGTTGTTCCTACAGTACAATAATATTCCAGTACATTCAGCTACCATAATTTCTTTAGCCATGCTCCAATTGATGAGCCTCCACCTGGTGTCTAGTTTTTTTGTTCCCATGGATTCTAATCCAATATTTTCCTTGGCAACAGAATGATGTAAGCCGTCGCTAAACTCTGCTACCTGGGTACTACATTATCTAGTGATGCACAGAGAAACAGAAAACCAAATTATTAAGGTCATCATGTTCTCTGGAAGATAGTCAGAATTTCATACCAATGTGATATCAAGTTTCGAGATAAATTGATTCAACAGAATACTGGTCACTTGAAGCAAGGAAATGTGGAGCATATATTATAAACTAAGACGTGTTTATTTGTGATACTTGGCTTATAAAAGGCAGAGATCTTATTTCCTTTAGGTTCTGTACCTTACCTGAAACTAATATAAGCAGCAAACCCTATTTGTCTCAGTTTCCCTATGTGTAAAATGAGCTGGAGAAGGAAATGAAAACCACACCAGTATCTTTGCCTAGGAAACCCCAAACAGAGTCACAGAGTCAGAAACAAGTAAAAAAAAATTACTGAACAACTCACTGATCCTAAAGCTAACACATCTATTGGCTTATTCTCAAAGCCTAGACTGATTGATGGGTTAATATGAAAAAAGCACTGGCTCTGGACTCAGAAAATATGGGTTCAGACCCTAATTTTCTGATCCTTGATATATGTGGGGTCTTTTAGATCTGTTTTCTTTTCTGTATAAGAAAGATAGATGTTGAACTGGATGGGCTCAGATTCTTTCTAGCTCTTGATCTTATATTAGGGAATTAATTGAAGCAGTATCAAATGGGAATGAAAGGATAAAACAGCTGGGACCCAAAGAGAGGCAGCAGCAAGCAACAATTAATATGTACAGGGACCTTCTGATGGAAGCTGGAAGGCACTTTAAAAATCTAGCCCAGACACTTTCCAAAGCTTGAAAACTTTCTATAATATCCCCAAGAAGGGGTCATCCAGCCTCCATCCAAAGAATTCCAATGACTGAGAACTCACTTCTGCTAAAAAGCAACTCATTCTTTTTTGGAATAGCTCTATTGATTTAGGAAGTTTTGCCAAATGTTCAACTTAAGTCTTACTCCTTAAAGTTTTCACCCATTGGTCCTAGTTCTACCATTTGGGGCCAAGAACAACAACAAATCTAAACCTCTCTAACATAACAACTCTTCAAATACATGAAGACCAATATGTGTTTTATTTCACTTCTCTCTCTCTCTTACACACACATATACACTGAATGTACACGATTTCTTCAAATTTTTTTATATGATAGGAATACAATCAAGCTTGTAAATTCTCTTTCAAAATTGTGGTACCTAGAATTGCATGGAATAGTCCAGATAGGGATTTCTCCATAGACAATAGGAATATTGCTTCTGTCAATCTGGACATTTTGCCATGAATCCTAAAAATGCATTCCTCTGCTGAAGTCCTATTTGACATTGGACTTTCAAAGTCTATCTTAGCTGAGTGTAGACACTAGCAACTCTTATTAAGTTGGAAAGGATTTGAGTCTAAAAATAAGTTTAGCTAAGTAAAATCATAGATTTTAAGAAGATCTTATAGCTCATCCAGCCTACCACTCTCATTTTACAGTTTAGAAAACTGAGGTACACAGAGGTAAAACGATTTGTCCAAAGTCACACAGGAATTAGGTGACAATGACCCACTGGCTCCAAATACAACATTCTTTCTATTGTATCACACTACCTCTCATCATGTCTGGTCAGGAACTGGGCTGTGATTTCTTTTGGTTTTGGTTTTGGTTTTTTGGTAGGAAGGGTACAACTAAAGAAATTGTCTAGTAAGGGGCCATGATTTTCATTAGCCAAAGGAGTGCTCACACAAATGAAATCACAGGTATTTTTGAGGTTTTTAAATAAGATCACATTAGTTTTCTTGCTTAACACAATATTGCTAACTCATATTAAACTTGTACTCCACTAGAACCCCAGATGATTTTCACACAACTAATTTCTAGCTATGTCTCCCCTAAGCTATATTTGTATAGCAAATTGTTTTTAACCCAAGTGAAGGACTTTAGTTTTATTCATATTCATCTTTTGAAATTTATGAAATTTCATCTTGTTCCATTCAAGTATTACTCTGATGCGTAGTAGTATCATGAACATGACCATGGGCTTCCAAGGGCTAAAGCCAGTGGCGTAAAAGCTCTGTCATTTTCCATTAAAAAGCTTTAACTACCGTTCTGGGAACAGACTGTTTTTTTGTCCAAGGAACAGCCTAGCTAAATATGGAGAGGCTTGTCACCAGGAGATTAACTGTTAGGTGATGAGTTCTTTGGCCATAATGACCCATGAAACACATAGAAACATAAAATGTCTCTCAGTGCTGTACAGACCCCTTCCACTTTTGTAGTGTCAGTGGAGTAGCAGAAAAGGGAGCAGAATACTAAGGATTACACAGGTTTTAGACTATCTACAAATTGATTTGCTGACTCCAAATTTGAAATCATTGTCCAATGACCCAGCTGATATATTACTAAAGGAAATAAACTACATTTATATTGACATTTTAGGTATAAAGAAGATTTAAAGACATTTCAGATACATGGAAATGCGTTTCGCAGGATGTCTTCAGAGAGGCAAATATCTAGAGAGTAGATTTTAGTATTTGTCTCCAAGACTATAAGATGCATATCTTAATGGGTTTTTTAGTCATCTCATATTGTATTGTTTAATCAAGCAGATAATCATGAAAATAATTGCAATTTATATGCCAATATTTGCTGTAAACAATGAAAGAGTGGTAAAAGTCTATGAAGAAATTGACAAAAATCCTACACTCCATCATATATTTTTATACTTAGAGACTCTGATGCAAAACTGGGCAAGGAAAATGATAGAAAAAATGTTGAAAATTATGGTTTTGGATCAAGAAATGAAAGAACCCAAAGATTTATAGAAGCCTTTTGTCAGTATAGCAAGAATTTTCTTCAAAAAGAAAATGAGAAGGAAGTGGACATGGCAAGAATCAAATAGCATTAACAAATGAAATTTAATCTTTTTAAGAAACTTGCTTATCATTATAGCAGTTATTTCTGTGTCTGTATATAGTCAAATCATCTTCTGTTTAGAACAAAGGTCAAAATCCATCCCAAATGAGAAGGGTAAAGATAAGAAGGTCATATACATAATGACAAAAGGCCCATATCTATTCAGATAAGCTATTGACTCTGAAAAGTGAGTTGTAGATAAAAGTAAATTCCTTTGGCTAACGCAGATCATGACCTCTTACTAGACAATTTTATTAGTTCTGCCCTCTCTTCCAAAGAAAACATAGCCAAGTGCCAGACCAGATATGAAAAAGAATGCTACATTTGGAACCAGAAGATCTAGGGTCACTGCCACCTAATTCCTCTGTTGGATAAATCATTTCACCTCTGTGCATCTCAGTTTCCTAAACTGCAATGACTGCCATTTCTTAAAAAAAATTTAAACAACATAAAGCAGGTGCTAAAACTAGGAGGTCAAAAGATTCCAGAAATTACCACAAGTAGCAAAGACTTGACCTCTTTGGCAAGTGAAGAGAAAGGGCAATCAAAGGCGGCAAAGGTGTAGAATTCTGGCTCACTTTATAAAACAATAATAAGCTTTGTCAGTGATTGTCTAATTATCAACATGAATAAGGTATAGATTAGGAAGATATGCTCCCCAAAAGTTTCCCCCATTATCATAAGTAATATCCTACACAAAGTCCAAATAGAAGGGGAAATTCCTATATATAGTTCCTTCCTCCAGGTGCTGCTTTTACAGACAGCACTGTGCTGAAGAATTGTGTCAACTGTAGATTTCAGAGCCCAGGGAGATCTTGACCCTTACAACTTATGAGACCTTGGGAAAGTGGCTTAAACTCCTGGTACTTTTGCTTCTTTATCTGTAAACTAAGATAGATAGATTAGATGACCTCTAATGTCTCTTATAGCCCTAGAAATAGGATCATCACTTAATTTAATTTAAAAGAGATCCATGATCCCTCAAAAAGAAACTTGTAAATTCACATAGAAAAAATCTAATGGATGAAGAATGACAATTGCCCAGATGATGACATGTAATATATAGGAAAACTTAACTTCTATCTGCCTCAGTTTCCTAAATTGTAAAATGGGGATTGTGATAATAGCTGCTTTGTACGGTTGCTGTGAAGACAAAATAAGATATTTTTTAGCACACTGCCTGGAACTAGGTGGGCAATTATTAAATCCTCATTTCCTTCTTTCCTTCCTTCAAAGATGATGGTGTAATGACAAAGGTCACTTTTAATGGGGTAACCAGTTCCTCCATTTGTCCTATTTCGTATTCTGCCTTAGGGTTATGACCGTCCCCTCTTAATGGTTGAGATAAAGGTGTTATAGACATTCTTTAATGTCATTAGAATATCAGTAACCTCCATCTATGAGGCTATCCCCACCTAGGTCTCTGCATTATGTCATTGTTCTTGTTATATCATAAAAGGCTTGCTGTCCCAATACTCAGGGCTAGACTCTTTGAGATGATACTCTTGTCTAGCCCTGGGATCCATTGGTCCCAGTATTTCTCTCCATTTAATAAACTATTGAATTGGCCTCTAATCTCTGTCCTGCTCAGTTTCTTTTGACATTACAATGGTTCCCTTAACAATAATAGGGAACTTTGAGAGTGTTATATTTTGTGGATAAAAACATGAGTTCTGTTTCAGATATATCAAGTTTGAGATGTCTATAGAACATGCAATTTGGAATGTCCATTAGACAGTTGGTGATTGAGATTGGAACTCAAAAATAGACTAAAGAAATAGATAGAGATAGATAATGGATAGTTAGATATAGCTTTGGGAATCATATGTATGAAAATGATGCTTCTACCCACAGGAGTTGATGAGATCACTGAAAGAACACAGACAGAAAAGAGAAAAAGAGAAGAGGATCTAAGATAGACCCTTGAATACAGGGATGGATGAAGATTCTACAGAGGAGAGATTATTGATTCTATATGTTGGAGGAAAACTAAGGAGAGAGAATGTCATCAAAAACCAGAGGGATACTTCTGGACTTATACCCCAAAGAGATACTAAAGAAGAGAAAGGGACCTGTATGTGCCAAAATGTTTGTGGCAGCCCTTTTTGCAGTAGCTAGAAACTAGAAAATGAATGAATGTCCATCAATTGGAGAATGGTTGGGTAAATTGTGGTATATGAATGTTATGGAATATTATTGTTTTATAAGAAATGACCAGCAGGATGAATACAGAGAGGATTGCAAAGACTTACATAAACTGATGTTGAGTGAAATGAGCAGAACCAGGAGATCATTATACACTTCAACGAACAATATTGTATGAGGATGTATTCTGATGGAAGTGGATATCTTCGACAAAGAGAAGATCTAATTAAGTTCCAATTGATCAATAACGGACAGAATCAGCTACACCCAGAGAAAGAACACTGGGAAATGAATGTAAACTGTTTGCATTTTTGTTTTTCTTCCCGGGTTAAAAATAACCCTGAATTTTAACCCAGGTTAAAAATAACCCTAATAATAATTCTGAATCCAATTCTCCCTGTGCAACAAAAGAACTGTGCGGTTCTGCACACATATGATATACTTTAACATGTCTAATATGTATAAGACTGCCTTCCATCTAGGGGACGGGGTGGAGGGAGGGAAGGAAAAAGTCGGAACAGAAGTGAGTGCAAGGGATAATGTTGTAAAAAAATCACCCGTGCATATGTACTGTTAATAAAAAGTTATAATAAAAAAAAAAAAGAAGGGAAAAAAGGGCCCAAAATAAGAATTTGGTCAACATTTCAATTACTTAAGATAAAAAAGGCTTCTGGCCCTGGCAAAATTAAGATATATTTGAAAACTTTGGAATAGACAGTTTGAGTTGAGTGATGATGTCAAAAGCCAAACTGCAGCGGTTTTAAGAGAGAGTGAGTGGAAAAGAAATGGGAGCACCATGTTTTGCAAGGAATTTAGCTAAGGGATAATAGAGTGTAGTGAAGCAGGAAAAAACTGATAGGGAAAGAATCAAGATTAAAGATTAAGAATGATAGTGGAAGCAAAATGGTATAGAAAAAAAAAGTGTGGGGGGAATAGGATCAAGAATAGATATAGAAGAATTGGCATTGACAAAGAGAAGGACCACTTCATCAGAAATCATAATAAAAGGGAAGATAGTTAGAGGTGTGAGATGTGCGATGAAGAAAAGAGGAGAATAAGATCCTCAGCTGAGAGGGTGGAATATGGAGATATTGTGGGAAGCTTGAGAAGGAAAAAAAAAGGAACAGCCACTGTGGTGAATAGAATATAAAACCAATTAGAAAGGACCAGGAAAAAATGATCTTGATAACTCAAGATAACTCCCATAGGTTCAATGATCATCTCTATGCAAATAATTCTTAGATCCATACATCCATCCAGACCTAGTCTCTCTTCTGAACTCCAGACCTGCATCACCAGCTATCTCTCTCAATCCAATTAGATAGTCTATAGTTATCTCAAACTTAACATGTCTAAAATAGAACTAATTGTTTTCTGTGACATCTATATTCAGAGAGAGAACTATGGAGATTGAATGTGCATTGAAGCATAGTATTTTCACTTTTTACTTATTTCTCATTGTTTTCTCCTATTTGGTCTGATTTTTTCTAGAAAAACATGACAAATATGGAAATATATTTGAAAAGATTGCACATATTCAATTTATATCAGATTGCTTGCTGTATTGGAAAGGAGGGAGGTAAGGGAGGTGTGGAGAAAAATTTGGAATGTAAAGTTTTATAAAAATGAATGTTGAAAACAATCTTTCCATGTATTAGGAAAAATAAGATAATTTTGAGGGGAAAAAAGGAAGGAGCAAAAGGATTGTCATGTTACAGTAAGAGCCTAATTAAAGTTAGATAATGTAAGTTTATAGTGATCCAGTCAGCACAATTTTGTAACATCTGCTAATTCCATGAGCAGCACAAGTGTAAGGGCAAAAGAGGTGGATAATAGGGTGATTCAGGGTTGGAGTTTGGTAAAGCATGAGAGAACAAGGGAACAAGTGATTGAAGAGCAGAAGATTGTGTGGAGTTCATATGATTTATAAGGGGGTTGAGATTGAGAAAAGAAAAAAGTATAGCTAGAACAAGGATGGTTGCTTGGAAAAATGCTGAAGGCTTAAAAGACTGGAGGTCAGAGTGAGAATGATGAATGTGTTTGAACATGACTAATATGGAAATTTGTTTTAAAATGATTGTACATAAAAGTGACTGTTGAAAACTATCTTTACATGAAATTGGATAAAATAAAATGCTATTAAGTGAAAAAAAAAAAGAATGGGCTTTTAAAGATTATAATTAGATTATTAGACATTGGTTCAGGACTTCCCAATATGGCATGCCATGCCCTCATCAAAGATAATGCTTTGCTCTATGAGCAAAGCAGAATTGAAGTAGCACAAAAGAAATGCGAGATGCAGAATTTAGAGAATCCACCCCAAGTTTTCAAATGGACTGTTCGTGTCCAATCTGTGGTAGACCATTTCCAAGTTCATGTTGGTCTGATCGACCATACTGTAGTCTGACTCCAACAAGAACAAAGGACAACCACCAATGAAGGATCATAACTGTTAGACTAAGTTTTGGGAGTTCCTAAACTTGGGAGAAGAATGTCTGTAAGTGATGGCAAGATCAAATAGAAGACTATTACTATGGTCAGAGATGTAGATGAAGTAAAGTAGAAGAGTAGTTCCTGATAATTGTGGGGCTAGGAAGTTATCTGAGGAAACATCAGCACATATGATGAGCATAGTAGTCGGAGTGGAGAGGAACATGAAAAATCTGCACTGAACTCATTGGGAATGAGGAAAAAATATATTGCATGTAAATAAGGGAAATGTAAATTTTATTTATTTTTTTTAATCATATTATTTATTTATTTATTTTAAATAACTTTTTATTGACAGAACCCATGCCAGGGTAATTTTTTACAACATCATCCCTTGCACTCACTTCTGTTCCGATTTTTCCCCTCCTTCCCTCCACCCTTTCCCCCAGATGGCAAGCAGTCCTATACATGTTAAATAGATTACAGTAGATCTTGGATACAATATATGTGTGCAGAACTGAACAGTTTTCTTGTTGCTCAAGGAGAATTGGATTTAAAAGGTATAAATAACCTGGGAAGAAGAACAAAAATGCAAGCAGTTTACATTCATTTCCTAGTGTACTTTCTTTGGGTGTAGCTGCTTCTGTCCATCCTTGATCAATTGAAACTAAGTTAGATCTTGTCTTTGTTGAAGAAATCCACTTTCATCAGAATACATCCTCATACAGTATCGCTGTTGGGGTATATAATGATTTCCTGGTTCTGCTCATTTCGCTCAGCATCAGTTCATGTAAGTCTCGCCAATCCTCTCTGTATTCGTCCTGCTGGTCATTTCTTACAGAACAATAATATTCTATAACATTCATATACCACAATTTATTCAACCATTCTCCAATTGATGGGCATCCATTCAGTTTCCAGCTTCTGGCCCCTACAAACAGGGCTGCCACAAACATTTTGGCACATACAGGTCCCTTTCCCTTCTTTAGTATCTCTTTGGGGTATAAGCCCAGTAGAGACACTGCTGGATCAAAGGGTATGCACAGTTTGATAACTTTTTGAGCATAGTTCCAAATTGCCCTCCAGAATGGCTGGATGTGTTCACAATTCCACCAACAATGTATCAGTGTCCCTGTTTTCCCACATCGCCTCCAACATTCTGCATTATCTTCCCTGTCATTCTGGCCAATCTGACAGGTGTATAGTGGTATCTCAGAGTTGTCTTAATTTGCAGGAAATGTAAATTTTTAAAAATTGGATAAAACCCACTAGGATCAAGATTGTGTAATAAATTTGGATGGAATGAAACTCCAATAAGAAGAAGTTGATGATTAATGGTGGAGAAAAAGAATGTGAAAGTGATAATAAAGAGCAAGGATATTCTCATTCCACTGAGAATAGTAAGGGGGTAAGTTTTGAGAAAAAGTAAAAGCAATACTAGAAAGGCAATGTCTTCCAGGGAGAATGATGTTTTACTGAATTTCAAAAGATACAAGAACTATGAGAGGAAAAGTCTAAAATGAGAGTGAGTTTCTTAATTGTTGTGTAGGAATTCCAGAGAACACAGTAGAACAGAAGGGCAGATTTGTGGCAGAACATTGGTGACACAGGGTTAATGTGGATGGGAGAGAGGAGCAGATACGAATTGAGAAAGAGAGCTTGTTCTTTGGCAGTCAGAGGTTCAATATCATGTGTTTGGGGAAAGTAAGAAAAAATGGAAATAGGCCAACCCCTGGGCAATAAGTCCAGGGTTCATATCAGGTAGATGGTAGAAACTCTGCTCATGAAAGTAGATGGTCTGAACAGGATGATTTCAGAAAGGCCTGGAGAGACTTACATGAACTGATGCTGAATGAAGTGAGCAGGACCAAGAGATCATTGCACACGGCAACCGCAAGACTATGTGAGGATCAGTTCTGATGGACATGGCTCTCTTCAACAATGACATGATTCAAACCAGTTCCAATTATTCAGTAAAGAAGAGAGCTTTCTATACCCAGAGAGAGAACTGTGGGAACTGAGTGTGGATCACAACATAGCATTTTCACTCTGTTATTGTTTGCTTGTGTTTTTGTTTTCTTTCTAAGGTTTTTTTTTTCTTTCTTTCTAGATCCAATTTTTCTTCTGCAGCAAGATAACCATATAAATATGTATACATATATTGAATTTAACACATATGTTAACAAATTTAACATATATTGGATTACCTGCCATCTAGGAGAGGGAGTGGGGGGGAGGAGGGGAAAAGCTGGAATAGAAAGTTTTGCAAGGGTCAATGTTGAAAAATTACCCATGCATATGTTTTGTAAATAAAAAACTATAATAATAATAATAATAAAAAGAAAGAAAGTAGATGATCTGAAAGTCCAAGATCTTTTTATGGCCTTAGCCCTCAATATTTCATCAAAGATCTCTCAGAGATAGAAGCAGAAAGAGACAGAGACAGAGATAGAGATAGAGACAGAAAAAGAGAGAGAGAGAGAGAGTCAGAAACAGAGGGAAGGGAAGGACATAGATAGACAAAGACAGAGACAGAAACAAAGACAAATAAAGAGAGAAGAAAGCAGAGAGAAAGAAGAGACGAAAAAGAGGGAAAGAGAAGCCTAAAGAAGAGTCCAGAGAGAAACAAAAGATAAGACATAAACAGGGTAGAACAGTGGGAAAAGCACAAGTTTTGGAGTCAGAGGCCCCAAGTTTTAATTTGGCATCTGTCATTTTTTAGCTGTGATTCTGTGAAAAATGTTTTACCTTTTTATACTATAAAATCTATAAAATGAGAGGCTCAGAATAAATGATTTCTAAAATCCCTTTCAATTCTGTATCGATGAGCCTGTGATTTCAGTAGGTGGAGCTTTCTCCCATGATTGAAGGAGATGGTCCATTGCATACACTGACAAAAACATGAGCACTGCTGTGAAGGGAGTAACAATGTTTACTGAATTCTATTAGGTCACTAGAATGGGCCTTTTATGGAGGAATGGGGAGAATCATGGTTCACAAAGCACTGTAAGTACACAATTGCCCCAGAAACCTCTTCTGGATTCTATCTTGTTCCTCTATCATTTATTTGCTGTCTGGAAAACTCCTTTCCGTAAATTCTTTTATTACAATAGAATAATCCGTTGTTCCTGAAATACTAAGATTTTTGAGGCGGACACCTTCAACCAGTTCTATTCAATGAACATTTATTAAGCATTAACAATACATGACACTGTATAGGATCCTGGAGATATAAAGATAATTATCACCCAGACTTGCTCTTCATCTAATAGGGAGAATGTTATGTATATCAATAGCTAGGAAACGGACAACCCAAGGAAGTTGCATCATTATTGGTAGAAGGAACATTGGATTTTTAAGTCAGAAAATTTAAGTTTGATTCCTGGCTGGATCACTTGCTACTTGCAGGGCCTTAAGCAAATCTCTTGGGGACTCTTTTTTCTCGTTTGCAAAATGAGGGAGAGGGGGGCGAATTAAATTTTTTCCACTTGTGACTCCTTTTACTCCAAGAAATTTTTATGTGAATCCAGGTACCTAAAATAGGCATACAAATCAAACATTTACTGATAATAAATCATAAATTTATTTTAAAGCATATTTCTTCAGTATACATATAATTTTACCATTTATTAAAGACAAAAGCATTTGCATATTAATGAAATGGATGTGCTTGTTTATTTTTACAAAAAAAAAATTAAATCTTGGCAGAATATTTGATACAGCAGCACTCAGAGCATTCAGAAACCTTTTATTGTTTCAAAATTTTTTGTGACCCACAGTTTGAGAAATTTTGAAGTACATGATTTTTCACATCTCTTCAAGCTTTAAATCCTATGGTTAAGTGCAATGAAGAGACAAGGGAGTATACTACCACATATCTGAGGAGAGGATCATTTCAGGATAGTTTCAGGATCCTTGGGCTGCAATGATAGGAAAAGATTCATAGAAGAAATAATCTCAGAGTTGAGCCCTTACAGTTCTCCTACAGCTTTGCAATTCACAAAATATTTTCTTTGTTTATGGTTAGGTTGGATTCTCAATCCTTTGGAAAACTTCATCTTCAATTTTAAGGGAAGTTGGCTGCAGAAAAGACAATATGTAGGTATCCTAGTTACTAGAGGGGGAATATAAAATCAAAATCTTGTGAATTTTCAGGTTAAAAACATAATTCAACAAGTATTTATTAAACACTTACTATGTCCAGGCACAATGTTAGTTGCTAGGGACACAAAAGTGAAAGAGAGAGCTCCTGCTCAGAAGGAGCTTATATTTTACTGAAAAGGAGCAACACATTCACAGATAAGTAAATTAAAATGCACATATTTAATTTTATTTTATCTGGACTTTTGATTTCATCAATTCAGGGAAATCCTGGCAAAGAACTTTTACCTTCATTAAGAAGGTAAATTGGAAATTTCTATGCAATTTTCGGTCATAGAGTTCCCGGGTCACTAAGAGATATTCAACTTGCCCACTGCCATAATGAACATTTATCCAAATTTTTCCTGGCTCTAAGGCCAACTCAGTATCTACTTCACTAGCTAACCTTTCACACACTCAATGAAAAGTAATTGTATTTAAGGGGAAAACATTAAAACCTGGGTGGATCAAGAAAGGGCTACTATAGTAGATTACTACTAGAGGTAGAAAAACTTGAAAGTCTTCAGGCTGAGTTAAAGAAAAAGTGTCAACAATCAAGGGAAAAGATACAAATTAACCAAATAATTGTAATTTTCATCTATCCCTACCCCCACTTTCAAATCACATTCTTCACAGACAGTCTCTTAAAACTTCCTCCTACCTATGTTTGTACTGATGTGTTGGCTGACTTCAACATTCATGTGGGACAATGAAAACTCTCCTGTTGTGGCTAGGAGACTTCATAGAGTTCTCTGCAATAACATGTGTGATGATCTTTAGCAATCACTGCAATTAGGGGGTTGCCAAACTGGAAGTATCACCTTGCAAAAGAAAAAAAAAAAAAAAAATACCAGAAATTCAGAACCAACTACCCTCTGGAAGGAAAACAGTTGTAATTAGCTCTACTTTAGATGGCAAGATATTTCTTCAAGGAATTTTAAACAGGTTCTGTTTTGTTTTCATGCCAATCTTCAGTTTCCATCACAAGCTTTAAGAGAGTCAGGTGACACACCATGGCATCTTCTAGTGGAATCTTAAGTCTTTGTTGCTAACTTTTAGGACAAATAGCCAAGCTGGCAGTATATTAGGACATGGACCCCTTAATGGTGGAACAATTGACTTTTCAAGTAGGTAACTTCTCAAGTTTCACTGTGAGAACCAATTTTCTCAAGTGGAACTTAATTGCTACCCTTAAATTAGCAAAACATGCATGGTGAGGACTTAATATCTCCAATCACTTGTGAGGGCCACTGGGCTTTTTGAATGAGCCAAATTTTATTGACTGAGATTACCACCCAATGACCTAAATAAGGTGTATGGGACTATTGCCTCTCAGCTTCTGTGGCCAAAATGGAATTCATCTTCTGGTTCATAAGGTCAAATATTGTTCCAGTGCTTAGATAGGGCTCTCTGAGGTTTCTTTCACAAGAAAAAAGCCTGATGCATCAAGGTCAAATTGTGAGTACATTCATAAGGAGAAACAGAAAAATTGAAACATTTATCCAGATAGTTATTTTAAAACAACTCTACCACAGCCTCATTTTGATATTACCTCTAAAAATCTATAATGTTTTAATATGTCCACTTTTAACAAAGGGAAAATTAGCACAGGTGGGTAATAGCTGAACAACTTATATAATCTGAATGTAATAAAATATTATCATACAGTAAGAGATAAAGAGAAACCTGGGAAGACTTATACGAATCAAGAGAATGAAATGAGCAGAACCAGAAGAACCATTTGAATAATTATAACACGGTAAAGGAAAAAAATAGCTAACATTTATGTAGCACTTTAAGGTTTTCAAAGTTATGTTAGTCAATTTGATCCTCACAACAATTTTGGGAAGTAAAAAGTAGATGCTATTATTATTTCCATTTTTCAGATGAGGAAACTAAGTCACAAAGACTTGTGCCTAGGATCATGTAGCCAGTTAGTGTCTGAGGTATAATTAGAACTCAAATCTTCTTGACTTGGGAGTTCTATACTCTATCCATGGTGCCACCTAGCTGCCTTAAAAATAATCAAGAAAGAATTAAGAATGCTGATCAATACAATGACCAACCATAACTCCAGAAGAGGGATGATGAAGTAAACTATCCACCTCCTGATAGATGATGGAATAAATATGCAAATTGAGACACACATTATTAGACACTACCAATGTGTGGATTTATTTTACTTGATTGTGTTTATTTATTATAAAAATTTTGTTTGTTTTGTTTTGTTTTTCCAAAGTGTTTCACCATATTGTTTTACCCAAAATAAAAGTTAAAGAAAAAAAGATGGTCACTGAAGCACTAAAAAAGAACTGAGGGAACTTTAGAATGGGATATAAACAAGAAGGATGTGTTTGAAATAGCATGTTAAATTTATTATATTATTATTTCTATCCCTTTCATATAATTATACATAATTATTTATATTCTTTTAAAAATCAAACTGTAAATAATACATGTTTTTGGTTTCATATACAATCTACTTTTTCTGCTCTGTTTTGTATGTGGAAATACTCGAGTTTTTTTGATGTTTGTCAAGCATAGAATTTAAAAGAAAGGAAATTTTTAAAAAGGGAAAATAAATGATGAAAGGGACAAATTCAAAGAAACTTAGGAAGACTTGTATGAACTATTGCTGAGTAAAGTGAAAACAAGCAGGAGAATAATTTATACAATGACTATAACATTGTAAAGAAAAACAACTTTAAAAGACTTAAGAACTATGACTAATTGTGACTAATCATGACTCCAGATGATGAAGCACGCTAACACACCTCTTGACAGAGTGGTGTTGGTCTAGAGACGTAGAATGAAAAATACATTTTCTGACATGGCCAATTTGTGGAAGGAAGGAATTGTGGAAGGAAGGAAGGAAAGAAGGAAGGAAGGAAGGAAGGAAGGAAGGAAGGAAGGAAGGAAGGAAGGAAGGAAGAGAGGGAGGGAGGGAGGGAGGGAGGGAAGGAGGGAAGGAGGGAGGGAAGAAGGAAGGGACAAAGAGAAAAATAACTTATAGCACCCTATCTAAACTTTCCATCTCAAAATCTACTTATACTGGCAATAAGGTCCCAATAGGGCAGATAACTATTTCTCCCCTTAGAGCCCTTGAAAACATATGGATTCTAATACTTTCATTCCTAAACCCCAATCTAATATGATCCCCCAATATCAATTAATCAGTTATAGAATTACCTTTTTAAATTAAATTTTTTAAATTATCAAGCATTTTTTCTTCTTACTTACCTTAATGAGTATAGAAAAAGAAAACATGATAAATATGCATAATCAAGAGGCAAAAATATCTATATTGGCCATATCCAAAAATGTGTGTTAGAACAGTGTTTAGCACACAGATTCTTGACTTGACTTACTCATTCTACATACATAATACATCACCTCTCTATCAGCAAATTGGTAGTATTCATCAGCAGTCCTATGGAACCATAATTTGCTACTGCATTGATCAGTATTCTTATAACTTTCAAAATTGTCCATTTTTATAATGTTGCTATAGTATAATTTTTCTTGGTTTCTGCTCACTTTACTTTGCCTGAGTTCATACAAGTCTTTTTAATCATTTCTAATAAAAATTGTTCATTTTATCTTCTGTGATTTTCTTTATCACTTTATTTGATTATGGACTATTTTCCTATCTATAAATTCAAAAAGTAATTTCTTCATTACTCTTCTCATTTGTGTATGCAGTGACCTTTTATGTCTAGTTTGTATGCATTGGGAGTTTGTCTTGGCAAGCTATGGATCCAAACTTAATTTCTGCCAGCCTGCTTTCGAGATTTCAGGAGTGTTTCCTCAAATAATTAATTTTTATCATGTTATCCAGGTATTTGGGTTTGTTGAATCTAAGCTATTAAGATCATTTGCATTTGTATATTGTATACCTAATCTGTTCCATGGATTGATTCTATTTTTTAACTAATACCAAATTGTTTTGATGATTACTGCTTTGTAGTATAATTTGAGGTCTAGTTCTGCTAGGTTTCCTTCTTTCTCACTTTTTTCATTATTGCTCTTGAGATTCTTGACTTTTTGTTCCTTCGTATAAATCTAAATTTTCCTAGCTCTTTAGAGTAATCCTTTGGTAATTTGATTGGTGTGGAACTGATTAAATAAGAAATTTAGGTAGTGTTGTCATTTTTATTATATTGGTTCAGTTTACTTCTAAGAGATTAAAAGTCCTCCACTTATTTAAACCTGTTTTTATTTGCATAGTGTTTTGTAACTGTATTTATATAACTCCTAAGTGTACCTAAACTCCCAAGTATTTTATACATTCTCTAGTTTTTTTCAAATAGAATTTCTCTATCTCTTCTTCCTGAGTTCTGTTGGTAATATACATATAATTCATGTGGATTTATTTTATATCCTGTAATTTTGCCAAAGTTTTTGCTTCAATTAATTTCTAAGTATACCATCATACTATCTAGAAAAGATATTTTGTTTTTTGTTTGCCTATGCTTACTCCCTCAGTTTTTTGTTTTCCTTGCCTTATTTCTATGGCTAACATTTCTAGCATTGTATTAATTAGTAGTAATAATAATTGACATCTTTACTTTACCCTTCATCATATTTGAAAGATCACTAGTTTATTCTTTCTATAGATAATCTTGGCTTTTCATTTACAGTACATATTTTTTACCACGATAAGAGTGGTTTATATGTTTTTTAAAATAAAAATCAGTATTATATCTTATCAAAAGCTTATTCTGTCTACTTATGTAATCATATGATTTTTGTTGTTCTTGCAAGCAATATGGTCAATTATATTTATACTTTTTCTAATATTGAACCCAAACTTGTATTCCTTTTTTTTTTTTAATTTTGCTGTACAAAAAGAATCAGACTCTGTAATATTGTACAATTAGCTGTGAAGGAAATCAAAAATGCAGGTGGGCAAAAATATAGGGATTGGGAATTCAATGTAATGGTTCTTAGTCATCTCCCAGAGTTCTTTCACTGGGTGTAGTGGTTCAGTTCATTACTGCTCCATTGGAACTGATTTGGTTCATCTTGTTGCTGAACATGGCCAGGTCCATCAGAATTGGTCATCATACAGTATTGTTGTTGAAGTATATAATGATGGCCTGGCCCTGCTTGTTTCACTCAGCATCAGTTCATGTAAGTCTCTTCAGGCCTCTCTGAAATCATCCTGTTGGTCATTTCTTACAGAACAATAATATTCCATAATATTCATATACCACAATTTACCCAACCATTCTCCAACTGATGGGCATCCACTCAGTTTCCAGTTTCTAGCCACTACAAACAGGGCTCCCATAAACATTCTTGCACATACAGGTCCCTTTCCCTTCTTTGATCTCTTTGGGATATAAGCCCAGTAGTAACACTGCTGGATCAAAGGGTATGCACAGTTTGATAACTTTTTGAGCATACTTCCAAATTGCTCTCCAGAATGGCTGGATGTATTCACAATTCCACCAACAATGTATCAGTGTCCCTGTTTTCCCACATCCCCTCCAACATTCTGCATTATCTTTCCCTGTCATTCTAGCCAAGCTGACAGGTGTGTAGTGGTATCTCAAGAGTTGTCTTAATTTGCATTTCTCTGATTAATAATGACTTGGAGTATCTTTTCATATGGCTAGAAATAGTTTCAATTTCTTCATCTGAGAATTGTCTGTTCATATCCTTTGACCATTTATTAATTGGAGAATGGCTTGATTTCTTATAAATTAGAGTCAATTCTCTATATATTTTGGAAATGAATCCTTTATCAGAACCTTTGACTGTAAAAATATTTTCCCAGTTTATTGCTTTTCTTCTAATCTTGTCTGCATTAGTTTTGTTTGTATAAAAACTTTTCAGTTTGGAACCAAACTTGTCTTCCTGGCATAAATCCAGCTAGTCGTAGTGTATAATCTTTATGATATGTTGCTCTAGCCTTTCTACTAATATTTTGTTTAAAATTAGGCACACTATACCATAATTTTCTTTCTCTGTTTCATCTCTCCCTGGTTTAATTATATCATAGAAGGAATTTGCAAAAAGTTTATCTAATGTTGGAACTGATTCTCCTTTGAATGCCTGATAGTGTTTGCTTGTAATCAATCTGTTGTCAAGATTTATTTCCCCACCCCACTCCCATCCCCTCTGAGAATTTATGATGTGTTTCATTTCTTTTTCTAAGATGAAGATGTCTAAATTCTCTATGCCTTGTTCTGTTACTCTGAATATTTTATATTTTTCTAAAAGCTTATCAATTTCATTTAAGTTGTTAGTACAATAATGATGGCACATAATTGAGCAAAATGGTTTCTAACAATATCTTTCACTTTTCATTTTTAATAAATTCTTTTTCATTTTTGATATTAGTGATTTTGTCTTTTTTATTAAAAAATCAAATTAGCTAATGGTTTATGTATTTTATCATTTGTTTCATAAAAGTCAGTACCCAATTTTTATTAGTTCTATGCTTTTTGCTTTCAATTTTGTTAATCTTCATTTAACTTTCTTTTCACTCTCTTCTTAATTCCTTATACTCTGTCTTCTGACCTTATCATTTGAGCAAAACATTCTCTCTAAATGATCTCTCTACTAATGATCTCTTAGTTGACAAATCCAATGGCTTTTTTTCAATTTTCATTCTGTTTGATCCCTCTGCAGATTTTTAACAATATTGATCATCCTCCCCTCCTTTATACTCTCTTTTCTCTGTTTTCAGGACACCTCCATTTCCTGTTTCTCTTCCTTCTCAGTCTCCTTTGCTAGGTACTTTTCCAAATTGGAAGCTTTAATTTTAAGTGTCCCTCACAGTTCTGTCCTTAGCCCTCTTTCTCCACCTTTCTTCACTGGGTGATTTCATTAGCTCCCATGGATTTAATGATCATCTCTAGGCTGATGATCCTCAAATCTACTTATCCTGCCCTGACCTACAATCTTGAATCTATAATTGCCTTTCAGACATCTCAAAGTGGATGTATAATAGACATCTTAACCTAAATATGCCCTGAAACAGAACTTATAATCCCCCCCTCCACCTGCCCTTTACTGTAAAGGGCAACACCGTTTTCCCAGTCCCTCAGAGTTACAGTCATCCCCAACTCCTCACCATCTCTAGTCTCCCATGTCCAAGGCCTGTCAATATTTCCCAGATGCCTCTTTCTCTGACAGGCCCTCATCACTTTACACCTTGACTGGTGGTCTTTCTGCCTCTTCATTTCAATCCATCCTCCATTCAGTCCCCCAAAGTGACTTTCCCACAGTACAGGTCTGACCAACCATGTCCAGTAGCTCCCTAAAACTTCCAGGATCAAATATAAAATCTCTGGTCTTCAGTCCATCAACTGGCCTCCTGGTCACTTCAGAAGGAGATACTCTATCTTTCAGCTGCAAGCATTTTCTTTCCCCCATCAATGACACTTAATCACCTTCCTTCAAGTCCAAACTGAAATACTATCTTTTACAGAGAGACTTTTTAATCCCTCTTAATCCTAGTGACTTTTTCTCTATTAATCATTTCTTATGTGTCCTCTTTGTAGTTTGCTCTGTCTATATTTGTTTGCATGCTATCTTTCCCATTAGGATTGTACATTCCTTGAGAAAAGAGACCATCTTTTCCCTTGCTTTGTTTCTCCAGTACGTAACACAGTACCTGGCACACAGTAGGCACTTAAATGTTTACTAATTGACTGACCTTTGGTTTTCAGCCTGCCTCTTCTCTACATGGCATTTCACAGTATCCCCTTCACTGGAAAGCTGCCAGGGGAGAGAGCAAAAGATATAGAGGCTCTGGGAGCTTGCTTCTGGCCATGTTTAATGAAGAAATTTTCCCCCTTTTTGGAGCATGCATTAAGTATGTTCCAGCTGTTGCTCATTGGCAATGATGATGAATAACCCTTAAATTGAATGTTGACCTTCATTGGAACAAATTCTACTTGACCTTGGTTTCACCAGATGGCCAAAGGAGTCCGCAACAGAAAAAGAGTTAAGAGCTTCTAATGTTCCCTTTTGCCTAGGTCTGAGTGGGAAGACACAGGCATCATCACGATAAGGAGGCACCTTCTCAACTATTTTCAAATTAAGTGTTTTTGGAAGCTGCATTAAAACACTTTCAGGCCTGCAAGAAGTCATTTTAGATGACTGACACAGTTACTGGAGTATTTCCCCAGAGGCAAAATGATTTTTTCAGCTTCTAAAGCTACATCATTTATAATTGCTTAATAACTTGGGTACTGACAAAATCTGGTTCAATATCACAAATTTGTAGACATTTTAAAAACTTGACTTTTTTCCCCTTTTTCTCATATTAATTAATCACAACAATAACAATGTGGCAGCAGTTTTAATATAGTGTGGTCCAGAGGAACACATGCTGGCTCTGGAATTGAAGATCTGGTTTCAAATTCCAGCTCTGCTATTGACATCCTGTTTGATCCTGAGCAAGTCTTCCCGTCTCTTGAATATCATGGAAATCACAAGGATCTTGTTTTTTTCTCCTAAAACTGTTGCTTACCTAGCAAAACTTGCCTCAAGTTTACCTTTTACCTGAGAAGCAAAGATGCTTATTTTTATTTCTGTTATTTCCTGAATGAGATATGGTTTTAGAAAGAATTTGAGAAAAGAATTCTGGTATTTTGTATGTGTGTTAAAAGGAAATAATGGAAATAATGGTGACTAATGCTTAATCTTTATAAAATGCAGAAAAAATGTTCCTACATATAGTCAGAAGGACTGCTGTAATATAAATCCTAGGATGATAAAGACTAATATCTGTAAAATGCTTTGCAAACCTCAAAGTGCTACTAAATGTTAGTTATTATTTTTATTACTACTGCTCCTTTAGTTAAAGCTCCTAGATTTGAAAATGATTCATTTGGAATTTGTAATTGTTTGGTCAGAGCAGACTTGAAGTTCACCTTTTCATTGTATATAAAGAAAGAATTGCTAAGTAAATTAATAGTTTATTTAAGAATATTAAGAGTCAGCATGCCATAATGGATAAAAAGTTGGCCTTGAAGATAGATAAACATGGATGTAAGCCTTCCTCTGACAAAAACGCCAGGCAAATCATTTTGCCTCTTGATGTACCAACCAACTTTCTAAGATTATAAATTGAAAAACAATTGCTGAAATGCACGGAGGACTTTTCTACTTATAGTAATGAAATCAAAGCTCTATGTATACAAATTCCTTCCTGGAGGCATCAAAGTGCACACACAAACACATATATGTTAATTACAAACACTATTATTATTAGTTAAACCTGTTCTTATAGGAGTCCTTATCATGGAGCTTTTCATTAATCTAGTTCTAGTTGTTTTATATATTGGGAAGTAATAAAATTTTATTTTTAAACTGTCATTCAAAATTTTCACAAATGCAAACTGACAGTTGGGAGAAAATTATTAGATATTTGCTATGCTTTTTTTTTTTTACTTACCAAATTGTTCCTCCTAGTGCATGTATTATTGTGATCATGAAATGTTCTTGCTGTAATTGAACATTTTACAAAATGTGCTGTCTAATAATTTGTCAAGAAAAACAAGTCAACAATATAATATAGAAAAGAAGATCTCAAAAAGATGGCTATGTTTTTGAAAGTTATTCTGAAAGGAGAATAATGTTAATAATTATCTCGCAAAAAGACTTATTTTCCACTCTTAATAACCTCCATCAACTTGAATCTTGGAAAGTCATAATTGACACAAAAATGTGTTTGAGAAATCTAGGGACAATTAGCATACTGTTCAACAATCTGACAATGACCTTGACCTTAAGTGTATCTTGGCTTACTTTGTGAATGTTTTCTGAGGCTAGTGTTGACCCCATTCTCATATTATCCCTTTATTCACTTTGCTCCCACAAATTGTAACAAGATTAAGCTTTTGCTTATTTACCCAAGTGGCTATTGAAATACAGGTTTTGTCTTAGAGAAATAGAATCTTCAAGTAATCTTTGTTTTTTTTTTTCCCTACATTCAAATCCTTAGTTAGACTGTATTTGTTAATAAGAAGTTGCATAATAAATTCTTGCTGCTTATCAAACTTATCAAAATTATAGAGCAGAATTTTATAATCTGCAATACTTATGTAGGTCAGCAAAATCTTCAGTAAAGATACTATGCAACTGATTTTCATATATACCCTAGATAAACACTCCTGAAGGTTAGAAGAAGAAGGGAATAAAAACTTTGAAAGTTCCTTGACTATTTAATAGTGTAATAAAAAGTGCAGGTTTATTGCTCCTCCTGTAGAGAAGTTTGAAGTCATCTTTGATTAGGATGGCTACATCATGAGAGTTTCCTGGAGTTGTGAGTTCAAATTTAGCACCAGACACTTACTAGCTATATGATCCTACATAAGTCATTTATCCTCTGTCTCAGTTTCCTCAAATGTAAAATGGAGATGATAATACCAATTACTTTATAGTGTTGTGAGAACTGAATGAAATATTTGTAAAGCCTAGTACAAATGCTTATTCTCTTCTCTTGTTTCCTCTTCTATTTCTTCCCAGCATCGCTGGCAATATGCAATTCAAGCCAACATCCAGTATCTACTCTAATGAAAAAATAAGGCAGGAATCATAAATTAAATATCCAAGTATTTCATTGCCATCCTGGTGCACAGCACAGTACCTGGCACTCAGCAAAGGCTTAATAAATGCTTGGTGACTGTAGCTGCAAAATCTCTTAAAAGTGACATACTAGAGGGAAAGCTGGAAAAGGTTTAGAGCCTCTTCACTCAGCATTTTCGGAAATATCACCCTCAAAGGTGAGAGATGGTTTGGCTTCTGGGCCCTTGTCTTATGTTGTAATTTGAGTATTTCTGCCGGAGGCCTCATGTTTCCATCTTCTGTCAGCCAACTGTATCATGTTATTTCTTGGCTCTGCCTTCCAAAGCTCTTTGGTAGAGTCCAGAAATTCCCAAGCCCCCTGGCCATGCTATTCCATCTCTGCTCCTAATCCAGCTTGCCACCACAAGTTAAATCCCACTCACTGCTGCCATTCTTCACCTACAAAATTGCTCTTTGTGGAGGCTCTTGTCTCCCCCTTCTATTTTTTGACACTGCTCTTGGTATTTCATAGAAATGACATTGCATTTTGCCTTTGTTTGTTTGTTTTGCAAGGCAAAGGAGTTACTTGCCCAGGATCCTACAGCTAATAAGTATCTGAGGTCAAATTTGAATTCAGGTCTCCTGGCCAGCATTCTATCCACTGTACTACCCAGTTGCCTCCAAGGTTGGGGTTTTTGAAGAGTGAAAATACCTAAATTAACATATCTTAGGGCTAGTCAGTATTTGAGCTCTTAGCAGAATGATCTTTCCAGGAAGGCGTACAACGGGACTGCTCAGGAAACCAAGTCTTTTCCTGCCCTTACTTCCAGCTGGTTTCAGCTTCATCTCCAGCTGAAGGGAGCTTGCCTCCCACATGTTTAGCTCTTCTCAATGGACCTTCTGATGGCTAAAATAAACACTGACACCATATTCCATTTGCTATGCCAAATCCCACCATTCTAGTGCCAGGCCATGTTAATGACCTAGGAGCTCCAGTAAACCTCAGGAAAGCATGAGATGCAATCTTGGTGGGGTTGTGAAATCATCCATCATTCTGGAGAGCAATTGGAGCTATGCTCGAAAAGTTATCAAACTGTGACTACCCATTGACTCAGCAGCGTTACTACTGGGCTTATATCCCAAAGAGGTCTTTTTTTTCCCCCTAAAGCAATTGGGGTTAAGTGACTTGCCCAGGGTCACACAGCTAGGAAGTGTTAAGTGTCTGAAGTCACATTTGAACTCAGGTGTTCCTGACTTCAGGGCTGGTGCTCTATCCACTATGCCACTTAGCTGCCCCTCCCAAAGAGATCTTAAAGAAGGGAAAGGGACCAACATGTGCAAAAATGTTTATGACAGCCATTTTTGTAGTGGCAAAGAATTGGAAAATAAGTATATGCCCAACTGGGGAATGGCTGAATAAGTCATGGTATGTGAAAGTAATGGAATATTATTGTTCTTTAAAAAATGATGAAGAAGCTGATTTTAGAAAGGCCTGGACAAATTTACACGAATTGATGCTGAGTGAAGCAAACAGAACCAGGAAAACAATAGCAAGATTGTGAGATGATCAACTACGAAAGACTTGGTTTTTCTCAGCAGTTCAGTGATCCAAGGCAATCCCAATAAACTTTGGATGGAAAATGCCATTGGCATCCAGAGAAAGAACTATGGAGACTAAATGTAAATCAACACATGCTATGTTCACTTTTTTTTCCTTCTGTTTTTTTTCTTGAGGTTTCTTTCTTTTGTTCTGATTTTTCTCTCCCAACATAATTCATATGGAAATGTGTAAAAAAGGAATGTATGTATATAACTTGAAAAAATGTTTTACATGTAACTGGAGAAAATTTAAAAAGATCAAAAAATAAAAATATATTTAAAAGAAGTCATTAGAAACATTCATTGAAAGGGAAGAAATAAAAGTTGACAGTTTCTTTTGGCATTCTTACCATCAGGCTAACTTATTATCAAGTAGATTGATGGAGTACTATCACAACCATACGCAATATTAAAAATCATGTTGTTATTGTTCATCCTTCATTCTCAAAGAGGATTGGTGACAATGATGACCTTTCTTATTGACACACTAGAATGTTAGCAGTATAAAATAAAGCAAACTGGAATTACTGCAGTAGAAGTTTGTGTCTGCCTTTTCCTATCCTCTTCATTCTTTAAGGACTAGTTTCAAATTTTTAATTCTCCAAATACTCATTCATATTTTTATTCACTATTCTCTGAGCTTTTTCAGTACTTGCCTTTTGTACTCATGTTTAAAAATACAATTTTTAATTTTTGTTTAAAATCCTTGTTGAAAAAGACAAGTTCCCTCTCTAACATAAAGCATTTTATTTCTAAACCAAATCTATCAGCCAAAACTAATAAGAAGAGACTTCTAGGTTACATGACTAACAAGATGGAAGACTACATTTTCTCTAATCTTTATGACCTCTCCAAACTCTCCCAGAAAAGAATTATGCACAAGATGTAAAATAAATTTTAGCTGCTGTCCCAAGTTAAGATACCAATAATCTCATTGAAGTAACAACCTAAAGAATTAACAGCAGAGAAGGCCAATCCCTAAAATACTCAGTATCCCCTGTTCCTCTATACCCCATTTTCTGGTAGGGTAGCTTAATAGAACTCCCTGGCTTCTGCTCTGAGATCCACTCAGCAATTCTCATGCTGCTCTTGCAGTCTCAGCAAGAACTGTCCTCTGGTCCTGTCCTCACTCCATCATTCTGTGGCAACAAACAATAGAATTCAAGGTGTTCACTCTCCCCCAAACATACTTTTGTGGAGAACATGGAGGTATAAGAAGTCAGGAAGCTTCCTTTCCCTTGGATGACAGTTTCTGTATTGCTATAGTATTCATCCAGAAAACTAAAAAAGAAAAAATGAAGCAAGATGCTAATGAATACTTATCCAGTGGATCCATTAGGATGTCCAGCTAGTATTCAGCTGGGACTGGTTCTATCCCTTAAGAAATCACTTGAAATTGCATATATTTAACCTATATCAGATTACTTGCTGTCTTGGGGAGAGGGGAGATAAGACAAGGAGAGAGAAAAATTTGGAACACAAATTCTTACAAAAATGAATATTGAAAATTATCTTTACGTGTATTTAAAAAATAAAATGCTATTGAAAAAAATTTTTAAAGAAATCACTTGAGGCAAAGACCGAGAAACCCAGACATCTTTAAGGTTCAGTTCTCAAGGAACAACTATGAAAAAGGAAGAAATCAGAAAATAAACAAAATATTATAAAGAGAAAAAATAGAAATTATCAAAAATTTCAGGAGAAAAAAAGTTCATCTTAAAATTTTAAGCATAAGCAAATAGGTAACAAGGAAGATTTTAATACCAGAAGAGATATGGTCTCTAGGACTTCTAGATAAGTTCAAATGTATCTGAATAAATGTTGCCCAATAAAAGAGGAAATGATTCCATACAAGATGAAGTAGAAGATCCCGTGGCATCCCAAGAGATCAGGGAACTATAGCAAGATTTTCCTGAATAGTTTAAGAGGGAAATGAAAATTGTAAGACAAAATTTATGTAGAAATAATTGACAGAATAGGAAAACTTGACTCTATAGCAATGTCTCCTCAAAGAGAGGGTAACTGACTAGGAATGCAAATACATAGAAGTGAAATGCAATAAAAGTACAAGAGAAACAAGAAGTTATCATGTTAAAACGGTGTATAATCTCTATACAAACCAAACAGGCTGAGCTGAAAAGCAGAATGTACAGAGATACTTTAATGATCAAATTTCTCCCTGAAGAGCAAAACAAACAATAAATTCTGACCACCATAAAGCAATAAATAATATATCTGTCTAGATCTTGTAAACCCAGAAAACAAAGTACCAAGGGAAAGAATCCACAGATTGATGTTTTAGAATGCACAGGAAGGGAAGAGAATTAATTAAAGGGCTGAGAGAAAAAAAATCTTTTTTTACAAAAAGCACAAAAAAACTGAAAATAAAACAAGGCAATAAAGGGGAATTTTACTTAATGAGTTAATGAGAGAAAAGAAGAAGGGATGAATTAGATAAATAGATAAAAGAAATAAAGAGTTAAAAAGCAGGACTCTAAAATTAAGGGAAGGAGTGACCAAAAAAGGATAGGAATAAGATTTGGGGGTAAGGGGAAAAGAGAGAGTACATTTCACATATTTTCAGAATTTTTTTTTAAATTGATGTTTTCATTAATTTTTCCTTCTCTTCCTCTTATTTTTTATTTTAAAAAAATTATTTGTTTCATGCATATTCTTTGACCTAACAATGCCATTATTAGGCATAAATCCCAAAAGAGATTTTTTTTTTAAAGTTAAAGGACCTTTATAATCAAAAATATTTATAACAGCTCTCTTCTCAGGGCAAAAATTGGAAATTGAGGAGATGTCCATCAATCAGGGATTGACTAAATTGTGGCATGTGATTATGTCAGAATATTATTGCTCTGTGGGAAATGAGGAGCAGGACGCTCTCAGAAAAAAATCTGGAAAGTCCTCTATGAACTCAGAGTGAAATGTATTGTATACAAAGTAATAGAAATGTTCTGGGATGATCAACTGTAAATGACTTTGCTCTTCTCTGCAGTACAATGATCTATGATTACTCTGACGGACTTATAATAAAAAATCCTATCCGTACTCAGAGAAGGAACTAATTGTATCTGAATTCAGATTAAAGCCTTCTCTCTCTCTCTCTCCATATTATTTTTCTTGAAGGGTTTTTATTTTTTAGGGTGGGAGACCTATGTTTCCTTTTATAACATGACTTTTATGGAAATATTTTGCATAATTTCATATGTGGTTTTTTAATGGGGTTGGAGGTGGGGATAAAGGAGAGAATCTGGAACTCAAAAATTTTAAAAACAAATTTTAAAAAATATTATTTGTTATTTGACTAGTCTTCTAGGAAAGGAAAGTGGAGAAATTTTGTTGATACAAAAAAGTTATCAATAAAAATTTATATTAGAAGAGTAAAATTAATAAAGCAACTTTTGATAATTAAAACCTTCTCAAGGGAAGGAACCATTATTTATCTTAGTAATCCCCAGATAACTATCTTGCATATAGTGACATGCAAATTTTTTCTGAATTAATTAATGAAATGTAAAGCAAAATATCCAAGTACAAATGAGTTATCAAAAAGAAGAAACAGGCTAATATGTAAATAAGAACCTTCTGATTATGAAAAAGGCAGCCCCAGGGTCCTATACAAACTGTCAAAATTCTATTATATAATTCATTCAGCCATCCATAAAATATTTACCAATTGCTTAATTTTTAAGCATTAAAAAAAAAAAAGAAGACAGCAATAAGAAACCTTAGGAAAAAACTCCTTTTACTAATCCTCTTCCAATCGATCAATTAATAATTAGCAATTATTTACAGAATTACAAGTGTTGTAGTAGAGACCTGACTTGGGCCACTCTGATGTGATGATTTAAATTTGTGAATGGAATGAAATTAAACATTCCAAGACCATTTAAAATTTAACAAAAGATCGGATAGCATGGAAAAGACATTCAGCAAAAATACAGTATTGATTCTATTTAGCTGAGCTGCTCTGCCTCTATGTTGATATAACTGACTCCTCACTCCTCCTGTTCTGGCCTTTTATCGGAGGGCCTCCAAGAAGCAATGTCAACAATATTATCCTTAACCTCTTGGCCAGTTAAGGCTTCTGTGGCTATTTTAATACCTTTTAAAGAAAAATTACCCTGAGCCCCAGTAGAATAGGACTTTTATATATTGTTCCTAACACAGAGGACACAAAGAAAAAAGAGAAAATCCTTGCCTTTGAGGAGCTTACAATATGGTCAAAGAAATCAATATGTGTGTGTGAGGTAAAAAGATATTTATATATGTTAATATATTTACATATGTATATATTCATGTGTGTATATTTTGCATATAGATGTGTATGTATGTGTACACATTTTATATTTATGTATATATATGTATAATTCTATATTAATTACTATATGCATGCATATACATGCATGTATGCATATATATATGTGTGTATGTGTATATATATATATATATATATATATATACCCAAAATAGGTAAGATAATTTTGAGAAGAAAACATTTAGCAATTGGGAATGGGTAAGTCAGAAAAGCTTCATACTAAGGGTGGTACTCATATTGAGTCTAAGGGAAAAAAACAAGAGGTCTACTAGGTGGAGATGAGAGCTAGTGGATTTCTAGTACTGTGGAAAGTCAACACAAAGGCAAGAAGACTGGAGATAGAAGGCCCTGGATGATGGATAATAACAAGTAATGTTTGGCTGAGATAATAGAATTCTTGAAAGGAAGCAATATGTAATAAGGCTGGAAAGGTAGACTTAAGCCAAGTTGTAATGAGCTCTAAATTCTAGAGAAGTTTATATTTAATGCCAAAGGAAATAGAAAGCCAAAAGGGTTAATCTATTAGGGTTAGATTAGGGTTAGGGTATTTTAGGAAAATCACTTTGTCACCTAAGATGGCAAATGAATTGGGATTGGGGTTTGGGGGAACTAGGAACTAGGAAACCAAGCTACTAAAATAGTCTACTTGAGAGGGTAGGAAGACAGGAATTACAGCAGTAGCTGTGTGATAGAAAAGAAAACAGATGCGGAAGATGTTATGAAAGCATAAACAATAAAAACTGCCAAATGGCTTGATATACGGAATGAGTAAGGAGTCAGGAAAGAGTCGACAGTTGAATATACAGATCTGAAAATCATGAACACAGAGATGGTAATTAAATTTATGTGAGCTGATGAGGTTAGTAAGAGAGAGTGTATGAAGATGGCCTAGGACAGAACCTTAGAACACATCCTCAGTTAGAGAGCAAACATGAATGAAGATTCAGCAAGGGAGATAATAAAGTGGTCAGATGGAGAGCAACAACAGAGGAGAGAGTGGTTAACAGTGTCAAATGTTGCAGAGATCAAGAAGGATGAAGATTGAGAAAAGGCCAGTGGATTTAGCAATTAAAAGATTACTGCTAAATTAAGAAAGAGCAGTTTCAGCTGAGTGCTTAAAAAGGAAGCTAGATTACAAAGGGCTGAGAGGTGAGTGAAAGGAGACAAGGAGGAGATAAAGCACATAGACAACTTTTTCCAGTTCAGCAAAGAAAGAAAAAATAAAAGATGAGAATTTGTGTAAAGCATGTTATAAACCTCAAAGTTGTTGTTGTTGTTGTTAGAGAGAATAGTTGAGTCTGGGAAGAATTTTTTTTTTTTTGTTTTTGTTTTTTTAAGTGTGATGAGAGAGATGAAGATTAGGGAGAAAAAGAAATTATCATGGGGGTAATCTGCAGAGAAGGTGGTGGGGAATGAGATCAAGAGTATATAAAATTTCACCAAGGGTTAGCTTTGTTGAAGAAAGCAGATACCTCCTTATCACAGTCTTGAATAAAGAAGGAGAAAATAGAGAATCATGCCAAAAGATTGTGAGATAAGAAGGGAAGAAATCAAATACACAACAACAACATAAATAAGACACATTCTTTCCTATTCAGCATACTTTCCCACAGATGCCCATGCCACTGGTGGGAGAAGGAACACTTTGTGGGAAAGGTAATTAACAGATCAAACAATTTTTAGTAGTATTTTATTTTTTAACACTATGTATATAAAAAGTTTTCAATATTCATTTTTTTAAGATTTTGAGTTCAAATTTTTTCCCCTCCATTTCTCCAATTTCCTCTTCCCAAGAGGTGAACAATCTAAGTTATACATGCGCAATCATATAAACATATTTCTACATTAGTCATGTTGTGAAAGGAGAAACAAAACAAAGGGGAAGATAATTTAAAAAAACAAACAAAAAAAATAGTATCCTTGATCTGCATTTAGAATCCATAGTTCTTTCTCTGGATGTGGATAACATTTTCCAACATAAGTCTTTTGGAGTTCTCTTGGATCCTTATATTCCTGAGAAAAACCAAGTCAATCACAGTTGATTATTGCACAATGTTGTTACTGTGTACAGTGTTCAACTGGCTGTACTCACTTCACTCAGTATCACTTCATCTAATTTTTTCCAGGTTTTTTTGAAAGCTGTGGGCTGGTCATTTTTATAGCACAACAGTATTCTATTACATTTATACATCATAACTTATTCAGCCATTCTCCAACTGATTGGCATCCACTCGGTTTCCAGTTCTTTGCCACTACAAAAAGGGCTGCCACAAACATTTTGGCACATGTGGGTCTTTTCCCTTTTTTATGATCTCTTTGGGAAATAAGCCCAGTAGAAACACTGTTAGGTCAAAGGGTATGCACAGTGTGATAGCCCTTTGGGCATCATTCCAAATTGCTCTCCAGAATGGTTGAATCAATTCACAACTCTACCAACTGTTAAGGGACAGGTCAATTTTCTGAGAGCCTCCACAGCTGTGGATCATAGCATCTGAAGGATGCTGCAGGGCAGCCTTTGCTGTCACAGGTGTTACAGACTGGAAATGAGATAAATTGGAGGCAGAGGGAAGAGGAGGGAGGTCAGCCAACACAATGGCCTCTCAGTCGGAGAGATCAGAGAACAGCAACAGCCTCTCAGTCTCCTTGTATCATCCTCTCACAAGAGGAGATCCATTCTGAGTTGGATCTCCAGCAGCCACTATCAGGTAGCTCCTGTGTATTCCAATAACCAGCAAAGCATTGGTGTCCCAGATTTCCTACATCATCTCCAAAATTTATCATTTTCCCTTTAATGTCACTTTAGCCAATCTGGTAAGTGTAAGGTGGTGCCCCAGAGTTGTTTTAACTTGCATTTCTCTAACAGTGATTTAAGAGAATTTTTTCATATGATTATAAATAGCTTTAATTTCTTCATCTGAAAACTTCCTGTTTATATCCTGACCATTTATCAACTGGGGAATGACCTTTATTCTTATAAATTTGACTTAGATATCTCTACATTTGAGAAATGAAGACTTTATCAGAAATTCTGACTGTAAAAATGGTTTCCAATATTTCTACTTTCCTTTTAATCTTAGTTATATTGGTTTTAATAACCCAAACAATTTGTAATCCTAGGGTTATATCCCAAGTAGAATACCTCTCCACTACTTGTTGCTTTCCTGAAGAATTGTAGATTCTGAGTTGCTGTTGTCTGAGCTGCTAATGCTTGCTCCAACCTCTTGGCTGCTTTCTCCACTGTGCTACATTTATCTACAAGTTCTCCAGAAGAGAGTGCCCAGTTATAAAATAGCCTTGGGGCTTTTAATTTCTTTTGTGAGTATCCCCAGTAGCCTCTGGGATATTTTAGCTCTTTTGTGAATTAAATCTACAACTACACTGAACTAGAGTCTCTTAGTTAAAATCTACTTTTTGATTGCTTTTAACATTCCCTTTCAAAACCTCCCCCAGGCCTCCTGCTATTAAGGTTGAAGTGAATTAAAGTTATTTTACTTTGTATTATGCCGCAGGCAATCAACACTAGAGTCATGAAGATTAATCTGAAAGTTCACTTAGCAAGACCAAAAGTGACAATAGACAGAAATGGCAACTTTTGTATTAAGTTGTTTAAATTATGCTTGCATCACTGCTCTTCCTATACAAAAATCAAATATAATGAGAGCAAGGAAAGCTGTGTCATTTGAAGGATGGAGGAAGAGGCAATCATCCAGACTGATGAACATGTGGGGAAAGATTAGCAGATTTGGAGTGGAGATGACTTGATTTAGTAAAAAGACCTGCTCTAGAGATCAGGATAAGTAACGTTTGAAGTTATTCTGAGGTAACAAAGGTGCAAATAACTTATATTGCTGAACATGGTCTGCATCTGAAAGCCACCAATTCATGACAGGCTCATGCAGGTCAAAATCAGGAAGCATGAGGCACTGACAACCTGACAATTTTATAGAAATTCTTAAAAAGTCATGATATCAATAAAGGATGGCCTACCTTTCAGATCTGTGGAGAAGGAAGGAATTTGTGGCCAAAGAAGAACTAGAGCTTATTATGAAATACAAAGTGGATAATGTTGATTATGTTAAGTTTAAAAGTTTTTGTACAAACAAAACCAATGTGGGCATCCATAAAATTTCTAGAAGCCTAATTTCTAAATATATGGAGAATTGAATCAAATTTATAAAAAACACAAGCCATTCTTCAATTAATAAGTGATCAAAGGATATGAACAAACAATTTTCAGATGAAGAAATTAAAACCATTTCTAGTCATATAAAAAAATGCTTGAAATCACTATTGATCAGAGAAATGTAAATTAAGACAACTCTGAGATACCACTACACACTTCTCAGATTGGCTAAGATGACAGGAAAAGATAATAATAAATGTTGGAAGGAATGTGGGAAAACTGGGATACCAATACATTGTTGGTGGAATTGTGAATGCATCCAGCCATTCTGGGGAGCAATATGGAACTATGATCAAAGGGCTATCAAACTGTGCATACCCTTTAATCCAGTGTCTCTACTGGGTCTGTATCCCCAAAAAAATCAAAAGGGTAAAGGACCTATGTCTGCAAAAATGTTTGTAACAGCCCTTTTTGTAGTGGCAAGAAACTGGAAAGTAAATGAATGCTCATCAGTTAGAGAATGCCTGAATAAGTTATGGTATATGTATATTATGGAATATTATTATTCTATAGAAAATGATCAGCAAGATGATTTCACAGAGACCTGGAGAGAATGGCATGAACAGATGCTAAGTGAAATGAGCAGAAAACACTACTCATTATCATTATACATGGAGATCATTATACACAACAACAAGATTATGTGATAACCAATTCTGATGGACGTGGCTCTTTTTTAACAATGAGGTGATTCAGGCCAATTCCAATGGTCTTGTGATGGAGAGAGCCATTTGCATCCAGAGAGAAAACTGTGGGAACTGAGTGTGGATCACAACATAGTATTTCCACCTTTTTTGTTGTTCTTTGTTTGCTTTTTTTCCATTCTCATTTTTCTTTCTGATCTTATTTTTCTTGTGCAACATGATAATTGTGGAAATATGTATAGAAGAATTGCATGTTTAACATATTTTGGATTACTTACTGTATAAGGATGGGGATAGAGGAAGGGAGGGAGATAAAAATTGGAACAGGATTTTGTAAGGGTGATTGTTGAAAATTATCTTTACAAGGACAAAATAGTCAATAACTTTAATAATCTAGTGTTTGACAAACCCAAAGACCCCAGCTTTTGGAATAAGAACTTACTGTTTGACAAAAATTGCTGAAAAAATTGGAAATTAGTATGGCAGAAATTAGACATTGACCCACACACTGTACACCAAGATAAGGTCAAAATAGGTTCATGGCCTAGGCATAATGAGATTATAAATAAATGAGAATATTTTTCTAGGATAGTTTACCTCTCAGATCTGTGGAAGAGGAAGGAATTTATGACCAAAGAAGAACTAGAGATTGTGAAGACCACGTATTTTAAAATCAGCCAGAGTCAGGAATTCAGGTTAGGTGAAAATCGTCAGTCTTTATTCTCAGTGAAGAAAGATCGGAGGTGGAAGAGAATGGGCAATAGCAATGTGTGCAGTTGAGTCAAGAAGCTAGCTAGACCAGCAGCCACGTGACCAGCAGTTACAAGCATAGAACCCAGGCCAATCTCTCCCAGCCTCTCTTCCTGTCTCTCTGCTTCCACCCACCAAAATCATCATTTCCTATACAACACATCAGGACTTGCAGAGAGAATGGGCAGGGGCCATTCTTTATCCAAGCATATATATTAATAGAGCATAGTCCAATTACTATTTAGCCTCACGTACTTGGGACCTCAGTGCATCAACTCAAGCCTCAGCCCATTACAAGAGATCATTATTGATCACAAAATAGAAAATTTTGATTACACCAAATTGAAAAGTTTTTGTGCAAACAACTAATGCAGACAAGATTAGAAGGGAAGCAATAAACTGGGAAAACATTTTTACAATCAAAGGTTCTGATAAAGGCCTCATTTCCAAAATATATAGAAAACTGACTCTATAAGAAATCAAGCCATTCTTTAATTGATAAATGGTCAAAGAATATGAACAAACAATTCTCAGATGAAGAAACTGAAACTATTTCTAGCCATATGAAAAGATGCTCCAAGTCATTATTAATCAGAGAAATGCAAATTAAGACATTTCTGAGATACCACTACACACCTGTCAAATTGGCTAGAATGAGAGGGAAAGATAATGCGGAATGTTGGAGGGGATGTGGGAAAACTGGGACACTGATACATTGTTGGTGGAATTGTGAACACATCCAGCCATTCTGGAGAGCAATTTGGAACTATGCTCAAAAAGCTATCAAACTGTACATACCCTTTGACCCAGCAGTGTTACTACTGGGCTTATATCCCAAAAAGATCATAAAGAAGGGAAGGGGACCTGTATGTGCAAGAATGTTTGTGGCAGCCCTTCTTGTAGTGGCTAAAAACTGGAAACTGAGTGGATGTCCATCAATTGGAGAATGGCTGAATAAATTGTGGTATATAAATATTATGGAATATTACTGTTCTGTAAGAAATGACCAACAGGATGATTTCAGAAAGGCCTGAAGAGACTTACATGAACTGATGCTGAGTGAAATGAGCAGGACCAGGAGATCATTATATACTTCAACAACAATACTATATGATCATCTGATGGACCTGGCCATCCTCAGCAATGAGATGAACCAAATCAACTCCAATAGAGCAGTAATGAATTGAATCAGCTACACCCAACTCTGGGAAATGAGTATGAACCACTTCATAGAATTCCCAATCCCTCTATTTTTGTCCGCCTGCATTTTTGATTTTCTTCACAGATTAATTGTACACTATTTCAAAATCCGATTCTTTTTGTACAGCAAAATAACTGCATGGACATGTGTACATATATTGTATTTAACTTATACTTTAACATATTTAACATGTATTGGTCAATCTACCATCTGGGGGAGGGGATGGGGGGAAGGAGGAGAAAAGTTGGAACAAAAGGCTTTGCAATTGTCAATGCTGAAAAATTACCCATGCATATATCTTGTAAATAAAAAGCAAAAATTAAAAAATTAAATTAAAAATATAAAAAAAAGAAAAGAAAATTATCTTTGCATATACTTTGAAAATAAAAAAGTTATTTTAAAAAAAGAAAAGATAGATATGCATTAGACAATACATCAGATGGATTCAGGACTGGTTAAAAAAAAGTCATAGTATCAATGAGTATAACTGGCTGGCTGGTATAGGTACTTTTGGGAGCAGTTTAGTGATAGTTTTGAGGCCAGTGTGGGGTTAACTTCTTCCCTTAACTACACTGACTCTAATTTTATACTTCCTGTGGTGAGAAGGGAGCCCTGGTTTGGGCCATAGATGAATGGAAGTATATTTGTAATTATATCTACTATATCTAGGCAAAGCTTCTGGCAGTTCAGGAAGTGAGAAGTAATTTTTCTCTCCTCTTCTCTTTTCCTTTGCTTTCCCCTTTTCCTTTCTCATTCCCTTTTCTCCCTCTTTCCTTTTCTTCACTTTCCCTTTCTTTCCTCTTTTCTTTCCTTCTGTTCTCCTTCCTTTTTATGCTGATTCCTTTTCCCTTCCCTTCCATTTCCTCTTTCCTTTCCTTTCTTTCTACTTTTTAATCTTCTTTTCTTTCTCTTTCTTTCCCCTCAACTTTACAAAGCCAGCAAGGAAAAATGAGTGATATCCAGGACTGAAAAATTCACAATTACCTCTTCTGGCTTCCAGGGATTTAGTCTCATGTATCTGAGAAAAATGGACCCTGCCAGTTACTTTATCTAACATCTAGCATGCACAGGATTACAAGGTACCTATTCCCATTGAACAGGTCTATAAAATTCCCAAACTCACCAGAATAATTTTGGGACCTGAAATATTTGGGAGCTGGGAAGTTTAAACTTGAACATCAGGAACAAGTTAGGTTGATCATTGGGAAGTATTGAAAGATTTGGTAAGAACTAAAACTGAGGGTGGAAAGGGACTATATTTGTCCATGAAACCAGATGGGTGGTCTTCTACTTTAAGTAAATAAAAAGAATGAAAAGGAAGAGAGGGAAAAAGAAATCTCTTTGAGCTCCTAGAGAACTCTTCTATATCATTTAGTAGGGAACTGCATCCCCTTGTTGAGATAAGGAGTTCCCAAGGCCAGAGATATTCCTTCCCTTCCTCAACAACAAATTATAGTAGAAAGAGGGCTGGATTTGAGGCCAAAAGAACTGGGTTCAAATCCCATCCTATTACATGCCACATGTATGATTTTGGACAAGTCACAACCTATTTGAACCTCAGTTTCTTGCCTATAAAATTTGAAGATTGGACTATTCAAAGGTAGTATTTTGTTCTATCTCTGAATGAATGAATAAATGAATAAACATTTATTGGTTGTTGTCCTTTGTTCTAGAAGAAGACCAAAATGACATCGCTACAGTGAGTCAAATTACAGTGTGTCCCCCTATACCAAAATAAGGTTGAAGTGGTTCATGATTTATACATAAAAGGTAATACTATAAACAAATTAGTAGAGCAAGGGATAAATCTACCCGTCAAATCTGTGGAGAAGGGAGAAATATATGGCCAACGAAGAACTAGAGATCATTACAAAATGCAAAATGGACAACTTTGATTACATTCAATTAAAAAGGTTTTGCTTAAATAAAACCAATGCAGCCAAAATTAGAAGAGAAGCAAAAATCTGTGAAACAATTTTTACAACCAGTATTTCTGATAAAGGCCTCATTTTAAAAATATATATGCTTTGTAAATAAAAAGTTTTAATAAAAAAATAGGGAGAACTTAGTCAAGTTTACAAAAATACAAGTCATTCCCCAACTGGTAAATGGTCAAAGGATATGAATAGACAATTTTCAGATAAAATTAAAGCCATTCTAGTCATATGAAAAAATGCTTTAAATTACTATTGATTAAAGAAATGCAAATTAAGACAACTCTGAGGGACCACTTCATGCCTCTATAATTGGCTAAGATGACAGGAAAAGATAATGATAAATGCTGGAGAGGATATGGGGAACAGGGACACCAGGGCATTGTTGGTGGAATTATGAAATCATACAACTATTCTGGAGAGCAATTTGGAACTACACCCAAAGGATTATAAAACTGTGCATACTCTTTGATCCAGCAGTGGATCAAAGTGAATACTGGATCTGTATCCCAAACAAATCATAAAAGAGGGAAAAGGACTCACATGTACAAAAATGTTTGTGGTAACTTTTTTTGTAGTGGCAAAGAATTGAGTACTTGCCCCTCAGGTGGGGAATGGCTTAATAAATTATGGTATATGAATGGAATGGAATATTATTATTCTATAAGAAATGATGATCAGGCTGATTTCAGAAAAGTCTGGAAAGACTTACATGAACTAACACTAAGTAAAGTGAGCAGAATCAGGAGAACATTGTACACAATTAACAAGTTTATGTGATGATCAACTATGATGGACTTAATTCTTTTCATCAATGTGTGATACAAAACAATTCCAGGAGAGTTAAGATGGAAAATGCCATCTGCATCCAGAGAGAGATCTGAATGTGAGTTGAAGTTTAGTATTTTCACTTTTTTTGTTTATTTGTTTGCTTTTTCTTTCCCATGTTTTTTTCTCTTTTGATATGATTTCTTTTGTACAACATGACAAATCTGGAAATATATTTAAAAGGATTGCACATGCTTAACCTATATCAGGTTGCTGTTTGCTATCTTCGGAAGGGGGGAAGCAAAGAAGGGAAGGAGAAAAATTTGAAACACAAAGTCTTACAAAAATGAATGTTAATATATTGGATCACTTGCCAACTGGGGGAAGAGATAGGAGAAGGGAAGAAAAAAAAATAGAACACAAGGTTTTGTAGGGGTGAATGTCAAAAATTATCCACGTATATATTTTGAAAATAAAAAGATTTTATTAAAAAAGAAAGAAAAAGAAAAATGAAAAAAATGAATGTTGAAAACTATCTTTACATGTATTTGGAAAAATAAAATATTGAGGGGGAAAAAAACTCTACAAACCACAAAAAAAGCTACAGTATATCTGATTCTGACTGCTCAGATCAATGTGAGCTTGGAATCCTCTGTCACAGGTGAAGGACAAATAGTCCATATGAACATTTGGATGAATTCTCTAACTGCACATCCCACATTTCTTCTGAATTACTTCAATCTACTTTGCTCATAGAGCAAAACACTTTCTCTGATGAGGGCAAGCCATGCTGGGTGGTCCTGTGCCAGTATCTCCCATACCATGCAATCAGTTCTAAAGTTCTTAAGGGAGACCTTAAGAGTGTCCTTGTATTGTTTTTTAAGTGAGTATCTTGCCCTGTGTAAGTTCTCCATAAAATAGTCTTTTTGGCAAGCATACATTTGGGATTTGAACAATGTGGCTAACTCAACAGAGTAGCGTTCTCTGTAATGGAGTTTAAAGCTTGGTAGTTTAGTTTGAGAAAGGACCTCATGTCTTGTATCTTATCCTAGTGGGTGACCTTCAGAATCTTCCTAAGACAATTCTAATAGAAGTGGTTCAGTTCCTGGCATGGCGCTGGTACACTGTCCAGGATTCACAAGCACACAACAATTAGGTCAGCACAACAGCTCTCTGGACTTTAGTTTGGTCATCAGTCTAATACCTCTGCTCTCCTACACTTTCCTTTGGAGTCTCCTAAACTCTGAGATAGCTCTGACAATGTATGTGTCAATCTCCTTATCAATATGGACATCCCTGGACAGACTCCTACCAAAGAAAATGAACTTATCCACAAAACTTTTCCATTTGCTGTGACCAATGGCTCCACGGATGGATGATGTGGTGCTGGCTGATGGAGGATTTGTGTTTTTTCAGAGTTGTTAAACCAAAATCAACACAAGCAGCAGAGACTAGATCCACACTTTGTTGTATCTTGTCTTCAGAGGCTGCACTGAGTGCACAATCTGCAGACAGAAAATCATGCACCAAAGCTCCCTCCACTTTAGTTCTGGCTTACAGCCTTTTCAAGTCAAAGAGTTTATCATCAGTGCCATAGCCAAGTTCATCCTCATTGAAAGCGTCTTGCCAGCGATGAGAGAGACTGCTCTGTGATTATTGCAGGACATCAGTTCCCTTTACCTTTATAGAGATGGACAATGCGGGACAAAGGAGGCATCCTTGAACTCTTGGGGGTAACCTTCTCTTGCCACATAACCTGGAAAATCTTAGTCAATTTTTGTATGAACAATAAATACCCCCCCACCTTGCACCTTATAAATCTTAGCTGGAATAGAATCAGCACCAGGTACTCTATTACACAAAAGAATCTTATTAACATTCAAAACTTCTTCAGTTGGACTTTTAGCTACAGAGAGAGTGATTGAAGTAAATGGTCAATGGCTTCAGCATTGATTGAGAATGGTCTGTTGAGAACTCTATGGAGTTGTTCAGCCCATCACTCTAGGATCATATCCTTATCTCTAATCAATGTGGCTCCATATGAAAGGGCAGAGAAGCTTATCTTACTCTAGACAAAATCTGACTTTTCATTTTGGTGAATATAATTGAAATGAAGCATTAGAATAAGCAGAAACTACCGACAATGATAGTTGAGAAACTAAAATGGATTATATGGAGTTACACTGAGAATAGTTGTATTTACTGAACTATGTGGATTTGGAAGATTTTTGTGAAGAGAGAAGCAACTAAGTGGAACAGTAGATGGAAAGCTGGGTCTGGAATCAAGAAGACTTAAGTTAAAATCCAACCTCAGATATTTATTAGCTTTGTGATCCTACTGGATAGGTCATTTAATGTCTGTTTGCCTCAGTTTCCCCAACCATAAAATGGGGATGAAAAAATCAGCACAGTGTCTGGTACATAGTAGGTGCTATCAAAATGCTAATTATTATTATCATTTATTAGGATTATCTCCTATTTATTTCCCTCTCCTTTTTTGAGAAGTGTTTTCTCTATCTCCTATATCAAAACAAACTGTAACAATGTTGATGATGATTTTTAATGAAATAGTGAGTTTTCAAGCATTCCTGATGAAAAGACGAGTGTTATGTAGAAACTGTGAGGTTCAAACACAAAAATTAAGAGAAATATAAAAAGGTAACTACAAATAATCATAAGGGACTAAACAAGGATTTAACTTTGCTTGTCCCCTTTGAACCCTGCTAGAGATCACAAAAGTAGTTTATTGGGAGTGTTTCTATCATTTGTGATTTTAAAAGAAGAATGGAAAGAGAAGGGAGGAGGAATATACTAGTAGAGGAATAGAAAGGAAGGTAAATTAGTTCACATATCTATATATCTAAGGGCATGACTGAAGGATAATGGCAGAGGGGATCATCTGAACTAGTCAAAGGAGGAAAGAGAATATAGTCACATATAGCTGGGTACAGAAATAGATTTCACTTTGAGGGAAAGAGGAGAAGGGAGGAGTCCTTAAAGGTAGATGAAAGGAGGGATTAGTGCTAAGCAAAGCAAACTGAGGATGCAGAAAAATATTCATATTTCCTTTTGAGGTGGGAAAGAAGGAAATCTGAGAAGGGTGGCTATTAATTGAAAAATGGCTACACAAGTTATCATATAAGGGTGATATTAAACTACTGTGATGAATGAAAGAAATGATTTCACAGAATCCTGGGAAAACTTATGTAATAAGCTGATGCAGAATAAAGTGAAAAACAGGGAGAGGGAGAGGAGGGAAAAAGAAAGGGAGAGAAAGAGGGAGAGGAAGAGAGAAAAGAAAGCAATTTATGCAATAAAAACAATATTGTTAAAATAAACAACTTTGAAAGATTTAGGAACTCTGATCAATAAACACAATTCAAAAGGTTTTTTTTTTCTTTTGGATATGGCCAATGTAGAAATTTTTGCTTGACTATACATGTTTGTAAAGAAGTTTTGTCCTCTTTTCATTCTCAATGGAGACAGAAGATTTTTTTATTGATTTAAATTTTTTTAAATCAAAAAATAACAATATTGATAGTTTCATTTGTTCTCTTTTCATAAATTGTAAAAAATTAAGAAATGCTAAATTTTAGGGTTCAACAGCTTAAAATTCTATTGTTTTCCTTTTTCAAGAGTACTTTATTTTTCTAAATAAAGATAATTTTCAACATTCATTTTTGCAAGACTTTCCAAATTTTTTCTCTCTCTCCCTTACCTTCCCCAAGACAGTAAGCAATCTGATATAGGTTATACATGTACAATACTTTCAAACATTTCCATATTTGTCATGTTGTACAAGAAAAATCAGACCAAAAGGGAAAAAAACACAGGAAAGAAAAAGCAAACAACAACAACAAAACCACAAAAAAGTGAAAATACTATGCTTCAATTTACTCAGTCTCCATGGTTCTCTCTTTGGATGCAGATGGTATTTTCCATCCCAAATCTATTGGAACTGTCTTGGATCACCACATTGCTGAGAAGAATTTAGTCTATCATAGTTAATCATTGCATAATCTTGTTGTGAACTGTGTAAAGTTCTTCTGGTTCTGCTTCCTCCACTCAGTATCAGTTCATGTAAGTCTTTACAGGCTCTTTTGAAATCAGCCTGTTCATCATTTCTTATAGAACAATAATATTCCATTATATTCATATACCACAATTTATTCAGCCACTCCCTACATGATGGGCATTCACTCAATTTTCAATTCTTTGCAACTACAAAAAGAGATGCTACAAACATTTTTTTGTACACGTTGATCCTTTCTCCTCTTTTATACTCTGTTTGGGATACAGAATCTGTAGTAATACTACTGTATCAAAGGGTATGCACAGTTTAAAATTCCATTGTTAATAAAATCAGAAAAATATTTAATAAAGTTTTAATTATGGATTGAATAAACTAATTTTTTTTATTTTTATAAGGCAATTGGAGTTAAGTGACTTATCCAGGATCACACAGTTAGGAATAAACTATTCTTTAAAATAATACTCATAATATGATAATTTGAATATTAAGTTATATGTAGCATATTTCATGTTCCTAAATTAACAATATAAATGCACTCTCCCCAATTAAGTATTGCTTGTATATTGGTTCTCCCTTAAATTTCTGTTTTTCACCTTCATTCCACAGCTTTTTGAAAAACTCATTGCTTCAAAATTAACAACAAATTTACAATTCTGTCATTATGTTGAAAATAGTTGTGTTAATGAAAGGACAAACTGGAAATTTTATTATCATCAATATATTTTAGTCTGGATATACAAAGAATAGAAAACTACAAAATAATGACTTATTTTTCTTATGTAAAATGAATCTATTTATTTTAAGCAATTTTTCAGCAGGATATGTCCATTCCCAAATGATTATTCTAGAAGAGTTGATGGAGTTTGCCAGTGATGTGATATAGAAGCAGAGTTCTGAGAAATTGTAACCCTAATCCTTCACTTTCAACTTTAGCTGTAAGCTTTCATTATCTAAGGTAACAGTTTCAAAAATTATGCTGTGAGGCTTTGGAAGATTAAAAGTACATCAACTGTGATGTTTCTCCTTGAGAAATTATGAGAGACTAGGGAAATAATTTATGCAGTAACAACTTTGTCAAGGTGAAAGACAAAGCTGGTCAATGCAGAGGACAGATAATGAGTCATGCTATCCACCCTGTGACAGCAGGAAGATGGACCCATTGTGCAGAATATGACTAGTAGGAATGATGATTACCTAGTACAAAGCAAGTGTGAATCAAATGTTTGTTGATGTAAAATAAGCACTTTAAAAATTGACACATATATGGATTTGTTCTGCATATCTAAATATGTGTTCATATTTGTTATCAAAAATGAATAAATTTAATAAAAGAGCCTCTAAGGTGTTGCTGTTGTTTTAGAAGAGGAAGAAAAAGGTGAAAGAAAGTCTCCAGAGCTATTGAGTCATTTTTGTAGCCAATCCATTGTCCCTTTGATGCAAGTATACCACAACATCCAACTGCCAAAGTTTTGCAATATCTCTGGCTCGAGCATGAGAAAGAAAAAGCAGAAAAAATAGGGAAGGACTCGGAAGAAGAGAGTGTCAATACTGCCCACATCCTTTGGGGGTCCATTGCATGAGCTTCTCCCTAGGGTCACAAACCACACAGGGACAATCACTCAGAAATTCAGGTCTCATTTGGGTCTTTGGTGCTTTCTGACAACACAGCCAGTTCTGTCAACGTGAGGCCTTGGCCAGAAACATGAGCCCAGAATCCTCCATTGGGTTTGACTTACACAGGCTAGCTACATGAAGCCTGAGAGGGGAAGAGAAACTGGTACCCTTTTCAGAATTATTGGCAATGACTGCTACCCTTCCTGCCACAGAGATCAATTGTTCTGCCTTCCTGATTATTGTAACACCTATAAGAGGAACCATTTCCCTTTGACTTCTTTCCTCCCATTGTAATGGCCATCATTTATTTGGGCATTTTCAAATTGACCTTCCTAACTTTTAATACCTAGATGTTCTTCATAGTCCAACAATTGTTATTGATTTTTCTATCTGTACTAGCTGAAGATCCTATGATACTGATAGCCATTATCCTAAGTGAGTCCTGAATCAAATGAAAACATAATTGGCAAATATTTAACAAGCTAAATAAAAATACATACCACAGATTATATTAACATGCATTTTTTTAATCCAATATACAGTCTCCAGGCATCCTTTATGTACAGTTTGGTGGCATTCATTGCTATTTGAGTTTAACTCCACTGAAACTCAGCCAAGAGCACCAGCCTCCCTATACCTGTGAGGCTGAATGTAGCTAGCCTAAATAAGAATAAATTAGATGATTGTGAATACTTTACTGTTCTAAATTCTAGGATCCTGTACTTTTGCAATCTTCTTTAGTGATTAATGACAAGATATAATAACATATACACCTTTCATATTTTATTGAGAAAAATCCTAAATATTCATAAATAATATTAAGCAAAAAAGATCTAAGTTCTGAATCTTAGTTCAATAATAGAAAGCAAATGGGGATACTCTGTTTAATATATTTTGCCTATATTTTCCCTCTATGATTTGGTAACATTCTGCTATCTGTTTTCACTGCCTTGATATTTGTTCTGGGGAAATTCACATGACCTTCAACATTTAAAAAAAAAAAAAAAGAAACTTAAGGTTATCTTTCTACTTAAAGTACTTATTCATCTCAAACTGATCTAACCCCTTTAGCTTTCCTCTACTTTAGTTAGATACATATTCTTGAACTAAAAGAGGACAGATCTCTAAAGCCTAGTTATTATCCAAGCAGCACTAAAATATATGGGCCAGAGCATTGGGGGAATTCGACAAAAACAGAGTGTGAGGTCCTTTTCTATTAGAAGATTATATTTTGCAGTTAGCAAAAAAAGTAAAGTAGTCTTATTATAAATTTTTTGGAGTGTCCACAATTTAAACTTCGAAGATGACTCTAAATACTTGTTCTACTGTTCTAAATCCTAGGATCCCATAAATTATATCCCTATTATTGCAATCATTTCTAGTGATCAAAGACAAGATATGATTACACATATACCTTTCACATTTACTTATTTGTTGAGAAAAATTCTAAATATTCATAAACAATATTCATCAAAAAAAGGATCTGAGATCTGAATCTTAGTCCTTGGGCTTTGTGACTGCTGTATCATAGAAGATGGCTGCCTCTACAGGGAAAGGACCATGAGAAACACTTCTGAAGAGATTGTCTGCTTCTCTGTGAACACCAGACTGTATTTTATCACTGATTTCTAATAAACAAGCATCCAACTGAAAATAAAGGCTCTAGTTTCACCTACAACTTGGTTAATACAGCAATTCTAACAACTCTCCCTTATTTATAAATGATGCCAGTCTAGTCAGAGTGCCTTGATATTTTATGTCCTTTTGTTATTTAAGGTCTTCTTACCAATGGTAATTTATCTCAAGCACTAAATTCACTATTAGAGGTTTGCCTCTCAAAAGGTTTTTCTGGGAAATGCATTTTTCCTGGTAATAGGAAAGAATCCACTCATATTTGAAAGCAACAGAGTGAATGGAACAATGTAATATTTATCATATGACCTGGGTTTTATTTCTAATTCTGCCACAGATGTAGTGTGTGACCCTGGGTGATTATTTTGCTTTTCTAAATCTCATTTCACTCATTTATAAAATGAACATATATACTAGGTATCAAGTAATACACAATAAAAATAGTTTAAAATGACAAAAAGCTTCAAAATGGGAAGAGATGCAAGCATTACAATACTCAGGGTTCTAATTATAGTTATTGAGTTCCTTTCTTCTCAATTTACTAATATCAACCATAAAGAACTATATAATGTCAGTTGTTTTTGATACTATTGTTGTTGTTGTTACTTGGACTGGTGATTACCTAGTGCAAAGCAAGCATAAATGGGGTAGATACTGGTGTAAAATAAGTACTTTGTATGGCTTGTTGGAAAGCAACATTTAAAAAACCTCACAAATTCTGAATAATGTGAATAATGAAAGGCCAGTAAGTTTATTGATTGAACATTTGAAAAGAAATGCACATTTATCACTTTCTAATACAGAGCATATTCCAAATCAAAATATAAATGGATATCAATAATCTGAGATAAGCTAGTGAAAAAAATATTCAAAATAGTTCTCTATTACATAATTGTCACATATGCATCAAAAGTTCTCTCATGATATAAAGGAAAAGTTTAGGAGGGGGTGCAACTATGATGGTCCAGGAGATAGAGTATCTGCCTTGGAATCAAGAAGACCTGAATTTAAATCCAGCCTTAGACACATTTCTTAGCTGTGTGACCCTAGGCAAGTCACTTAACCCCAACTGCCTGACCAAAAAAAAAAAAAGGAAAACTTTAGGAAATGATACCACTATCTTCCTACATACCCTCCATCTAAGCAAATCAGGAAAATAGTAACATTCTATGATTCCCCTCTAGATTTTTATACATTAAAGCCAATTTCCCACTTGCAGACATACATTTATAAAATATATGAAAAAAATATTTATTGGAAAGAATGAAATAAAATATCCGTTACTGAATTATCATTAATCCCAAAGAGATTTTGAAAATCCCCAGACACACTTGCAATCTCAAATTCTTCCATGGTTCATCTGATTAAAGAGTTGGTATCTGAAGAGTAGTTAACTGGCACTATTTTCTGGAAGAGAACTAATTAGTGAGGAGTGATGAAACAAAGCTTAAGAGAGATACAGCTACACAGTAGAAACCATAATATCTGAATGGAACAAAGAATAACAAAAATAAAGCAATGGAGTTCTAATAAGAAGAGAGGTGCCTAAAAAACAGAAATGGAGCAAAGGACATTTAATATAGAAGACTGATCTCTGACCTTCCATCTTGCTGGATTTTCTACCAGGGCAGTCATGGAGAACATACAAGTCCTGGAGCAGGGGACTAGAGTCTCCCTGAACATATGGAGAAGACTGTTCTGACTCCATATTGGTTTGAAGACAGGTCTTTTACTTGAGGAATAAAAATGCTATTTGCGTTAAAGTTTTGTGAAGTTGAGTGATTGTAAGGGGAATGCTTGGAGAGTTTTCTGAAGTTTTTAGATTTTGTCTATGTGGGGGTCAATCAGATGGCTGGAAAGTCCTTCAGGAATTTCTGTATCCTTCATGTCAAATAATTCTATTTTTTTTTTTTATACATGACCAAAACATTATTTTGCTGTACAAAAAGAATCAGACTCTGAATTATTGTACAATTAGCTTGTGAAGGAAATCAAAAATGCATGTGTGCATAAATATAGGGGTTGGGAATTTAATGTAATGGTTTTTAGTCATCTCCCAGAGTTATTTTTCTGGGCATAGCTAGCTCAGTTCATTACTGCTCCATTAGAAATGATTTGGTTGATCTCGTTGCTGAGGATGGCCTGATCCATCAGAACTGGTCATCATCTAGTATTGTTGTTGAAGTATATAATGATCTCCTGGTCCTGCTCATTTCACTCAGCATCAGTTCGTGTAAGTCTCTCCAGGCCTTTCTGAAATCATCCTGTTGGTCATTTCTTACAGAACAGTTAATATTCCATAATTTTCATATACCACAATTTATTCAGCCATTCTCCAACTGATGGACATCCATTCAGTTTCCAGTTTCTAGCCACTACAAAAAGGGCTGCCACAAACATTCGTGCACATACAGGTCCCTTTCCCTTCTTTATAATCTCTTTGGGATATAATCCCAGTAGTAACACTGCTGGATCAAAGGGTATGCACAGTTTGATAACTTTTTGAGCATAGTTCCAAACTACTCTCCAAAATGGTTGGATTCGTTCACAACTCCACCAACAATGCATCAATGTCCCAGTTTTCCCGCATCCCCTCCAACAATCATCATTATTTTTTCCTGTCATCTTAGCCGATCTGACAGGTGTGTAGTGGTATCTTAGAGTTGTCTTAATTTGCATTTCTCTGATTAATAATGACTTGGAGCATCTTTTCATATGACTAGAAATAGTTTCAATTTCTTCATCTGAGAATTGTCTGTTCATATCCTTTGACCATTTTTCAATTGGAGAATGGCTTGATTTTTTATAAATTAGAGTTAATTCTCTATATATTTTGGAAATGAGGCCTTTATCAGAACCTTTGCATGTCAAATAATTCTAAATGGAAAAATCCATGAAAGGGAAAAAAAAAAAAAAAAACAGTGAGAAGGAGCTTTTGCAGGATATTAGAGAGAAAAAGCATTTCTAAATTAGTTACAAGGACAACTGAATTTTTCTTCAGCAGAAAGCAGTGATCCCAACAACTTGACTTCAGAAGTTGTAATAGTAGAAATACAGAAGCTAGACGATGCAGTAGATAGAAATGTCCTGCCCAGAATCATGAAAATTCTTCCTGAGTTCAAATCTGGCCTCACTAGCTGTGTGATCTTGGGCAAGATAGTTGACCTTGTTTGCCTCAGTTCCCTCATCTGTAAAATTGAGCTGGAAAAGGAAATGGCAAATCATTCCATTATTCTTACCAAGAAAACCACAAGAGGGGTCAAGAAGAGTCAGACATGACTAAACAACAACAAAATAACAATGGAAAGATGAACAAAATTAATTAACCAATACATACTTATTAAGCACTTATTGTGTGGTAGGCACATGCTAAGTAAAGTTGATATTCAATTGAAAAATTTCAGTAACCCAATTACTAAATGATCAATAGAAATTAGCTCAAAGCACTGTTCTATTTCTACCCTGTGCTACATGAAATTACTGGGTTAAGACTCCTTGAAAGAAAAAACTGAATAAAGAACGGAGAAGACTTGGCCACAAAAGGTAAAGATAATGATAATAAAAAATTTCCCATGTTTTCTTGGATTCAAAGAACAACAAAAAAAAAAGCAATAGTAAAGCTTCTAAATGGAAGAAAGATAAGTCCTATTGATAATATATGCATCTAGAATATATTTAGGGTTAGACATAAGACTCAGAGGCAAAAACAAGACACAGAACATCCTTGCAAAAGCTGAAGAAAAAACCCCAGGACTTCAAAATAAAGTCCCAGAGGCATAGAGATCTTAAGGAAAAGGCCAAAGATGATCCCAGATTTAAATCTGGATCATACCTTAGAGATTACTGAATCTGACCCCTCATTTTGCAGATGAGATAACCAAAAACAAGAGGATAATAATAACAATAATCAATTAATATAACAATAACTAATAAGAATAACAATTTAAAATAACTAATAACAAATAATAACTTTCACAGAAAATCCATGCAAGAACAGTATAGTATAGCATTACTACTCTCAATTGAAGAAGAATCAATGTAAATGTTAAGGTTTGCACAGAATTTTCCTATTGTCTCATTTGTTCCTCCTAACAACCCTGTTACAAAAAGTTTGGTTATGATTCTCATTTTACAGATGAGAAAACAGATTAGAAGGAGGTAGTAACTTGCCCAAGATGACAGATCTGATTCAAACCTTGGTATTAACTCCAGGTCCGATAATGTAACCACTATATTTACTGTTTCTCTGAAAGAAGTAACAGTATCTCTGTGGACAAAAAAATTAAGTATCCTTATAGCTCTTATTTCCCTCCATGCCACCATACAAAAGAAAAATTTTTATTGATAATGATGGCCCCCAGGTGCATACATCTAAAAAAAACTAAGGTTTTTAGCTTCATGGCATTTTGTTAGAATAGCTAGTTAGAGAACAATCCTGGCATAGTAATATTACATTAAATATACAGAAATTTGTCTAATTAGTTAATAATACTAGTGAATTATAAATGGGTTAGCAAGAAGTATTGCAAAACTAATGATTAAGAAAATTTCATTTAAAAAAAATTTCATTTGACATGTAAAAGCTAGAAATCAATTTGAAAAACTAGATCAAAGCAATTTGCATTAACAAATTGTTAGCAGTAATCTTAGTTTATGCCCTCAATACTCAAAAAAACCCATTTATATCTCAAGCATTTGAAATATTACAAAACCTTTGGGATGTTCACCTGAAAACTGGAAGAGACTTATTGTAATAAAGGTGGCTGAATTTACTACCAGTGGCTGTAAACCATAGAGATACATATTTGTAAATACTTGTGTTTGTTACAATCCTCCAGTGAGTAGCAAAGTTTGCCCTAGACCTCTATTTTTTACTCTTTTATATATAGCTTACTCAAGATTGAATTCTAATCTGATGTCATCAATTTAGGCTCAATTATGTTGAGATAGAAAAATCATTATTCTCAGACCATGCCAATGTTTTCTGCAAGCTTTTAAAAATTACAAGGATGATAAAGGAGTAGATTAGAGGTTTAACAGTTAAGTTTTGTTATAGGACATAATCTATATAATACAATTATAATTATAGGAGCAGCAATGTTTTCTGTCCAGCTCCTACCAGCTCCAAAAGACTCAGTGTTAAATGTTCACTATGAGTGTTTACACTTCAGAAATCAGCAAATCCTACAAACCAAGGCTTAATTTATTGCTTGAGCGTTAATAATGTAGATTAAATTTAAAATTGTGTGCATTCTCCCTTCATCTCCCAGACCAATTTTTAATCATTTACCAGTATATTGCTTATGAGACACAAGTTTGTCAAAAGACCCAATAAAAGCTGGAGTCAGGAGGACTTGAGTTCAGATCTGACTTTGTTCACTTACTAGCTGTGTGATCCTAAGCAAATCATTTAACCCTCTTTGCCTCAGTTTCCTCATCTTTAAAATGAACTAGAGAAGTATCTTTGCCAAGTATCTTTGCCAAGAAAATCCTAAAATGGGATACCAGAATCTTGACTAAACAACAATAAAGATCAAGAAAATGATAAGCCTGATGTCTCCAAAAAAACTTTGTTTCTGCTTAAATTGAACTTCTATTGTTCTCATGAAAAAAATAATACCCCTGCAAAGGAAAAGATATCCCAGAAGAGCTTACAAAACATATTACTCTACAGCCTCAGAGATAAGTTATCTAAAGTTCAAAATTCCCAAAATTTCAATTATAAAACTATCAGACTTTCCAAAACTTCTTGATCACAGAAAAAGCAAGCACTGACAGTCTTAAGAACAACAACAAAATAGAGTAAGGCAGATTAACTGTAAAATGTCCCTATTTCTGTTTTAGAAAGGCAACTATCACATGAAACACTATTTTGGTAGATAAGCAGTATGATGGAATGAACTAGAGCCTTGAAACTTGGTTTTATATCCTGGTTCTGATATCTGTGTGAATCTTGAATTCACTTCAGTTCTTGGTATTTCAGTTTCTTCATATGTGAAAGGGGGATAACAGTACCTACTTTTAAAAGTTGTTATGAGAAAAGTGCTTTGTAAACTTTATAGGTATGATGTGAGCTATTATTGGTTAAAGATAGGGCACTATAAATTTTCATTTTTTGTTGGATCATCAAGCCTAACATGCATGCATAACAATAACAAACCTATGAGTTTTGAGAAGCACACTAAGATCATGAAGTCTATCCAGAAGACAGTGACCAGGAAGGTGAGGAAGTCTCAAAAATCACATCATAAAATGATCAGCTGAAGGTACTAGGTATGTTTAGCATGAGGAAGGGAAGACCTACGAGGACATGATAACTATCTTCAAGTATTTGGAAAATTGTCTCATAAAAGAGGACTTAACCTACTTGTTTTACTTGACCCTAGAAGGCTAAGAAAATGACGGAAGTTAAAGAAAAATATTTTGGCTCCTCACAAGGAAAAATTCCCTAATAATTACAGCAGTCTAATAATTACAATTTCTTCAGAAAAGCTTAGATTCCTATGTCTTGAAGCCCAAGTTAAATGGCCACCTATCAGAATATTTTGTAGGTAAATCTTTTTTGAGGTAGAGTGTGGAGTGGAAGTGATGGGAATTCAACGTGGTAGTTAATAGAAAATCTAATGGGATATTCTGGCAGGGGAAGAGAATTTTAAAAGATCATTCAAATTCATTCCCAAATGTACTTGGGTCCTGTGGGGTCTTATTTGCTTTGTTTTTTAGCAGGTAGTTCCACCATGTCTACTCTGATTTCTTCTCAGATTTATCTAGTTATCTACTTCTTATATCATTAATTTTGCTATATTATATATTTATAAATAATCATCCATCTCATTTAGACTCTCTATTTACCATCATATCCATTCGTGAAGCACTCTGTTACTTGCAGCTATATAACCTCACTGTAAGTTTAATGATGTTAGAAAGATGGGCCTTTGCTTCAGGAAGAAGTTTGGGGTCATTAAAAAAATTGTGCGCTACGCCCAGAGAAAAAACTCTGGGAGATGACTAAAAATCATTACATTGAATTCCCAATCCCTATATTCATGCCCACCTGCATTTTTTATTTCCTTCACAAGCTAATTGTACAATATTTCAGAGTCTTGATTCTTTTTGTACAGCAAAACACCAGTTTGGTCATGTATACTTATTGTGTATCTGATTTATATATTAATATATTTAACATCTACTGGTCATCCTACCATCTGGGGGAGGGCGTGGGGGGTAAGAGGTGAAAAATTGGAACAAGAGGTTTGGCAATTGTTAATGCTGTAAAGTTACCCATACATATAACCTGTAAATAAAAAGTTATTAAATAAAAAAAAAATTGTACAATTTTTGTGAAGGTAATCCAGCCATTTTCCTCTTCCTTTTTGATCTGGGACCAAAATCACTGCCCATCTACTACGTCTATTGAAGATGTACAAAATGAAAGACCAGCTTATTGTCTACCCGAATGCATGTCACAATCTGGACAATAGCCAGTCATCATCTGCTTGATTTTTTCTATGTGTATACTTAGGCTTGAATCTTTTCAGAGATTACAAATGACATTTTAGAATCTGCAATGGGGCTTGATATATGATGTCATTCACAAGGGAGTATTTGAAGAGTTTTATAATCTCTAAGGAATTCCTCTTCTGTATTAGACATCCCCTATGACAGGAATAAACATTTTTGATGAACTAGTGTATGCTTTAAAATGTTTTTTACCTTAACTTAAATGAATAATCACAGGGTCATAAAACAAAGTTACCTCTCTTAGTATATCTTTCAAGGAATCTTACATAACTTCAACAAATACATGGAATGTATACATATACACACATGTTAAGAAACTTTAAGGAAGTATTTTGAGCTATGTTACAGTTTTAGGGATATTTTTATTTGTATATTGTTGGTTATGTGTGTGTGTGTGTGTGTGTGTGTGTGTGTGTGTATGCAGTGATAAGTCTAGAAAATTTCTACAAATGTTTTCCTGGAATGTAAAGTCTACATATTTCTATTTCTCTAAACTTTCTAAAATGTCAATAATACTCAAGTCACTCTAACTTGTCTGTCTTCTAGGTCTATTGCTTATATTCTTGTGTATTTTTTGAGTGTGGAAGAACAGATAGGCATCTCCTTTATCTCTTAAAATTTGTAATTTCTGTCAATAATCAGCTCAAATACTACTCCAAAATGAATCCTTTCCTGACCTATATTGCTATACTACTCCCTTCCATAATTTTGTATTTTGTATTTTTTGGTATCTGCCTCATACTTTCACATCACCACTCTTGCCCTCAATATTAATATTAACTTTCCCTCAAGAATCCAAGACTCTCAGTTCTTCAGCCTACTATAAACTCCCTTGACTAATTTCTCTGTCAATCTTCTCATTACACACCAATGTACCACTTTCACATCCAAAAATTTTGCTTCACAAATTTGCCTGTCATCCTTGTGCAGGGGCCATGCTAATCTTCTCTGTATCGTTCTAATTTAGTCTATACGCTGCTGAAGCAAGCACTACATCCAAGAATTTTGAATTCCCCTTCTCTGCCCATATTCCACTGGCTTTTCCCTCTCCCTCTGTCATTCCTTACCAAACCCTGCTCTTTATCCACAATTTGGATAAATCCCTTGAACTCTCACTTCTCAGATCATATCCCTTCTTTTTTCTATCTTGATCCCTCAGAAAGCTAATTGAATTCTATACTTCCATCCTGAGTTTCTAGATTCATTATTTCATGAATTGTACCTACCAAGCCTTAGACTTGAATCACTTCCATCTTCTGTTTGCCTTTATTCCTATATATATGCTACTTGAATGAAGGAGGAGAAAATCCCTCAAATGATTTGAGTCATTGCAAATGGCTTCAACTGGGCTCTCACTGCCATTAGGCAATCTTTCTGTACTTCTCTTATCAACTTACTTTTCCATTCTCCACAAAATTTTTCCAAATCTTTACTTTCTTCCCCAAACTTCCCATAATTTTTCTTTCCCTCAGTCTCTCAGCTAAGATTCTTGCTTCATATTTTACAGGAAAAAATTGAATCCAAATTGAGAAAGAGGGATCTTTCTCATCTCCTATCATTCTCTCCTCCTTCATCTCTGTTACATGATGAAGAAGCCTTATCAAATACTTACCAAGTACTCCTTACAAAAGCTAACCCCTTTATTTGTTTAAAAAATCCTATTCAAATCTGTTTCCTCCAACAGATTTTCCCCTCTGCACTCCCACTTTACTGGAGAAATAACTGTTGATATACCACTGGAGGGGCTGAACTATATCCAAACTGGTACTCAGTATAAATGAAACAGGAAGATCTGAAAAACTGCAATTAAAGGAAGTTAGACCCAGAATTTCTCCTTGAATAGGTAAATAAAACAGTTGAAAAATTAGTTATATCATACAAAAAGCAACAAGACATCCCACTTCATAGGACACTTAGTCACCTCTACTTGCCCTGTTATAATGAACATAAACAAATAATCACTCAGAAAGGCCTGGAGAGACTTACACGAACTGATGCTGAGTGAAATGAGCAGGAGCAGGAGATCATTATATAACTTCAACAGCAATACTATATGATGATCAATTATGATGGACCTGGCCATCTTCAGCAATAAGATGAACCAAATCAGTTCTAACGGAACAATAATGAACTGAACCAGCTACACCCAGTGAAAGAATTCTGGGAGATGACTAAGAGCCATTACATTGAATTCCCAATCCCTATATTTTTGCCCACCTGCATTTCTGATTTCCTTCATAGGATAACTGTACAATATTTCGGAGTCCAATTCTTTTTGTACAGCAAAATAATGGTTTGGACATGTATACTTATTTTGTATTTAATTTATACTCTAATATATTTAACATGTATTGGTCATCCTGCCATCTAGGGGAGGGGGTGGGGGAAAAGGGGAAAAAGTATAACAAAAGGTTTGGCAGTTTTCAATGCTGTAAAATTACCCATGCATATAACTTGAAAATAAAGAGCTATTTAAAAAAATAATCACAAAGATAAAAGTAGCTAATGTGTCAATTTCTGTTAAAAATCTTCCAGACTAAATTAAGATATACCTTATTTTTCATTAACTTCATTACACAAAGTTCTCCACAAAGAGAAAACTAGACTGGGAAATATGGCTTGAAATCAAGAATTAGGAAGCCAAATGTTTGTATATTAACCAGGAATCTGGGAGGGAAAGAGGGAGGGAGAAAAAGAAAGAAAAGAAATGACGGATGATTTCAGAGAGGCCTAGAGAGACTTACATGAACTGATGCTAAGTGAAGTGAGTAGAACCAGGAGAACATTGTACATGACAAGACGATTATACAATGATCAATTCTGATGGACATGACTCTTTTCAACAAAACGAGATGATTTAGGCCAGTTCCAATGGTCTTGTGATGGAGAGAGCCATCTATACCCAAAGAGAGGAATGTGGGGACTGAGTATGGGATCACAATATAGTATTTTTATCTTTTTTATTTGTTTTCTTTCTCATTTTTTCCTTTTTGATTTGATTTTTCTCATATGCCATGATAATTGTGGAAATATGTATTAAAGAATTGCAATGTTTAACTTGGCAATTAGTAATTGAATTACTTGCTGTCAAGGGGTGGGGGTAGGAAAAGGGAAGGGAAAAAATTGGAACACATGTTTTGCAAAGGTGAATGATGAAAATTTTCTATGGATATGTTTTGAAAATAAATAGTTCTAATTAAAAAAAGAATTGTAAGGTTTGGACTGAGACAATAAATATCACAAAAAATTAAATTAGGCTATCTTAACAGAATTGGATCTGGTGTAGCAGTCATTTCACAATCAAATATCTATGTAGCAAGATCATCAGTTAATAGATTAAAAGTCAGATTCTGCATCTAATTAGAAGGAAAGATAAAGATAAGATTATGATAGCCCCCACCTAACATATCTGATAAGGCTGTTGACTCTGCAAAAATAGAAAATACCAAAGGTTAGATACTTCTTCTGTCACCATTTCTTAAAAAGTATGTGATATAAAAATCACCCAATGGACAAGGGAAAAAAGCCCAGAAACCAAATTATCAGGAAGCATTTGCTCACTTTAGTATCCAATGCATTACTCAAATATTAAGGAGCCACAGTCAGGGTCATACAAGATTTAGCAGCCATTACTATGAAGAAAAAAAGAACGTGGAATATGATATTCCAGGAGGCAAAAAATCTAGGCTTACACTCAAGAATAATTTAGCCAGCAAAGCTGAATATAATCCTACAGAGGGAAAAATGGATCTTTTGAGAAATGGAGGTCTATCAAGCATTCCTGATTAAGACTAGAATTGAGAAGAAAATCTGAAATACAAATGTTAAGAGTCAAGAGAACAATAAAAAGCTAAACATGAGCCAACAATCATATTGGTCCAAATAAAGATAAACTATTTATATTCTAGTTGGTAGGTTGTTCTCAAAAAAAGCCTAAAAGTGACATCATCATTTTAGAACAAGTTAATGAGTCCAACCAATATGAGCTCAGAATGCTCTGCCACAGGTTAGACACAAATAGTTGTGGGGTAGATTGTCTAATTTTGTGCATCTCACAATTTTTTCTGAGCTAATTATTTATATTCTAACATGAGAAAAGAATACATGTATTCTCTTCAGAGCTCTATCATCAGAGATAATAGAGAAGATCCAATTAGACAGAGAACCAGGAAATAGCTTTATTATGTTTTTTTTATCTTAGAGAAAAATAAAAAGGGAAGGGAGGAGAAGGGGAATACATTAGGAAAAAGGGTAAGGCAAAGGAAGGACATGGAAGATTATATCACATAATTGAGGTGTACAAGTAAGAGTCTATACAAACAAGGAAGAAGGAGTAGAGGAGGAAGAACAATCAACAGTCTCATACAAACAGGTCAAAAGAGGAAAGAATACACACAGAGCTGGTTAAAGAAATACATTTCATTCACAGGAAACAGGAGGGAATCGGGAAAGGGAAAGTAATGAATAAGAGGGATGGTAGGTTATAGAAGGATTTATTTTTAAGCAAAACAAATTCTTAAAAAGGGTGATGGGAAACAAAGAGAAGGAAAAATATAAAAGAATAGGATGGAGAGAAATACAATTGTGAAAGTGAATGGGATAGAGTCACTCATAAAATGGAAGAGGATAACAGAATGAATTAGAAAACAAAATTCAACAATATGTTGTTTGCAAGAAACACACTTGAAACAGAAAGATACACATAAAGATAAAATAAAGAGTTGTAGAAAAGTCTATTATGCTTCAATTAAAATACAAAGGTAGGGGTAACAATTATGATCTCAGACAACACAAAAGTGAAAACAGACCCAATTAGAGGAGATAAATAGGGAAGCTGCATTTTGTTGAAAGGCACTGTATAAAATGAATTAATATCAATACTAATATACATGTACCAAATAGCACAACAGCTAAATTCTTAAAGGAAAAATTAAAAGAGCTATAGAGGAAAAAAACACAGTAAAATTATAATAGTGGAAAACTTCAATTTACTCCTCTCAGACCTAGATAAATCTAAAAAACAAAATAAAAATAATAAAAAAAAAAAAGGTCCTGACTAGAATTTTAAAACTTGAATTTGATTGATGTTTTGGAGATTGTTGAATGGGAATTAAAAAGGAATATACACACAAATCAACTAGGTACTGGGGTACAAAAATCTTACAGATAAAAAAGAAAAGCAGAAATATTAAACATACCTTTTACAAACCACAATGCAATAAAAATTATATGCCATAAAGGGACTCTGAAACAAAGATTAAAAGGTAATTGGAGACTAAATCACTTTTTTAAAAAAAAGAACAAATCACATAAACAATAATTTTATTAAAGCTGATAACAATGAGACACAAAAACTTTGGAGGTGGTCAGAGCAGTATTTAGGGTAAAAATTTATTATCTCAATTAATTATGTGAGAAAATGGCAGTAGTACTTAGAAAAATGAAGTTCAGAAAAGAAGCTTAACAAACAGACAGAGGAGAAAGCCATGTTGGAGATGATACAATTTTAAAAGCAATTGAAAATCAATTTGTAAAATAATTCAAATTAGAAAAGATTCTCCCCAAAAGGAAAACATTATACACAGTACCTTTACTCCAAAAAAGAGGACTGAGAAGATGTTATAAAATATCTATCTGTATGTCTTCCTAATCCTTTTGCAATTTTTATAGGAATTATCAACAAATAGCAAAGACATCCTTGATTATAATGTGAGAAAGAAAAAGAAATACTTTTGCATATGATTTTCTACACAGTTAGATAAATACCTCACTTTGAGGTTTAAAGAACATAAAATCATATTATCTATTGTTGACTTTAATGACATATTTGTAGAATAAAATGTTGTTTTAAAAACTGTTTTCAAAGATACCTCTCATATATATATATATATATCTAAATCACAAGAGATCTTATGTAAACTTGGAAAAAACTGTTCTGCCTTATATGAGGAATTTTACATAAAAATATAGTTTTAAGGTGTTCAATAATGTGATGAGGAATGTCTTATGCAAATTATGAACAAAAGAGGGAATCCTTGTTGATGACAAGATTATCTGAATAGTCGAATCTACAGATAATATTGTGTTAAGTACACTGAGCCCTATAAGGAACACTATAAGAATAAGACATACATAATCTTTTTCAAAAGATCAACCTATCATCTCTGGAAAAATCATTGGATTCCAATTAAGTAATTGGAAAAAAATGAATCAATAATTTAAATGACCCAAAAGATAACAGAAAAGATACAGAGCAGATATAATCAAAGCATATTATCAATGGTGGCTTACATTCAAGAAATGGTACAAAAGATATCTCATGGGAAACAATGACATCAAGAACAAGAAAAGAATGGATTGCTGATGTAGTGAGAGCAAGGAAAACAGATGGCCTTTTCAATTATTAAAATGGTGTGATGAGAGGTGAGGGGAGTGGAGGGGAGAAGGAGAGAAAGAGAGAAAATATGAGCATTTATAGTGCTATGTGTCAGGTACTGTGTACCAGGTGCTAGAGAGATACAAATACAAATAAGTAAAACAATTCTTGCCCTCTAGGAGGAGTTTACATTATAACACACACACACACACACACACACACACACACACACACACTATAAAAGTGGGATGAAGAGAAGTGTCAAAGCCTGGTTATGGCAATATAAGTCAAAAATTTATCTGTTAAAGACCATGGTCACCAACTATTTAAAAAAAAGCCTCTGCAATACCAGGTAGATTCTTTAAGGAGGGTTTAACAGAAAAAAAAAAAATGTTCTTTAATAATTGGTAAGGCTTCAACTATAAATTAATATGGTCCCAATGCCTTTTTATGGGACAGTTCATTCATTTTCTGCACAATTCCTTCTTCTGAGATTAGTAGGCTATTTCTTGTCTTTTCAATTTGAATGTTAAATACTTTGTAGGTTTTCATTCATTTCTTTAAAAAATTTCATTGGTCTGGAGAGCAATTTGGAACTATGCTCAAAAAGCTATCAAATTGTACATACCCTTTGACCCAGCAGTGTTACTACTGGGCTTATATCCCAAAGAGATTTTAAAGAAGGAAAAGGGACCTGTATGTCCAAGAATGTTTGTGGCTGTCTCTTTGTAGTGGTCAGAAACTGGAAACTGAGTGGATGCCCATCAATTGGAGAATGGCTGAATAAACTGTGGTATATGAATGTTATGGAATATTATTGTTCTGTAAGAAATGACCTTTCTAAGAAATGATGATTTTCAGAAAGGCCTGGAAAGACTTACATGAACTAATGCTGAGTGAAATGAGCAGGAACAGAAGATCATTATATACTTCAACAATACTATATGAGGATCAATTCTGATGGACGTGGCCCTCTGCAACAATGAGATGAACCAAATCAATTCCAATAGAGCAGTAATGAACTAAATCAGCTACATCCAGCAAAAGAACTCTGGGAGATGACTATGAACCACTACATAGAATTCCTAATCCCTATATTTTTGTCCACCTGCATTTTTGATTTCCTTCACAGGCTAATTCTATACTATTTCAAAGTCTGCTTCTTTTTGTACAGCAAAATAACTGTCTGGACATGTATACATATATTGTATTTAACTTAAACTTTAACATATTTAACATGTACTGGTCAACCTGCCATCTGGGGAAAGGGGAGGGGGGAAGGAGGGAAAAAGTTGGAACAAAAGGATTTGCAACTCTCAATGCTGAAAAATTACCTGTGTATATATCTTGTAAATAAAAAGCTATAATAATTTTAAAAAATTCATTGGCATGAAACTATAAAAAATAATTTTTAAGTTTTCTTAAATTATTTTTATAAATTATGATTTTCCTTTTCTTATTTCTAACATTAATAATTTGTTTTTGCCATCTTATTTTATGGATTAATTTCTCATTAACTAGAAATGTTATGATTGTTGGCTTTCAGCTGCTGTTGGTTCTATTCATAAACATAATAACTTTTTGACCTTGTATTTTAATAATTTCTGCTCTTATTCTAAAAATCATTTCCACTTTTTCTTTAAGTTATTATTCTATTCATACAAACACACTTCTTTAATTGATCTTTTTCTCTCATTATTATAGCAAGTCAGGGCTATATATATAATTTCCCTATAGCTACATAATTATGTTTTAAGTAGATATTGTTTCTATACTTGTTTAGTCATTTTTCAGTCCTGTCTGACTCTTCAAAACCCAATTTGTTGTTTTCTTGGCAAAAATACTGGAATGGTTTACCATTTCCTTTTCTAGTTCATTTTACAAATGAAGAAACTAAGGCAAATAAGTTTAAGTGATTTGTCCAGTGTCACACAGCTAGTGAATATCTGAGGCCATGTTTGAATTTTGGTCTTCTTGACTTCAGGCCCAGCACTCTAACTACTGCCCCAGCTAGCTCCCCCAGGTATTGAATAGCTAAACTTAACTAAAAACAATTAACAAAATTCGAATACTCTGTACTATTATACCTATAAGAACAACAGAGGTGAAGTAAAGGAAAGGACATACAAGTCCATCTTACTAGGAAATATACATTTTTATGTATCTAATGTATCTAAAATCTATAGAGTAATTACCTCTAACCCAGAGTTAGAAGGGACTACAGGAATATGAAACCTCTCTACAAAATCTTTGAACAGGAAAGATCACAGACTTGAAGACCTCCACTGACAGGGAACCCTTACCTCCAGGGCCAACCTACTCATTTCTGAATAGCTATAACTTTTAAGGACTTCTTCCTTATATTAAGCCAAAATTTGTCTCTTTGCTACTTTCAGGCATTGCTTCTAATTTTGGCCTCTTCACCAAGTAAAACAAATTTAATCTCTCTTACGCAAAATGGCCTTTCAAATGCCTGAAGTCAGTTCTCCTGTTTCTCAGGAATTTTCTTTTCTCTGTTAGAAGTAGCCCTAGCTTCTCAAATTGAGTCTCATATGACATGGACTCAAGACCCTTTACCGTTACAGCTGCCAGAGGTGCTTTTTCTCGAAATTATCAGTGTATTTCTTAAAGTGCTTAGAATGGAATATAATATTCTAAATGTGGATTAAATAGGGCAGAGTATAGCAGGGTCCTCAAACTTTTTAAATAAGGGGCCAGTTCACTGTCCCTCAGACTGTTGGAGGATGGGACCATAGTAAAAACAAAAACTTTTGTTTTGTGGGCCTTTAAATAAACTCCATAGCCCTAGCTGAGGGGGATAATCATCCTCAGCTCCTGCATCTGGCCCACAGGCGGTAGTTTGAGGACCCCTGATATAGTGAGACTATCACTTGTTTTCTATGATTGCTATGCTGGACCTGAAATCAGGAAGACCTGAGTTCAAATATGACCTCAGACACTTACTAGCTATGTGATCTTGAACAACTCACTTGTTTGCCTTAGTTTCCTCACATGTAAAATAGGGACAATAGCAACCACCTCCTAGGGTTTTGTAAGGATCAAATGGAACTGTAAAGCACTCAGCATAGTATAGGTCATATAGTAGGCAATATATAAATGTTAGCTATTAGTTAAATTATCTATTTATGCTATTATATCACACTTTATATTGAGCTTGCAATCTACTGAAACCCTCAGATCTTTTTCAGATTGCTCTCTATAGCTTTTCCAATTTGTAAATGTGAAGTTGATTTTCTGATCTCAAATATAAAACTTGGCATTTATCCTGATTAAATGTTATCTTATTTCATTTGATAAAGAATTCTGTAATTTTTTGGTTTGCCGTATAATGTGTTATCTTGTCAAGCTTTTTGATATCTGCAAATTTGATAAGCATATCTTTAATCAAGTTATTAATAAAAATGTTAATACAGCCAACCACAAATTCCTGTGGTGCTTCACTGCAGCCTATTCTTTGGGTCTGACCATTCCACTACTCTTGAGTTCACCTACCTGTACTATAATTTAGCCCACATGCTAACAGCTTGACCCTGGGCCTCCTTGTCCTTATGTGTAAAATGAATGAACTGGACTAGATGGACTTGGAAATATTTTGCTGCTCTATAATTCTGAGAGGTACCTACATCAGTATTATTGAGGGCTAAGCTTTGAAAGCTAAGTCAAGATATTTGTATCAAAAGTGTGGGAAGATGATTGCATTTTTCAATCATATTGTGACTACCTACACCTTCTAGTTGTGTGACCCTCGACAAGTCACTTAGTCTGTTTTTGGAAATGGAGATAATCTTTCTCCTATTTATCTTACAAGGGAAAGTGTTTTATAAATATTTTATTATTGTTATATAAATGACCAAGTTACTAATATTCAATAAATATTTATTGAGTATCTCTGAAGCATAAGGAGTTAGATGCCTAGGGACATTCAAATATCACATGATCCTTGCACTTAAAAACCTACCATTCTCCTTTCCTCTCCTTTCTTTCAAATTCCTGGATTTTAAGCACTGAAAAAGTTTTATTTCCTTAACTCAAACAAAGTCAAGTAATAAAATTCCATGTTAAATTACTTTTCAAATGGATTTTACCTTTTTTTTTCTGTATCTACATTTGGAGCACTCCCTCTCCCTCCTCTCCCTCCCCCCTCTCCCCCTCCGTCTGTCTCTCTCTTTCTCTATCTCAAGTCTTACATTGCCAATTGCTGAATATCCTGCCTTTGATACGCTGTGACCTTCATCAAGTAATTAAACTGCCTGGCCCTGAGTTTCTTCATCTGTAAAATAAACAAATTGGACTAGATGGCCTAAGCTTCCTTCCACTTCTACACCTGATCTCCCCCTGGATGTCATAAAGTTCTTTCAAAATTACCATGTCCAGAACATAATTCATTACCTTTTGTCCTCCTTCAAGCTGACCCCTCTTCATTGATCATATGACATTGGGCAAGTTGCTTAATTTCCCTCTACATCAGTTTCCTCAACTGTCAAATGGAGACAATAATAGCACCTACTTCTCACCAAAGAAATACTTAGGCAATATAAATGCTTATTACTGTCTGTAAATTCCTATATTTGGTGATTAAAACTCTTCACAATCTGATTCCAGCTTACCTTTTTAGACTTTCTTCACGTGACTTCCCCTTCACCTACTAGTATTCAGCCAAACTGGCGCATTTGCTGTTAATCAAATTCAGCATTCTATCTCCCAACCTGTCTGGGTAAATAGCCTATCTACATCTGGAATGCATTCCATCACCATGACTTCTAATAATCTCTAGCTAATTTCTTAGATTTTATTCATTTAGTCCAAAATTTTAACTTGTCCAGTTAGGGATCCGAACATCCTATTTCTAAGCACTACCTACCTCCTTAAACTATCTTATATTTATTTATTTGTTTAAGTAAGTTCTCTTCCAGAGAATTTATCTAAGCTCTTTAAAGACCAGGGACTACTACATTTTTGTCTCTACTTCGAGGGCCTAGCACAGTAAGTTGTACATAGTTATCAATAAATGCTTTCTAAATGGACTTTTTTGAATGTATTCTGACTCTAACAGTAGTTTTAAACTATAATGGCTTCTTCATATCTATACTCAATGAAGGAAAAGAAATGCCTAAGAAATTTCCATCAGAAATATTCTCAGTTTTTTGTAGCGTCAATTACAGTAAAACTCTCCAGTTTGGAACACGTCCTCCCTTCTAGCTGCTGGATAGGTGACCCTGGACTATGTAACAAAATCTCTGTGCGATAAAAGTCTTCTCAAACCAGGCTTGTGACCTACTTAACAGGTCAAATCTCTTTACGAAGAGCTACAAAATAACGCTCCACTTCTTTGGTGGGTCGAGGATTTGTTTGTATGCGATACTGCTTGATATAAACATACTTGTAACCTGGGGATGGGGCAAGTTTTTGATTTTTTTGGCAAACGTTTCGCATAGCCTCACTATGCCGGCTTCTAAATTCCAAGCGGATTATTAGCCCAGTGACCCCAGTAGACGTCCCTCCTCTTGCCCCTCTCTTCACCCCCCGAAACCCCATCCGCGCATCAGAACCGCATTCTCACACTCCCCAGGACGGGAGGCCACAGAAAAAGGGGAGCCGCCGAAAGGGGATGCGGAGCGGCAGGGATGCCGCAGCCTCCCACGGCAGGTCGACCCTTCGCTTGGGGGGGGGGAGGAGGGGGGGCAGCGCACGGGCAGAAGTGGGCGTGACCGAGGCCTCCCGTGACGACATTGGGAGGGGTTCCCGAGTGACGCCACGCAGCTCCCCGCCGGTGACGTCACGCCGGTGACGCCACGGCCGGCGCTCTCACCTCCTCCCCCGCCCCACTCCGGGCTCCCTTCCTTTTCACATTCCCTTCCCTTTGCCATCTCGGCTTCCCTCTCCCGCCTTTGAGGACGCGCGCGCGCCGGCGCGCGCTCCAACACACACTCACACACAGACACACACGAGTCACACGCATTCGCTCCCCCTCAGGCCACGCCCCCGCCCTCCTCCCCCTCCTCCTCCGTTACCCCTCCTCCTCCCCGCCCAGCCGCGGTCGCTCGGGCTCCAGCTCTTGGTTACAAGATGGCGGCGCTGAGCGGCGGCGGCGGCGGCGGCGGCGGCGGCGGCGCGGAGCAGGGCCCCGCTCTGTTCAACGGGGACATGGATCCCGAGACTGGCGCCGGCTCGGCATCCTCCGCCGAGCCGGCCATCCCCGAGGAGGTGAGTAAAAGAGACCTGCCGGGCTGCCGGGCGGGCGGGCGCCGGCCTCCCCCCGTTTCGACCGCAGATTTTTGGGGGAAGGGGCGCTAATGAAGGTGGCCCCTCATCTGCTCCCCCCCACCGGGGATGATGGGAGACCCCCCCCCTTAGACGCGCACGCGCAGCCCTCCAACACGTAAACACCCGGGGGCCCCCCCCCGGGGACAGCGCTCCTCTTGGCCCCGGCTCGGGAAAGGGGTATGTGGGGGGCAGCTGAAGTTGAGAAGGAAGAATAGAGCCCAGATTTGGCCCTAGAAGGTCACGACCCGTCGCGATCCCCAGACCTACGTTTTCCTTACCCTCCACCCGGGATGTGTTGGGTCGGGGATGTTGCAAAGGGGGAGACCCCCCCTCCCCGCCCGCTCGAGTGGCCTGTGTCTGCGAGGGCATGTGGACGTGGGTGGGGGTGGTGAGGAGGAGGATGGGGGCCTTCTCCAGCCCAGGCTGCCCTCTTCTCTCTTCCCCCTGCCTCCTAGAGTGTTTGGAGATTGTTTCCCAGCCAACGAAGACCGGGTTTTCTGTTTTCCCCTTTTGCTGACAGTCCCTGAAGCCCAAGGATCCTTCTGTCCTCCCATGTCGGACCCCCGCCTCTTATTTTTGTAAACACCCTGTCACTGACATCCTTACTCCACTCTCCCCCTCCTCCCCCAGGGTCATGACCTCTCCCCCCAGCCCCCTTCCACCTCTCTTCGGTTGTGCTCCGATGGCCACTCTGGGCTTTTTCTTCTGCCAAATCCCCACTGAGGCTTCATACTTCGTTCTTTGCCTCTCTCACATTCTAGGCTACCTCCTTATTTTCTCAAATTTCTTTGGACAGCTCTGACTATTGTCTCTAAAGTTATTGAGATCCCACAAAGTTTCCGTAGTACTAACCCTCTACGTCCCCATGTTAAACGATTTTCCACAATTGAATCCTGTCTATTATTTCACATCTCCCCATCCCATCCTTAATATTTCTTTCTTTTCTTTCTAAAGTTTTCATTTCAGTCTTCTCTCTCTCCTGAATTTCCCACTCTTGGCTTTTTTAATTAGAATTAATCTTGTCATATTCTCAAATTGTAATTATTATTTTGTTGTAATTTATTATATGTTATAAATAAGGTAATCCCTGATAGATAACTTGTTTTACAATGCTTAATTGGCAGTAAGTTTAGGCTATTGATTTTGTTCCTCTCCTTACTTTAATAACTTCTTGCTTTTCCTTCCTCAAAACTTCTTTTCAAGGCTGTTTTTAATGCTCTATTGCTTTACCTTGAAATTCATATGATCTATTTTCATCCATTATCTGATTGGTGACCGACCATTCTGTTTTCGAACTTTCCTATCTTGAAGTTGAAGTTGATATTGTTGTTGCCCAAAATATTACCATTCCTATCCTATCATCCAGTCTAAATCTCTCCTGGCAATATTACACCTATTTTCAGTAACCACTTCTATTGAGGTCCCCGTTTCTGTTCAACTTAATTTCTTATGATATTCCTTTTAATTTCTTCTACTTTCTTTTCATCTATAAAACTCTTACCCATTCCTCATTTCAGCTTCTACTTTCATGTTTCACTTGTCCCAGTTTTCATTCATTCTGTTTGGTTTCCTGCTTTTGCTCCTTGGTGAAGCTTCCTCTTATCTTCCTCACACCTCCACATTCCTTCTTATTTATAAACAGCTTTGTTCTGTTGACATGGAAATGTATTTTTAGGAGACATTGTTTTTAGTGGTTTAATACTAGGGGCTAGCAGTCTATTTTTTCCCTTAAGTTGGATGTCTTTGTCTGTTGGCACAGGTGCTTCCAGGTTAACATTCCTTGTGATTGTATGGTACCCTTACTTCAAAGTTATTAAGCTAGAAAGATAGATTATACAAATAAACAAAGACTTCTTATGAAATTAAGGAGCCCCAAACATTTGATCACAATATTGTTATTATCCGCAGTCTTTTTTAATGTTACTAATATCAGATCAATTAACTTGTTCAGGGTGTTACCTTAATAGACTATCTGATTTTAAGCCTAATTTTTATGATTGAGTTCATTCTCCAAATCCCTGAAAAATTTATGGTTTTTTTTTTCTTTTTCTATTGTAGAATCACTCATGGAGAAGTAGTTTTTCAGTGTTTTTGGACCTTGGGATTCAGTTGTTGTGGATTGGAAATGATGTGGAATTTGTTCCCTTTATTATAAATGTTCTGAATACTATAACTTTTGAATATACAGTAGTTGTCAGCATTGAAAAAGGTAATTTCCCCTAAAGTAAATGCCTTTTCTGTCAAAATTAATATTAGTAAATAATGAAAACTGAAATGCACTGGAGTCCAGTTGAGAACCTAGCTAGCCTATTATTTTATGAATTGTAATCAGAACAGATTCAGCAAAGAAAAATGTTCCTTGTATGTAATGAAGTTTTTTTATATTGAGGAGAAATAAAGAATAAACAAATTTCAAGTATTCTCTTTGTAAATATAATTTGACATATTGAGTTTTGAACAGAAAGTAATTCAGATTTATAGGCGGTATCCAAAGTATATCTTTTTTTAGAAGAACTACTGGACCAGTATGCTTTGTTAGCTTATGTTAGCAATCCAGTTGGCTCTTGATATGAGATATTTACTTTAGAACCTTCCTACTGTTTAGTCCCAAAGTTAATTTCACCCCACCTGCCTTGGTATTGAGATTACCAGTTGTGTAATATCAGCATATACATGTTATTTTTATTGTTCTCCTAAATCATCTTTCATCTTCAATAAATACTTATTAAAATAGTGCTTACTATGTGTTGGAGGATAAGAAGCCCAAAACAAAACAGACTCTACCCTAAAAAGCTTATGTTCTCTTGGGAGGGAGGGGGATATGTAAATAGTAAAGTCTGTTAAAAAATATATACACGTAAATACAAACTAATTTCAGGGAGGTGGAGCACTGACTTCTGGGAAAAATCAGGAAAGACCTCTTGTAGGAAGTGGCAGTTGAGCTGAGCCTGACCACAATGAGGGTTTCTAAGATATGGGGAGGGAGACGATGTTGTTTTCAGCAACAGAAATATGATTTTTGGCTAGAACATAGAGTATTCAAGAGGGAGTGATGTCAAATCAATGTGGAAAAAAAGAGTTCTTAGATCCAGCAGTGAAAGATTTTAAATGCCACACAGGTGAATTTGTGTTTTATCCTCACTGATGTGGAATCAAGTGAAGTTTTAAAATAGGCATGTGCAAAGTTGTCAGAGTTAGATGGTAGCTATGTAAAAGATGGGAAAGCCAGCAAGGAGGCAGTTGCTTGCAATGGTTTAGATGTGAGGTGATTAGAGTTTGAACTAGAATAGGGATTGTAGGAAAGAGTCATGCATAATTCCAAGATTGGAAATCTGGCCTATATGGGAAAAGGGTAAATTTAGGGTATAAGAAATGAATTCTGCTGTGGGCAGGTTGAGTTGAAGACACCAAAAGAGCAGATATTCTTAGGCAGTGAAGTAACTTAAGTTAATAAATTCTTTGGGTATGAATTCTTTTTGTAGGGGAAGAGGCTTCTATTAAAACAAATAAACATAAATCATAAATAAAATGACTGAATGGCAGTGTTCCTTTTATGCCTTGCATTTATACAAGGAAAAAAATTACTTTTTGACCAGATATTTGCATAAAGTTTTTGAATTTTGTATCCTAAAACTCCCCTTTTTATGTTCTTTCTCCCCTATTCTATATTAATCACCTCACTGTTCTCTACTTCCCTTTTCTGTATCACAATATCAAAGGAACTAACATCAAACTTACTACATTTGTTGTCTTCAGAGTTTTCAGAATTCTTTTTTATGACCATTCCCTCTATTCACTGGGAACAGTAGTTCCCTAAAGATTCTCAGTGCTGGCTCTATATTTATTTATTTTTATTTTGGTGATGAGTGCATATCAAAACATGAACATCTGAAAAGAACTTGTAAGGAAAGAATGGACCCTGAAATAAACATTCTACTTGTTTGGCCTCAAAGGGAGCTTACCTCTTTAAGATCTCAGGGGAAGAGAGAGCTGTTTTGGAGAGATGTGATTCTGTCTCCCTTTCCTAAAACCAGAAGGTGATAGCTAGATTCTTTTTCTTGCTTGACATCTATTGTTAGGATTTTCTGGATGTGGGAGGAACTTAGCCTTTTCTCTGTCTTGGAATGTAACTTATTACTTGAGTGCTAATTGAATCCTTTCCTACCTTTCCTAAACTTAATTAACTCTTCCTTCCTTGTCCTAAGTCTTTCAGATATGAATTTTTATCTTCTGAAACATTTAATGATGTTTAAGGTGACATTTAATGTTTTCATGTTCTATAAATTGTGATAATAGTAAAAATATAACATTTTATATAAATTGTTTTTTCCTAGCCTGTGGTAGAGTGGTTGTTGTTTTTCTTATTATGTATTACTGTTTGAGAAGTGAATTTCTATATTTTTGGTGTGAATGGACTCCTTCTCTGTTAGCCTAATATGTATTTAAAGACTTTATGTTGTCTTACCTTTGAGAAAAGTGATGACTTAAAAGTGAGTAGTTTGCTTATAACTTCTTTGATAGGATTATCATCATATAAATGCAGTCTATCTGAATGTCAATAGTTTTAAATGAGTTATTTCAACCTCTCTCCCTGTCTTGCCTACCATTGGTTTGTTTTGTTAAGTTAGAATCTGTTAGGGGGAAACTTCAGTTCAAAATAAATGAACCTCTTTTAGGAGTCTTAAATAAATCCCTGTGTACTAAAATCAAGTAGTTATTTACATAGTAATAATGTTTTAGATAGCTTAATATTAGTATAGAAACTAATAGTAGTCTCCTTTAGATTTTTGGTGGCTGGATTAATTTTTCTGGGAGGTAGCTTTATTTCCAAAGTCTTTTTGTTTTGTTTTGCTACCAACCTAATTTACTATCATACTTAATTAGCTTGGTCGCCAAAAGAAGCTGTAGTACAGTCTCCACCCTGAAATTAAACAATTATTTTTCTCCCCCTACCCTCTGAGATTATTTTTGGTCACCACCTCCTATTCTAAGATTTATCATTATTATTATTATTATTATTATTATTATTATTACTACTACTATAATTCCTCCCCCACATCAAGATTATGCCTACAGAGTGAAATTGATGCTTAGTTGGTTTCACATTCCATCTTGGTAGGCCCTGGGGATGCCCTGTATGTATACATAGTATGTAAACTACTTTGAACATAATTAGCTGTATATATTCTGGAAGCCTTACAAAAGTAGAGGTGAAACTGACCAAACTTGCATCAGTTTCATTCTTGTAATGTTCTGTCAAATCCTTACAGTACTTTGAGGAAAGATATTATTTTGGAAAAATATATTGGTCTAGAAAAAGCCTCCCTGGTATAACAAAAAAGCAAGAAAGAAGTATGGAAACATGGATATATCCCACATATAACTGAAATTCCTAAATTTGACAATTCTTTCTTTGATTTTCCAGAAGTATGTCTTTTTGAAAGTTTTTTTTTTTAATTTCCATAATAAGTTGTGTTACTGTCTACCTTTTTTATGTCAATCCACAAGTTGTCTTACTTTTAAAAATAGTTTAATGGTGTAAACATATTTGTTTTAAAGGAAACGTTTTAATGGAGATTTTTAAATCAGCTTTAAAGTAGTTAACTTTAAAATAAGGGTAGTGGTTATTGTTTTGAGTTCAAGAATTTATAAAATAGGCCTTCTCCTTATGTCCTAAATAAGCATAAATTCCTTTGGCAAATACTCATAATCTAAGCATTTATTTTTCTTTGAATGTATTTAGTATATTTCACTAGAAATGTTTTAATGCTATTAAAACTTTTATTTTCTATACTGCCAGATAATGAATTTTAACACTTGAATTCTTTGCTTTTAAAATCTATTGCATTTTGAAACCAATAGTGAAATCTGTTAGGTCCAGCTTGAAAACTAAATACAATGGTTAAAATGTCTTGGATAAGTGAGTATAATAAGAGTTTTTTTGAGAATTTGTTACTGTAATTTCTCTTAATTTGAAGTATAAAGGTAAGTTTATAGCCACTCATTATGAAAGCATCTTATAATTTTTTTTTTTTTTTTTTTTTTTGGCTAGTCAATGGGTATTATTCATGGATGTATTGACATTTAAAGGATAATATTTTCAAGTTCAGTTTGTTAATGATTCCACAAACATCTTTCAGTTCAATAAATATTTATTAAACATCTATTTACTAAATGCTAACCACTGTTTTAATCATTGAGGGTATAAAAAAGAAAAAGAGATGGTCCCTGCCCTTCCTAATGAGAGAAAAGAGCACATAAACAGAAGCTGAAAGGAGAGCAGGGAATTGTTGTGAGAAGGGAAAGGGAAAATGTCATTCTATGCAGTGAAAACTAAGCAGAATTGCTGATGGAGAAAGGAATAACTAGGAAAGTTGTGAGCCTTCTTTAGAGAAAAGTTTTGGGAGGAGTTTTGTACATCATCATCCAGCTTTCCTATCCAAAGGGAGATGTAAATGAGAAAAGTGTAGAATATCCAAACCTAATTCATTGTTCATGATGGCAAGATTTCAAATCAATTTATCCTAGGCTGGGTGAAGGCAAAAAACTTATTTTTATTTCCACATTGCTATGTAACTTAAATTTTGATAACTTTAACTTTGAATGGGGAAGAGAGCTGATCAGGAAGCCTTTGAGCACCTACTATGCGTCAGGCACAGTGTTAATCATTGGGACTGTTGTTTGTCCTTCATTCTGGAAGAGTATTGTGACACCAAAAAGGTGATTCCCTGACATCCAAATGAATTGGATTGAAGTGAGTGAGGGTCACCTGCCTCCCTTTCCCTTCCAAAGCCATCCAGTGGCTAGATAATAGATCAGGATGAATGGAGAGGGCCTTTGATGCAATAAGCGATCTTGGCCTTTTTAATAAATCTTCAACAGGTCTCAATTTGAGGCAGCATCCAGTGCTGCCTCAGTGAATTACGCAAAGTAGCAATGAAGGCAAAAAATCTGTTATTTTACCTAGTCCAAAAAAACTCCAAAACAAACCAAAAAAAAAAAAAAGTAAGACGGTCTCTTCTTTCAAGCAGCTTATAGTCTAAGAGGGGAGACAAAACAGACAACTGTGGACAAACAAGCTATATATGGTCTAAGTTGTAAATAAGAGTAGGGAAAGCATTCAGGAAAGTTAGGAAGGACTCCTTGTAGAAGATAGACTATTAGTTGAAACTTGATAGAAGCCAGAGAAAGGAAGGAGTATTCTAATCATAGGGAACAACCAGTGAAAATAGCTAGTCTGGAGTTGGAGTGTCCTGGAAATGTCAGCAAGGAAGCCAATGTCACTGGATCATAAAATATTTGGGAGTAAGCAAGATTTAAGAAAATTGGAAAGTAGGACCAGATTGTGAAAGGTTTGGAATGCCAGAGGATTTTGTATTTGGTCCTGGAAGTGATAGAAAGTCAATGCAATATGTGTGTGTTATGTGTATGAGAGAGAAAGAGACAATATGTGTGTGACACAGATAGACAGGCACATGGTCAGATCTCTGCTTTAGGAAGATTAACTTGACATCTGAGTGAAAGATTGGTTGGAGTATAGAAGGACCAACCCAGTAACTTGTGGCAGTAGTCCAGGTGTGAGGTGAGCAGGGTCTTCACAAGGGTGATGACGGTGTCGTAAGAGAGAAGGAGACATATTTGAGAGATACTGTAAGAGTATATATAGATTAGATATGAGAGTTGAGAAGTAGTAAAGGGCAAGAATAAGAATTAGATTGAGAGCCTGGGTAACAGGGAGAACAGTAATGTGGAAGTTAAGAAAAAGGGAGCTCAAAAAGGTTCAGGATTTTGAGGTAAAGTTAATGAGTTGAGTTTAGATATGGCATACCCAGTTTGAGAATCTGGAAAATTGGGGAACATGTTAGATCTGGAAAAGTAGATATGAGAATCAATAGCATAAACTCTCTTTGTAGTGGCAAGGAATTGGAAATTGAGTGTACGCCGCTCAGTTGGGAGAATGGCTGAATAAGTTATGAGTATATGAATGTGATGGAATATTATTATTCTTTAAGAAATGATGAGCAGGCTGATTTCAGAAAAGCCTAGAAGGACTTAAATGAATTTAGGCTGAGTGAATTGAGCAGAATGAGGAGAATATGGTACATGGTAACCACAAGGTTACTTTAGTAAAGTAATCACAAAATTATGTGATGATTAGCTGTGATGGACTTGGCTATTTTCAACAATGAGGTGATTCAAGATGATTCCAATAGACTTGGGGTGGAAAATGCCAATCACATCCAGAGAGAAAACTATGGAAACTGAATGTGGATAGAAGTATAGTATTTTCACCTTTTTTGTTGTTGTTTGTTTGTTTCTTGTGATTTTTTTTTCCCCTTTTGGTCTGATTTTTTTTCTTGCACAACATGACAAATAGGTAAATGTGTATATGATTATACATATTTAATCTATATCAGATTCTTTGATGTCTTGGGGAGAAGAGAGGTTAGGAAGGGAAGAAGAGAGAAAAATTTGGAATACAAAGACTTACAAAAATGAATGTTGAAAACTACTTTTACATGTATTTGGAAAAATAAAATACTATTGGGGGAAGAAAATATCAATAACATAGAGATGATTATTGAAACTATAGAAACTGATGAGGTTTCTGGTAGAAGAGAAGAGGGCTGAAAATGGATCCCTAAGAAATACCCAATAATGGAAATGACTGGGATGAGATCTAGTAAAGAAGAGTGAAGAGTGGTCAGACAGGTGGAAGAACCAGGATGGAGATCTGTCTTAGAAATCTACCTATAGAGAAAAAGGTAATTGACAGTGTTAAAGGCTGCAGAGCATTCAGGAAGGAAGAAGACTGGGGAAAAAAGGCCATTAGATTGGGCAATTAACAGATCATTAGTAACAGGAAAGATCAGTTTGGTTAAATGATGAAATTGGAAACCAGACTGTAGAAAGTTAAAAAGAGTGAGAAGAAAGGAAGTGGAGGCACCAATTATAGATGTCTTTCTCAAGGATTTTAGCCACAAATGAGAGAAAAAACATGAAGTGATGACTAGTGGAGATAGATAAGTCAAGTGAGAGTTTTTGAAAGGATAGGGGAGCTGTTTTAGGCACAGTGAAGATATTTGTTCTCATTCACCATGATTTCCTCAACTTCCCCTAGCCGCCATAAACCTAGACTCTACACATAAATAACATGTTTGTCTATAGTGAATGCATAGTAATCCAACCATGACCAGACTAGGTACTAGAATAGAGTCTTATGGATATCTTATTAAAGCATAGAGAAACACCGAGGGAGAGAGCATCATCATTAAGGGCAAAGGAGGAGAAAGTGTTTAGAAAGAAGGGGCAGTATACTGACAATGCATAAACTACTGAGAGCTACAAAGGAAAGAGTGCTAACTTAAAATCATTTAATCCAGCTTTTAAGAGATCCCCGATAACATTGGAAAGAATTATTTTAAACATGTTAGATTTGGAATTCAACTTTCAAGGAGATAATGAAATAAAGATCATGAATAAAGTCAACTTTTTTGGTTTTGAAAGGAAGAAATTAAAGGATGATAGTTTTAGAGGGTAACAACCATAAATGAAGTTGTTTGTTTGTTTTTTTAAATTTTGTTTTAAGATAGATATTACAATGTTTACAGTCTGGAACATTAGGTAAAGGGAGACTTGAAGGTGACAGGGTTCGTACTATAAAGAGATGAGTGAGGGATCAAGGGAAGGGCATGAGTAGAGAACTTGCCTTTGACAAGGAAAAAGATCATCCCTTCAATCAATCAAAGCAGATGTGAGCAAAAGAAAAGATCGGTTTTTAAGTGTGGAGTTGGGATTAAGAACAGTTCAGGATGGATTCTCTTGTTAAGTGAAAACCAAATCCTCTGTTGAGAAGAAGTATAGAGGATTCCTGTATTAGAACCCAAACTAATTATGCTCCTGATGCACTTTAAAAGCTTCAGTGACTCTCCTTTGTCTCTAGGATCAAATCTGAATTAATTCTGACATTTCAAAACCTTCTGTGGTCTTGCTTCCAGCCTGTTTTCCAGGCCAATTACCCAATAGTCACCCTCATACATTATACACTCTAGTCACACTGACCCAGTGGCTATTCCCCTATATGGCATTCATCTTCTTTCTCCATACCTTTACACAGGTTGACCACGAGGTCTTTCCCTCATTACTTCCTCTTAAAAGCATTTAAAAGCTCTCTTTGATTCCTCCCAGTTGTTAGTGCCTCCTAACACTTGAATCACTTCATTGTTTTGTGTAATATCTTACATTTATTTCTAAGTGATTATGTTGTATCCCCTCAGTAAGAATGGAAGGCAGGGACTGTTGCATTTTTGTATTTGTATCCCTAGCATGAATCACAGTGCTAAGCGTGTGTTAATAAATACTTATTGGTGATCTGCTTTAGGGTTAATTATTTATATTCCAGATGATACATAAATCTATTTGCTCTTAAACTTACCCTTTGTTTGGATGTAAAAACAACTAAATCTTGGAATCACAGTGTAACTCAAGATTTAATAGCAACGGGGCAGCTAGGTGGTGTGGTGGATAGAGTGCCAGACCTGAGTTCAGATACTTAGTACTCCCTACCTGTATGACCCTGGGCAAGTCCCTTAACCCCAATTGCCTCAGCAAAAATAAATAAATAAATAAAAGATTTAATCGCAAAATTCCACTGTTGAAACACTGAATGCTTTTCTCTGGTATCTCATAATCACTTTTTCTCCCATGTTACATTCATCAGGAAACCAGACTATTGTGGCATGTCATATACCTTATGTTTTTGAGAATAAAATTTTTAGCAATTCAGAAAACAAGCATTTATTTGTTTCTTTATACAAAACACTGTGCTATATGCTAAGTGATAAAAAAATTTAAGTCAGATATGGGCTCACTTATGAATAGAGAAATATGGCACATAGATATTCAGAATAATTTGTGTATATTGTGAATTAGAAAATTGCAAGTGTGGATCCTAGTTTAAGAATCCTGTTCTGTTTTATACTTGACAGATCCAATTTTTTAATACTTGAAACAACAGGAATCTTACTACCTCCTGACACAGCATAATTAATATTAAATGTTAGTTTTGTGAATTTTCTCCTTGTAATTTTCATGATCTGGATCAACATGGGAAATTTTTTTTCCCCTTTTGTTTGTAAAAGCACTTTAGCTATTTAAAGATATTTATCAGATAGTATTCCTTCAATTTTCTCTTCTTCAGGAAATAAACTACCTAGTTTTTAAAATAATACATCAGATGATGCTGATTTCCAGCCCATCACTATTTCAGTTTTTGGTGTCTGAATGTTCTGTCATTTGTCAGTGTCCCTTTTAAAATAAGATGTCTACAATTACCGGTTGTCATCTCATCAGCTCAGGGAATTGTAGGATTGTTATTTGACAAAAGCTTGGCACTATCTTTGTATTATTGTAGTCTAAGATTATATTCACTTTTTTTTTAACAGTCTACTAAAATTTTCTAGTTTGTATTAGTTGAATTTATTTTAATTGCATAAATATTTATTAAACAGCTACAACATGAAAAGTACTGTGCCAGGCTCTGGAGATAGTATAGAAACAAGAGTTCCTGCCCCCAAGGAGCTTGCACTTCACTGGTTAGTGCTTATATCTTAGCATATCTGTAAATATAAAATATATGTCAAATAAATACAAAGTAAGCAGGGAGGGAGAAAAACCATTGGAGAGGTTCAGGAAGGGGCTCCTATATGAGGTGAACCCTCATTAGAACTTCAAAGGAAGCTGAGAGATTTTTAGAAGTTGTAGTGAGGAGGGAAGGGACTACTTCCAGACATCTCCTGTTAGGACATTTAGTGTGATTCTAAATTTATCTCTTTGAAAATATTAGAGAAGGTAGATACATGCAGTGTTATAGGGAATAACAAGTAAGCCTGTTTATCTGGACCCTCGTATGTGAATGGCAGTGATCAGGCTGGAAAAATAAGTTGGGTCCAGGTTACGGTGCCTTTTCAATTCCAGGTTGAATACTAAAGTTTCTTGAACAGGAAAATGATATGCTCATACTTAATTGGCTTTGGCACCTGTGTAGAGGACGGATTAGAGAAGAGAGAGATTCTAAGCAGGGAGACTTAACTTTCTAATAGAAAAGTTGACAGGCCCATAGATTGTGCTATTGCATAACATGAGTGGAAGAAGACCTTCAAGGCTGTCTAGTTTAATCTATTCCTAGAAATGAATCCCTGAGCTAATTTGGAGCAGAGTCAAAATGGTGGAATAAAGGCCAGGACTTATCTGAGTTCTCCCAATTCCCCCTCCACACAATGTTAAAATGCCTCAGAATGGTATGAAACAGTTTTGTAGTCCAAAACCATTTAGAAGTTGGTAGGAAAGGTCTGTTTCATTAGGGTGAAAATGGAGCAGAGTGCACAGTGACTTCTAGAGCTCTCAGCCCACGGATAGTAAAGGGGTCAAGACAATTGGTCAAAAGGAGATAATTTTGCTGACAATGGGATCAGCACTTTTGCATTGCCCATAAACAGTTCTGGGTCATAGTATCAGAGTGTGGAGAATTATTACTAGCAGGAGCAGGGACTGCAGATATAGTGCTAGGATAGAAAAGAGTACTTGTGATCAGATAGAGGATAGAGCACAGGCCAGAAGAGCATTGACTATACCTCTCCTTAGATTGTACTACCTTAGAAGAACTGAAAACTTATAAACTTCTGTTCATCGCTCCCCCCCCCCCCAAACTAACTCTGAAAACAGCAGCTCAAAAAATCTGAATTCCTCTACCCTAGAAGCAGACAGAGCCCAACTTTAACATAAAGTTTAAAAGTCAGAAAGCTGGAAAAAGTTAGCAAATGAAAAAAGAACTGATGGAAAATTACTGTGAATGACAGGGAAGATCAAAACAGACTCAAAAGGACCACATTCAAAGCCTCAAAGAAAAATGTGAATAAATCTCAGTGCCTCTTCCCCTCCCCCCTGAAAAACCGCAGTTCTTAGAAGAGCTCAGAAAGGATTTTAAAAGTCAAATAAGAGAGGTAGAGGAAAAAATGGGGAAAGAATGAGATTGATGTAAAAAAATAACAAACCCATTCAAAAAGAGTCAACAGTTTAGTAAAGGATACTGAAGAAAATATCACCTTAAAAAAGAGAATAGGCCAAATGATAAAAGAGGAACAAAAATATGCTGAAGAGAGAATTCCTTAGTAGAACAGAAATGGGAAAAGATTCCCAAAAAGTCACTGAAGAAAAGAACTCTTTAAAAAATAGTAGAATTTACCAAATGGAAAAGAAAATACAAATATTCCTTAAAAATTAGAATTAGGCAGGTGGAAGTTAATAACTACATGAGACATTGAGAAATAGAAGAAATATTTCATTGGAAAAACACCTGACCTGTGAAATAGATCAAGGAGAGAGAATTTAAGAATTAATGAACTACCTGAAACACATCAATAGGAAAAAAACCACTAGCTGTCATTTTTTCAAAAAATTATCAAGGAAAACTGCCTTGATATCCTCAAACCAGAGGATATAATAGAAATTGAAAGAATCCACTGATCACTTCTTGAAAGACGTCCTAAAACAAAACCACCTAGCAATACTATAGACAAATTCTGGAGCTCTCAGTTCAGGAGAAAATACTGCAAACAATCAGAAAAAAAATTCAGATATGGGGGAGTCATTGTCAGGATAACATAAGACTTAGCAACTTTTACATCAAAGAATTAGAGAGCTTGAGAGTATGATATTCTGCAGGGCAAAGGAGCTAGAATTCGCAGCTATTATTTACCCAACAAAACCAAGTACAATCTTTTGGGGGAGGGGGGATAGATATTTAATGAAACAGAAGACTTTCAAGCATCCTTGATGAAAAGATCAGAGCTAAGTAGAAAATTTGATATTCAAACAGAAGACTCAAGAGAAGAATAAAAGGTGTAAACAGGAAAGAGAAATCATAAGGGATTCAATAAAGCTAAACTGTTTACCTTTTCATATCAACAGGTAATACTTGTTTCTCCTAAGAATTTTCTTTTTATTAAGGCAGTTAGTAGGAATGTCCTCGACAGAACAAATTATGCTGGAATGATAACCAAAAAAAAAAAAATTAAGAAGACAGATGCACTGGAAGAAAAGAGGTGGAATGGGGCATACTGTTACAGTAGAGGGAAGATGGAAGGGGTTGTGGGCAGTGCTAGAACTTTACTCTCATCAAAATTGGCTCAGAGGAAATAACATACAAAAATCAGCTGATGCAAAATTTATCTTACTTTAAGAGAAATAGTGAGGAAAGGGAATAATGAGGAAGGAAGGAGAGAGGAAACACTGATAGATGGGATGGTGGATTGGGGGAAGCAGTAATCAATGAGAAGCAAAACACTCTTAAGGCAAGAGCAAAAGAAGAGAGAAGAATAAGTGGGGAAAAAAGTAGGATGGAAGGAAATACAAGAGTAATCATAACTGTGAATGTGAATGGGTTGAACTCGTGCATAAAATAGAAGTGTATAGAGAATGAATTACATGATTTAGATATAAACAGTGATACCATAAGCAATTTAGGGGAGCTTAGAGTAGTTTACTGGTCAGATCTAAAGATAAGGGGAAATTTATGACCCCCAAAAAGAGATAAACAGCTTCCAAGGTAAATAATGGCTAATTTTGATTATGTTAACTTTTTTCCCAATCAAAAACAATGTGGTCAAGATTTAAAACAGAAAACTAGGGGTGGATTTTACAGTAACTTTTTTATGTTAAAGGCCTCATTTATGAAATATATAGGGAACCAAGTCAAATTTATAAAAATACAGATCATTCCTCAATTGATAGGTGGTCAAAGGATATGGACAGACAGTTTTCAGTTGAAGAAATCAAATCTTATCTGTAGTCACGGAAAAATGCTCTAAATCATTATTGATGAAAGAAATACAGATTAAAAACAGCTCTGAAGTACCATCTCATAATGTCAGATTGGCTAATAGACAGAAAATAACAAATGTTGGAGGGAACATGGGAAAATTGAGATATTAATTCATTGTTGGCAGAGCTATGAACTGATCCAGTCTTTCTGGAGAACAGTTTGGAACTCTGCCCAAAGATATCCTTTGATCTAGCTATACAACTACGAGGTCTATTTCCCCAAAGAGATTTTATAAGGTAGGGGAGGGGAATGAACTATTTGTAGAAAAATATCTATAACAGCTCTTTTGGGGCTTGTAAAGAATTTGAAGGCGAGGGGATGCCTATCAGTTGGAGAATGACTTGTTATTTGTAGTGTATGGTTGTGATGGAATACTGTTGTGCTATAAGAGATGATAAAGGGGGGAAAATGTGCATAAGATCTCTTCAGAAAAACCTGGAAAGACTTCATGAACTGATGTTGTGAGGTGCATAGAACAAGAGAACATAGTGTCAATAATACAGTATAATGATGTATGACTTGGCTATTCTCAGCAATACAATGATCTAGACACTTCCAAAGAAAAATGCTCTCTCTCTCTCCAGAAAAGGAACTAATGGAGGCTGAATGGAGATCAAAGAATACAGTTTTCCCCTGTTTGTGTGTGTGTGTGTGTGTGTGTTTGGGGGGGCACTCTTCACAACATGACTTAATAAGGAAATGTGTTTTGCATGATGGCACATGTATAACATATCAAATTGCTTACTGTCTAAAGGAAAGTATAGGAATAAAAAGAATTTGAAACTCAAAAAAATTTTTTTGATTCAACAAACATTTATTAAGCGATTAATATAAATAGACTGATCTAACAAAGTTTAGATAAGCCACACTCCTTTTTATATTTTCTAGTCAAATGTTTTTTTAAATGTTAAAAAATTGTTTTGTTTGCTAATTGGGAAAAGTAAAAAAATATTTTAAAAATGTAATTTGAAAAATATACTAAATTTTGGGGAAAAAAATTAATCCCCTTTGCAACATACCTATTTAGTGATCATTTAGCTTTTATTTAATGTCTTCATGTGAGGGAGAACCAACTGTCTTTTGAAGGAGCCTGTTGCACTTTTGAATATCTTTTAAATATCAGGAAGTTTAAAAACAATGCAAAACATATCAAGTTTAAATTTGTGTCTTTGCAGCTCCTACTCATTCTGCTTTTTAGGGCCAGCAAGGTGACTACTTTCTATTCTCCATGGCAGCCTTTTAAATACTGAAGATCACTATTATATTCCTTCTTAATTTTCCTCTTTTTTCTTCTGAATCACTTTTGATCAGTTCAGATTTTCTTCCCTAGACTAGCCATTTATGAAATGTGAAAAGGTCAGAAAACAATTGTCCTGATGATTTTCATTGTTTCAATAGATATTTGTTGTTTATTTCCTGTGCACTAAGAGAAGGCCAGGAATCAAGAGTAGAGTCAGAACTGTATATGAAGGTTAAAACTGGGATTGTGGAAGGATAGATACTTCAGGTACTGACAGAATGAAAATGCAGTAATGATTCCAAAAAATGGATACTGAATTGAAGAGATAAATTAATCCGTGGAGAAATGGACAGGTTATAGTAAATGCTGTTAGCTTTAGTCTAAACAGTCTATGAACTAGGGTTTCAAAACTAAACAAGGGTGGGTCCAGTGATCCTTGAAAACCTAAATTGCTGGTAGTGATAGAGATTTAAACAGTTGTGCAATTCATATAGCTGGTGTTGGTATTTCGTAAACTAAGTGATTTGAGATCTAGAAGTAAGGAACCTAAGTAGACATTGTAGAACTAGAGTCAAGATGGCTTCTCTCTTAATCTAGGAAATTCAGAGAGAGTTGCTTATATTTCTGCTGCTTAAAACTAGGGTTTTGTTGCAGAATTTAGGGTGTGGCATAGCTTTATAAGTGAGAAATTAAGTTGGACCAGATTTCAGAGAAATTTGAAAGTAGAGTACTTGGCGCATACTATACCACATAGCACTGTGCTGTGGCAGAATTTTCAATATGGTGAAGTAGTTGTGAAAATATGTGATATCTTAAGGTAGTTTATGATTAAGTACCAAATAAGTGGTATAGGTGACAAATTCACACTGGGGAGAAATTAGTGAAAGCTGAAGTGTTTAGGCAAGGCTTTATGGAAGAAATGAATCTTACTTAATCTGGGCCTTAAGAAGATTTGGATGGATGGAGTAGACTTTGAAAACCAGGGGTAAGAGTGTGAATACAGATTAATGTAGTTGCCAATATGTTCAGTTTGGGTAGCAAAAAGTAGTTTCCTTTGACTAGAGGAAGTAAGTTCTTTAGAATAATAGTGGAAAATAAAGTTGAAAATATAGGTTGAAGCCAAATTTTCTGGGGTTCTTTTTAACATCTGAAACTCATGGTGAATTGTATATGCTATTCTGCATAAGCAGCACATGCAAAACTAAAAGTTTAATATATGCAGGTAATTTTTTTTTATTATTTAATAGCCTTTTATTTACAGGATATATGCATGGGTAACTTTACAGCATTAACAATTGCCAAACCTCTTGTTCCAATTTTTTACCTCTTACCCCCCCACCCCCTCCCCTAGATGGCAGGATGACCAGTAGATGTTAAATATATTAAAATATAAATTAGATACACAATAAGTATACATGACCAAAACGTTATTTTGCTGTACAAAAAGAATCAGACACTGAAATATTGTACAATTAGCTTGTGAAGGAGATCAAAAATGCAGGTGTGCATAAATATAGGGATTGGGAATTCAATGTAATGGTTTTTAGTCATCTCCCAGAGTTCTTTTTCTGGGCATAGCTGGTTCAGTTCATTACTGCTCCATTGGAAATGATTTGGTTGATCTCGTTGCTGAGGATGGCCTGGTCCATCAGAACTGGTCATCATATAGTATTGTTGTTGAAGTATATAATGATGATCTGGTTATGCAGGTAATTTTAAAAATCCATTTTCAAATTTATAGAAAGATGATGAACATTACTGAAGTTTTACTTATATATATGTGTGTGTACATCCACATCCATAGACAGACAGACATATTCAGAGATGCACTTTGGTGTTCTGGTTTTAACTGTCCAGTCCTTCCACAGATGCAGTCAACCCTCTAAATGCAACCTTTTTTCTTCTAGAATACTATACTACACTACAGGCAGTCTAGTAAGACCTAATTCTAATATGGTTATCCTACATTCGTCATCAGAAGGAACACTAAATTTCAATTAGAAGTTAGAAAATATAAACATGTAAATTTTTCCCCATCCAGTTTCTTAAAGTTCTTGAAATCTAGCCTCAGATTCTTTTCAGGGGACCCCAAGTTAAATATCCATGGTGTAGTGAAAATTAACAGAGCAAGTTATCATACATTGACTTCAGAGGACTGAAATTAGCTGATGGGTGAGAGTATGTGTGTAATTGTCAGGATCTGCCCTTCTTACTTTTGCTAGGTTACTTTGTAGTTTTTCTATTGTGGCTTATTTTTTTCTCCTGAATGCTAGCCATAAAGTTTCTTGCTGATTGAATCCCAGCATTGGCAAAAATATTTCAACAGAAAATGATTAGAAATTTATGCAAGTGATGCCAGTGAATGTCATAATTCTATAAGAATGTCAGGAAGACTAATATCCAAAATAATCTGAGACTTACATGTTGGAGGCAAGAACGACAGAAAAACATCGTGCTATGGGCAGTTATTAGATTACTGTACAAAAGCAAAACTCCAAACTACTTTGTTTCTATTTTCTTCTTAGTCATTTTTATTTAATTTCTGAATTTAGGCACCCAAATAGTGCACTTCTATATACACGGAACACAAAAAGAGGATTGTATGAAATGGCTCTCAATTTATGTTATTTAAAAAGTAGATGATTTCTACATTTACTTTGAAAATTGGCTTTATGTGTATTTTTCTTCTGCACTTCTTTTTTTCTGCATTAAAAATTTTTTTTTCAATGGCTTTTGGGAGCACTGGTGGTGGAGAGGGCAAACCTGGGTCTCTGAATCTTGCACAGGTTGAAAGTGACTTGGACCCAACATGGAAGCTTTAACTTGTTCTTGTTTCCAACTTTGGGTCGCCTTACCCTCCTTAGGCAGCCTCCCTTTCCTCCCTCAACCCATACACTCCTGAGGGCTCCTTATATTGGTGATTTCGTATGGAGCCTTAGTTAGCCCTACTGCATTTCAGAACTCCCAAGCTCAAGTGTTTGAACATCTTTGATCATCTTGATATATCTGGGATTACAAGCATCTTCCACCATACTTGGAAACTCTCAATGGGGTAGGATGGGGGAGTGGGGGGAGGGGTTAGTTAACTCCCTACTCCTGTCTAACCTTCCAATGAAAAAACAAAGAGGACAACAAACCAAAAAAAAAAAAAAAAAAAACCTCAAACAAAATGAATCCACAAAGTAATCAAATTCAAAAATGGTGTCTTTCTGCACCTTGAATTTATCTCTCTCTCTTTTTCTCTCTCTCTCAGGAGGTGTAACATTCTTCATAGATATTCTGCAATGTGAATGTAAATTGCTTTTATCGGTTTTAAGGATTTTTCTTTACAATGCTGTTGACTTCATAAATAATATTCTATTGATTCTGCTCATTTTACTTTGCAACAGTTGCTACTTCCCAAGATTGTCTAAAAGCTTTTCTTTTGCCATTTCTTGGCACAATAATATTCTATTACATTTATATATCAGTTTATTGAGCCATTCGCCTTCTGAGATTCCATTGTTCCTCCCCTCTTTTTTTAAAAATTATTTTCCATGAGTATTTAATATTTTTTTTTGCATTCAGAAATTCTAGGCAGTTCTTTTCTATTTTCTGCTTTGTGTTTTATTTTTCTATATTATGTATTTAATTTTCTGTATTATGATTTCAGGGTTTTTAAAAGCCTTGTAATATGCTTTTAGTTAATCTTTTGGCATCCTTAAGTTGTCTCTATACATCCTGTCTTTAAGATTATTTTGTTTTGCTTGCATAGTGTTTTTATCCTCTTTTCATGAAAAGCTATCCCTTCCATATTGTGGAGGGGTAAGAGTACCCTGCTTCACCCAGATCTGGAAAATCTGCATAGAATTTTTTGGCCCTCTTTAACTGTAAAGTTTGAATTGTAGTTTTAAAAGATATATTAACATGTGATAATAAAATATAAAACATGGTATTATATAATACTATTTTTAATGAATTTTATGAATTTCTGAGTTTCTAAATTTTGTGTTTTCTGCTGGCTTTTGTGTGTCATCTGAAGCTTCCATAAAACTTCCCAATAATTCCTGTTTAATTTCTTATGCTCACCCCCAGTATATCAAAAGCATGCTGGGAAAAACTGCAATATGGAAAGGATAACTATTTGTTTTGGATAAGAAAGATAGTATCTTATACCTGTATCTCGATTTCTTTCTGAATTTTATATATCTTGTTTGATGCCAAACTGTCTGTTTATTCCTTTTTTTAACTTTTTTTTCAAGTTGTGATCCTCCTATATTCTAAATACAATACATAAACACATTTTTTCAGTTTATCTTTTTGAAGTGATTCTTCCCCCCCAATTTTCTTCTTTTTATCCCTTGATTTTCCCCTCCCTCTTTCCATTTGTTACTTCTTTCCTTTTGGGATTTTATCAGTGCCTTTTTTTCCTCTTGCTTTTATCTGATTATTTAATTTTTTCCACCTTTGTTTCCTTTCAGTGTAATTAAGCAAGTAAAGTTGTCTCTTTCCTTCTCTTCAACTAGTCCTGGTTTGGGGTTTTTTTAGATTTCATTTTTGTGTCCCTTTCAAGAAAAGATTTCTTTCACTTTCTTCATTATCTGTCTTCTCTTTCTGTTTACTTAGATCTTCATTCTCTGGTTCATGACCTCTTTAATTATCTGGTCTTTATTCTTTAATTTCTTGTGGAATCAAAACTTAGATATTCTTAATTATCTCCTCTATAAAACTTTTACCATTGTCTTATAAAGCTTGTCCTACAATTCCCATTTTCCATTGCATTTTGCTCTTAGAACAGTGCCAATTATTGCAGGTGTCACATGTCACCCCATCCTTGATTGTGCAGCCTGCCACTGGTTATCTTTCATTTGCCTTGAAAAATCTCTTCCTTAGGTCCAAGCCCTCCCGTCCCCCCAGGGTTCAGTTGCCTTTCCTGAAGTCCCAAATAAGGGCCAAGCACCAAATCCCCTGTACCACACCCCCCACCAACCTCCCACCTCCTCCCACAGAACATCTCTTTTTACCTCTAGGAGCATTTATCAGTGGAACTCCCTTCCACCTCCAAGCAAGTCTGCCTCCTTCCCCCTTCTTGTTCACCTGCTCTCTTTTAGGCTTTTAAGTTCCAGAGCTCCTGACACAGGAGTCACCTTCCTCTTATTAGTGTCTCTCAGACAAGCTTATTATTTACTCTTTCCTATCATCCTGCTGCCCTACCCCCCTGTCCTGTACCTTTCCATTTTTCAAAGTAGTCCTCCAAAACATAGGCAGGGTGTTGACAATAATGCCCCAGTCCCATATCTTTATGGTTACCACCACCTGACTTTTATCTCATTCCTGTCTCTTTGTATACATTTAGAATGAAATACATGGATTCACCTCTTCTGCATTTCTGGTGTCTTGAAAATAATATTCTCTTGGTTTTCTTTCTAACTACTTTCAAACTTTTTTTATTGTTAAATATTCATATTTTTTCATTTATGATTAAGTTCAGATTTCCAAGGTAGGTTGCTGCATCCTGGACTCCATTGTGCATTATTTCATTTCCTCCTGCATTTTGTAGTGGGTGCAGAATAGTTTTGGGCTATTTGAATTTCCTTTTCTTTTGTATTTAAAGTCCTTTTTACAGATCTCTTGGGAAATTTATTTCTGAATTGAATTGTTAGATTTAGCCAGTATGTATCTTGGAAATTGAAGCCTTAATTTTTGGGGGGAGGAGGGAGGTGTTTGTTTGTTTTTGTTTGTTTCTGGAGGTGATTTAAAAATTCTTTTCTATGAGTATTTAATTTTTTTTTTTTTTTGCATTCAGAAGTTCTAGGCAATTCTTTTCTATTATTTTCTGCTTTGTGTTTTATTTTTCTGTATTATGTATTTTATTCTCTGTCTTTAAGATTGTTTTGTTTTGTTTGCATAGTATGCTTATTTTCTTTTAATGTTAAGGAGGATGTTGTTTCTCTTCTAGATTGTCCTTTACTTCTATGTACTTGCATACCCAATAGCTTGTTCTCTCTGTCTCTGTCTCTCTCTTTCTCTGATGAGACTTCCTATCAGACATTCAAGTGTTTCTGTTCTACCCATCATTTTGATTGTACAATCCATAAATTCTGCTCTCATTTTCATTTCTTTTTTAAAGCATTTGGGAACAGTGTGGTCCAGTTTCATGTCCTCAGTCTCATCAAATATGAATTGTTTTTCTTTATTTTTTTTTTTATCATAGATGCCTGAATTAGTTTATTAAATAGAAAGTCTAAATTTCTTTTGAGTTTTTTTCTTTCTGGAATCTTTAGTAATTTCTGATCCATACCCTATCTTCCCCCCACTTATTTATCCCTATTGTTCATTTTCTGACTCCCTCCCCTCTTATAGTGGTTTCCTTGGGGCACAGATCTTAAAGCATCTCTGTCTCCTTCCATGCTTGGGCAGTTCATATTCACCAGTCTTAAGCCTGCCCCTAAGTTATTTTGGGGGAGTAAAACTGACCTTAGCTGACTGCCATGTTTTTTTCCTCAGGTTTAATGGAGTTGCCACATAGCTCCTTCCAACCATTCCCCACAATGGTAGTTTTTCACTGTAACCTGTCCCACTTGCTCTATTCCTCAGTTCTCTTCCTTGCATTGGCAGCTTAGAGAATTACTGTGCTACCAGATAGATTTCTGTAGTTTGAATCTTTTTGGCTCTGGGAGGAGAGAATGGTTGGGTTGTGGGATTAAGATCTTGTTTCAAGCCAGGACATGTGTCTTGCATCTTTTCCTTTGTTTTTCTACTTCCTGTAAAGATCTTTTGTGGTACAGAACACTGCTGATGAGGTGCTGGGACCCAAACTTCTGCAACCTGGAGTCTAACTCTCCACAGCCAGAAGTTTGGGGTGGAATTGATTGCAGGCACCCTGTCGAGGGTGGGGGGAGATGTCACATCCTTGGCTCTTTAGTGCAGCCTCACTATTGGTGGTATGGTAGGGGATGGGGAGAGAATGCTGAGCGAGCTCTGCTTGTGGGATTATGGTCCCAGACCATAGAGACAGCTGAAGCTGTTTTATCTCTGGTGGATAATTTGTTTTGGAAAGTCACGGGGATAATAGAAAGTGTCTAGCCTTCTATCTTGTTGATCACTTGAGTTAGAACCTCCTTTTTAAAAGATAAGAATGAGTTTCATCTCATTTCTGTTTCATCATCCCTTCTTTCATGTTTGTGTATTTTTCTTGTCACCCAGTTGTGAGGAATAGCAGGTTCTCCCTTTCTTTTTCCTACACAGGTGTATCTATCTTCAGGTTATCTATTCTCCTTAATGTCTGAAATACCTTTTGAATACAGTGAAGTTCTGAAGGGATTCTTTTTCTTTTTCTCTCTATTCCTTACTGCATCATCAGATAGCCATTTGCCATGCTCCAATAAATTTACTTTTTAATAGTTTTTGATGTTAGGGTTTTTGTTTGAGTCTTGCGTTTATATTTTAGAGTTCCTACCCAACTCTAGCCTTTTGATCAGGAGTATTTAAAAGTCTTCCTTTTCATTTAAGATTCATTTCCCCTCTCCCCCTTCTTTCTTTCCCCAAAGATCATTCTTAGCTTTGCCAAGGAAATTAATCTTGATTGTAACTTTCTCTTTTTTGCCTTCCAGAATATTGTTTTCTTAGATCTCTCATTTTTAGTACAAGTTACAAGATCTTATGATGTTATTCCCTTCTTTGGTTCCTTAACCAAACATGGTTAATTTTAAACATTATCTTTTAATAATGATTATTAAATTTATTTTAATTAATACATGTTTATTTAACATTGATCTTTAAACATGATCTTTCTGGATGCTTAAGATATTTTTTCTTTGAGATAGGAGTTCTAAATTGGCTATCATATTTTGTCTGTCTTCACTTTGCTTTCTGGCTCTAATAGATGTGATGATAATACTGTTCAGGTCTTTCTTAAAAATTATAATTTTCAAGGAGTACAATGATTCTTAAGTTATCTGATTTGTTTTCTAGGTCAGATTGGACATCTGATAAACTTAAATTTTCTTCTATTTTTTTCCAGTCTTTTGATTTCTAATATTGCTGACTCATGAAATTACTGGTTGTGGTTTAATTTCTTTTATGTTTCACAGTCTATTACTTGGGTAAGATTTACCATTTTCCCTTTAGAAGCGATTTATTCTATTTCTAGTTTTTTCTCCTGTAGCCTGCCTTCCTTCCTTCCTTTCTTTCTTTGTTTCTTTCTTTCTTTCTTTCTTTCTTTCTTTCTTTCTTTCTTTCTTTCTTTTCTTTTCTTTTCTTTTCTTTTCTTTTCTTTTCTTCTTTTCTTCTTTTTTTAATGTTCTTTATTTAGGTGGTTTATGTTCTACATGTGGAAAAAATGCATTTACTAGCTTGGTGATCTTGGTCAATCCATTTAACCTTCAGCTTTAGTTTCCTCATCTGTAAAATAGGGAGTAATAATAGCATTAATATCACAGGGTTTTGTGAAGATTCAGTGAGATAATATATGTAAAGTTCTTTTTAAATCCATAAGATATAAAGTGCTATATAAATGCAAAATATTTTGTATATTATATGCATACATGCCACTTTATTCAGACATATTGCAATCCAAAACTCATATAAGTTGCAGTTTAAGTGCTTCCAGTGATTTTTTTTTTTTTGGAGGAATTTTAGAGAACAATTAAAAGTACTTTTCAGAATTGAAAATGAGTAAAGTTCCAATTTTTAAAAGAGGGGGAGGGATGAAAGTAGATTCTATAAATTCTTGGTTGGTTTTATATTCTACAAAATTCTAGATTATTAAATGGATGATTTTTTTTTAATAATTAGAAATGAAAGTGGTGATTTTTCTGAACTCTCATGAATTAATTGATAGCTAGGTATCAGAAGATTAGAGAATAGTGCCTTCATGTATGGGGGCTCCACCTGAAAGAAATGGAAGAAAAAAAATTCTGAGCATAGTAAACCTGGTAATAATGAAAAGAATCCACAGATTATCTCCAGGAAAAACCAAATACAATGCCCTATGCTGTAAATGCCAAGACAAAGTAGTAAAAAGTGGTCAATTCCAATGACAAAAAATTCTGCAAGTGATCAGGAGAAACATCTTCAAATATAAAAGAAAATAATTTCTCTAATTTATTTTTTTTATAGTTGCCAAAATCTTCAGTATTTAATTGCTTGAAACTTTTCAGTGACTCACCATTACTTCTAGAAAAGGGTAAAGATTCTTTTGCTTATTATTTAAGACCTCCATTAATTGTCGTCAATGTACGCCATTTTTCTTGCTATCAATTCAGACACACTTGACTGAAAAAGTATAATGTTTAATAGTTCTATGACCTGGACAAATTATTTAGCTTTTTATATCTTCAGTTTCCTGTTCTGTAAAATGGGAATAATATCTGACATATTTACAGGATTGTGAGGATCAAATGAGATAGTGTATATAAAGCAATTGACAAACCTAAAAGCACTATGTAAAACTTAAGTGTTACATGACAAAAATTAATATTTTCTTGTATTCCTAGTACAGAGCCATGCATATTGAAAATGTGTGTTAAATCTAATATGTGTATATTAGTATAATGATAAATATATTAATACCAATGACATCATTCATTAATGGCATTATTTACTGAATCCTCTGTGTTTGCACATGCTGTAGGCATTCCTCCTTACTTCTAGACTTATTTTATATTATTCTTCTTTAAATAACACTACATTCTAGCCAAACTGGCTTACTTAAGAGTCCCTTGATTTTATATCATGATTATCTTGTCTTTGCACAGGCTGCCCCAAGTGCTTGGACTACACTTTTTCCTCTCTGCCTCTTTGAAGCTTTAGCTTCCTTTAAGGCTCAACCCAGTTGTCATGAAACCTTCCTACCTTGTTCCTCTCACTCTAAGTTGCAGGTTGTTGAGTTCTCTCCCTCTTCAAATTATCTTTTATCTTCCAGCTCTATACAGAGCTAGGAGAACATAAACTCCTAAGACATTTTGGTCAAGAGTTATCTTATTTGTATCTGCAGAGACTAGCTCATTTCCTTATATACAGTAGGCAATTGCTTGTTGAAATGAACTGAATTTCTCCTTTTGTCTTCTCTTTGTATTCTCTTTCTTCTCTGATTGTATTAGAGCACTTTTCTTTGTTTTACCCAGGTTACTCCTCTCTTATTATATTGTATGTTAAATATTAAAAAATTAGCTCAGAACACGGTATTGAAAGCAACAAGATGAACTTGAATAAGGTTACTTATAACATCCTGCATTTTTATTAATAAGTAAACTGCACAAGTAAAAGATGGGTAGATCTATCTTGACAGTAGTTAATGTGAAATTTATCTGAAGGTTTTAGGTGACCACAAGTTTATTTTGAGGCAGTAGTGTCATGTGGTTACCAAAATAGCCAGTGTCATATTAAGCTACATTAACAATAGTAGAACACCTAGATTGTAAGAAATAATAGAACTTAAATTCTCTGTTGATCTTGACCATATCTTGGAATATTGTGAGTACCACATTTTAAATGAGATAAACTGGCCATCTTTAAAATATTTGAACATCTGTCTTGTGAAAGAGAATAAACTTTGTATATGTTACTCTACAAGACAACTGGAGGGGTTCTTTGAAAGTTCTATGTAGATGATTTAGTTAAAGGAAAGGAAACACTTTATGAAAACTAGAGATCTTTTATAGTGAAACTGAATGCCTCCTCATGGGTGAGTTGTCACTTTCTAGAGAGTGCTCAAACAAAAGCTTGTTAGACACTTGTCTGAAATGTTGGGTGGTCTATCATAGTAAATTATTTATTTACTAGTTAATGCTAGATATACTAAGTATATATTATACTTTATTATTAAAATGTTCTGATTAGAGATAATGAATGCAATGAAAGACCTGAAAGGTATGGGTAGCACTTTTTCTGTTTTTTTTCCTTTCTGTCTTTATAATGCATCAGCTTTAGTAGGCCAGTGTATGCATTTAGTTTGCTTTGTAGTTTCTCATAGTTCTATATTTAGTTGATACTTTTACAAAATAATCTTTTGTATTTTACCTTTGTTTTCTACTTGCCCCCATAGGGCAGAATGAGAAGTATTAATGCTGGGGGTGTGAAACTGTGTTCCCTTTTGATCTGTAAGATTAACACTCTGAAATTTTGTTCCCTTTGATTCCTGACACCCCCTTCCCCCAGACTCCAAAGAGTCTATGAGAGCATATCCTCCTGGCTGGGGTATTTCTAAGGCGAATCACCTCCATTGATAGCCAGATCTCCATTCAAATTTAGTCTGAAAAAACCTTCAAAGCAATTTCATTTGGGAGATCTTGGTATGATCAGCTCAAACTGCCCCAGGGTGGCCCTCCGCATGCCACCCGCCCCCACCGCCTAGATGTGCTCATATAATAGAATTCTGTTTACTTATTTCTTTACAGAAAGTCAAAAGTAGCATGCTCTTCTTCTTTGGTATAGCTGCAAGGACCTTTCCAGCGGAGAAGGCATTCTCTTATCAGTGCCAGGCTCCATTTCTCTAATAGGACTTTGTCACTGAAGAAGTCAGTTTTTCCAGCAAAGTTGACTTCTCATCCAACAATAAACTTCCATTTTTGCTACCTAAAACTCTTTGGATTCGTGAATTCTTTCATGAAGAACCTGTGCTGACTAAAAGGGGATTTCCACAACTCTCTGCCACTAGAACCCTATCAATAATGGTTGAAAGGGAAATAGTTCTCATGAGAATAAAGAAGAAAATTTTCTGAAGGGACCTGACTTTTAAAAAATGAATATATGGGGAACTTATCTTAGAGAGATTTAAAAAAAAAAAAGTTCAGAATCAGAAGATGGAAGCAAAGGTAGTCATGATCTGTAAAAAAAAAAAAAAAAATGTGTATATATATATATATGGAGAGAGAGAGAGTGCGTGTGAGAGTGAGTCAAGCTTAGAATAAACTGAGACAGGTGATGAAAGTTAAAGATAACAAAAAAGTTTAGTGATTTTTGATTTTTTTTTTTCTTAATAGTAATGGAGAAAAGAGAATTAAAGAAAAGATACTACTTCTACTTGGCTTGAATAGGATGATAAGTGACAACTGAGAAAAACATAGATATGTCAAATTTTTGTTTTGTCCCACTTTTCCTTGCCAAGGAGAATGATTTTTGACTAAAGAAAGATGAAACAAATGTGATAAGTAAATCATAGATTTAGAGTTTTAAGGGCATTGAATCCAACCACCACATTTTACAGATGATAAAACTGAGCTATGAAATAATTAAGTGATCTTCTATGCTCAAAAGTGTTGGAGGTAAAATTTGAGCCAAACACTGAGTCCAGTACCTAATCCCACGATGGCATGCTCGGCTCTGATACTTAGTATAAGTAAGGAGAAGATAAAGAGAGCTGCTAGTTGTCCTTAGTAAGTTTTTCATTTATCCTAAATGAACTATAGCCTCAGGTACTGAAGTGATTGTTGACCCACCCTCCATGAGCAGAATTCTAAAAAGCTATGCAGACCTGAAAAAGAGCAAATGTTTTCATGAATAAAACATTTCTCCTCCTTCTCTATCTTTTTAATGGAATCTGGCTATTGAATTTGATTTCATTTCCTGTGAAAATTTTATAAATGTGTTATTTATAATGGTTAGTGAATATCTACAAAAAGAAGTGTGGTCACAAAGATCCAACATTGCTTCTGTCAAACATAGGTAAGCCTATGATAAACATTGTCCTCAGAAGGGGTCTCTAGGATTCAATAGCTTGCCAAAGGATTCATGACCCACCCATGTTAAGAACCATTGGTTTAAGGCATACAGCTTCTGCAAAGAAGTCTTACCCAAGGGAGCCAAAAGAAGTAGAAATAACTTCAATCATAAAAATTGTTAATCTCTTTGCCATTAGAAGTGAGATAACAGATAACCCTGACTTAAAATAAAAATTTATTTGTAAAATCTTATGGAAAAGTATGGTGAAGTATTTTGATCAGTATCAAAATGGTCAGCTAGATAACAGAGTGCTTGTCCTGGGATTTGGAAGAATTGTCTTCCCGAGTTCAAATCTGGCCTCAAATCAGCAGTGTGCTTTGAGCACATCACTTAACCCTCTTTGCATCAGTTTGCTCAGTTGTAAAATGAGCTGGAGAGGGAAATGGCAAACTAACCCTGTATCTTTGACAAGAAAACCCTAAATGGGGTGTTGAAAAATGGGACACAGTTGAAAAATGACTGAACAACCAGAAAATCATCTGATAAAGCAATGAGAAGGCAGGATTGAATATCATTGGAAAGATATATGACTGGAGAAGAAAGTAGGGCTATTCATGTCAGGAGGGTTAAGAGGGAATTGATAGCCTTTGTAATTGGTTCATTTAGAAGGGTCTAAAGAAATGACCTCTGAGAAGCTATTGAGATCCCAAAAGAAGAGAGGCAGTCCATGCTAGATATAAGTGGGTTTTATTGGAGGGGGTTTGCTCACAAGATCAGTGGGGCAGAGACAGGACAGTGACAGATCTCCATAGAACCTCAGGCAAAACCAGATATTGTATAGAAACAAAAAAAGGCTTTCCAAGAGATGATCCATGGTTTCCTGGGAAGTTATTTTTAAATATTTTCTTGGGAGGTATTTTACTGTTTACAATAACTTTGGTGCTGTACATGTCATGTTCTCTGGCTCTTATTCCTACTATATATAGATACCTTGTGGAAAATTTATAGAAAGATATGGACTGAAAGTTTTGGTCGCATAAGATGGGGTGTCAGAGGTTTATATAATCTGTACCATTATATGAAATGAGATTATATGTATATCAAAGTAAATTTTAGAATGAAAAAACTACTTCATAAAATTTAAAATAATATATACAATCGAGTTGTTCCTTCCAAGTTACTGTTATTTGTCCTTTTACAAAGACCACTGACATCGTGGGGTGCAGTCTTTTGACTGGGGTGTGAATTAGATTTAAATGAGTCAGAGTGGCATCAAATTGTTAGCCTGTTTTTCTTCGAGTCATTGAAATCAGTAGCAAGGCAGAAGCTGGGATGCAGGGGTTACTTTGGCATCTTTGATGTTTTGACCAAGCTCTTTGCACTCCACAGTACCTGCTTTAGCCACCTTCAGAGCTATTGGAACAAATCGTTCTTATCCACCTGTCGATGTGCTTGGGGCAGGCACATCCCCCTACCTCACTGATGGGTTTGAGGGCCATCATTTACTCTCAACCTGGTTTAACCTGTCTGTCCAGACAAGAAACTGCAGGCTGCAGCTTCTTGGAGACACAGGTGAAAGTTAGGTGAACCAGGGCAATACCAAAGTAGATGATGGGCTACAAAAAGAGCTATTTCTTCAGAGTAATCTTGGGAAGTAAATGAGGGCAAGTACTTGATCTTGGTTTGATTTGCCCAGAGTCGCAGCTATGAAGAAATGCTTAGAGCTTGGTCAGGGACAGGGTTGTCCTCTGCATCCCAAGCCACACCCAGGCATCTCAGCTGTCACTGGATAGGGAGAACTTGGATAAATCCAATTTACTCAGGAATCCAGAGATATCGCCCACATTGTTTGACTTTTGACTTATCACCATCCTGTGGTGATGGACCAGTGATGAATTAGCAGCTGCTTCTACTACTTCTGCACTGGGAACCATGGCACAATCCTGCAGATTGGCAGCCCAGGGTGACCCAGCCCCCTGAATGTCCCAGCGGGGGGGAGGGGGGAGGATTTAAAAAGCAGGGATCCCAGCTTTTTAAGGATGGCACTGCCTACTTTGGGTGTAAGGAAGAGGCTCTTATATTTGTCTAGAGTAACATCTAAGTTTCTCAGGAGAAATTTGAAACTCCCGTCTCCTGACTAATTTCATTGTCTTTTTCATTATGGAACACTGCCTCTCCTGAACGGCTCGGTTTAGTTGGAATAGATTATTGATAGAAAGGAATAAAGGAAACTAACTTGAAAGATGGCTTGATAAGAGAGATTGACTTCAGATTTTTGGCAATGCAAAGTGATTGAAACTTTTGAAGCCTCAGAATTGCAGCTTTGGATTTCACTTTTCATGGCTTCATTTTCTTCCTCTGTGAAAAATGGGATAGAGAATGATTAGAAAGTTCATTTTTAAGATTCTTGGCTCTAGATCATATGTAATATCATCAAAGTGGGATTTTTAGAAGATTAATTTTAGTGTGAATAGAGAGGGTATGTAAAGCCTAAAGGTAGAAATAACAAAGTATTCTGCTGAGAGTTGATAAAGTTAATAGCAAGTAGCAGTGGAAATGGAAATGGAGAATTTGGTATAAGGAAAATAGTTGTTGAAATCTATAAAAGAGAAGACTGGGGAAAGTAAACAGCATAGATTTTAACTTAAGCATTTATTTGAGTACCTAATATATGCAAAGCAATAGATTAGGCAGAAGACTGTCTTTCTGTGTAACTTTAGAGAATGGAACGTGTATCAGTAAGTGGTAATTACAAGGAGACAGATTTTGACTCAGTATAAGGAATTCCTCTGTAATTATAATAACTTTACAGTTCGAATTGTTTAAAAAAAAAGTTAATATGCTTCATGATTTAATCAGTTTACCATTTAGTAGAGGTTTTCAACCATGGCCAGAAAGCTACTTTTCTGGAAATTAAACGTGACTTTGAGTCTTAGGATTCACTTCATACTTCTCAGATTGGCTAAGATGACAGGAAAAAATAATGATAAATGTTGGAAGGAACTGGGACACCAATGCATTGTTGGTAGAGTTGTGATCTGATCCAACCATTCTGGAGTTCATTTTGGAACTATGCCTAAAGGGCTATAAAAGGGTGCATACCCTTTGACCCAGCAGTGTTTACTGGGCTTGTATTTCAAAAAGATCTTAAAGGAGGGAAAGGGATTCAGAAGAATTGCACATATTTAACTTATAGTGGATTGCTTACTATCTAGGGGAGAGGGGAAGGAGGGAGAAAAATTTGGAACACAAAGTTTTGCATGTATTTGGAAAAATAAAAATGCTTTTAAGATTCCATGTCTTTAACATAAAGAAAGAATCAATAGAACTTGATGAACAAGGTCAAATTCAGAGAAATGAATTGTGTCTGTGACTGACAATTTGAAGTGAGTAAAGAAATTTTTGGAATAATGATTTTGAGAAGCTGATTAGAGAGTCGACAAAAGTATTAATACAAATATTGTTAGGCAAAAAGAAGGAAGGGACTCTGAAATTTACATGAATTCACCTGGTATATCTATGTGATGATGGAGTGATAAACTTAGACTACATGAAGATATTTTGATATTTTGCACATAAAACCTAGCATATTTTGATACTTCAACAGATTTAGGGGTCTCGTTGATGGGGGGATGCTATCCCTAAGAATCATTCTATGATTCTTTTTTCCATGTACTTCTTTAAAACCTCCATATGAGAATTAGCAGATTAAGTTTATTGTTTTTAACCAATGGAGCAGCCTCTGCACCATGTTTTTGGCCCTCCCTTTCTTTTTGGATTTTGCATTTTTCTAATCATAACCTTTATGCTATTTCTGGGCAGTCCTTCTTTAGTGATATGTTGCAATTTACTCATGTCCACTATATATTCCCCTTTAGGAGACCCTCAACTTTAATTCTTTGGACACTATGTTCCTTGACTTAGTTATGGAGCATCACCAAGATTTACTATTTAATTTAGGGGGAATCTTGAGGTTTCCTTAAAAAACTCAGGGCAGTTGTAGACTAAGCTCATTGTCCATCTGAACTGTGTAGGGTCTATGTCCTGACGGACCAACTCTGGATTGCCACCAGACTGCATATCATGATCTTGAAATAGATATCCTTTATCTATTTATCCTTTTTATTCTGTGTGTATAGTCAAAACCAAATTCTTTTGAGTGATGATGGATCTTTTTTTTTTTTTTTTTTTTTTTTTTTTTTTTTTTTTTTTTTTTTTTTTTTTTAAGGCTTTGCAGTGTCATGTGGCTGAATGGAATTGGCATAGTAACCAAAAATTAGTTCATCTGGACTATTTTACTGTCCGTAGGAAATTCCCTTTCTATTTGGACATTGCCCTAGATATTTTCTGTGACAATGACAAATAACCTTTGCCCAAGCATGTGTCTTTCTGCTTTATGCCTTGCCTGATATTAGTCAGATAATTGTTGAACATAATTGCCTTTTATATTTTTCAAGGAATCTTTTATGATTTTGAGGTACACAAGAAGCACCCTCTTGGAGAAAACATTTAAGGTGATTTTTTTTTTTAATAGTTAATATTAGGCCAGCAGAATTGCTGAATTTCAGTAGCCTTTAGTTGTCATAAGATAAAATAATATTGGAGATATAACAGCTTTCACAAAAGTTTTCCAATTTCCTTTTCATATCCTTATGAAGGCTGCCTTTGATATCTAACTACATTACTCTCATTGATTTTACAAAAAAGACAAAGTAACATACATAGGCAGGTACTTATATTTTTCTCAGTCACTTTTCTTTTTTTGTAAAGAGTTTTTTCCAAGCCTTTTCATTCTGTATTTAATTAATTTGTATGTGTCTGCATTTATTAATTTTATGCTATATATCTATAACATATATATGTAGATATAATTAAATGTATTTGTCTCCCTCATTAGTGTATAAATTCCTTATGATTAGAAATTTTCATTCTTTGTATTTCTCTCTTCATCATCCAGCAAATGATTGATGACAGAGAAGGAACTTAGTAAACACTTATTGATTGATTGATTTGATTATCTTGGATTTCCTTGTCATTTTCAGTATAGATCTCTTCTGTGTATTTTTTCTAGTCCAGTCTTCTTTAGTGCCATTTCCAGTTCCTCGTGCATCTAGGAGTGGGATGTTAAAGATTCAGATGTAGTACATTATTCTTGATGATGAATAATTTGTAATAAAAATCATTCCAAATATTTTCCATTTTTAGTCTTAATTCTTGCCCCTCTTTAAATGCTTTTGGGAGGAGTTGGATGACTTGGGTCTCTTGCCAAGCTGTCTTAAACTTTGTTTCTTTCCACTGCTTCTGTTTTACGTAGTGATATTGCTTATATAATCAGTACAAAGACTGAAGTGAAATAGTCACTGGCTTCAAGAAGTTTACACTCTAGACTAGGGAGACAACTTCTGTGTATGTAAATATGCATAAAATTAAGACAAGACTATTGGGAAAGTACTAGCTTCTGTGTGGCGTCAATGCAAAAAGTGTTATTGGAGCTGTGAATCATGAAAGAGACTAGGGTTTTAAGTAGTAGAACTGAAAAGAGACTCTGACTGTCCCAAACAAAACATCATTTTCTCCTGAAAACCATTCTCTCTTCCTAACTTCTTAGTACTGTCAAGATTACCACTCTCTTCCCCATTCAGTCACCAAGGCTTGAAACCCAGATGTTATCCTGATTCTTTTACTTCTATGTCTATTCTGTAGCCAAGGCTTATCAATTTTTACTTTGTAACATCTCTTGTTTTCAGCCCTTTCTTTTAACACCGACAGCACCTTGGTATAGGTCCTTATTGCCACTTACTTGGATTATTCCAGTAGCCTGCAGGTTTGCTCCCTAGTGCTAGGAGAATGACCTTAGGTTGTTCATTTGAGGGAAATCAAAGGCTTCATAGAGATTTTTTTTTTCCCCTCTGAGATTCTACCTGTGAAATGCTAGAAAAATAAATTTTCAAATTTTTTAAATAAATGCCCTAACTAGTATATAAATATCTTATTTATTATCTATATATAAATGTGTACATACATAATTATTTTCTTTAGCAAGCAATATTGATTCATGAACAAATGACATTGTTCAAAGTCAGGATAAATTCTAAGAAGCAAAATTATATTCTTATACATTCTATTATAAAGTTATATAAAATTGCAAGGTCTATTTAGTTTGGGTACAGAGAAAAGAATACTGACTCAGAGGGTCAGAAGGTTCAAATCCCACCTCTGAGATCTGCCCGAGTGACTTTCAGCAAATCACTTGACTTCCCTGGGTCTCAGACTGCAAGGGCAGCATTCTCACTTTATCATAGATCAAAATATTTGGACAGACTAAAAGTTTGTAGATTCCCAGCCTCAGCTAATCCTGAGATCCTTGAATATCACAGCATTCAGTATCCTTAACAAAACAGCATCAGTAACTATGAAGGCACAAAGCAAACCAAGAAAGGTTCGCTAGTTGTTTCTAGAAGTGTGTAGAATGTGGTCCATTATTAATACCCAAAGTCAGGATGTAGGTTGGAAGAATGAACAAATAAAAAATCCCACCATAAAGAGCTATCACTCTAACAGGGATATCCAACACAAATTCAGAAGAGTGATAGAATGACTCCAAAACATTTACCCACAAAAGTCTCAAAGGAATATATAACTTGGACAATACGTTCAAATAAAATTTTTAGAAGAGAAGACATTATTGACTCCAGAAAACAAGAAATGTCAAAACAACACTAGATAAAAAAATTGAAGAAAATGGAAATTATCTATAACAACAACTAACATTTAGGTGGAACTTATTAATGCTAAGTGCTTTACAATCATTATCTCATACAGAAAATAGCTGACTTGGAAAACAGATCAAGAAGGATTATTTAAAAATCATGGGACTCTCTGAAAACCATGATGTCTCCAAAAAGCCTAGACACCATATTTCAAAAAGTTATGAAAGAAAACTTCCCAGATCTCTTGTAAAATGCTTAGGAGCATAGTGCCTGACTTATAGTAAAGTGTTATATAAATGTTTTTATCATCTTCATTATCTCTTAGAACAGAAGGCAGAATAAGAATAGAAAGTATCCACTGATCACAACCAGAAAGAAATTTCAAAATAAAATGTTTGAGGAACATTATAAGTCAGAATCCAAAATTTTCATGTCATAGGAAAAAAATATTTCTGAGTAGCCAGAAAGAAGAAAGAATTCAGGAACTAAGGAACCATGTTCAGGATCACATACTATCTAGCAGCTACTACTCTAAAAGAGCAGAAAGGTGAAGATATGGCATTCTAAAAGGTGAAAGAATAAGTTGATCAGTAAAACAGTTTCGTTTTTGGGGCAACTAGATGATTCTAGGGGGGAGAGAGCACTGAACTAAAAGTCTGGAGGACCTGAATTCAAATTCAGCCTCAGACATCTGAAAGTTATTAGCTGGTACTTGGGCAAGTTACTTAAAACCCTGTTTGCAATCCCCCAACTCTCCAAAATGAATATAGTCTTACAGAGGGGAGAAAACGGATTTTTAATCAAATAGAGAACTTCTAAACATTCCTAATGGAAAAACAAAAAACAATGCTTCATTGACACTTTGAAACATAAAAAAATAAAATATGAGCAAGGAATCAAAAGGGACCTAAAAAATAAGTTGTTTACTTTCTAACCTGGGTGGGGGGAGAGTATACTTGTTTTGCCTTTGACACATCATCAGAAGTCTTAGCTGAAAAGATAGAACCCTGTAAAGTGTTGTTTTGTTGTTTTAGTTTTTAATGATTTGATGATCTAGAAGAAAGAATTTAGAAAGAGGGGGAAGCAGTACATTCACTAGGAGAGAAAAAAGAGTGGGAGAAATTATCTTCTGTAATTGCAATAGTCAGGAGGAAGGTGGCTTTTAAGTCACTTTCATCTGAACTGGTTAAAGAGGGTTACCTGTACAGGCTGACACTCATTAGAGTGGAGATGTTTTACTCAGAAGGCATAAATAGATTAAAGGAGAGATTAATCCAGTGCAAAACAAGCAACCCATTGAGGGGGGCTATCTAAGAAAATTACTTGAAAGAAAAAACGGATTAAAAATTTACCATTTGTTGTGAGGAAGGGAAGGGGCAGAAGAGTAGAGATAGATTGCATCTGTGGTGAGTTTGCTTTTTCTCTCACCATTCTCTTCTTAAGTTGTTCAATTGTTTTTTAATCATGTCTGATTCTTTGTGACCCCATTTGGAGTTCCTTCTCCATTTCATTTTAAAGGTGAGGAAACTGAAGCAAACAGGGTTAAGTGACTTGCCTAGGGTCACACACCCAGTAATAGCGGAGTCCCCATTTGAATCCCAGAAGAATCCTGAGTCCAGGCCTGATGCTCTAATTCAGCTGTTTTCAAAGTATGGGACAATGTAATAATACAAAGATGTCTTAATTTCTAGGACCATAAATACACAGTGTTTCTCCTTTAAAAGATTCATTTTCTGGATACATAAGGAAGTAATAAAAATTTATAAGAACATTAGCCATTCCCCAATTGATAAACGGTCAGAGAATTTGAATAGGCAGTTTTCAAAGCTATCAATAACCAAATGAAAAGATATTCCAAATCAATAATAGAGAAATACATTTTAAAGTAACTGAGTTATAACTTCTGCCTCTCAGATTGGGAAAGTTTATAGATAAGTAAAATGATAAGTGTCAAAGGAACTGAGACACTTTAATTCATTTTTGTTAGAATTGATCCAGCCATTCTGGAAAGCTGTTTGGAACTATATCCTAAAATTTCAAATTTTAATGCTATAGCATTTTATATATATATATATATATATATATGTTATTAAGGGGAGCTAAATCTGAGGAGATGCAAAATAATGTGAAGAGCATGAGATGGAAAAGTCTAAAACTTAAGGAGGTTCATTAAATGTGGAGTAGGAATTCTCGAAGACAAATTAAAATGGGAAGGGCAAGTTTGAATTAGGACATTGGAGTAGAGTTGAGACGTATGGAAATAAGAAAGCGGACAGCAAGAATAAAAGGACGACTTGTTCTTTAGTGGATGGGGTGTACTCCACCACAGGAATAGGAGAGTACACTAACCATTGATAGCTCTTAATCTTAACTATTAATTTTTCTTCATTGATGATAGTTATATTTATGTTTAAATGTGTGACAACTTCAATCTTAGGTCTATTATGATAAGACACCATCTGATCTTACTCAAAAATTAGCATAGGAATGTTGAGAAACCTGAGGCATAATATAACCAAATATTTTATAAATAGTTTTCATAAATTTTTGGCTATAAAATTTGTAGATGATAATAGAAAAAATAGAATGCCTGTTTGAGAAGCAGAATAGCACTCATCACAAAACAAATGATGACAATCATCAAGAAGGCAAAGTCAGATTTGTAGAAGATGGAATTTTTTTTTTTTTTTAGATAAAATACATACTATTGTCCAGATTAGTTGCTCTTTGTTATTTTTATCAAGACCTCAGTTTCTTAATCCATGGAGGTTTTGTAGCTGAATGTATATCACGAAATTATGATTTATTAGTAGTATACCTATTTTATATTCCCAAGGTCATGTACAAATTTCTCAGGCAAAAAAAAAGAAGGCACAAGTGGAAAAAGTTTAAGAAGCCTTTCTCCAGAACAAGGTTTTACATACAAATCTTGAAGTGTTTTAATTTAAAAACTGGGATTTTCTTAATTTCACGCACTGTTGCCATCTAGTGAGCAAAAATAGTAACTGCAGAAAATGAGGCAGGTGTTGGAGGTAGGGAAAGAGGGAACTACTTGTTACTGTTGATTTTCCATTTAGTTATAGATTTAGATAGTGTGTTCCTATATTTATTATAGTTCTTAGTTTGCCATAATCTTACTTCAAATTTATGAAATGGTAGATTTTATAGGGACGAGAAAGAAATAAAGTGCCAAAGATTTTTGTTTAAACTCTTGGTATCTTGTTCTGAATTTTAAAAATCTAATGCCCTAGTGCATTGTCATTCAATTAAATAAACACTTATTATGCATATACTGTTGCTTCATTTTAGGCTCGGACTACAAAAACAAAAAAATCAACTCACAAAGGACTACAAAAACAAAAAAGTTGACCAATAAAGTACATGTATACACATAAGTAAATATGCAAATATATTCAAAATATCAAGTGATTTTGCTGGGAGATTGAATTGGGGAGAAAAGGGGAGAGTAAATGAATAGCGGTGGAGAGAATGTTAACAATTTGAAGAGATGGGAAAAGACCCATTGGGGAAAAAAATGAACTTTAAATTGAACCTTGAAGTTACAGAGGAATTACAAAAAGCTAAAAATAAGAAAAAAGGGCCTTGCAGGAAAAGAAGATGTCTATATATAAAGGCATTTATGGATGGAGTGAATAGGAATAGCCCTTGACCCAGAATGGCTGTATCATAGCATATATGTGGGCAATGATGTGAAATCAGTCTGGAAATATAGCTAAGACAAAATTATAAAGTGTTGTAAATGCCAAACAGAGGAATATATATTTTATCCTAGTGGTAATAGGGAGCTACTCTGTTCCCCTGTTTTAGAAGCTTTGTGGTTAGTTAGATCTGTGTTTTGGTGATAGAAATGTTACTGATGGAACGAGATTAAATAAATCTAGAAATTATAAAAAAAAATTTTGCAAGTACAAAACTTTACTGTGCTACCTTTAATCATAAAAGATGTAAAACAATGCATTGTAAAACTTGGAAGTTACTTTATACAAATTCCAATTTTTTAAAAATATAATTGAATGTGGAACACAGAAGTTAGGTAACTGAAAGAAGTTCAATTAGTAGAAGAGATGGTCCCTTTCTCAAATGTTTAAGATACACTCAGAACCATCTATGCATAAATCACAAGAGCTAGCTAAAATAGTAAATGCCAGAAAAATCTTCAAAGATACAGATGTGCTTGGATATATCATATTTTAAGAGATTATAATTATTAGAGTCTGAATCTACCATTTCAACTTCTTTGTATATGCTGGAAGATTTTTTATCATTTTAACTGAATTCTATGTTCAGCAAAAAAAAAATTGAGGAGAATAGAGACAGTAAAAGTGAAGAATTTAGGACAAAGTGAAAAGAATGATTGAAATGATCTAGAGATATGAAATATAATAAAGACAAAAAAAATTTAGGTAAAATAGTAGTTTTTCCAGTCCTTTTCTGAAGACCAGGAAAGTATTAGGCTAGAAAATAGTTTGATCAAAAGGACTGTCTTTATTGAATTGTAACCTTTACATTGCAAATACTTCTTTTTCTTTTCTTTTTTTTTTTTTAATTATAGCTTTTTATTTGCAAGTTATATGCATGGGTAATTTTATAGCATTGACAATTGCCAAACCTTTTGTTCCAATTTTTCCCCTCCTTCCCCCCACCCTTTTCCCCAGATGGCAAATTGACCAATACATGTTGAATATGTTAAAGTATAAATTAAATACAAGTATACATGTCCTAACAGTTATTTTGCTGCACAAAAAGAATCGGACTTTGAAACGGTACACGATTATTAGCCTGTGAAGGAAATCAAAAATGCAAGACGACAAAAATAGAGGTATTGGGAATTCTATATAATGGTTCATAATCATCTCCCAGAGTTCTTTCACTGGGTGTACCTGGTTTAATTCATTACTGCTCTATTGGAACTGATTTGGTTCATCTCATTGCTGGAGAGGGCCATGTCCATCAGAATTGATCATCATAGAGTATTGTTGTTGAAGTATATAATGATCTCCTAGTCCTGCTCATTTCACTCAGCATCAGTTCATGTAAGTCTCTCCAGGCCTTTCTGAAATCATCCTATTGGGTCATTTCTTACCGAACAATAATATTCCATAATTATTCATATATCATAATTTCTTTAGCCATTCTCCAATTGATGGGTATACACTCAGTTTCCAGTTTCTGGCTATTACAAAGAGGGCTGCCACAAACATTCTATTGCAAATACTTCTTTACAAATTTCCTTTCCAATGTGATACTCTCTTGTAATGAGGAAAAGATAAATGCAATATAATTCAAATATGATTATTTTATTAATAACATTGCTCATGTTTTTCAAGTTTTTTTAACTATATTGTTGTGGTTATCATATTGAATTGTTCCCTGCTTATTTCAGTCTACATCAGTTTGTAGAAATAGTCCTGAATGTGTTTTTCCTGTCATTTTGATACATTAATAATGGTGCACAAAATTTTTGTCTCTGCAAAAAATCCTATAATAAAAATTTTCTTATGTCTGGCACCTTTTCCTCTGGTTTTTAATTTCCTTGGGATTTATGCCTGGTAGTGCTATTGTTTTTTCAGAGGCTATAATTTATTGACTTTTCTGGTATAGAGTCACATTGTTTTCCAGAATAGTTGTACTTATTCCCAATTTTACCAATAGTGTATGTGTTACAGTATGACCATTTTCCCATAGTTTCTCCAATACTTTCTCTTATCAGTTGTTCCTAGTCTTGTTTTTGAGGTGAAATCTCAAAGTTGTAATATATATTTCTCTCATTATGAAGTGATCTGGAACATTTTTTTCAGATGGTTGTTGGTATATCTTTTTTTCCCAACCTTTTCTCCTTTCCTCCTTCCATCTCTCCCTTTCTCTCTCCTTTCAGAAATTGCATACAGAAACCTAATCGCTCTCTTTCTTTGATTTTTTGTGACTTATTTTTCAGTATTTGCCATGTCCACAGCTTTATGAATCTCTTTTTAAAGAGTGTAATTATGAAGTAATCTATAAGCTTTAAATCTCTTTCATTTACTAATCTCAAGTCATGTTTCCATGTTTTATTTGTTTTGAAGTCACAAACTCAAATACCAAAGTATCTGATGACTTGGTTTGTAGCATCTTGTCAAATTCTTCTTAGAATGTTTCTATTATTTCATACTTAGCAAGAAGGTGTCCCAGGAAATGCTTCTAGTTGCTTTTTTGAATATAATAATTCCAAATCCACCAACTACTTTACATTCCTCCTAGAGGAACCTTTGGGGTTGCTGTTAGACTTAACTGTATGTTTGTCTTCTAGGTTTGGATTTGGGTTTGGGTTTGGTTTTTTTTTTTTTTTGTTGTTTTTTTTTTTGTTTTTACACAGTGAGAATATCAATATAAATGTTTTGAATTCCTCAAGTATAGCATATCTACTCTTTGTTCCCAGTTCAAACATCTCATGTTATGAGAATCAATAGTTTAATATTTATAATTGAGAACTATGAATCTCAGCCTTTTCCCCTTCTATTTTACAAAGTATGGGATGACCAAATAGGAATAAAAAGTTTTTTATTTACTTTATGCATCACAGTAGCCATTAGCCAAACCATATTTGGTAATTAGGTTCTTTGTATGTAGCTAAATTGAACTTTTGTTTCACCTAAACTGATCAAGAGAAGGAACAATATGCACACACATGCACAAAATTGAGTACAGAAATCCTTTTACTCAACAGGGGAATAAAGAAGAAAAGGGGAAAATAGAGAGGGGGGTAGAGGGAATATTAAGGGAAGAGTTAATTCTCAGCAAAAATTAAGAATATACAAAAATACTTAAACTTTTTTTTTGAGATAATAAAGAATGGAAATCTGAGAGAATATTTATTCATAATTTGGGGAATGGGTGAATTAGTTTTGGTATATTGATGTGTTGGAATACTGATATACTAAACCCTTATCAGCACAGTAACTAATATTACAGAGAACTAATCTTGGACTTCCTCATGACAAAGAGATGACTCAATTCAGAATGAGACAAATTTGGGGGGGAGGAGTGGTCAGTTTGGAAATTTGTTTTATCTATAAGTATGATACTGTTTTTCTCTTCATTTCAAATTGCTGTGGGGTGGGGACAGCTAGGGAAAAAAGGTGAGAAGGTATATCTTGACTATAATTTAAAAAAAATAATTCTTCCTCTAAGAAAAAAGCATCTGATATGAAAACTTTTTCATGACTTCTTTAAATCCTAGTTATATTTTTGTTATACAGGATTTTTTAAAATATATAAACAGATTTATCAGTGAGTACTAATTTCTCCTCTCTAACATTCCATTTTCTTTACATCTCACTAATAATTATAATTGTGAGCAGCTATTTTTTTCTTTCACAACATGACTAATATGGAAATGTTTTGCATGACTGTCACATATATAACCTATATCAAATTGCTTACTTTTTCAGTGAGAGAGAGTGGGGAGGGACAAAGGGAGAGAATTTGGAACTCAAACATTCTAAAAACTGTTAAAAATTGATTTTTACATGTAACCGGGAAAAATAAAATATGAAATAAATTTTTCAAAATGACTCAACCGCTTCACTGCTTCACCAACACTGCATTGGTATGGCTGTTTTTCCTTAGCTCCTTCAGTGATTGTCTTTTGTCTTTCCTGTCATCTTTGTCAAACTTCTGGGTGAGTTGGCTTTAATATCTATTTTTCCAGTTGTTAGAGATTCAAAACAATTTTTTTTGGTGGTTAGCTGCTTGCATTTTTTTCCTTTGAAAATTGACTTTTGCATTTATTAATATAGAGAACCAGCCTATCTATTTATTTAAACACATGTATGTAGGTGTGGGAATATATATATATTTATGCATATGTATGTACATCTCTTAATTTTAAAATTAAATTTTAAATTCAAATGAATTCAACAACAAAATTGTCTGACCCGGGGAAAGTTATCTAAGCTCCCTGATCCTGTTTCTTCATCTTTAAAATAGCAATCATATACATTAGAGACCTACTTTAGAGGATTTTATGACAATCAAACAAGAAAATATATATAAAGCACTTAGCAAACCTTGAAGGTATCCATGAATATCAGTTGTCATGTGTAATTTATTTATTGAGCTGAAATTTACACAGTTGTTATATACCCTCTCAAAGCATTTATAATTTCCTTTAATACTAGCCAATCTGATAGGTGTGAAATGGTATTTCAGAGTTATTTTCATTTGCATTCCTCTGATAGTGATTTGAAGCATTTTTATATCACTATTGGTAGTTTTGATATCTTCTGAAAACTGCCTAGTCATGTCCTTTGATCATTTAATAATTAGGACTTAATTTATTAGTTGCCATGTTTTGCTTTTGTTTTTGTTTTTTTGCTCAGTTCTGCATATATTTGAAAAATGAAGTCTTTAATCTAAGAATCTGAATGTAAAACTTTTCCATTAACTGTTTTTCTTCTAGCTTTGGCTATATTAGTTTTGTTTAATGCAAATTTTTTAATTTCATGTAGTCAATTATCCATTTTTTTCCTATAACAATCTTATCTAGATTTGGTCATAAAGTCTTCCATTATCTATAGATGTCAGTAACAAATACGTTTTTCCATGCTCTCCTAATTTACTTATAATAATCATCCTTTCTGTCTAAATCATTTTCCAGTTTGATCTTATCTTTGTATAAGATGTTAGCACTCTTGTGCTAAACTCTGAAGATATAGAGTGTCTGCTCTCAAGAATGTAATCCTACATTCGTGTAGGATTAATCAACATACTTGAAAGGTGTGCTGCAAGTTAGATGGAATGGTCACATGGACCTTAGATAAAACTGGTCGTTAACTGTTTGGCAGTGCCAAAGACTTTGGTGAAAAGAACTTTCTTGGTTTTCAGTAGCCTTGAATTGCAGCTGTTCTTGTAGCACCAAGAAGAGCAGCTGCCAGGCTACATCTCTTACAAGCGTGATAGCTGTAAGCCCTGGGCTGGAAGTCTTGCTCTTCCAAAGATTCTTGGATTGAAGGGTCGGAGTTTTCTCCAGTGGGGTCTGAGGAAGGATTGTGGTCAGGGTGATGACAATGGTTTGACCTACTTGGTGCATGCTGCCTTTTGTCTCTCTGGATGCCTCGCTCTGTCAACGGGGCTGGCCTTTCTGCCCTATGGAGCAGCGGCTACTTTGCCGTTGATGTGGTGGCTGGCCCTTGTCCATAGGTATTGCTTTCCCAGGTAACTGCTGGGGAGACGTTGTGATGGTCTTTGCCACTCCAATGGTTCTTGTTCTTAGTTGTCTGTTGGCATTTGGTCTGCGGTTGTTACTAGTAGCTGTGAGTTGGCGGACAATGATTTCTGTCCCCATTGATGACTCCTGGTCTTGGACTGGGTACTTGTCGTTGTTTCCAAGGTTCCTGGGTGTATCGCCATTGAGATCTGGGGGCCGTTGTGGTTTGACTTGCTTGGCACTCGTTTCCTTCTCTTTGTGAAAATGCATTGTGGCTTTTTAGCTAGGGTAGTTGGTCTGTAGGTGTTTGTCAGCCAGTAAACCCTCTGCTTGGGATCAGGACTAGGTATGTAAAATACAGTTCCATTACTCAAGTTCACAGTTTAATAGCTGAATCTTTAATATTTAGGCCAAGTTTGGATGAGCATGTGTACAAATGAAAAGGGAGTTCTTCATTTGTGGGTTAGCTTCGGGGTATCTTAAGTATTTTTTAAATTCTGAAATAGGTTAAATGATTGTGTAGGATGAAAGTACAGATAAGGTAGCTGGGCTAGCATTTTTTTTCCCTGTCAACCATTAATTCTAAATGATAAGGATTTGTTTTGTCTTAATATTCCCAGTTTCTGGCACAGTGTGTTGCCTCATAGAGCATTTAGTAAATAGGTGTTTTAATAAAAGAAAAAAGGAATGCTAGGAGATGGAAGTTTGTTAATTTTTTTTTATTATTATTAAGTGATTAGTTCATATACTAAAGGAATTTTATATGTTATTTTGTGTGGTTTTAGGTATGGAATATCAAGCAAATGATAAAATTGACACAGGAACACATAGAAGCCCTATTGGACAAATTTGGAGGAGAACATAACCCACCATCAATCTATCTCGAGGTAAGGTGTTACATATCATTTTGGGAATTTGGGAGAGTCATGAGCAGAAAATATTTATTTTTAAAATAAGCTAAAAAAACTAAAAATACTATAATAATAAATAAAATAAAATACTATTTTTAAAAAAAGCAAAGAAAAGGCCTTTGGAAAGTTCATAGAACCATGGAGAAGACTAAGACCTCTAGATTGGGGGGGGGGGGGGGGGGGGGAAGGGGAAAAGGGATAGAGTAAATAAGGTGGAGTTGAGAGAAAAAAGAAGCTACCATTCAGTTCAGGGAACTACATAGTAAGCAGCCCTGAAGAGCTAAGGCTCAACCCTAAGACATGTAGGTGAGCAGGTCTTCTGTCAAGGATTTATGGAAAAACATGTACAAGAATCACAGATTCTTAGTTGAAAGAGATTTCAGTGACTCTAGTTCAGTCTTTGTCTAAGTAAGAATCCTCTGTACTAATTACAATTCCCCAAAATGGTCATCCTTTTTTTCCTTTCTTCCTCCCTTCCCCTTCCTCTTTCTTCCTTTCTTTCTTTTTACTATTTCTTGAAGTAGTCTATTTTTCTTTTTGAATATCTTAAGAAACTATTTCTTTAGATAGACCCAAATTTGCATTACTCAATTTTTTACCCAGGAATTCTTAAACTGGGACCCATTTACTTAAAAAAAAAAAAAAAAAAACACCTTTCTGGAGTAATATTCCAATATAATAAGTTTCCTTTATCATATAATATATTTTATTTTATACACTTGCTTCATCAAAGACTGTTTAATATTTAGGGTCTAGGACACAAAAAAGTTTAATAACCTCTGTTCAAGTTAAGAACCCAGTTATTCATTCTGCTATCTGAGGGGAAGAATAGCACAGCTCTTTAGCTCTTCTCTCTCATAACTTGTCTCCCTACTCCACCCCTACCCCCAACCCTCCCCAAGCCTTCTGTTCTTCATGCCAAACATTAGCGTTTCATTAAATTTTGCTGTTTGTTGGCATCTTGAGTCTCTTCACCAACAAGTTTATCTTTGTTAGATACTTTGTAATATGTGACATCCCAAACTTAGAAAAATAATTTAGGTGAAGTCTAACCAGTAATGAATATAATAAATATCATTTCTCTCATAATGCTCTTGTGCTTCTGCCTCTCTCAGTGAAGCCTGCAATTTTATTAGCTCTTTTGGCTGCTGTATTATAGTATTGATTTAAACCAATTTTACAGTTCACTAAAAAGCTCCAGATACCAAAAAATACTTATTTTATAGGTCTTTTCGACAGCTGGAATTCTTTTAGTGATTCTGAGATTCAGTACTTTGTTATAGGTATCCTTCTCTTGATAAAATGTAATTGGTTGGGAGAGGGGGGAATTTCAGAAGAAAAATCTCTTCTATATAAGAGTTTTTTGGAGTGTCTACCATGCTGAACTGTTCAAAAAGGAAAGAAAGGGATTAGAAAATGATTAGGAATTTGGGAATCACAGACTATGCAGGTTCAAATGCTCCACATGAAAGTTGACAAGGGGAACATGATTGGTAAACTGACCCAATGATTGAAGTTCAGAGGCCAATGGGAGTGGCCGTCAGGAGATGAATGTTCCCACCTCAGCTCTCTCACTAAGCTAGTTGTGGGATCTTTGTAGACAAGACAACTTAATTTCTGTGCATCAGTTTCTTTGTCTATGAAATGAATCAAGTTCTATTATATGACCTCTGTGGTCTCTTCCATCTCTAATATTCTACTATTGCACTTAATAGTTTTAGGGAGAGGATGAGCTTCTAGAGCAGAAGGTGAGAAAACATTTCCAGAACAAATAACTCTTTAGGGGATTCTGAGAAAAGGTCTCAGCATCATTAAATATCAGCATCAATAGAAATAGCATATTTGAAGATGCCTGCTCCTATCTTATGGGGCACAAACTTTCAAGAATCTGAATGGGGATATGAAGGAATGAATGGGGTTGTTGTCCCATATCCATTCAATGTTTTACCCATAATATAGATCCACCCATAGATGAAGTACAACTCCCAGCTCTTTCCATAATTCAGTGCTCAGCTTTGTCTAACCCTCAGCAAAAAACATAAGTTTACTATACTGATTTCAAGGCTAGCATGAATCTTAGGTGTCATTGTTGTATATTTTAGGAAATTAATTATTAGAGAGCTTCAATGAGTTGCTCAAGGTCATTGAGATAATACTTGGTAGATTTAAGAAATTGTATTGTTTTGGCAGTCAGATTATAAAACTGAACATGGTTTTTTTTTTTTAACTGTTGTAGCTGTCCTATTCAAAGAGGCCAATGAGAAAACAAAGTTACTTAAATTGTTGCTAATTTTTATTGATGTTACTTGTTATTGATACTTTTGTTTTTCTATCCCATTAATTTCTGAATATATCTTTTACAGTAAAACTTCCTTTGTAACAAAGATTTAAAAAGAAGAAAAAATAATTCCAAACCGTTTTTTTAAAATTTTCCAGTGTATACAACTTTCACTTTTATCATAGTAAGATTTTGTTAAATTGACTTTTATTGAGGAAAAAATTGCAAATTTTAAAAAATGCAAGCTTTACATAGTATTGAGGCAGAACATTAAAAAAACCCCCAAACATGGCAATGTGAAGGTCATATATATGGAGGTTCATATAATAAACTGACAGATTTATTATTGTTCAGTTGTTTTGTGTCATGTTTGACACTTTATGAACCTATTTTGACTTTCCATAGCAAAGATACTAGTGTGGTTTGTGACTGCCTTCTCTATTTTAGTTTACAGATGAGGAAATTGAGGCAAACAAAATGAAGTGACTTATTCAGGGTCATACAGTTAGTAAGTGTCTGAGATTAATTTGAACTCAGATCTTCCATATTCTATCCAGTGTATCACCTTGCTGCCCAGAAATTGACAAATAGCTTGTCAGTTATTGTTTTGGTATGAGAGGCAGGAGGAAAGGAAATCAAGAGCTAGGATTTAATCAATATGGGAGATCCAATGTTGGGAAACCTTGTACTGACTGATAAGACATTGGTAATTCATTTATAATATTAGATTCTTGTCCATGGAGATTTAATAAATATTTTGTTTGCATTAAGTAGTTATTTGAGGCACTGAAGTTAGGTGACATACCCTTGGTCACAAAGCTGGTTTGTGTTCCATGTGAACTTGGTCTTTTCTGACTTCAAGATCAGCTCTCTATTCACTATATCATGGTGCTGTTTATTACACATAATGTTTATTGCATCATGATCTGAAACGGATTCAATATGTCTGCCTTTCTGATTTGATTGTAAGGTTTTTATTCCATAATTTGTTTTGGTACCATGTACCATGAGAAAAGTTTATATTCCTTTATGTCCCCATTCACTTTTCTCCAGAGGTACCATAATCTAATTTCTTAAAAATTCACCTTCTTAATGTCTTGTTTATTTTGTGGCTAGATTTATTTAGTTCTGAGAGGGAGGTTGAGGTCCCCCAATAGAAAATTTGGATGCTATTTTACTTGGTGTGTATATATATGTGTGTGTGTGTGTGTGTGTGTGTGTGTGTGTGTGTGTATATATGTTTAGTCTTATTACTTCATTGTCTCTTTTAGCAAATGTAGTTTACTTCCTTATCTCTTTTAATTAGATCAATTTTTGTTTCTGCTTTGTCTGAGATTGGAATTGCCACCTCTGCTTTTTTTTTACTTCAGGTAAAACATAATGTAATTCTGCTCCAGCATTTTACTTTTCCTTTGTATGTATCTCTCTGTTTTAAATGTATATGTTGTAACAACATATTGTAGGATTTTGTTTTTTAATTCACTCTGCTATCCACTTCCATTTTATGGGAGAGTTCATCTCATTCATATACAGTTATGATTACTAATTGTATATTTTCTTTCATTCCATTTCCCCCCATTTATACTTTTCTCTCTCCTTTCACTCTGTTCCTCTTCACCAATGTTTTGCTTCTGACCTCCACCTCCCTCAGTCTGCCCTCCTATCAGGATTTCCTTTCCCTTTTCTTTCCTCCTCCTCCTTTCCCCTCCTAATTCCTTAAAGGGTAATATAAATTTTTATACTCAACTGAATGTGTATGTTATTTCATTTTTGAGCCAAATCTGGTAAGAATAAGGTTCAAACAGTGCTCACCCCCCCCCCCCCCTTCTTTCCTTGTATATAAATTGGTTTGTGTACCTTTTCTTGTGATGTAATTTATCTTCTTCTGCCTCCCCCTTTCCTCTTCTCCCCATACAATCCTTTGTTTTTTCACTCCTTAACTTTGTTTTATGTCATCACATCAAAGTCATCTTATGACCATACCCTCTGCCTGTGTTCAGCTCTGGTTTTTTTAATCAGGAAAGTTTGAAAGTCGCCTATTTTATTGAATGTCTAACTTTTCCCCTGGAAGGTTATGCTCAGTTTTGCTTGGTAGTTGATTTTTGGTTATAATCCAAGCTACTTTTCCTTCCAGAATATCATATTCCAATTCTTCCAATCCTTTAATGGAGAAACTGCTAAATCCTGTGGAATCCTGCCACTCCTCCATATTTGAATTGTTTCTTTCTGAACTGCTTGTGGAATTTTCTCCTTGACCTACTAATTCTGGAATTTGGCTATACTATTCTTTGAAGTTTACATTTTGGGATCTTTTCAAGAGGTGATCAGTGGCTTCTTCCCCCTCTCCCCCATAGTATTTTTTTTTCCCCAAATACATGTAAATAATTTTCAACATTCATTTTTGTAAAACTATGTTCTAAATTTTTCTTCCTCTCTCTCTTACCTCTGCCCCATCCAAGATAGCAAGCAATCTGAAATAGGTTAAATATGTGCACTCTTTTAAATATATTTCTATATTTGTCATGTTGTACAAGAAAAAATCAGACCAAAAGGGGAAGAAAGAAATGCAAGAAAGAAAAACAAACAAAAAAGGTGACAATACTGTGTTTTGCCCCACATTCAGTCTCCATAGTTCTTTCTCTCCAAAATATAATTGGCATTTTCCATCCCAAGTCTATTGAAATTACCTTGAATCACTGTATTGTTGATAAGAGCCAAGTCTATCACACTTGATCACATAATATTGCTTTCTTTGTACAATGTTCTCTTGGTTCTGCTCACTTTACTCAGCATCAGTTTATATAGGTTGTAATGGGCAGAAGCTGAGCAGATGCACTGAGGTCCAGTCCGAGCACTTATGGCTAATTACCAATTGGAAAATATTCTATTAATATATGCTTGGAGAAAGAATGGCCACACCCATTCTCTGTGCAAGTTTGATGTGTTGTTGTATAGGAGATTGGGTGGAGTGTGAGAGCCAGAGCACAGCTGGCCAGATTCCTGTGGCAATTGCTCTCACTTCCTATTGCCATTCCCCTTCACCTCCACAAAAAAGAAAGATCAAGGACTTTCACTTATCCTGACTCGGGCTGATTTTAAAATACCCTGGGTGCTAAATGTGGTCATCACAATAGGTCTTTCTAGGCTTTTCTGAAATCAGCCTGCTTATCATTTCTTATAGAACAATAATATTTCATTACCTTCATATACCATAACTCAGGGATCCTCAAACTACAGCCCACGGGCCAGATGCGACAGCTGAGGACGATTATCCCCCTCATCCAGGGCTATGAAGTTTCTTTATTTAAAGGCCCACAAAACAAAGTTTTTGTTTTTACTATAGTCCGGCCCTCCAACAGTCTGAGAGACAGTGAACTGGCCCCCTATTTAAAAAGTTTGAGGACCCCTGGCATAACTTATTCAGCCATTCAATTTCAGGTTCCTTGCCATTACAGAAAGAATTGCTACAAACCTTTCTGCACATATGCGTCCTTTTCCCTTTTTTTGTGATTTCTTTGGGATGCAGACCCATGAGATTGCTGGATGAAAGAGTATGTACAGTTTGATAGCCCTTTGGTCATAGTTCCAAATATACTCTAAAATGATTAGATCATTTTATAACTCTACCAACAACGTATTATTGTTCCAGTTTTCCCACATCCCCTCTAATATTTATCATTATCTCTTTTTAATATCTTAGTCAATCTGAGAAGCATGAAGAGTGGTACCTCAGAGTAGTCTTAATTTGCATTTCTCTAGTTAATAGTAATTTATTTAATTTCCTTATCTGAAAATTGTCTGTTTATATCCTTTGACCATTTATTAATTGAGGAATTATTTATATTATTATAAATTTGAGTCAGTTCTTTATAAATTTTCTTAGAAATGAGGTCTTTATCAGAAACACTGGATTTAAATTTTTCTCCCCAGTTTTCTGCTTCCCTTCTAATCTTGACTGCATTGGCTTTGTTTTGCAAAAACTTTTTAATGTAATCAAAATTAATCATTTTGCCTTTCATGATATTCTCTTGTTCTTCTTTGGCCATAAATTCCTCCTTTCTCCACAAATCTGAGAGGTAGACTATCCTTATTCTACTAATTTGCATATGCTTTATGTCTAAATTGTGAACCCATTTTGACCTTATCTTGATTTAGGCTGTTAGCTGTTGATCAGTGTGTAGTTTCTACCATACTATTTTCTAATTTTCCCAGTAATTTTTGTCAAATAGTCAATTTTTATTTCAGAAGTTTATCAGACACTAGATTACTATATCATTGACTATTGTGTTTTGTGTAACTAAGCTATTCCTCAATTGATTCTTTCAGTGACTATTTTACCTTCTGGTTCTATTGGAGCAGTTTTCCTTGATAATTTCTTGAAAGATGTTGTTGAGATTCATTTTAAATCACAGCTTTAAAGTAGTCCAGTAATTCTTAAATTGTCTCTCCTGGATCTATTTTTCAGGCATTTGTTTTTCCAATGAGGTATTTTATATTTTCTTCTTTTTTTTTTGTTCTTTTGATTTTGTTTTGATTGATTCTTGATGTCTCTTCACTAGTTTCCACTTGCTCAATTCTAATTTTTAAGGAATTCTTTTCTTCAGTTAACTTTTGTACCTCCTTTTCCATCTGGCCAATTCTCTTTTTTAAATCATTGTTTTCTTCAATTTTTTGTTCTTCCTTTTCCAAGAGATTGATTCTTTTTTCATAATTCTGCTGTATCATTCTCATTTCTTTCACCAATTTTTCTTTTACCTCTCTTATTTGATGTTTTAAAACATTTTTGAGCTCTTCAAAGAGGACTTTTGGGGCTCAGTATCAATTCATATTTTCCTTTGAGGCTTCACATGTAAACATTTAGAGATTGTTGTCCTCTTCTGAGTCCTCTTCTGTTTTGATATTCACTGTCACTACAGTAGCTTTCTGTGGTCAGGATTCTTTTTGTTTTTTTTGTTTATTTCTTTTAAAGTTGAGCTCTGCTCCTGAAGCACACTTGGACACTGCCCCAAGCTTCTTGCATTGAAGATCAGGGGTCTGGTCACTGGTTTTCTGTGCCAGGGTCTCAGGTGCTTGTAGCTTGCCCACCATCCTGGGATGGCAGGGCCTAGTTGCGCCTATTATATTGAACTTCTAGGGCTGACAATTTGCACTGGGGCTGGGAACCTCACAGTTGTCCTGCTGAACTGGGGTTGATGGACCTTGGCTGTTCATCAGTGCTGTGCCGCCTGGCTTGCCTGGACACCATCTGCTCTGCATTCCCCTTTTACCAAATTGAGACAGACATTTTCTGAAGTCTTTCTGAATTATCTTAAACTGGACATTTGTTTCACTGTCTTTTTGTGTTGTTCCAGAATCTGTTCAGAGGCTTGATTTTAATGTTATTTCCAAGGGAAACTGGGGAGAACTCAGGCTTCTCTTCACCATTTTAGCTTCACCTCTAAACTTGAAGGTTTTAACTGTAATTGATTAGAAGGAAAGTCTTGTTCACAACACAAAAAAGAAATTCAGAAGAAGGTTGAGGCGGGGTATGAATGCTGAGGGGTTCTTTAGACATGTTTAAAATCTGTAGAATATCTAGATGGAAATGTCTGCAGACTGTTGATGATTGTTGAACTCAAGAAAATTCAGAGAAAGATAAGAGAACCCACCATAAAGCCCTGTGTACATAGGACTTTCCATACATAGAAAGGAATGATCTGGCTTGGGGAGCCAGCAAAAATAACTGAGTGACTCAACAGGTGGGAAGATAACCAGGAAGGAAATAGCAGTATCAAGAAAAACTGACAAGAAAAGTGTTGTACAGTAGTGTAAACAGATCAAGGAGAAGGCCTGAGAAGAAGCTATCAGTTTAGCAGTTAATAGACTATTGGTGTCTTTGAAAATAATTGTTTCAGTTGGCCTAACTAACCTGAGTGGAAAAAGTAAATTCATGAAGAATGCCTGTTATTAACTGAAACAGACAAGCAATCGTTAGAGACTATCAATCTTAGACAACAGTACAAATGGACAATGACCTGGACTCAGGGTACAACAGGAGGATCAGGTCAGATCTTTGAGAAGAGAATTGCATTTTTTGGGGAGGTTAATATCCACAGACTGACTTCAGAGGTTATGTAAAAGATGTGGCTTTTCATGATCAGTGTATACCTTGTAAAAAAAAAGATTATTGATTTAAAGTAAAAATCTATCAGGAACCTACTTCCTAACTCTTCATATTCTGAGGATTATTGTGATATTTTTTCATTCTAATTACTAATCTAATTTTATTGACCTAATTCCATTAAAATTACTGTTATCAGAACCTTAACTTTGAGACCTCCTTTGAACTCAGATTGCAAACTCAGATTAAATATTTAATTCTACTTTTCTTTATAGGCCTATGAAGAATACACCAGCAAGCTAGATGCACTTCAACAACGGGAACAACAATTATTAGAGTCCATGGGGAATGGAACTGATTTTTCTGTTTCTAGCTCAGCTTCAACAGACACAGTTACATCTTCTTCCTCTTCTAGCCTGTCAGTGGCACCTTCATCTCTTGCAGTTTTTCAGAATCCCACAGACATGTCAAGAAGCAATCCCAAGTCACCACAAAAACCAATTGTTAGAGTCTTCCTGCCCAACAAACAGAGGACTGTGGTAAGTAACTTTTGCAAGTCTTCATCTTCCCTGCTCTATTTTCTTTGTATTTTTTATACAGAAAAGATATAGAATACTATATTACATTGTATTAATCTGAATGTAAACTATATTTTTCCCAATCCAGTCTTGTATAAAACCTAAATGCAGCCAAATAATCAGTGTTATTTTCCAGTGTAAACCTGTTTTTCCTTTTAAAAATGACTCATTTTAAGTGTGATTTTGATCTATATTTGAACCAGGATGATAATTTTCAAAAAGATTGTACCAATATAATATAATATAATATAATATAATATAATATAATATAATATAATATAAATATAATTCTTTGGTGTTTTATTAAATACAACATTTTTTAAAAATGCATTTGTGTTGTCATCTTCAGTATTACCTCTGATGACTTGATACTATTAATCTAATTACAGTAAAGGTGATATCAAAGCCTTTTATTTGATGTCCTTTTTATAACTCAGTCTAAAGCCAAATTCTACACCAAGAATTACTAGTTGAATTTGAAAGTTATAATGTGCCTTAAGATATAGTATATGAAGATTGTGAAATACTGTCATTCTGTTAAGAAATGATGAAGGGAATTTCACAAAAACCTGGGAGAACTTTAATGAAATAATGCAGAGTGAAGTGAGCAAAATCAGGAGAAAATTTTATGCAAAAACAATATTATAAAGATAAATGATTTTGGAAGACTTAGGAATTCTGATTAACATAATTATCAACTTTAATTCCAAAGGACTCATGATAAAAGATACTGTCTACTTCCACATAGATAGCTGATGTACTCAGAATGCAGATTTAAACATCTTTTCTTTTGATTTCTTCTGACTTTTAGGACATAGCTAATATGGGAATTTGTTTTACTTAACTATACATAATTGTTACAAGTTTTGTTTTTCTTGCCTTCACAATAATTGGAGGAGTTGGGTGGGAATGAATTTGGAATTGAAAATGAAATTTAATTTAATTTTTTTATTATTATTATTATAGCTTTTTATTTACAAAACATATGCATGGGTAATTTTTCAACATTGACCCTTGCAAAACCTGTTCCAAATTTTCCCTTCCTTTCCCCTACCACCTCTCCTAGATGGCAGATAGTCCAATACATGTTAAATCCAATAAATGTATACATTTTTATATAGTTATCTTACTGCTCCAAAAAAATCGGATCTAAAAAGAAAGAAAAAAACCTGAGAAGGAAAACAAAAATGCAAGCAAACATTAACAGAAAGAGTACAAATGCTATGTCATGGTCAGTTGCCCATCGTTTTCTCTTTGGGTGTAGGTGGTTTTCTTCATTACTGGACAATTAGAACTGGTTTGAATTTTCTCATTGTTGAAGAGAGCCACATACATCAGAACTGATCATTGTATAATCTTGTTGCCATGTATAATGATCTCCTGGTTCTGCTCGTTTCACTTAGCATCAGTTCATGCAAGTCTCTCCAAGCCTCTATTCATCCTGCTGGTCATTTCTTACAGAACAATAATATTTCATAACATTCATATACCACAATTTATTCAGCCATTCTCCAATTTATGGGCATCCACTCAGTTTTGTTTCTAGCCACTATGAAAAGGGCTGCCACAAACATTTTTGCACATGTGGGTCCCTTTTCCTCCTTAAACATCTCATTAGGATATAATCACAGTAGAAACACTACTGTGTATCCACAAAGGGTATCCACAGTCTGATAACTTTTTTGAGCATAGTTCCAAATAGCTTTCCAGAATGACTGGATATATTCACAATTCCACCAACAATGTATCATTGTTCCAGTTTTCCCACTTTCCCTCTCATTCTAACCAATCTGAGAGGTATGTAGTGGTATCTCAGAGTTGTATTTGCATTTCTCTGATCAATAGTGATTTGGAGCACCTTTTCATATAACTAGAAATCATTTCAATTTCTTCATCTGAAAACTGTTCATATCTTTTAACCATTTATCAATTGGAGAATGGCTTGATTTCCTATAAATTTGAGTCAATTCTCTGTATATTTTGGGAATGAGGCCTTTATCAGAACCTTTGAATGTAAAAATGTTTCCCGGTTTATTGCTTTTCTTCTAATCTTATCTGCATTAATTTTATTTGTATAAAAACATTTTAACTTAATATAATCAAAATTATCTATTTTGTGATCAATAATTATCTTTAGTTCTTCTTTGGTCACAAATTCCTTCCTCCTCCACGGGTCTGAGAGATCACTATCCTATGTTCCTCTAATTTATTTATAATCTCATTCTTTATGCTTAGATCATGAATCCATTTTGACCTTATCTTGGTATATGGTGTTAAGCGTGGGTCAGTGCCTAGTTTCTGCCATACTAGCTTCCAATTTTCCCAGCAGTTTTTGTCAACTAGTGAATTCTTATCCTAAAAACTGGGTTCTTTGGGTTTGTCAAATACTAGATTGCTAGTTATTGACTATTTTTTCCTGTGAACCTAACCTATTCCACTGATCAACTAATCTATTTCTTAGCCAATACCAAATGGTTTTGGTGACCACTGCTGTATAATATAGTTTTAGATCTGGTACAGCTAGGCCACCTTCATTTGATTTTTTTTTTTTCTGTTAGTTCCCTTGAAATTCTTGACCTTTTGTTCTTCTAGATCAGTGTTTCCCAAAGTGTGATATGCATACCCCCTCCCCCCCAGGGGTATGGGAAGAGTTTGGTGAGGGGGTACTCATTACATCATGCTTAGCTGTGCCTAATTCTACATTCTCATGAGTCAAGTCAAGACAGTCTTGTGAAGTGTGAGATGGTCTAGTGTGACCCGGCATGAATATACCACACTTTGTTACAGAGACAACTTACTTCATTAATAGTTAGTGGCTTCTCCAGGAGCCTGTGTATTTTTAGCTTTTGTGCGATTTTCCTTATAGAAGGATGAAATTGTTTGTTCTGAGATAACAGATCGTCATAATTTGGTTCCCTGGTTGTTCATTTTAATCTGAGATGCAGCTCCATGTCCAATAGTCTGTTCCTTTTTTTCGACTTAATGTCTACAAATGCTAAAAAAGTAACTTCATATAAATATGAAGTTGGAAAAGGCAAGATGTATTTCAGAACTTTTTCTGTTAAAATAGGATACACATGTTACATTTGTAACCAGAATGATGTTAAAGTACACTCCTTATGTTTATTTTCCAAGAATCCAATTCCAATAATTGCTCTTCCGCAAGCAACAAACTTTCTGGCATGGATTTATATTTTATTATGAATAATTTTATTTTTCATTTATTATTTTATTTTTTTTATTTATTTTTTATTTGCTCGATCTATCCAAGAGCACTTGATATTTTTCCAATTGTTTAGATCTGACTTTATTTGTGTGGAAAATGTTTTGTAGTTTTGCTCATATAATTCCTGACTTTCCCTTGGCAGATAGAGTCCCAAATATAAACACCGTGAATTAAAAAAAAATCACAAGTCATTGAAAGCAAAAATGTGTATAATACTAGGCAAAATGGTAATGATCCAAAGATGAAGTTAGGCATAGATAGACAGATCCCTCTGGGACCTCAGAATCCAAAGGCAAGGAATACTCAAATAACTAATACAAGGCAGACTGGTTGAAGCAGTATGCAGTGGGAAATTTGAGAATGGAAAAATCATTTTTAGTTGTCAGGCATTGAGAAGTTAATTTGGGGGGAGGGAACAAAGAAGCTTCAAATTTTAAAAGGGCCAAGGACATCTTTTGCAGATGGAAATAACAGTTCAGTTCAGGGAACACATAGTTAGCAGTCCTCAAGAGCTAAAGCCTGGCACTGGTATGCAGTTGTTGATGAGTAGATCTTTTATCAAGGACTTATGGAAAAATATGAACAAGAATCACAGAACCTGAGTTGAAAGAGACTTCAGACTCTCTAAGAGTCTGAGTAGAACTATATCCCCAAAATGTCATTAAAGATTTCCACTATTTGTTGAAGTAATTTTTGGATATCTTATTAGGAAATATTTCTTTGTATAGAACCAAAGTCTGCCTTCTCCAGTTTCTAATCCAGTAATTCTTAAATTTGGGTGCATTTACTTTCAATTGAAGTAATACTCCAATAAAAAATTCCCCCAAAAAATAAGTTTGCATTGTAATCTAATATATTTTATTTTATACATTTGAGAACTTTATTCTGAGATGGGATTCATAGGCTTTAACACTTGATTCTTGGCATTCTCTATGGGTATCTCCGTTGCTTGGATTGCTCTCTTTCTTCACTCTGATACTGATATTCCTGGCTTCCTTTTAAATTCCAGACTCTTAAAAATATTCTCACTACTTTAACTTTCTTACCACCCACTCACTCCTACCCCCCCTTCCAATGTAGCTTAATTTGGGGCATATTTTTAGATGCCTGAGACCTCTATTTTGAAATACCTGTTAGGCAATCTCACACTCAGTGTACTTCAGACCAAACACTCTATCCTGTCTCCACTTATATCTATTCTTTTTCCAAACTTGCCTACTCTGTTGTTGGTACCACCATCCTAATAACCCAGATTAAAACATTAGTACTGACTTTTCCCTCTGCTTCAACTGATTGTATCTCGTCAGTTGTCAAGTCCCATGAATTGTTCCTCTGTAGCATCTAACTCATCATTTACTCATTCTGTCTTATAGTACCTCTCAGTTGCTTAATTGATCCTTCTGATCAAAATAACTATCAAAATAATGTGGCACAAATTTAATAATGTCAGCCTGCTTCTTAAAAATCTTTTGTGCCTTCTTTTTATTTCTAGGATAAAAAAACCCAAGTTCTTAGTCAGGCCAAGAATTAAGTAACTCATACTCAGTGTTCTAAGCACTGTGTTAAGTGTTTAGACTCGCAGGGGTCCTCAAACTTTTTAAATAGGGGGCCAGTTCACTGTCCCTCAGACTTGAAGGGCCGGACTAAAGTAAAAACAAAAACTTTGTTTTGTGGGCCTTTAAATAAAGAAACTTCATAGCCCTGAGTGAGGGGGATAAACGTCCTCAACTGCCCCATCTGGCCCGCGGGCCATAGTTTGAGGACCCCTGGTTTAGAGTATAAACACTGGCAAAAAGAAAGGCAATCCCTATCCTCAAGGAGTTTACTTTATAATGAGAGAATATCACAAATTAAAGGGAGTCAGGAACCTGGAGGGAGTTGTAGAGAAAAGCAGAACTGGCAAAGTGAGCCTGTTTTTCTAGCTTTGGTTCATATTTATTCCCCTTCTCACCCTCTGCATTCCTATTGTTCATGGCTTTCTTATAACCTCTTCATTTTTTTCAAGGGATCAGCTTGCTATTTTCCTTTATGATTATGATATATATTTCCATCCTGATTGCTCCAGCTGTTGAGTTCTTTCCTTTCTTCAAATACTCCTAAAGCATTGCCTCATCCTTTTTTATAAGGATTTTTTTAAAGGATTTAAAAAGAAATCCTTTATTTCTTTTTTTTTTCTGATCCCAGTCAACTCCAACTTTGTTATATTCTAAAAATAGATATATTGTATATATCATATCCATCTGGTAGAGTATGAGTACCTTAGGAGGAACTGTTGATTCTTGTATTCTTAGCACTTAGTACAATGTCTTGCACATAAAAAAACTTAAATACTTGTTGAAGTAATTATTTACCTATTAAATTTAGCCTTATGTTTCCTTAAATTTCTTTTCATATTAAAAACATCTTCTCTGCCACCTACTACAGAAATTGAGGATCCTCAAAAAGTGACCATTCATGGCATTAAAATTTTTTGTGAATTTAGACCATTAAATGCCATCAAATGCCATCCTTCCATACAAGGCTACCTTCTGTTTTGTTCTACTTGCTTAGAGTATGATATAAACTTTGAAATTTTGGATAAATAACTTTCTGTACTGTTGTCTTTATTGCCTTATAAATGAAACAGGATGTAGTACCTAATCTAGAAAGGAAAAGCTCTCCATCAAAGACTTCATTCACTTTTAATTGTTGTATCTTTCCCTTCCTGCTCTTCCAGCTTTCTCACTGTGCTCACTTTAGCTTAGCATACAGAGATTGTTCAGTTGCATAAATAAACTTTAATATAAAGTTAGGTATATTTCAAATACAAATTAGATATAATTGAAATGAAAAAAGTCAACAATACAATTTCATGTTACTCAGCTTAGCACATGTTTAGTATAACAGGCAATCTAATTCCAAATTATTCCCATTTTTTACAACCCTTTTTCTACAAGCCCTGAATCTAGGAGGTTTGGTTATTTTAACTAATTTCCATTCCTCCACCATGTTGTTGATATTAATCCTCTGGTCCCTAAAGGAACAAGTTCCTTTTTTATTTTAAGATTCCTTTTGCTTTCTGTTCAAAATTCTCTATACTCATCTCCCTTGTTATCTTGGCTAGTTTTTCCCTGGTACCAGGGATATAACTGCAACTAAAATCTTTATATGTAGAAAACTTTAATAGAGTGAACTTCAGAGGAGACTTTTCTCAGTAATGGTAGTAAATGAAGGGGAAGTAGGAAATAGTCATATATCTAAAATTGGTGGGGTGACATAATGTGAGGAGATTTTAGTAAATGTATGGCCTATACTAAAGAGCATGGGGTTTGAGGGAGGAATGGGTACCAAGGTAGAGTCCAGTAGTGAGAGCAAAGTAGTTGGAAGAAGTATAAGAAAAAGAGGTCCAGAATAGAGGGAAGTTTGTCCATTATTCTGAAATAGGAATTACAGAGGACACAGTGAAAGGAGATGGATGGAGTTGTAATGAGACATGAATTAAAGAAAATGGAGATGAAAAGAACAGGAGATAGACACACAACAGCAATGAAGGTCCCCAGGCCAGTGTTGCACCCTAGCCTGAAAGGCTAAGAAGGAGTTAGCACCCTACTGGCAGGGGCCCCAGAATGACATCAAGAAAAGCTGGAGAGAAAATGCTAGAAGCCAAGTTCTCATCCTTGGAGTGGGAAAAAGTAAGGAAGAAAACTAGAGTGAGAGAAGGACACAGACAATTTCACTCTTCTTTCTCCAGAGTGTTTTCAGGGGTCCTGTGGAAAGTAGCTTCAGGTCCTCTATGGGTTCACAGGAATATTCTGAAATATCTGAAGAAGTAACAGAAGCAGCATTTTTAATCCTAGAAATAGGAGTCCAGCTGGGGATTTCCCCCACATATTTAATAGGAGAATTCTTTGCTGTCGAAAGTCCCCTTTCTTTCCATGTAGCCCTGTGAGCATGCAAAATTTGAAAAGGATATTTGGAGTCAGTATAGATGTTCACTCTCCTTCCTTTCCCCAGTTCCACAGCTCTACTTAGGGCAATGAGTTCAGCTTTCTGGGCAGAAGTCCCCGGGGCAATGATTTAGCCTCCAGAATGCTGTTGAGGGTCACCACAGAATATCCTGCCTTTCTTTCCCCATTTTCAAGAAAACTGGACCATCTGTAAACCATCTAGATTGTCAAGAGGAATGTCCCTCAAATCACGTAGGCTGGAGTAGGCAGGATCTAAAGCTTGCTCACAATTATGAATGATGTCTCCTGACTGAGTGTTTTCAGGGAACAGGATGACAAAGTTAAGAGTGTGACACACCTGGAGAGTCAAGAAGGGGGTGTCTAGCAGGAGAGCCTGATATCTGGTGAGCCGCCCACCAGTGAGCCACTGAAGCCCTTTGGCTTCTAAAATGTTCTGAACCCAGTGGGGGTTTAAAAGCCCTAGAGTGAGTTTTGAGGCTTCTTTAATTAGAAGGGCTGTAACAGCCATTGCTCTAAGGCATGAGGGTCATCCTAGAGAAACCCAGGTCAGTTTGTTTGAGAAGTAGGCGTCCACCTAGAGAGACTTACATGAACTGATGTTGAGTGAAATGAGCAGGACCAGGAGATCATTATATACTTCAACAACAATACTGTATGATCAGTTCTGATGGACATGGCCCTCTTCAATAATCAGATGAACCAAATCAGTTCCAATAGAGCAGTAATGAATTGAACCAGGGAAAGAACTCTGGGAAATGAGTATGAACCACTACATAGAATTCCCAATCCCTCTATTTTTGTCCACCTGCATTTTTGATTTCCTTCACAGGTTAATTGTATAGTATTTCAAAGTCCTATTCTTTTTGTACAGCAAAATAACTGTGTGGACATGTATACATATATTGTATTTAACTTAAGTTACTTAAGCATATTTAACATGTACTGGTCAACCTGCCATCTGGGGGAGGGGGTGGGGGGAAGGAGGGGGAAAATTGAAACAAAGGGTTTTGCAGTTGTCAAGGCTGAAAAATTACCCATGCATATAACTTGTAAATAAACAGCTATAAAAAAAAAAAGAAGAAGAAGAAGAAGAAGAAGAAGTAGGCATCCAGGCTGGGATCAGTTCCAAGAACCTGAGTTAAGACCCTCAGGGTATGCGCCCCCCCCCCCCAATCCCCCTGCTTTTCATCTACATACAGAGTGAAAGGCTTTTCTAAATTAGGTAGAGCCAGGGCAGGGGTGGAGGTCAGTTTGGCTTTCAGGGTCTTGAAAGCCTTGGCCTGATCAGGACCTTGAATGGGGGTTGCATTATGGCCCAAATATTTGACAGAAATTGCCTGCCAGTATCCAAAACCAGGGCTTTGGATAAGGAGACCCTGTAGCCCCTAGAGGCCAGAAAATTAAGAGTTTTTAATGGCTATGTCTAAGGAAGCCTCTGGGTTGGGGCTGCAGATGAAGATACCATCCTTATACTGAATGAGACTGCTATTGAGCAGCTCCAAATCCTTTAAATCGGAGGTCCTCAAACTTTTTAAATAGGGGGCCAGTTCACTGTCCCTCAGACTGTAGGAGGGCCGGACTATAGTAAAAACAAAAACTATGAACAAATTCCTATGCACGCTGCATATATCTTATTTTGAAGTGAAGAAACAAAACGGGAAGAAATACAATGTTTAACATGAAGTAAAGTTAATTCAACAAACTTACCAGTATTTCAATGGTAACTATGGGCCTTCTTTTGGCTAATGAGATGGTCAATGTCTGGTTCCATATTTGTCACTGCTAGTGGTAACAAGAGATGCAAGTGGGCATCCGTTAATCTTGATCTGGTTGGAGATTTCAAATGTTTGATTCTAGAAAAAGTCTGTTCACAGACATAAGTGCTGCCAAAGATGGTTGCCATTTTGAGTGCATGGTTCCTGAGATGAGGATATGTCTCAGAGGGGAAAGATGCATAGAAATTATGAAGTTTGCTTGACTTGAACGCACCTTTCAGAGAGTCACAATTCTGCAGTTCAGGCCAGTTCCATTTGGTAAATTGTATCCACATTTTCAGTGTCAATAGAAAATAGGTTACAGCAAAGTTTTATGTCCTTTTCATGGAGATGAAGCTCTTTAAATCTAAATTGGAACTCCTTTTGCAATTTTTCCAGTGAATCCACACGTTTTGTTTGGGAATGCAATCGGCGGTTTTTCCGCTAACAGATTTTGAGTTGTGGGGAGATGGCAGAAGTTTTCCTCCTTCACATGTTTGATGAGGAGGCCTAATTTTACTTCAAATGCTTTGACATGTGATTGCATATCACAGATGAGCTTCCCCTTTCCTTGAAGTTGCATATTAAAATTGTTGAGTAGCTCTGTTACATCTGTCAGAAAGGCAAGGTGCCATTTCCATTCTGCATCATTGAGCTCTGGTACTTTGTTTTTTGAAAGCAGAAAAGTTGTAATCTGTGGAAGTAAGTCATAGAAATGTTTCAAAACTCTCCCTCGACTCAGCCAATGGACTTCTGTGTGATATAGAACATCTTCATACTCAACATTTAGCTCAGACAGAAATTCTTGAAATTGTCTGTGATTTAGTGCATAGCTCTAATGAAGTTAACACAAGATACCACAATTTTCATAACAGAGTCCCACGTCAGTGATTTACTACACAGCGCTTGTTGGTGGATGAGGCCATGTATGGCTATTGGCTGAGAATGGTTATGTTTGTCCATCTCTTGGTTAATGAGGGCAATTACTCTTTTCTTAGACCCCACCATGCTAGGAGCACCATCAGTTGTCACGCTGGCTAGTTTAGCCCACTCCAGCTCCATATCCTCTCCTGTAGTTGTTCCTTTGATGTTTTACAGTGCAGCAAGCTCTTCTATGACTTAGATATCCTCTCCTGTAGTTGTTCCTTTGATGCTTTGTAGTGCAGCAAGCTCTTCTATGACTTCAAAATAATCATTTGTCCCACAAATAAAAATTAGAAGTTGTGCAGAATCACGAACATCATTGCTTTTGTCGAATGCCAAGGAAAAATATGAAATTTTTTTAATGGAGTTTTGTAAATGCTGATGCAGATTGTCTCCCATTTCTTCAATCCTCTGTGTAATTAGGTCCCGAAAGACTCACTGTACTAAATAAATTGGCCTTCTCTGGACACATCTCTTTGGCAACAGAAGACATTCTTTAACAAATTCTCCCTCCATGAATGATCTGCCAGTGCATGCTATTAGCTTGGCAACTTGAAAACTTGCTTGCAGTGATGAAATATTAGCTGCTTCTGCTTCACAAAAGTATTTTGCTGAGTTGTCAATGTATTTTTCAGTTTTAATATTTTATCTTTTTTCATTTCTCCAACCAAACAATCATATTTATCTTTATGTTGAGTTTCATAGTGTCGATGCAAATTATATTCTTTGAACACAGACACTATATTCTGACATATTAGACATACAGCTCTTTCCTTGTACTGCATGAAAAAGTAATCATAAGTCCACTGTTCTTTGAATATCCTACACTCCAAGCCAATTTTTCTTTTTCTTGACATTATTTCCTAGGGATTCCAAATTGAGGAATCAATGTAAAATGGCTGAGGATAAGCATTGAACTGTAAATTCAAAGACAGAGATAGAATCTCTTTTTACCAGAGTGATAAATTGAAGCCAAATGTTGAGGCGCTTAGCTGTTAACTAAGAAGTAGGGGGATAAATACCCTCCAGTTTAGAGGTATTAGTAAAATACCAATATATATATACAGCGCTACAAAAACAATATACCAGCAATAACTTTGCCCACACAAAGACATACAGACTGCAATGCCCAACTTCCTCCAAGCTGCCTCTGCGTTGTGATGCCTCCATTTCCCTCACTCTCTCTCCTGCTCTTTGCGCTCCTGCCCTTCACTGCTGCAGTGAATTTCCCCTGCAGTGGCCGTGACATGCACAGCATGCACTGTGCATCCTCTGGGCCTGTCTGTTGTGGTGGCTGCCATTACTGTACAAGGCGTGGGCCCTCAGTTCTCTGTCTTCTGCATCTCTCCCCCTTCCCCACACCACATACCCCGGCCTAGGAACTCACCTCACCTCGGTATTGCTTCACACTCTGTCTCTGCCGCCTCAGCCCAGTGCCAGAAGTGGGACATCACTTCCGGTCTGATTTTGCCATAACCTGGCGGCCACATAAACATCCTCAGCAGCCGCATGTGGCCCTGGGCCTTAGTTTGAGGACCCCTGCCTTAAATCTTTATCCAGTGCTAAAAGCTTGTGCTTAAGAAATTTCTCAGTCAGTGGTTGCAATCCCTCCCTAGCTTCTGGCTTTATTAGGTATTGGCTTTTATGGCGGAATACACTGGGATCCTGCAGCCTGACTTTGAGGTGGCCTGAGTGGCTCGCCCAGGGATTCCTTGGTCTGAGATAGAGAGGAATCTATTTTCTTCCAGATTTCAAGGGGAATATGGGAGAACTTTGAAAACAACACAAAAAGATCACCTGGAGGTCTGAGAAAATTAGAAAAATTAGTTCCCCAATTTCACTATTAAAACATGCCCCATAAAGAAGCAGGATAGGAGGGAAAGGAGTGTTTAAACAAGTCACCAAACTGTCAGGGCAAAGGGAAAGTCTCCAAACAGTTAAGTTTCCCTTCAATCTCTGTTATCCTATGGGGAGGGGCAGCTGAGAACAGAATATTAAAGGGAGACAGAAAGGGTCCATAGCCACAAGAAATTCAATGCAAATTGGCCACATCTTACTGGCTACATCTGAGGATACCTGTGGTTTGGTTGTCCTGGTGGAGTGAGGGGGGGCAGCTTGTCACCTGTGAGTAGTCTTTTTTCCAGTGCCCCTTCTGGTTGTGCTCAGGGCAAGGACCAAGGAGTTTCTCCCAAGAACAGTTTTCAGTCCTGATGGCCCCATCCCTTACACCTGAATCACAAACTTCTATGGTTCCCAGATATGGCAACAGCTAAAATGTGGCACTATTCTCCATTTCTCTCTTTAATTCTGCAGTCTTCCTCCTTTGCTGCTATTCAGTCCCTATTTGACTCTGAAAGCTGTTTCTAACAGCTGGGTCTGGGGAGTTTGAGGGCTCAAGGCGGCTGACTTCTGCAGCTTCCTCCTTATATCTGGGGCAGATTGTTTAATATTAACATCTCCCCAGGAAAGCTCAAATTGGAAGGCATTGGCCTTAAACTCAAAAAACTTGGTGGGGTTCTCAGAGTAATAGCCAAATTTTTAATCTGGGAAAGGTCTGACATTGAAAAGGGCACCTTTCCCCTTAGTGTGTCTCCTTGAGAGTCTGCTGCTTCTCTCAGGTGGCAGAGATTAGAAGAGGTGGCTGAATCAGGATCCTGAGGAGGAGGAAAAGGGTCCCACTCCTTGTATCAGAGGGAATAAGGAGTGGTGTTAAGTCTGGACTTAACTCTCTGGAGGACCTCGGGATCAGCCCAAATCCTTAGTCTTAGTGGAGTAGTAAAGGAGGAAAGCCACGAGGATAGAATCTAGAATCTGGCATCTTCTCTTGTGTCTATGGCCAAGAGAGCATTCCCAAATGTCCCAGCCCTTAAATACTTCAGTATTATTACATAGCTACACCACACTGAGCACATGCCAGCTATAGAACATTACATCACATTAAGTATGTGCTTAGCTAGAGAATCATTATCTCATCAATCATACTGAGTCTTAAGTATACCTCTTCAGAGTTCTGCCCTCTTCAGAGTGGGGCTGGGAAGTCTCAGGATCTGGTTCAGGGGGTGAAGGGGGTATAGTTGAAATATTGTCAGACATGAGATCCTGACTTTGATCCTGACCACCTGAGGAGTGGTTCTGGAACGGATTCACAGGCTTCCTGATAAGGACTCCATGGGGGTGCAGAGAAGGGATCCTGTTTCCCTAAAAGAGTGGAAAATAGGGGGTTATTTAAAAGATGAGTATTTTCCAATTCTCCTCCAGTAAATTTTATCAGCAGCATCCTGCAGTACTGTCTTAATTTAGGATCTTGAGACAAGGCCATGAAGGCTTGAACGTAGAGAACTTCAGTCCACTTGCCTTGCTTTCAGCAAAACAAATCAAGCTGCTTATAGTTAATTGAGTCATTGATGGGCCATTTTTCCTGGTTCCCCAAAATATATTGAGGCCAAGCAGTATTGCAAAAGAAAATTAGTTTTTTAGTATTGAGATCTTTCAGGCCAAATTTGTCTGTCTTTTTAAAGAGACAGCCTTAGGGATAGAGACAGAGGTGGATTGTCCCATTTTGCCACAAGTCTTAGATTTTTGGGATTCTATAATCCTCATCCTCTCGGGCATTCCCAGAAAGGGAGACAGGTGACAGCAGTCCCCTAGTTAAGGGTACTTCTGCTAAAAGATACAGGAATTACAAGTCTGGCGTCATTATTCAAGGAAGTCTGCTGAACGTACTGCTCCTGACAACCCAAACCTTCCCAGGTATTTGGGTGTCCCAGCTATAGAATAGACACAATAGAGGCAAGAGGAGGCTTACATTGGCGAGGAAGATGAAAATTTTGGGGATCCCCATATGGGCCACCCAGTGTTTGGGGTGAGGATACCCTAAAAGCGATGGGGTCCCCAGGCTCATATTGCAGGTTTTGTGAAAGAATTCACAGTCCCGATTTCCAAGCAAGGTTTTTGGCAAAATGGGTTTATTTTCACTGAGAAGTCTCAGAGGGCTAGCTCCTAGTTAGGGAATTAGCAAAGATTTGGAATACAGTCTTGATTTTATTTTTAGCCTTCTATGGCTTGGGACTAAGGGCTAATTTTCAAATCAATAAGGGTGGTGATTCCCAGATCAATTGGAGATGGGAGTTTCCCCAGGGGAACCAGATAGTTTCCTCAGAGCCAGAAGGGGTTGAGATTAAGGGTTTTTCTAATCCAGGTCTACCCCCCGCCCCCCCCAAAAAAAAAAAAGATCAGGAGGACACAGAGTCCTATTAGATCAATGGGAATTTATTAGCCATTAGGTAGTGTTGTGGGTGGCATCTGAATTAGAGCCCAAGGAATGTTGCAGGGGAAAAACCACAGGGACACTGGGCCTTGTTCTTCAAAAGAAAATCTATTATCCCTCTTTTCAGTTAGTTTCAACTTCATTGTGAGTTCCAGTTTTAGTTGGTTCTTTTTTTTTTTTTTTCCTACCTCACATTTATAATATCTGGGGCCATATTTGGCTATAAGTACCATGCTATATGCACTATTTTAAAATCAGGGGTAACTATGGTAGCAAACCCAAGCAGATTAGCCATTAGACAAGGTGCTAATGATAATGACTGAGTAAATCTACAGGTTCTATTATAACGATAGTTTAAATATATCAAAACATGTTCAAAATTACTTATATTCAGTATTTAACCTTTATCAGACTTGCATGCTGTCTTGGAAAGGGAAGAGGGAGGAGGTGCAGGAGAAAAAATTTGCAAAGGTGAATATTGAAAACTCTTTGCATATATTTGGAAAATAAAATAGTATTTTTAAAAATGAGTACAAAGAACAAAATAAGGAAATGTAGTTTTAATGAAACTGTCCAAAAGTAATATAATTTTTTTAAAATTATAATCCATCCACCTGATTCTATACCAGATGTAACAAGAAGAAAATGTTCACAGCAGAAAATCTAACATCATTTTACATATTCAGTTTTTTTTAAGTATAATTACTTTCAACTCTCCAGCTTCTAGTGCTGTGTTAAATAAATTTCTTATGAAAGATGATTCTATCAAAAATGGAGTTAATGATAAAGGAAGCTATAATTGTGTGTGGTGGTGTGCTATGCTTTAGGATTATGCTCTTAAACCAATTTTTACTTTAGGTAAACTCAAATTTGCATCACAAGTAAAAAGAGAAACAATTCTGAGAAGCATTCTTATACCAGAAGCTCAAGATACTTTGCAACAAAAATTAGATTTGATTTCATATGTCACTATTATTATAGAGTTAATAGAACTTAAAAGTTGTTCTCAGTAGATATTTTTATGAAAATACTATGATTAATGTAAAAGTTACTTTCTAGTTGTCAAGACCCATAACAAATTGGTAGATTTAGGGCAGGTTGTGGAGAGTAGAAAAGGTTACTTTACTATTTTGGCTCCACTTTCATCCCCTTTAATTTACAACACAATTCAGTCTCAGTATTTTAAGCATACTGGTAGATTGAGACTCTTTGATAATCACTGTCCCCTCTTCTATACCTTCTCCTTCTCCCCGCATATTGTGGGAAACTTCTAAGAAAATAGATATTTGTCACATGACTAGAGTAAAGAAAAAGATTGAGGAATGACTACTTTCCTTCATTTGCTATAATTATTAACAATTACTGATATCCATATACCATTTTATATTTTAATGGATTTAAAGTAGTCTGAGTATGATGTGGGAAAGATTCCTCTCTTTGTGACTCCCAACCCCCCCCAGTTAATATAATTACCCTTAACTCACAAATCCTGGTCCCTTTGTATTCCAGTAGAAGATCCGGACTCCCACCAGGATCTGAGCCAACTTTGGGGCTACACCCAAAAGCCCCTCTAGCTAAATAAATCTCCCATTATAAAAGGGACAGGCTTTGCAGAAGTCTCCAAACATTCCAGCCATGTGAGGACCCTCTGTCCACTGGACCCTCTGTCCAGTGCCCTCCTTGTCTCTACCTTCACCTATCTCCTACTTCTAAACTCAGTAATAAACCTCTTTTATCAATCTAGCTCTCAGGCCAATAAATGCCTTTATTGGGGACTCATGCTGCTACTAGACCTCATTTACTGCCGTATCCTTGCGCTGAATCCAAGGGATTGCAGGGAAGCTCTGTTTGACTCCCTGTACCCCAAACCTGGCACAAGACCTCAACTAAACCCTAATTTTATTTAGGTACCCCCATATCTAGACCTCAACAAGTACATTCCTTTACGTTTTCTTATCCATATCTTTCCAAATGTCTTCTATTTAAGGTCCACCCCATATGCTAGAGTAGTCAGAAAGAAATAATTTGAGTACTGAGGAGCCAGGGTCAGGCTCACACATGATTTAGCAGCCACCACTATAACGCAGCAGAGAGCTTGGGACAAGATAATCTAGAAGGAAGCCAAGAATAACTCACCCAGCAAAGTTGAGTATAATTCTACTGGGGGAAAATGGATCTCTAATAAAATGGAGGGCTTCCAGGCTTTTTTAATGAAAAGACCAGCTTAGAAACTGTGAAATTCAAACATAGGAGTCAAGAAAACTCATACATAAGAAATGTAAACAAATGTGAACCATTGGAAAAGACTTTTTACAGATGAAGTATTTGCATTCTAAAGGGGATGGGTGGCAGTGGGATACTGTTGAGGTTTAGACCAAATGTTGAGGTCTAGATTTGGGGTACCTAAATGAGATTAGGGTTTAGTTCAGGTCTAGTGGCAGGTTTGGGGTACAGGGAGTCAAACAGAGCTCCCCTGCAACCCCCTTGGATTCGGCGCAAGGATACGGCGGTATATGAGGTCTAGTAGCGGCGCGAGTCCCCAATAAAAGCATTTATTAGCCCGAGAGGTAGATTGATAAAAGAGGTTTATTATTGAGTTTAGAAGTAGGAGATAGGTGAAGGTAGAGACAAGTAGGGCATTGGATAGAGGGTCCAGTGGACAGAGGGTCCTCACATGGCTGGCATGTTTGGAATCTCTGCCAAGAGGGGTTCCCAGCGTGGCCCTTTTATAGTAGGAGACTTAGCTCGAGGGGCTTTTGGGTGTAGCCCCAAAGTTGGCTCAGATCCGGGTGGGGCTGGGACAGGTCCGGACCTTCTATTGGAATTCAAAGGGACCAGGATTTGTGAGTCAAAGGGTAATTTACATTAACTAGGGGGGGTTGGGAATCAAAGATTGGAATCTTTCCGCATCATTTTGAGTTTTCTAGTCATTAACAAGAGTAGTTCTGATGAGGTGCAAGAATTGAGGGCAAGAGAGTCCCTCTGTTTGATGAGGCAGATTCCTTGCAAACTCCAATAAATACAGACACAAGGTCGTGGCAAAAATGGGATTTATTTACACTAAGAAGAAAGCTTTCTTAAAGGGCAAAGAATCCTGGCAGGATAGTTTTTTGAAGGTGGATTTACACTGAGAAGAAAATATCTTCATCAGTGGACTAATTCCAGAAGGGCAAATAGTTCCTGATTAGGAATTAGCCAAGGTGGGTTAACACTGAGAAAAAATCCTCACCAGTGGGCAAAATCCTTTTAGGACTTCTGCAAACATTTGAGGTTCAACCTCCTTTTACTAGCCTTCTAAACCTTGGGGCTTCAATTCAATTCTAAACTGAATAAGATTACTTAACTGGGAGTTTGAGCAACTCAAAAAGGATGTTGACTATGCCCCTAGCAGAGATTTCTAATTGAATGAGATTACTTATCTGTAATCTCTGAGAGGGGCCAGAGGCTGGAATTTGACATTCAGAATTCTCCCCTCCTCCCCATAAAAGGGGGATGAAGTTTCAGGGCCCTCCCAAAGGTTAAAGGGGGATACAATTTATCTCAGTTCTGTTTGACTGGGGGGGAGGGAAAGGTAGAGGGAGAAGGTGATCACAGCTCTATACCCATTCCCCTAATTTTACAAAGGCCCAGGAAGGATCAGTTACTTGCATATAGAAAGAAGCAAAAAGTGATGCCCTAACCCTGGACAAAATCTAGTTCTCGCAGGTCCTAGGACTTATAAAGTAGAGCCACATAGGGTCTGATAGTTCTGAGCAAAATCCAGTGAAATACAATGTATTTTTGGCTTATTGGTAAGGGAGGGCTTAATGGTAATAAAGTTAGGTGGTAGATCTGATGAAATGAGGCAAAACAAAGTAGAAATAGACCAAAAAGACAATAGGTTAAAAAGATTGAAGGGAAATCTCCTTACCTAGTAACTTCTAATGTAATGTCAAAAGAAACTGAGCAGGACAGAGATTAGAGACCAATTCAATAATTTATTAAATGGAGAGAAATACTGGGACCAATGGATCCCAGGGCTAGACGATACTATCATCTCAAAGAGCCTAGCCCAGAGTATTGGGAGAGCAAGCCTTTTATGGAATAATAAGAACAATGACATAATGCAGAGACCTAGGTGGGGATAGCCTCATAGATGGAGGTTACTGATATTCTAATGACATTAAGGAATGTCTATAACACCTTTATCTTCAACCATTAAGAGGGGACGGGTCATAATCTTAAGGCAGAATACGAAATAGGACAAATGGAGGAACTGGTCACCCTATTAAAAGTGACCTTTGTCATTACGCTAACTAAGACAGATCTGGGGCCAATATTGAAGAGTTAAATTGCTTCCATATGTTCAGGACTTATACAGTTAACTACAGAAGTAAAAGAATACTTAGAGAAATATTCTTTGTTAATGTTTTGGTTACACCAACACAATAAAAATTAGAATACCAACTAGTTTATAAATTTAATATTTATATAGATAATTACTAAATAGAACTAGATAAAAATAATGAATATTATATACAGTTCATGAAATAAAAGATCAAGAATCTCAAGAAAAATTGTAAAAAATATAAGAGGACTTAATACTAATAGATCTTTTTTTAAATTATTGTTATAGCTTTTTATTTACAAGTTATATGCATGGGTAATTTTACAACATTGACAATTCCCAAACCTTTTATTCCAATTTTTCCCCCCTCCTCCCTCCCAACCCCTCCCCCAGATGGCAGGTTGACCAATACATGGACTATGTAAGAAATACTGAGAATTGATTGAGCACAGGCAACTGCCTAATGTTGGACAAACTTGAGGACATAAACTATTTAAGGAAATAACTTCAGGTTCAATAAGAACTGGAAATTCATTTAACAGAAAATAAGTTTTAGAAGACCATTTTCAGTCATGTAACCTAAGAATGAGAATTAAACCTGTGATTTTACAAGGACCCTCTAGGTGAGGAAACTCCTACAATCTATATTAGAAATCTCACTATAGCTAATAATCTTGGAGATTGTCTAGAGTACGGAGAGATTAGCCCAGAGTCACATTGTCTCTAGTTCTCAGGTTATGGATTTTTGGACCAAGGTCATGGTAGCTCTGGAGCCAATTTTTTATTCATTGTGTCCTACTGCCTCTCTTGTATAATCTGATAAGCAATTTGAACACAAAGGCTTGCATCAAAAACAATTAGAGGATAATAGAAGGAAGTACATTTTATAAAAATGGTTAGGACTCAAGAGCTACAAGTGATCATAAAGGAAAACGATTTTGATTTCATCAAATTAAGCTTTTGCTGGAACAAAATATTTAACTAAATAAAAAGAGAAGCTGCCAAATTAAAAAAAAAACTTAATATCAAATATCAGCACATAACTATATGTAAAATACATAGAATTGATATCACCATATAAGATCGAGAACCATTAATACACTTCAACATATAATAGAAATGGAAGTTTTCAAAAGATAAATGCAGAACATCAGATCAATTTTTATATGAAAGTATTGCAAGTCATTAATAGTAAGAGAAATGTCAATTAAAACAACTCTCAAGTTTCACTTCATACCCAATTATATTGGTAAATGTGAAAAAAGACAAAAGTAATAAGTGGCAGAAGACCTAAGTAAGGAAAGACAGTTACACTAATTAATATACACTTTGGGTTCATCAGTTTCAGAAAGCTACGAGAACTATATGGGAAATCTGTAAATTCTATATACTCTGACTCAGCTGTACCTCTATTGAACATAAACCTTCAAGGAGGTAAAAAATAGATGCCACATAGATTCCAAGATGTTTGTATTAGCTTTTTTTTGTGGTAGCAAGAAACTAGAGAAATGATGTCTATCATTTGGGGAAATTGCAGAAGAAATTGTACTCTTCCCCCACCACAGACTCTCTTATCCTAGAAGGAAAAATTAAGCAATACCAGTTGACATAGTAACCATATCTAAAATCCTTCCCCAGTAAGAAGAAGGTAGTATATTGTATATTTTACTATCTGTATCACCAGTCTTGGTCGCTGCCATTATTTTGAGTCAGCTATAACTTAGTGTTGTTAACATTTGGCATAAAACAAAAGACATCAAAAATTATTTTTAAAAAATTGTTTGTATTGTAACACAGTCTTTTGTTGTTGACATCTGATCTGTCTTATCACCTAAATCATAATTCTGGTCTAGCTATACAGATGATTTTGTTTTGATTATTTTCTTCCTATTTTTTGTTCCTGTTTTACCACTACTAGCAATTTTCTTGAATATATTTAGGCTTTTTCTTTAAGTTTGTAAAGGATTTTTCCACCCTGCTATTTAGTTCGCTAGTTAATTTTGGGTTCTTGAAATTAACTTTCATTGATGATTGTAATTTTAAGTATGTGCCATCCAAATAAAAATGCACAGAGTAGTTATGGTTATAGAATATATGTTGTAAAAGCAAACTGCTTTCTTTTAAATGCCATGTGGAAATAAAGAAATTTCTTTTTGTATTTGTGAAAATAAATATTATCTGATCCCTGCCATATAATTTCTGCTCTTTCAGGTACCAGCAAGATGTGGAGTAACTGTCCGAGATAGTCTAAAGAAGGCATTGATGATGAGAGGCTTGATCCCAGAATGCTGTGCAGTGTACAGAAGACAGGATGGGTATGACTTGTACAGAGTGCTATAGATCTTTGTGAAACTTAGTTTCTCTTAAGGAATAAACTCATTTTTAGAAGAAATTATATATTTTTTTCTAAAATGGCTTCAAAGAAATCTTGCTGAACTAGAAAAATATAATTTTTTTACTCTATAAACATAGAAGTATAATTATAGCTGGAGTTTCTAATAATGATTTCACGGCTTCTTATTAGATTAATTGGAAGTGTAGAACTTTTAATTCCAAACTTGTTCCTTTAAAAGTTTGACTATAGTACCTCATTATGGTGTAAAGGAGACTTTGGGTTCTACAAGGCTGTGCCATGTATCACAGGCACCGACAAATCCTCCCTCCTATGCTAGAAAAAGTCTGAATGTAGATCCACCGGTAGAATGTGAATCTTTGGTTCATGGGATTCTAAATTCAGAGAGGTTGGTTACCAGAAGGCTGGCCACTAGGTGGTGACCTTTTTTTGGCCACAGCAACTCATGAAGACTGCTGAGGTAAAGAGGGGTAGTGGGTAATATGAATGTTATCTCTGTTGGTGAAGGACCACCAGCATTGAGGAAGTCAGAGATCCTAGAATATGAAAGTGAGTACTTATTGAGCTTTAAAAAAAATAATAATAAGGCCTCAGTTCTACACAAATTATCAGTCATTTTACCCAGTATTTAAATTATTTTTTTTTTATTTGAGCATCGTTTCTTCTAAAAGGCTTGTACTTATCATTTTGTAAAGGCCTTACATTAGTAAATCCTCTAATATTCTCCTTTTGAGGACATCTTATCACATGAGTATCCTTTTCTGTGAATGGATAGAAAATTCCATATGTCTGGTTTTTGGATCCCAGGAACAAGCCATTCTCTGCTGTTGTAGGTCTTGACTGGAGCTGACTGGAAGAACAGAATGCATCTCTCTACCCTGCTGTTTGTTCAAGAGTGATGCATGTATTTGGGGTAAACTTAAAAATCAATTTATTGCCATTCAAATTTCTAACAGTGGAAGACTAGACTCAATTATACCACTCTGCCCTCAGTAACCACTTTTCATATCTTCATCATGAGGTGTATTAAAAGGATTTTCAGGTACGATAACCAAGAAAGACTCATGTCTGCATTTTCCAGAGAGAAGAAGCCTATTGGCTGGGACACTGATATTTCCTGGCTTACTGGAGAAGAACTGCATGTAGAAGTTTTGGAGAATGTTCCCCTAACAACACACAATTTTGTATGTACCCTCTGATTTTTGAAATGGTTCAGATGTTCACAAACATATATTTCAAGTTCCTGTGAATGAACTTTTAGGAGAGAGAAGGGAGAAAATAAGAAAGAAATGATGTAGAGGATAGCATTTTGTTTCAGGAGAAAAGCTTCAATTTCAACCATGTGATCATTTTTAAAAATTTGATAGAAAAGACTGGGTCACTTCCCCAGAACATGGCCCACAATTCTTCACCATATAGGGCTCACAATTGAGGCTTGATGGAAACTCCATTATGATAGCATAAGTTATGATATAAAATTCTGAATCACCTTTGGTGTAAGCCACTCATCTAAAGTCTGGTTTTGGTTCTATAGCTATTTCTTTTTTACTGCTACCTTAGAATTCCTTTATATTTCTCCTTTATGGATTTTACTCTATCCTATTGACTTGTTGAAGTAACCATTACGTCCCAAAATGATCAAAATGTTGCTAAGGGAAGAAAAAAGAAAGCATGCTGCTTTTGTGAAAGATACTGGTATTTGAAGCGAAGCTCAGTTGAGGTGGACATCTTTAATGCATAATTTATTACATTTGCATTTTGTGCTCATTATGTCTTTAATAACGTTTTTGCTACTTGTTGCTTCATAAACTAAGGATTGTGAAATGCTAGCTGGTAGTTTTGTTTCTTGCAGTAATTTTTTTTCCCTCAGTTTTATGTACATAAATATTCATATTCCGACATATAGTAATATGTCTTCCCAACTTCCCCTTTGAGTCTCTGGGCACTTTTCTTTTTCAGTGCCTTTTTCTCTTGGTAGATAATGGCATATAATATCAAAGTCTGTTCAATAAACATAAATTAGATTATCCTTCCTCATGTTAATGGTGAAACATCTCCAATCAGAAATATCAAAGGCAAAGCAGAAATCTGTACTAGAGCATTCAGTAAGCTTTAAGGCACATATCTTCCTTTTGTGAATATCTTTCCCACAAAAATCTTATGGTTGGGATTAATGTTCTTTCTGATAGAGCTGTTTTGCTTTTCTTAGTTATTCTATCATTAATCTGATGAGGTAACCTCACTGTGCTTTTAGACTTCATTAAAAGTATGTTATAATGCTGTCAATTCTACTGTACTATGTTATGGATGTAAATATTACCTTATAACTTTCTTTTGACCTTTTAGTCTCTAATCACAACTTTCTAGATGTCATCTAAAATGGGTTCATCTATTAAATTCCACAAAATACTCTGTTATGGAAAAATGCCAAAATTTATGTAGTTCATATTCCATACATATCCTCAAAAAGGTGATTTGTTAAAAATAATTTGGGGAGAAAACATTTTAAAGAATATTAAGGTGTAACCCTCTTAAATTTATGAATGAAATTTTATGCCTAAGTATAAATTTGTTGAAGAAGCAAATTCTCCTTGATATTTAAAATATGGAGGAATAGTTGAGTTAATTGTCCTGAAGATTCTTTTTCTCTAATTTGCCTATGTAGTCATGTGCTGTTTGTCATTGTTCTCCTTATTACTTTATATAAATAATATATTCCTGTCTTTTATCTTGACTTCTAAATGTTAGCAGTTTTAATTTTTCACTTTAAAAGTGAATATTCTTTAAAAAAGTGTTTGTAGATTGATGTTAAATATCTGTTTCAATGTCAATATGATCCTTCTTTATGTAAAAATTTTCATAGAATTTTTTTTGATTAAAGATTTGCTTTTGAAAATGACAAAGAAAGCGAGAAGAAATATATTTAATTATTTGTAAATTATCTGTCAATTTTTCCAAAATCTTGTTTTTAATAGTGCTGGTATCTTATTTTTTAGGTACGGAAGACATTTTTCACTTTAGCATTCTGTGACTTTTGTCGAAAGCTGCTTTTCCAAGGTTTCCGCTGTCAGACATGTGGTTATAAATTTCACCAACGCTGTAGTACAGAGGTGCCACTGATGTGTGTTAATTATGACCAACTTGAGTAAGTAATCCAAAGTGTCTTCTGTTTTTAGTTTTAGATTCCTGCTACATTCTACAGGTTTTCTTCATTTCAGATTATATGCATACATGTTGAAAGTTAAACAAATGAATTTTCATCCTTGAAAAAGTACCATTGGAATAATATTGTATATCCAGACACACTTGTCACATCTTAATTCTAGTCCAACTATCCAGTTAACACTTTTTATTCAATATTTTTTTTTTCCTAGAGGATAAGAGTTTTAAGATTTGCTCTTTTCTAAAAATATGTTAACACATTGAGCTACTATTTTTTACTAGTTTCAATGGTAAGCTTTTTGATATATGTTTCTCTGGTTCTGTTATCTCCTTTTGATATTACTTTTTCCCCCTCCAAATGGACTTGGAAGCTAAATTCATTGGTCATTTATTTTGCTTACAGAAATTTGTAAAAGCCTATTCTTTGCTTCATAGTATATCTCATGAAAATTCCACTAATTACATTTTCCATTTGCCTAGTTTCCTTTCCTAAGATAATCTATGCACATTTATATTTCCCATTATGGCTTCATTTCCTCCTCCTAAGTTATGTCATTTGAACTAATAAAGTTAGACCTTTTTACTTTGACTAAATTATAATATTTCTAACTTTAAAAATAATAATTTCATATTTTTGTGAGGTTTCTCACTGGGTTAAAGTTTCAATTAAAATGTATTTGATAGCTAACATTTTACCTTTGAAGTAATTATTAAGGGTTTCCTTATTTCTTTTTATTCTAATTCTTTAATTGCCATGAATATTTTTTTCAGAATATGCAGAAATTTTTTTTCTAAATTGGCAGAAGGTTTTTGAGCTTTATTTTTAGATTATTCTGTAAATCAAAAAGTTAACTTCATTAATTAAGCAAAATGACAAGCAGTTGAATTTCTTTCAACATTTGTTTTTAAATGTGGAATTTGGCCCGTGATTTTCCTATTAATGCATTTATATATTCTGGTGTTTAAAACTTCTGGGTTTTGCACAAGTTAGGTTTGCTTTGTTTTATTTTTGTTTTTGCCTCACAGTTTGCTGTTTGTCTCCAAGTTCTTTGAACATCACCCAATACCGCAGGAGGAGGCCTCCTTAGGAGAGACCACCCTTACGTCGGGATCATCCCCTTCAGCACCCCCCTCAGATTCCATTGGGTATGATTCGACTACTGCTGTTCAGTGACATGCTATTTCAGAATTGGTCTTTGTCCAGATTTTAGATGATTCTTTAAAATTTAACTTTGAACTGTTAACAAAATGAATTTTTTAAGCCAATTTCTTATTTTTATAATAAAGTAGGTATTTATGTGCATCAGTTTGAATGAGATTAAAACCGACATAGTATAATGTTTCAAGACCCTTTTCTCATCGATATGTTCATTAGAAAATATGTACTAAGTACTTACTATGTGCTTTGTAACAGGGTAGTTTCTATGAGGAGTACATACAAAGTTTAATATGGTCCTTGCCCTTGGGAAGGTTATAGTTGTTAGGGTAGATTCACTTAGAAGGAAAGATTTGAGTTGGGTCTACAAGGCTGTGTAGGATCTAGATAGAACATGGGTTTGTTAGATCATTTCAGATAAGAGAAACATTGTAAGCACAGAGACAAGTCAAGTATGCTACTTTCTTGGGATGATGTTAAGGCTAGCTCTCTTAGGTCATATTCCTAAATTTAACTGCATGCTAAAGGCATTGGTTTTTTTGTCTTCTCATTTGACCAAGCCTTTTACCTGACCAATTATTGATTTACATTAATTCAGCCTATAATTTTTTTTAATGGCATCTTTTTTTTTTTTTTTTTTAATAATAACTTTTTATTGGCAGAACCCATGCCAGGGTAATTTTTTTACAACATTATCCCTTGCACTCACTTCTGTTCCGATTTTTCCCTCCCACCCTTCACCCCCTCCCCTAGATGGCAAGCAGTCCATACATGTTGAATATGTCGTAGTATATCCTAGATACAGGATATGTGTGCAGAACCATATTTTCTTGTTGCACAGGATGAATTCGATTCAGAAGGTAAAAATAACCCAGGAAGAAAAACAAAAAATGCAAACAGTTTACATTCATTTCCCAGTGTTTTTTCTTTGGGTGTAGCTGCTTCTGTCCATCATTGATCAATTGAAATTGAATTAGGTCTCTTTGTCAAAGAAATCCATTTCTATCAGATTACATCCTCATACAGTATCGTTGTTGAAGTATATAATGATCTCTTGGTTCTGCTCATTTCACTTAGCATCAGTTCATGTAAGTCTCCCCAAGCCTCTCTGTATTCATCCTGATGGTCATTTTTTAGAGAACAATAATATTCCATAACATTCATATACCACAATTTACCCAACCATTCTCCAATTGATAGACATCCATTCATTTTCCAGTTTCTAGCCACTACAAACAGGGCTGCCACAAACATTTTGGCACATACAGGTCCCTTTCCCTTCTTTAGTATCTCCTTGGGATATAGGCCCAGTAGTAACACTACTGGATAAAAGAGTATGCACAGTTTGATAATTTTTGGGGCATAATTCCAGATTGCTCTCCAGAATGGTTGGATTCGTTCACAGCTCCACCAACAATGCATCAGTGTCCCAGTTTTCCCGCATCCCTTCCAACATTCATCGTTATTTTTTCCTGTCATCTTAGCCAATCTGACAGGTGTGTAGTGGTGTCTCAGAGTTCTTTCAATTTGCATTTCTCTGATTAATAATGATTTGGAACACTTTTTCATATGAGTAGTAATGATTTCAATTTCATCATCTGAAAATTGTCTGTTCATATCCTTTGACCATTTGTCAATTGGAGAATGGCTTGGTTTCTTATAAATTAGAGTCAGTTCTCTATATATTTTGGAAATGAGGCCTTTATCAGAACCTTTAACTGTGAAGATGTTTTCCCAGTTTGTTGCTTCCCTTCTAATCTTGTTTGCATTAGTTTTGTTTGTACAGAAGCTTTTTAATTTGATGTAATCAAAAATTTCTATTTTGTGATCAATAATGGTCTCTATTTCGTCTTTGGTCACAAATTTCTTCCTCCTTCACAAGTCTGAGAGATAAACTATCTTATGTTCCTCCAATTTATTTATAATCTCATTCTTTATGTCTAAATCATGGACCCATTTTGATCTTATCTTGGTATACAGTGTTAAGTGTGGGTCCATGCCTAATTTCTGCCATACTAATTTCCAGTTATCCCAGCAGTTTTTGTCAAATAATGAATTCTTATCCCAAAAGTTAGGATCTTTGTATTTGTCAAACACTAGATTGCTATAGTTAGCCTATAATTTTTGAAGTTAACTGTATCGTGAGGTATCAGGTTACCCCTCACTAGAGATCTTCAAAAAAAGGCTAGTTCATAATTTTTCTCATATATTTGGGGGATAGGGGGAGTCTTGTTCAAGTCCCCAAAGAGTGGTCTTTGAGGTTCCTTGCGATTCTGAGAGTCTGTGATATGGACAGACCTATTAGAGTAGTCTAGGCAAGGAGAAAAGAGAGTTAGGGTTCAAAAGTAGAAATACAAAGTTATAAACAGACTTTGGTATTTAGATGCTACATGTGAAGGAAAAGATTATCATAATTCTGTGGACATATGTATAGGAGTTTCAACAGTGGATCTCAGAAGTCAGAAAGAAAAGCAAATTTGGGTGAAAAGATGATAATTTTTTCAGTGACTTCCCACATTAACTCAATGTATGCAAGCTTTATTATACATTTTCATTCATTCTCTACCTTTTGCTTTGTCTTTTCTGGTTGCATAAATTAGGTTAAAAAATAAGCAGGTATTAATTTTAAATATTTATTAAGTAGCTAATACAATTGAATTTTACACTTGTTGTTTCCACTACTGTTTGGATTAGAGCAGCAAGTAACAATTGCTTTCTGGATTGGTAATGTAATCCTCAGCCTTTTCCTTACTGCTACTTTTCTATAATTTATATTTTTGACATAACAATACTTTTTATGCTTACTCTTGGAGGAATATTCACAATTTTTAGCATTCTTCTCAGTTGACTATTTAATACACAGTAATATGCCAGAAAGTGAGATTGAAGTAATATGCATCAATGTGTTTAAACTTTTCTTTGACATTTACGAAATATACCATACTAGAAATGAACTGTCAGATCTGATTCTTCTGAAACAAATCCGACTCGTGCTGTGATCTTTTATTTTTGTAGTTGTTTTCTGGTCACCTTTGCACAGTTTAAGAAATCACAGTCTTTTGCCAATAATTATCTTGACTGATTATATCATACATTGTAAATAAAATCAAGGGGATTTGAATAATCAAAGGGAATAAATGTAATTTCTTCAGTGTCCAATTGAAGAAGTAGTTAAGCCAATATACATTATTTGCACTTCCAATATTTATTATATTAATTTTATGTTCCTCTATTGGGAGATATACTTTTAATTATTTTCCCAATCTGCATTGTCTTATAGAATAATATGTGTCACATCCCTCAGATTCAAATAACTTAATTATTAAAAATACTTTCCATGTGCTAGTGGCCAAAAATTATGCCTCCCTAGATAATATGTGGCTGGGGATTGATCACAAGATCTTAGCACAAAGGTTCATGGCAATCAGTCATTGTTGAGTGTAACTTCTGCCTATATAAAATATGTATCTTGTGACTTGAGAACCCAAAAGGGAAGTCCAGGCAACTGACATAGTTTCCCCTTTGATGTAATCTTTTGTTGTAAGGAACTTCAGTTTTAAAATAGCCTTGAACATTTTAATTGTCCTATTAAATGACATGAATTAAATAATAGTGGCACTTAGTAGTAAATTAAGAAACAATATTGGCAGTGAGCAGTGCAATATAAATACAGTGATGCACTCTTTGTACCATCAATTATATCTGTTCCATTTGCTAATATTACCACTGATACCTTGTTTCACACCATTAACTTTTAGGAACATTTACATTTACATCCCATAACACACCTGTGTGTTCCCATGGAGGTTCATTTTTGTGTTTCCATATGCATTCCCCCAGTTATTTTCTTTCTGATGGCTATAGATGATAATATTTCTTTCTGAACTTTCTTCAGTTCTCTTCTGTATATTTAAGAAATGCTTAATTGATTGTTTTTTATATGCTATTATTCTTTCCTGAATCTTCTCCCTCATACTAAAAAGAAAAATACAGATAATAACTATCAAGTAAAGTAAGTCCACTAGTATCAGTGTCTAAAAACATCTTATTTTGCACTTTGAGTCCATCATTTTACTGTCAGAAGGTGGGCAATATGCTTAATTATCATTATAGTTCCTTTAGAGACATGGTTAGGGATCTGCATTAATTGGAGATTTTAATTTTTTTCCAAGCTGTTTTTCTTTACATTGTTATCACTGTGTAAATTGTTCATCTAGTTCTGCTACCTTTTCTCTTCATCATTTCAAGTTCCTAATGTCTTTCATCATTTCTTTCTTAAGTTATCCTTTTTGGGGGCTGACTTCTAAAACAGCCATAAAGGCATTCTTACACCTCATGTGGTTCAACAAATTTGTGTTCAGTTTCCTCGTACAACTAAACCATTGTAATATCAGTTACAAATATCCTTTCACTGTAAACAGAACTTATTACAGAATTGAAATAGACCCTTCTGGCCAGCTAAGTCCAGCTGATGCCTAAAAGAGAACACACACACACACACACACACACACACACACACACACACACACACACAGAATTACTCTTATCTGAAGGGGAACCCATTACCTCCAGAAGTAATCCTTGCTACTTTTAAATACCTGTAATTGTTAGGAAGTTTTCTTGACATCTATATCCTTTGAAGAAATCAAACTTCTGAAGAGATGCTTGTTTCTTCTTCCCCTGTTAAAAATGTTTACAATACTTCATTATACAGCTTCTTCTAGTTCCTCATTTAAACTTACTTTTTTTATCTTTCTCTGGACTTAGACCTCTTTTCATCCAAAATGCCTTAAAATCCTCCAGAATTAAAAGTCCAGGAAAACTACCTGAGACTAGCAGTCTGAGACTTTCCTAATGCCCACCAGCTTCTGGCTAGCCTCTTGTACTGTTCTGGGATGGAAGAAGTCACTTATAGTTTTTCATCATATTTCTTAATCACTATTTGGTCAAGTACAAAATTCAGGGTTTTGCTAGATTGAACGATTTACCTCTTGTTCAAGTTCATCTTGGCTGGAAGTCACAAGATGAGGCAATTGATACCCAAAGTTAGTGGGTAACTTTCTCAGGGTCACACAAATAGTAAGCGGAGTTCGCTGCCTCTTCTGTCATATTTCTCCCTGTTTTATAGAAGGCAACAGAATTTATTTTGATACCCCCACCCTCAAGAGAAGTGTAATAGCCATGCTTTAGAATATTTCTTCTGTAGAGTTAAGGATCTTGAGATATGGAGCTTTGTCGGTTTTAATCCCAGTTTTTTCATCCTACAGCATCCAGTGTTCAAAACTCTTATTTTATATCATTAGGTCGAGTGGCCTTCTGAAAGAGAAGAAAAAAATAGTACATTTACATAGACTTACTATGTGTTACAATAAATTCTGTATTTATAGTGCTAGGTTACTAGGAATTTTAGTAAAAAGTTTGTATAACAATTTCTTTGGCTAATTAAGAGTAACTATACGCTCTAGGGAGTCCTTTATCTTAGTTGCCTCTCTCTTTAATGATGCATGGCATCATTGGCCTAGAATAATTGTATACCACTTCTCAGAAGATCATTGTTAAAATGAGGACTTAATAATTCTTTGACTATGGCATGCCCTGCTCACAATTCTAACAAGCTATGGATGCCTTTCTAACGGTAAGTCTTGCTTGCTCTACTAGCACAATTTGTGAACTACAAGGAAAATTCACTCTTGACTTCTCTCATTGTTCATTGTGATATATATTTGTCTTCCATTCAGTTATACCTAAGGATGAGAAACTGTTATCTTAAATCATGGATATTTTATTTGCAACTTAGCTAACTTGTCCTGAGCAATTGAGGACAGCAAATAAGATGGCTAACCTCTCATCCAAAAAGAATCCTTATTGAGTTCAGGCTTTATAATGCAGGTCTGTACTTAGAGTAAAAAAACTAAGCTCATATTGAATATAATCAAGGTTTGTCTGAGAAACAAAGTAATACCTTTCTTTTGGATAAAATAGAGATCAATGCTTTTTTTTCCCCAAGAAGTAAAAGAGATGCCCCTTGTTAAAAAGGTCAACATTGTTTTGTTTTGTTTTTTCTTTTTGCATATCACTGAACAGCAGGAGCAGCCACTTTGTTTCAAAAAATTTTTATAAATGTTTGAGACTAAAAATTAGTGACATCAAAATTAGCTTTTACAACAATTTTCTAAAGACGGTAGAGGTTAATAATAGCCTTTTTACTTTTGATTTGGTACTAGTGACTTGGATTATATTAATAGAATATTTCATTGATAAATCTAGTATTTAGTTGAAGTTAGTTGTTTAGGATATTTTCCCCCTATATTGCAAGAGTTCTTTCCTAAAAGCATACTTTTCCCCCCCCTCAGAATTCTGTATATCAACATGTTGTTAAAAGTCAGTGGGCCTGTTTTCTGCTAATTTATTAATATGATTATTCTTGCCCCACCTATTCATTTGGCTAACAGCATATGATTGTCCTCAAGAGTTCTCCTAGAAATGAAATTTCCATGACAACCTCAAGTGGAATAAAGGCTGATTTTAGACTAACTTTAATTTGAATTGACTTTTCTAATGATTCTCACTAGGGCTGTAGTCATTTGTTTTAAGCATTGTTGTCTATTAGATATTTTAATGGCAGCTTTAAAAGAATTCATTATCTATTATAAGATATTAATTTTTATCCTCATAAGCTGCAGTACCTTTTTGCCCTCAAGTAGTATGGTCTGAAGAAGCAACACCGCCTGGCTAGTCTGCCTTTAGAATATCAAAGTATGGTTTATTTGGGAGTTGTTTACCACTTTTTGCTTCTTCTTTCTCCCTCAATGTGTGTTAAGTTCTGCTAAAACCTTCCCTCCTTCCAAACCCTCCCCCTTTTTAACTCGTCTTCAAGACACTTGGATTGCCTTTACAGCATTCATGAAATGAAAGAATTTTCTTTAGCTTGAACAAATCTTGTACAAAGATCACATATTTTTAAGATTACCTTTACATTTCTAATCCTGAAGTTGTCAATCAATATATTAATGCATTATCTACTACCATATCTTAGTACTTAGAAAGATGATTTTCTGTTATCATTTTGCATATTGGAAATCTGAAGTATGAGAAATTTAAGGGACATACATGTTTATTCCATTTTCTATCCTATTTTACCTTGAATGTTGGCTTAAGAAATGTTTCAGGTGATTCCTTTCCCCTCAGCTCTAACATTCCAGATTTCCCTTTACTTTCTGTGTATGAAATACACAGAAATATAAGGAAGTTGAACATATCTCTAGTCTCATTCTAAATGAGTTTGTAGCTCTTCTATAGAGAATACAGACTAAATCTAAATTTTCTCTCCTTAATAATCTATTTTACTTCCTTTGATGACTTTCTTCCATTTTGTGCATCCCTTCAGGCGTCTGTATAATTTCCATACAGATCCATGTTATCTGCCTAACTTTTATGACTACTCCCTTTTTACCTCAATTCTTAATTCTTTGTTAAGCTCTCTTTTCATTTCCAAGACACATTCAATTTCATTCTCTTAGTTTCAGTCTATCTCTGGCTTTTGGGCCGAATTTTTCACTTTAATGAAAAACAATCAACATTAATTTTCTGCTCTTTACCTTCACTTACTCTTTCTGCCTGTCATTTAATATTTTTGGCAGCCTCTTTTTAGGCTGCTGAGAAAGTATCCATCAGTGGGGAAAAAACTGTTGATGAATTCAGCTGAGACATTTGGTGGTCCTAAAGGTTATTTAAGGACAATGCTCATTTTTTTTTTATTTTAAAAAAATAAATAAAAGAAAAACAGAAAAGGAAAACAAAACAGAATTGTCATATACTCAACAGAACATCAGGGAAGATTTAATATATATAACAATAAATTACCAGTTAAAAAAAAGAAGAAGAAATTATATTCAGAAATGTCCATCTTTACTTTCTTGTAGGTTGTTCTCTGTCACATACTTTTTTACTGTATTCTCTTTTCCCCTTTCATCCCCTCATCTCTCCCAAGAAGGCTATAATTAAGCAAGGATATATTTATATATAGATATATGCATACATGCACACACACCTCCTTGCCTTCCCCTCCACCCCACTATATATACACACACACACACCTCTTTCCTATCCCTGCTGACTTTGCTTCAATTCTGCTCCTTAATTTGCCTTGTTATTAATTTCCCCCCACCTATGGATCCCTCCCTTGTCTTCTCCCACCCTTTGCTTCTCCCTCTGCTCATCCCTCCCCACTTTTTTCATTATAGATTTTGGAGGGTGCTATCTCCTTCCTGGTATATATGTTGTGTTGTCTATTTAGCCCAATTCCAATGTGAGTAGGTTTTCAGAACTATGAACCCTCCTCCCTGTAATGCCATTGTATATATTTTACTCTGTACCTCATTTGTATAACATAATTACTACTTTTACCTTCTATCCAATTGATGATATATCAGTCTTAAGCATATGGTATACATTTCCATGTAAAAAACAATTTATCCATGTTAAGTTCCTTGAAACTGATCTTTGAAATTAGTTCTTATATGTTAAATGTTCTATTGAGTTAGGGTTTGGTTGAAAGAAAATGCTGAAAATCTGCAAATTAGTTGAATGTCTTTTGTTTTTCCATATATATATTTTGGCCGCAGGCCTAATTCTTTTGATTGCATATGATTCCAGGACCTGTAATCTTTTATTGTGGCTGCTGATAAGCTCTGTACAATTCTAATTGCAGCTCCAGCATATTTAAATTGTTTTTTTTTTTTTTTCTTGTTGTGGTGGGTTTTTTTGTTTATTTTTTTTTTTTGCAAAATTTTCTCTCTAATCTGGGGATTTTGAAATGTGGCAATAATATTCCTATGTGTTTTTCATAAAGGATCTCTTTGAGATCATGACTGGTGAATTTTTTCTATCTACTTTCCCTTCATGTTCTATCATTCCAAGACAATTTTCTTCGATTATTTCTTACATTATTATGTGAAGGTTCTTTTTTTGGACACAACTTTCAAGTAGTCCCATTATTCTTATATTTTCTCTTCTTGATTCATTCTCCAGACCTGTTGTTTTTCACATACTGTTCTTTTTTCATTCTTTTTATTCTGTTTTGTTATTTCTTGGTCTCTTATAACTTCATTGGATTTCCTTTTCCCAATTCTAATTTTCAGAGTTATTTTCATCTTTCGAGTTGGTTATTATTTTTTTTTCATAATCTTATTTTTCTTTGATGGCCTTTATTTATTTTTAATTTTTCCTCAATGTCTCTCATTTGATTTTTAAATTCTTTTTAGAGTTCTTCTATAAATTCTTTCTGGGCAGAGAGCTATTTTATGTTACTCTTTGGGGTAGAAGAAGCTTTTTTTCACTTGAGTCTCCTCTGATGATGAACCCTGATCTACCCTATTCCCATTGTAAGTTTCTGTGGTTGAGTTCCTTCTTTTTTGCCCGTTCATTTTTTTAAGGAGAAGTATTAGTATAAGCCCCTCTAATTGTGGGGTGAAGGATAATGTCTTTGCCTTCATTTAAGCTCTCGCCTCTGACCAGGAAACCCAAACCAAGTGTGTCCCCCTGCTTCAAGTGTTCTCAGCATTCCTGCCCCCTTGCCTCTATACTTACTCAGTGGGCTGGTTCCTTTTCACCCAAGGTTGAATCTTAGCAGCACAGTGGGGCCTGGCATTCTTAATCAGCCAAGGCTCCTTCCATCTTCCCAGACCCAAACCCTAATTCCACACAGTCCAGAAGGTGACATCTCTGTAGTTCCTGCTGAGGCTCTCCACTGGGTGTTTCTGTGGAACTAGCCCAGAGATGTTTTCACTTCACACTGCTTAATCACCAACTTGGGGTCTGTCTTTAGTTCTTCTTTGATTGTACCAGGAGAACTCCTGGTCTGCCCCAAGACTTCTGAATTTTTCACCAGTGTGTGTGTTCACCCTGAGGCACAAATTTGTTCTGTTTGTGGGGGAAATCTGGAGAGCTTGAAATTTAACAGCCTATTCCATCATCTTCCCAAAATCCTCCCCGACAATCCTCATTTCATATCAGCAGTTGAGCACAATATCCATGTATTGATCTTGCTGTGTCATTGTTGAGACTGTAGACTTCCCACAACTTTCTTCTCTGTCTCCTAAGTATAGCATAGTCTGCCTTGTTTCACGTGCTTCAGCATGGTTCTTAAGGACTTATGGGTTGTAAGGAAGACTCAGGTACTTTCCTCTCTCCAGACCTTGTGTCCTCTTTCTCTCAGAGAAGAGGAAGCAAAGCGGGGGAGAAGACAACAAGGGAGGGATCTATGGGTGGAGGGAGGGTAAGTAATAGCAAGGCAAGTTAGAAAAAGAATTAAATTAGAGGAATTCCTCACTTATTCCTTTAAAGCTTTACACAATGTCAGAGTAAGGAAGTAAGGAAAGAGCAAGTGTTTATTAAGTACCAGTTATGTCCCAGGCACTCTGCTGAATGCTTTACAAATATCTCATTTATTACAAACATATGTGATATCATCAGGAAGAAACTATTATATTCCTGTTTTCATTTTGCCATATGAAGAGTGAATTATTCTGTGCCTTCTAGAATAGGGAGTACATCCTGGTGTCAGGGATGTCAAAAAGCTCAGAACATCATGCTTGCAAGCCCAAGATTTATATTTCTCTACAGCAGAGGTCCTCAAACTTTTTAATTAGGGGGCCAGTTCACTGTCCCTTTGACTGTTGGAGGGCCAGACTATAGTAAAAATAAAAACTTTGTTTTGTGGGCCTTTAAACAAAGAAAACTTCATAGCCCTGGGTGAGGGGGATAAACATCTTCAGCTGCCGCATCTGGCCGGTGGGCCATAGTTTGAGGACCGCTGCTCTACAGGATGCGGTCAAAGTTCTTTTTTTAAAAATTCCTATTAGCCCTCTATTTTCCTACTTCCCATAATATAACATTTCCTGACATTAGTGATTTCTAGCATTATAAAAATTATGTAGATAACTAGATGGTAGATGTATTTAGCTATTTTCTCTGAGTATAGAATTAAAAATAGCAACTGGTGACCATAGATGATTTCTTACTAGCCTAGGAATCTACTAATGTAATCAGGCAGAGTCCTGAAGGCTTCTCCTTAAGGTACTGAGCAAAGCTTCCTTCTCAAGATTAATTGTGGTTGTGAAAAATTTCATTAAACTGTTACTTACTGCTAATGATTTAAAAATGCTCTGAACTTTGATTATATTTGAGAATATAAAGACAAAGAAGTGTCCACTGTTCTATTTTAGAATCTGAGTTAGCATGCATAGTAGCTTTGACTCTTATTTTCCAAACTTGATTTTCCAGGCCCCCACTTCTTACTCCATCGCCTTCAAAATCCATTCCAATCCCACAGCCCTTTCGACCAGCAGATGAGGATCATCGGAACCAGTTTGGGCAACGTGACAGGTCCTCATCAGCTCCCAATGTGCATATAAACACAATAGAGCCTGTCAATATTGATGTAAGTATTCAGTATTTTTAGGATAATTGAATTATCCTTTTTAATGTATTATATTAATTATAGAGGGAAAGAATATTTTTCAATAATCAAAGATCAGAAAAATTTTGACATAATTCATAAATGTATGTCCATTACTGATTAATGCTTTAAACTAATTATAATGCTCTTTATTCTTACAAGCCATTCTCTACTTGTAGAGTAGAGAATGTCTCTACTCAAGAAGCTCTTTTTATTTTGTGGTCATTATGAAACAATCACTATAACTAATATGCTTTAAAAAGTAATTTTAAATTGTTTCATTTAATTGTATTTATCTTTCATCTTTTACATGAGCACACCCTTGTGGTAGTGTACTCAAAGTACATTTTTGTACAGATAACTATTCCCCAGGAGGTAATTATTGATTTAACTCCTATATAGCCATGGATACTTTCTTTCTTCAATAATTCATCTTAATCCATTCAAACAAATATCTTCTCTTTATGACATGCTTCACCAAATTATAATGCCATGAGCCAAGCTTCTAGAGAAGAAAGATCCAGGGGAGATCCTGTCTACCACCTGGTCTGGGATCCACTTATAACAACTAGCCTCGGATCTGGTGTGCTCAAGCCTGATATTTTTTCTCATTTCTGTCACTTGCCATCTTTTTCGTAGGTTCCCTAGCATTTGTCTCCTTTGTCAGAAAAGAATGTAGTTTCCTTACTTTGTCTCATTCCTTCCAGCTCCCCACTTTTCTTTCCTCACTAGCTGTCCCTGTATTTACCTCCCTCCCAAACAAACAAACCCAGAACAGCTCACTGCTACCATAGGTAATTTATTTAAAAGGAATTTAATTCAAGACATTACAGAAAAAACATACAGGGTGAGGCCAGAAATAGGAAATGTGGACAGAAGTATGTGAGTTATGAGGCTTCTTCTGCTGTATTAATTTTGGGCCTTTTTACTATTGGAAATTCAACCTTGCCCTTTTCTTAGATGTCCTGTCTGGTCTTCTTATTTTCAACTTCTAGCTACTAGGATTAAAAAGATAGATCAATATCTCACCTAAGAAGCCAACTCCACCATGAAGCATGGATTTTTTTCTGCACTGTCCCTGTCGATTCATCCAGCTTTTACTTAATCATATCCAAGGTTGAAAAACCCATTATTCCCCAGTACATCTTTGTTCCACTCTAGGTTTTAGACTTCTCCTATTTCAAAGACTTTTTCCTTATGTTCACCCAAAATTTGCTCATTTCTGCTGAAACCAATGAAAATAAATCTAATTCTTATGCAAAATTATTAATCCTTTAAATATTGAAAAGCTGCTTTTTACCTTCTCCCCCAAGTCATCTCTTTTTCAAGTTAAATATCCCAATTTTCTTCCAAGATCTTCATTTGATGAGATTTCTAGTCCTCTTCCTATCTTGGTAATCATATTTTTCATTAGTTCTGATTCAGTGCCCTTCTATATCATGAAACTCAGAAGTTAGCACAGTACTCCAAATGTACTCCAGATCAGGGTCACATGCAGCAGAATTATTGAGTCTCTTGCTATAGACACTATATTTCTATTAACACAGCTAAAAATTGAATTAAAATTGTGGTTTATTAATTGAACTTGTTGTCCACTAAAATCCATATTTTTCAGGTGAACTACTTTATAGCTGTGCTTCATTCTCTTCTTCCCCTAGTCTGCTTACTTGTGTGATTGATTTGTTGAACCCAAGAGTAAGACTAAAGTTATCTCTCTTAAATTTACTCTTGCTAATATCAGTCTACCATTCAGATTTCTCAAGATATTTTTTAGATCTGAATTCTATTATCGAATGAATCAGTTGCTTTATCCAACCTTTTGCCATCCACATAACTTGATGAGCATACCATCCATGTGATTTCATTTTTTTTTTTCTAAAAAACATCCTCTCATTCCAAGTTGTATAATGTAAAACACATTTGCCAAGTGTTTTGAGTTTAGAACCTGTAGTGGATGTCTCTATCTTCCATTCTCTCCCTCCCCATTTCTTTACTCCAAGACTGCTCTTGAGTCTCCTGAATGAACAGTAAGCTCTCTTCTTTCCAACTGTACTTAATCACCTATTTAGTCACAACATTTTTCTTTCATCAAACCTGGGATTTCATTGGTTCTATGGGTACATGAGGAGGAGTTTCCTGGACCCATCCCTGTGGGTGCCTTGTCTGCAAGTAGATAGTGCAGAGAGTGGCCAGTGGCCTGAAGCCATTATGCGTTAAAGGGAAAACTTGAATTTTTTCACTGTGCTGAACTTTCTCTTTCCCAGAATCAGTTTAATGTTGTTTGTTATCTGCAGGATATGATTTAAGCTCTGTAGCTTGACTTTCAGTGCATCCTGTATCCTAGCCTCAACATAACTTTTAGTTATATCTCATATTACAAGATCCTTTTATCTAAAGCAAATTAATACTTTCAATTGATTTTGAACACCTGAAATAGTAAATCTATATTAACCTGATCTCTTATCAGTAGGTTTATGTTAGGGATTGTTTTTTCTATTGGGTGACATCTTCTAAGAGGTCAGTCAGCCTTTGGTTTTTAAGTTTATGAAATCAAACTGGTCTAATTTTAGTAAGTCCAGCTACTAGTGATATTTAGAGGGAAATGTATTTTTTATAATTTTTTTATCTTTAACAGTACAATCAAAGTAAATACACATTATTATTTATTTATAGGACTTGATTAGAGACCAAGGGTTACGGGGTGATGGAGGTAAGTAGTCATTTTAATTTTGCAAGAGAATTTGGAAAAAAAAAAATGCGATTGCTTTGCTGCCTCTATCCTTTTTTACTGGCTCGTTTCATGAAACACAGACACAGAGAGAAATGTGTAGAGAAAACCAAATTTGTCAGCTTTACTTTTGTATAATATTTAGCATTTGTTCTGATAAAATAGGTATTAATTCATCTGGGTAAAGTAAGCACGTGAAAGAAATTTAAATCTCCCATCAGTTATTTTGAAATATTTTCACATGGAGAATTCTGCTTTTATTGATCTGTAATCATACTCAAAGTGTAATTATTAAACTTCCCTTTGGAATATTTCTTTTTCTGATAATCAGAATTTCTCCTGATAACTGCTATCTTCATATTAATATGTCCTGGAAATTTTCTAACCTCCCTCAATATTTCAGCCAGTTTGTAGAATACCAGGTGACTAGAAGAGATAGAACAGTATTTATTACTTCCTCTTGTCTTCCTGAAAAAAACATAAAGTCTATATGTGTTATAGCATAGGTAACTGGGCAGATGTTCAGGTATCCCTTGGAGTAATTCACTTCTGCCTAAAAATCAAGCAGACAAGTTGAATTCAAACCCATTGCAATCTGGCACTGATTACAGTATCCACTTACAAATTTGGAGGCTAATGAAAATATTCATTATAATAATATTTCTCATAAAATATTGCCCAAAAGATCATCTTGTTACCTATCAAAATATGTTTTTAGTCTTCTAAATGTGCATAGTTAATTGAATGCTTTTAAAGCTATACACAAATATCTCTTAACATGGCCTCTGTATTTTGATTTGCTATATACTTTCAGCAGAATATCTAAAGTCTTTTCTATCCAAATCCACTGTATAATTGTGTTTTGTTGTACTGCCTCTTCACCTTTAAAACTTTTAAAGTGCTGGGTCCCCTTGCCTTGTAGAGTTTAAAGTGGCTAAGATAGAGGATTTTTTTTTTTTGTTTGTTTTTCTGTGAACCCACCAGATAATGTTGTTGCCAGTTTGACTTTCATATGTCTTGATAACTGTGGCTTTTGAGAATTTTCCCCAATACATCCAGCATTTAAATGTTGCGATCATGTTGGCATCACAAAGCTATTAACCTAGTCATTAAAAAGTGCCTGCTTAGTACCTAAAATTAAATAGTAATTTTTACCCTTCATATTAAGTTGCTTTGGGTTTGGGGAGGATTTTTTGGTTTATTTGTTTTAGTTATTGGGATTTTATAAAAATAAATATATATATATATTTTTTAATGACCAAAATTATTGTTAAGCAGGCTTCAAGTCATTTATTCCCCATGACTTCTTTCATTTCTTCTGTGTGTCTGTCTTCCTGTCTCTGCCTGCTCCTTTCTTTCTCTCTCTAACAGCCCCCTTGAACCAACTGATGCGCTGTCTTCGGAAATACCAATCCCGGACTCCCAGTCCCCTCCTACATTCTGTCCCCAGTGAAATAGTGTTTGATTTTGAGCCTGGCCCAGTGTTCAGAGGTAGTTGGGCTCTTCTTTCTTGTTTTCACACCACCCTAAATCCCCCCAAATAAATAAATAAAAACCACAAATGCTGTTTGTGCCTCACCCTCACAGCGTGTGTTTGTAAGTGTGAGAGTTTTCAGAGAAATAAAAAAAATTCAATTTTCTGCTTGGCCTGGCTGGAATGCTCTGAATGTGCTTCTTATACATATTCACTACCACTAGCTTTCTGTATGTTGTCTGACATAAACTTTTAAAAGCAAGGAAATTCTGAGCTGAAGTTTCCATGTTGTTTTTACCTTGTAACTATTGGTTACATTTATTGCAAATTTATCTGCACAAGGAACTAAGATTCCTGTATGGTAGAGGCCTTCAGTCTGAATTCCTTTGATTTTAATTCATTTAAGTGACATCTCTGTGGTGATTAATGTTTTCATTTGTATTTTAGCAGTCATATTCTATGAAAATGTAAATGAAATAAATTATTAAGGAATACATTATTAGGACTTTGATTTTTTTTTTTTTTTTGAGTGATTCTCTGATCAACAATATTAATGCTCTGTGCTATGGGAAATAGACTTTTATAAACAAGGTACTGAGCAGAAATAAAAGTTTTTGTACCTGATTATTCTTAATGTACTTAAGAAAACTTAAGTTTCTGTTCTTTGGTTATATACTATGTAATGTTAGATTCAGAATTTACTCTTGAGAGAGAGAGGAGCAGCATGTTTTTACACTGCAAAAAGTGAGGTGACATTTCATGTCATTCCTCCATATTTCAAGCACTGTGGTTACATTTATTTTAATACATCTAATTGTACAAAATTGGTATAGATATATTACTGTACTTAATCTAAAAGACAAAATAGTGAGGCTTAATATAGCATAGTAGATAGAGAGAACACTTCTATAAAATCTAGGAAGATCTGGTTTCCCGTTCCACCTCAAACATATGTTGACTATTTGGCCCGGGGCAAGTTACTAAATTTATTGCCCCAAGCAACTCTTAGACTTTAAGAAACAGAACTTTTGCTCATGTATATTGATAGAGGGAGTTTCCTTACTGGGAGTGCTCTATACCAGTGATTTCTTGGGAGGACATATAGCTTATCACAGTAAGAATCAAAAGAGCAATTGAGTTCTATAATCTTGGCAATTCACTTAATCCTGCTTCTCCAATCTATAAAATGGATATAATACTTGTTCTGCCTTTGTCAGAGTTGTTCCCAGGAAAGCTCTCTTAAATGTAAAATACTATGTTGTTTTCAAAGATTTTGTTAAAAGGTATTGCTTACTTGGGACTATTAATTTGTGCTTCAACATTAAGTTTAAGCTTTTAGACTTTATAATCATTTTCCTACTTCTTGGAAAGTATGCAGAATTTACTGAGAAAAATTAGTTAATTAATGTAGTTGCTTAGAGGAGTTTAAGTCAGCTGAACATCCTCAAGCAATTGAGCCTGTTTGTTGCAGAAGTTATATTTAGATAGACTGGACCAGTCAATTTCAATCATTGTTTTGTTCTTTCAGAGAATTGAATATAAGAGATGAGATGACCAAATTCTTACATAGACTTAATCTTTGACTAATGTTACTGTTATTTTTGCCTTTTGTACTAGATTGAAGTATAACTTTTCTACTAATGACAGTAAACATCTTAAGAAGCAGTATCTCCCTCTAGCCTTTTTTTTTTTTTTTTTTTTTTGGATGGGGGGAGATCTATAAAGAGGGATTAACTTGAGCTGTGTTACCAAGTAATTATCCATATGACTACCTCAGGAAAACCTTTTAAAATGTTTAATCTCCAACTTTAAGGAGAATGTTGTGAGAAAATATCAGTACTACTCCACTTTTAAAATAGGGGACTAGAGCATGCTGAGCCAGATTCAAAAAGACTAGATTAGGCTTATTGGCATAACCTCAGAACCACTTTCCTACTTCTTTTTCCCATAGCTTCCCATATCCCTTTAAAAGGGGGGGGGGGGGCAGTTATTTTAATGGTTTCCTCTTGAATAAACTTGACAGGCTCTTGGATATGTTCCAAAGGTGCTGCTGCCAGAATCTAGTGGATCTTTGATCTTCACTAGTGAGTCCAAACTTTCTCTCCAGTTCTTGCATATGAATCATTTTTTCAGAAAGAGTGTGTAGCTAGGATTCCCTTCACCTTGAAACAATTTGCATTAGCAATAATTTAACAACAAAGGCATGGAATTGGTATTATTAAGTTTTAATCATTTATAAAGGAATTTTGTTTTGTTTGAGTTTTTTTGACCAACAAAACCTACTTGACTTTGTGTATACCATTAACTTTACAAATACATAAAGAATCCCTCTCAGTGTTTAACAAACCCCAGGGAGCCAGTAAAATTCATAGTGGCTTAGCTTATTAGAGTATAGTGTATTTCTTTGGATTAAATATTGTATATTTCTAGATAACATAAAGAAACAAATTATTTTTTTAAAAAATTAAAGCTATTACAAGCACATTGTCCAGTCTTTTGTGTGATCTGTGCCTTTTAAATTAGATTGGATAGCCCAAATATTTGGAACATGACAGATTTTTTTTTTTTTATTGCAACTAGTTTTCTCCTGCCCAGAGAAATAGACATATAATTTGTCATTTTCATTAGTATTAGTTGCTATTTTTTTTTTTTTAATTTAAAGAAAAATTTTACCCAGACTCATCATGGAGCTTATTTGGTAAGAATTATATAAATACATTAAAACATGAATATTCCTCTAAAACATGGAGATACTGCATCTTTAAACAGGTCTTAAATTTCTTAATATTTTTTAAAAACAATATGTTTGATTTGACTTTAATGGATGCATTTTTTTTTTTAAAAAAATGATTCAGGATCTACTACAGGGTTGTCTGCCACTCCTCCTGCTTCCTTGCCTGGATCTCTAACTAATGTGAAAGCATTACAAAAATCTCCAGGACCTCAGCGTGAAAGAAAATCTTCATCATCTTCTGAAGACAGGAATAGAATGGTAGGACAAATAGTCATCTTTCAACTTTTCTCCCAAGTTTTTCTTTTTTTGGAAGCCATGTAGTGACAGCTTAAAAGAAGGATAGACATTTGCTATTAATCTTGTTGCATTATTCGTATCCAAGAAACATCTGACAGAAATTAGTTTCTGTAGATGGCACTGGTTTTGCTTCAGGCAATAACCAAAATAATTTAAATTAATTGTAGTCATTTAATACGTTATCCAAATGTTCTGATTTGGTCTTCTGTGATACCCAATTTCTATTGTACCAAAAATTGTCTTTGAACTGATGATCTTTTGGCAAAGAAATTATTTCTGAATGTCATATTGCTGTTCCTACCTCTGTCGTGGCTGAGGCAAAGGTGTTGGTAGCTGAGGAAGGAGAACTGTTGCTTCTGATAATTTAATAGTAAGAAGAGGGAAAAGGGAATAACATTGGGAAAGGATGGATCAGACAAGGTAGATTAAAAAAAAAAAACTCCTTAAGACACATTGTAATGGGGAGGGAGAGTATAGGATTATGGGGGTAAAATTGATCTTGATATGTTAGATTTAATTATTTAGGTTTAAAAAATTAGTATTAAAGTAACAGTTCATTTTGTATATCCCAACGTTGATTTGATTAATGTTTTTTGAGTGTTCTAATATGAAATTATAAATATATGATGGTAAAAAAAAAATTATAATTTAAATCCCTTTACATATCATATCATTACCAGACTTAGGCGGGTCTGAAGATTCATTTCCTTTATAATGAATGAATCTGATTTTATATTATTTTTATTGAATTTATTTAGAAAACCCTTGGTCGACGAGACTCAAGTGATGATTGGGAAATTCCAGATGGGCAGATTACAGTTGGACAAAGGATAGGATCTGGATCATTTGGAACAGTCTATAAGGGGAAATGGCATGGTATGTAAGCATTAGAATAAAATTTAGCTTTCAAGTTTTTAACGTTGCATGGTTTTGAAATCTTTTGTGAAAAGTGATAATGTGAGGATTATTTATTTTAACCTTTGGCATATCATTCAGTGGAATTCTCCAAAGATTTGTTTGTTAGTTTTTAAACTACAAGGAATAAAAATAAATTATAGATTCATGATATGAATACACTTTCCTACCTTTTTATTAAAGCATGATTCAAAGTGATTTTCAAAAGTGGATTCATATATGAAAAACCTCAAGCTGGTCTCAAATACAAATTCATAACAAATTGTTTTGTTTTCAGTGTACACGGTCACTCTAGTGGAGATGTTAAGCTACATTAAAAACCAGAATTGAACATCTAAATCTATATATAAATGATTCCTTTCTTAGGTAAAATCAATTTCCTAGGTAAAAATTTATATAAAAGTAACAGATGAGATATATTGTTACTTGAACTTAAAGTAATCCATAAATTGCAAAAGCCTTAAAAATTGCAAAGCTAAAAGGTTGGTTTCAATTTCCTTGTTTTTCAGGCAACATGGATAAATCTGACATTTTTGCTTCAGCATAATCCAATGTTAACTGCATTGCTTTTTATCTGTAGAAGTTAACCACTCTTGAAAATTGATTGGAATGCAACTGACAAAACTGAATTCCCAATAACTTAACACAATTTAAAATTGTCTGGCATGCATATCTCTCATTGGTCGGGTTTCTCTCCCCTCCTTCCCACCTCCCCCAGGAAATAAGAAAATTTAAGCTATTAGGTGCAGAGCAGCTAGGTGGCACAGTGGACACAGTGGATAGTGACACACTGGTCTCAGATGCTTCCTAGCTGTGTGACCCTGGGCAAGTCACTTAACCTCGATTACCTCCTAAAAAACAACCAACGGAACAAAAAGAAAGTGTAATTCACAAACACATTTCCTAGTGATGTGAATTTTAGCAGGTCTATGGTGACTGGTGAATATTTCCAACCATACTTCTCTTTTTAAAAATACTTTTCTCTTGGGATGACAATTATTTCTAGGTGATGTAGCTGTGAAAATGTTGAATGTGACAGCACCCACACCTCAGCAGTTACAGGCCTTCAAAAATGAAGTAGGAGTGCTCAGGTGAGCATTATGTAAATTATTTTCCAGGGAATTAAGATGCTTGCCATGATGTGTTTCCTATTGATTTATTGGCTTTGCAGTTTTTCCTCCCTCCTTCCTAAGCATAGGAGTCCCCTCTCTACTAAGCCTTCTTCTCTTTTTTTCAGTGTCCTTTCTTCTTTGGCTCTTATCCATTCGCTTAAGAATCACTTCTCATCTTGACATGAATGACTCCTCCCAATCCTGTATATTCAATCCTAATAAGTTCTCTTTTGCACCCCAGTCTTCCAGAGCCCTCCATCTGTTTTCTGGGTGTTTTCACCTAGCTGGATGTTCTACAGGCATCTCAGACGCAGGGTGTCCCCAACTCAATGCATCCTTCTTCTCCCCTACTTCCTCTAACCCTACTGATCCTTCTTCCACCTTTAACTAGTCCTCTTGAAAACAGCACCATCATTTCAGTCACTGACATGCAAGACTCCTTTGCCCCTCCTATATTCATTCTATTCAGTTGGTCTTGTCAAGTCTGCTCCATAGCACTTCACATTCATCCCTGTTTCCACTCAGGTAATTCTTCATTCTTATCCAGGTGTCTTTCATCCTCCTCTGTCTTCTTTCATTGTTCACCTTGCCACCAGTCTTTCCATTCTGCAGTCCATTCTTCAACACCAAAATAATCTTTTTGAAGCCAGGTCTGACTATGCAAATTCACTTCACTTCATTTTTTTCACTTCATTTCATTTTACTTTTAAAAGTACTTATCAAATGTCTAGTGTATGCCAAGCATCAGGCTTAAATACACTGAGAATGAGACAGTTGTTCTCACGAAACTGTTTACCACAGGGGTACAACATGCATACAGAGAAGTAATCACAAGATATTGGGAAAAATTACCAAAAAACTGCAATGGGAGCAGGGGAAAACTAACAACTTAGAGAATTAGGAAAGACCTATTGAAATCAGGGTCATTTGAACCAAGCCATAAAAGGAGTTAGGGACTCAAGAAGTGGAGATGATAAAGGAGAGATCATTCCAGTTTGTAGAATAGTGCTGAGGTCTTAGAAGGTGGAAAGCAACAGCAGATGGACCAATTTAGCCAGAATATAGAATGTATGAGACAAAGTCATGTTTGATCAGCATGAAAAAAACTGATTGAAGCAAGATAGTAAAAGGCCTTTAAGTACCAGAGATGTTTGTGTTTTATCCTAGAGGCAGTATTAAGTAGTTAAAGCTCTTGAGCAAGTTGATACTGTTGTCAGATCTGCAAGTTCCGGGTGTGAGAGAAGTTTGAGTAAAGAAATTCAATGGTCACTGCCCTAAAGAAGTTTGCATCCTAATGAAGAAACAATATTTATGGAGTGAGGTGAAAAACCAGATATGTACAGAGGAGAAGTTATCACCAGAGAGGCAGCCCAGCACCTGAGAGACCTAGGAAGAGCCTTTATATAGAAGATGGATTTGAGCAGAGTCTTGGCAGAAAACAAGAAGGGCAGCAGTCCAGGTGTGGAGGACAACCAAGGAAAATTGATAACTGGGAGGTAGAGTGTCTTTTTTAAGGAGCTACAAGGAAAATAGTGTCCCTAGATAGGGAAGGGCCTGGATTATGAAAGTCTTTAAAAAGTCAAATCAAGAATAAATAATAATATTTTCTAGGAATTTGGTTGTGAAAAAATGAACGAGATAGAAGATGGTAGATTGAAGAACAATATGGATAAGTTAAGGTTGTTTATAGACATGGTTGATCTGAGCATGTTTGTAGATGCTGGAAATAACCCATTGTAGACAGAGAACTTGAAAATTGGAGAGGTGGAGAAGCTATCCAAGGAGTGGATTCCTAGAGGAAGGGAAAGGGATGTGATGACAGGGGAGGAGTAGAGGGACTTCAGCTTTCCCAGGCTGCTGGGCGGTGCATGTGTGGAGCACCGGGCCTGGAACCAGGTTGATAGTGAATACAGCTGGCCTTGGGAAAGGCCCTGAGCTTTGCCCCCATGTCCTTCTCTCATAAAATGGGGGTACAAAGAGACTCTTGTCAGGGTTGTGGAGAGAATCAAATGAGATTTGTAAAAGACTTTGCAAATCTTAAATTGCCATGTAACTGTTTGCTCTCATTGTTAGAATAAAATGTAAGCTTAGTTTACTGTCTGAAGCCCAGGGGAAGAGGATAGGTTTCTGAGTCCACAAATCTAGGTTTGAATCTTCTCCTCTTACCATGTAGGTGGCCTTGAGCAAGTCACTTAACTTGGTAGAGTCTGAAGGGCAGGAACTCCCGGATCCTGGAGTTCATGAGCTCCTATTCTTCTAGCCAGACTGGGTGTTTGTCTCAGACCATCATGTCTGAGAGCTTGGCATCTGCCTTCCTGCATTTAGCAGAGCTGTCACCGAGTTTGGGGGAAAATTCATTCCCCCATACGGCCTTCAGCATCCTCATTTTCAGGGCATGGCTTTTTTGAAGCCATCCTTTATTACCTTCAGTTTTGTAAATACTTTCTCCCTCCTCCCCTATTAGCAGAGATTTTGGATCTTTTCTTTGCCTTTGCCGTGGTTACACTTCTCATTGCTGATGTTGTATCCTCATCTTACCACCTCCCTTACAATATAATGTCACTTTCATGAAGACAAGAACCTTGTAACATCGCCTTTGTGTCCTCAGTACCACCTAGAAAAGGATGCTGCTGTTGAAAGTGTTCAATCAGGAAAAGCAAGGAGTGCTAAGCCCTGCAAAAAGAAGCAAAGGTGTAACGGTTTCTTGAACTAGCTAAAAAACAAGTCTTCTGATGCTGTTTATACCCCAAAAGTTCAGGTTGGAGCTGTGAAGCACTGGTCTTTCTTCATATCCACAGCTGTTAGTGCTCTTCACCTCAGAACCATTATTTTGTATTTGCTTTGTGTGTTTTGTATTTCTTTCTTTCTCTGTTGTTTTCCCCTTATGCCCATCCTTTACCCTGCCCCCTGATGAATGTAAGCTCTTTTCATTTTTCTCTTGATAGTACTAGCAAAGAGCCTGACATATAGTAGAGGTTCAGTAAATATTCATTGAATTGAATTAATTTTTTTTTTTTTGGGGGGGCAGGAAAACACGACATGTGAATATCCTACTCTTTATGGGCTATTCAACAAAACCACAGTTGGCCATTGTTACACAGTGGTGTGAAGGCTCCAGTTTATATCACCATCTACATATCATTGAGACCAAATTTGAGATGATCAAGCTAATAGATATTGCACGGCAAACAGCACAAGGCATGGAGTAAGTATTTCTTTGTTAAAACTCTTTGAGTGAACTTGGAAAGAATATTTTAAGCGCACTTTAGATATTTGGGCTAAAAGCATTCTTTTAGCCAAGTGATTTGACCAGCACTTTGAGTTATTGAGTCCATGTATTATAATATTTTATCTCATATGCTCTTAAAGTATTAACAATAGTTCCCTATTAATATTTATCTTACTTTTTATAATCTCTTACAATAACAGAATTTAAACTGTTACTGAAAACATAGCTGTGGATTATATTTAATATATTTTTATTATGTTTTTAACTCTAAAGCTAAGAATTCAAAAAAAATAAGATCAGATTTCTTTGAAAGTATAAAATACTTAAAATTCTTAAGTATTCTAAATTGTTTTGTTAATGTTATTTTTTCAAATAAGTTCTTCTTTATTTTTATTGATGCCAAACTTTGGCTTTTACATAGTATTTATTTCCAGGAGTGCCTTAACCTTAACAAAGATTTTAAAAGGGGAGAAAGAAAAAAGTTGAGCAAAATCAACCAACATATCAGTTGTGTCTGATATTACATACAACATTCATGCCTGTAGTCCCCCACCTCCACAATGAAGAGAGGGAAGTACATTTTTTCCACTCTGCTCCAGAGTCAAACTTCGTCATTTTGATTTGTTATTCTTCACGTAAATATCCATTGTTTTTTTTTTTTTTAATAATTTTTATTTTATACTTAGCAGCTAATTGGAAAGGATAATGAGTTCTTTTAAGAAACTATTGGGAGAATAAAATAGGAAGCTGTCATAATCTGAAAGATTATTTATAATTTTTAAATTAAACAAAGAATGGCAATTTAAAATCAAAGAGTTGAGTTAAATGGAAATTTTAAAACCAAGAGCTTAAATAAGAATCTTTAATTTATGTACACCAAATTATAAAGCCTTAGAAGCTACAAATAGGTGATTGGAAAAAGTATACTAGTATGTTTTTAAATTAGGATAACAATATATTTATACTAGTCTCATCAAGGTCTGACTTGGATATGGGTTAATCATCACTGAATCCTCATGTACTGTCTTTTACTGAATTGACACTTCAGTGTAGAACAGTTTCCAGTTGGCTTAAAATATATTAGCTATACAATGGTATTTGTGAATTATGAATTATAAAGAATTTACTTAAGCTTTTTTTTAATGAGATTTAAGTGTGAGATAACTTGTCTTGACTTTTGCTAAGGTAGAATTTTATGTTTTCAGCATAGCACCTTCATTTTACTAGATCTAGTTATATGGTTATATATAGTTACATTAGTCACCAGAGCAATTTCTTTGCATTATGTCCCTGTCACCTCTACTAGATTTTTTTTTTTTGTAATTCAAGACCTGCTATTAAAAAAGATAAGGTCTCAGATGTGTTTTATTATCTGCACTAGAACTTTGTTTCTCAAATCTGTTTGTCTTTTAAGTTGATTCTTCTATTCAACTTCTCTTTTACAATTCTTACCCTCATACTCAGGAACTTCAGTCTACACATTAATGTTCCTGCAACAGATCACCAACCCCTTCATCTTTATCTCAGAAATCCATGGCCCTGAGATTTAAATCTTACTAATATCTCCTCTATGTGACATCTCCACGATCTTCAATTCTGAAATACACCTCTCTAATCCTAATCTTCTGCCTTACTTTTGCTGAAAATTATTTGTCCTCTTCACTTGTAGTCCTTTCATTCCTCCCTGATCTCATGATCTAGCACCCCCTTTTCCAACTTCACTTTCTAACCTATCTTTTCAATCTTACTCTATATTATTCCCAAATAATCCTAGTTGAACTGTTCCTTATTTATTTGTTCTCTTTTTCATTAATCTTCACATCTATACAATATTAGTCTGCATGTACCATTATTCCCTTCCCTCCTCTTAAAGCCCCTTCTGCCTTGGAAGGCTTTCTGTCTTCCTCCCAGTTTTTTAAAATCTCATTCTTTATAAAAAATTCTGATCTCTACTATGACTGATCACAGCTTCATAGTGCTCATAAAGAATCTTGCCATATATATATATATATATCTTGCTAGGAGTTGTGGTTTCAAAGAATAGAATTAAACATATATTTTGGGTCATAGAAAATATATAGATTTGTTTTTCTTATTCTGCTTTATTTGTTAAAAGAATGGTGTTATTATTTTGGGTAAAGAAAGGAGAGATAATCGAAGAACTGCCAATAGCATTGACAAAAGCAAGAATTATAAGAGGATCTTTGAAGCATTTTTTAAATGCATAGAGGAGAATTGTAGGAAATTCAGAAGTAACCCACAAATAGGCTAGCTTTGATTTCATTTTATACTATTAAAAAATGTCTTTTCACATATGAACCTCTTTTTCTTTTTTGTATGTGGAAAGTCAGAGTTGACCAAAAGTATAGAGAGAATGGGATATAGACTCAGGAGGATATTTAAGAAGTCTCCTTGCCTTCAAATGAATAACAAAGGTTAATGCTTTGTAACTATAGAGATTCAAAGCCACTCTGACTTAACCTGATAAATTTTAGACTATAATGATAGAGGCCAATTCAGAGAAGAAGATTTTACAGATGGACCCTAAAAAAAAAAAAAAAAAAAAAGGAATATTAAAGCCAGGATGGAAAGGAGCAAGGAACTTAACAAAAGGTGAAACAAGGAACATGTCTTCTGTCATGTATTCCAATGCTGTTTGTCAGCCAAACATAAATCTCAGAAAGCAAGTAAAAATGACTTTTAAGTTTGCCAGGTTTGTTCTTGATTTAGATTTATAAATAAGTTACCCACTTAACAGAACCGAGGCCTGAAGGAATAGGTGACCATTTTTGAGAAAATGGAGAACACAAGTAGAGTATCCCACATTCATGTGAGAGAAAGCAACATCATTGAAAGTTTAGGAAGAAATAGCTGTTGGCAGGGGTAAAAGCTGCAGAGAGGGGAGAAAAATGGGGACTCAGAAAAGATTTAGCAAATTGGAAGTTACTAACCTTGAGGAGAACAGTTACAATCAAGTGACAATTTAGAAGTCAAATTTCAAAAGGGTGAAGGAGATAAGGATGTGGAGGCAATGAGCTCTTTCTAGGAGCTTGCTATTAAAAGGAGGGAAAATATAGCACAATAGCTTGAGAGGGATGTCAAGATCAAGTGAAAACTTTTGAAGAGAGATTTGGCCATGTTCATACATAGCAAGGAAAGAACTAGTAAATAAGGAGAGATTGAAAATTGGAGCAGGAATGATTGAAGGGGTAAGCTACCAGAGATGCTCAGACATTGATGTCAATTGGAATAGCAGAGCAGTTAGTTGGCCTTGGCAAAAAGAGCTATCTTCAAATACTAGATTCAAGGTAGGTCTTAAGAGAGAGCTTACAACTAACATGTCCTTTTCTCAGTAAAGCCAGAGAAAAGGACCTCTTGTGAGAAGGGCGAGAATGAGGGACTGTGAAGGAAGCTTGAGGAATAACAACAAATTTTGGAATAGCTGTTGAAAGGAGTTCTTTAGGACATGAATCTGAGAATAACAAAAAGATTACTGTGCAGCAGTGACACCTAGTTAAATTGAAGTCATTTTTGTGACTTCTTCTGTTGGCATGTAACAGCATATAAGAATAAGAGTCGAGAAGACAGGTGGTGGGGATAATAACCTAGTGTTTGAATCTAGTGATACATGAGTGACAGTAGAACAAAGGAGCAATTCAAAGGTCAGTTACGAATACAACATTGTTTGGCTCAGTGGTGGACAACTTTGGAGGGTAGAGTTAGAAGGGAGGACACTGAGGGCAGTTCAGCGCTATTAGAAGGGGTAGTAGCATCATGGGAGGCTCTCTGTGAAGGTAAAGCATAGAATTAGCTGGAATAAAGCGGTGGAAGACAAAAGGATGGATAGTTGTGATCCAAGAGAGGAATTTCATAGTCCTGGGTAATGGAAATAGATCCCTTAGAGGTATTCCTGTATATGACCAAAGATAGAAAAAAGGAACCTGTGGAGTAGAGGATCATAGGAGTTGAAAAAGCTAATAAATTAAGAAGCCCAGTTGTTTGATGGATATCAAATGTATATATTGAAATCTTCAGGTGGGAACAAAACTTGGAAAAAAAAGGATTACAAACCAAATACCAAACTCTTTGAGAAAATGGGGAAAATAAAGAGATTAAAAAAGAGAGAGAGAGAAAAGGATCTATATGTTAAAAAAACATATTTGTAGCAGCTTTTTTAGTGGTGACAAAGAATTGTAAATTGAGGGGATGTCCATCACTTGGGAAATGACAGAACAAGTTGTTGCACGATGTATTATAAGATATGAACAGCAGGATGCTCTCAGGGAAAAAAAAAACATACGCTGGAAAGACTTACATGAACTGATGCAAAGTGAAATGAGCAAAAACAGGAAAACATTGCTCACACTTAACAGTGATATAGTATAGTATCATGTAAATTGTGAATATTGTGAATAATTTGCCATTCTCAATAATACAGTGATCCAAGAAAGTTCTGAAGGACTTAGGATGAAAGGTGGAACCTGAATACTAATAGAAGATTCTTTATTTTTCTTGACTTTTTTTTTTTTTTTTTTTTGGATTTATGTTTTCTTTCACACCATGACTTATGTGGAAATAGTTTTGCATGATAACACATGTATAACCTATGTCAAATTGCTTGCCTTCTCAATGTCGGGGAGGGGATTAGAATCGAAAATTTGATAAAAAGAATATCAAAATTATTTTTACATGTAATTAGAGAAAATAAAATGTTGAATTGTTTTTTGTATGGAAAAGAAAACAGGGAGCATGGCTTGGGGGCCAGTAGATGACTATAACTAGGACCTGGATGGGGTACATATACATGGATGGAACAAATCTCTGTGGAAGAGACATTGCTGAGAGAGAGAACAGCTGAGGAAACTACTTTAGGTATGGAGAGAACACTGGGGACCAAAGAGTATGCCTGTTGTTCCTTTAGCCTAATGTGTCAGGAGGCTTGAAAGAAATACTGAAAATAGCAGAATAATGGAAGTCGGGCTTCTATGAATGAAAGAAGAGGAACAGAGAAATAGAGAACTGAAATAAAGAGAAATTTGTTGATAACAACATAGAAGATCAGAATAGGGACTCAGGAGGAGTAAGGCTGAGGCAAATGAAAGAGAAGGAAGCAGGAAATATTGAGGGTCTGAATTTTCATCTAGGTATCTGGCAATTTTGAATCAGAGGTTATGAGAAGAGAGTGTAGGTATTTAGCAGTCATATGATAAAGATGTGTTATACCTTTTGATAACCATTAAGATGGCTATGTCAGTTTACTCCTAAGCATTTGGATATATAAATACCTAATGAACAGGTCTCCAAGGGCTAGACTCACAATTCATATTTAGTGTTGGTATATTAACATGATCATCCTCAATACAAGTGACATCAATTTGTAGCAATTCTGAGTTACCAGATATTAGAAATAGGCATACTTCCTATCCTAGTTCCCAACATGACTAGTGACTAAATAAAGGGCTTAAAATAGAAACACCATTTTTTTGGAATGAAATAATAAAATCTGGTTACAGTGCTACAGCTTTGGAACCAGCTAAGAAGACACTATAGGGTGGAACTAAAAACTAGTGACCTACCTTGGATTCCAAAAGCTTCCTGGCACTCCACTAAGTGCTTTTATTTGTTATATCCAAGTTTTATGTATTCAGTGATTCTTAAGTCATTGTACTATATGAACAGCATTATACTAGGAGCTGAGAAATATTATATAATCCTTACCCACAATCAGCACCTGAAGTTTCTTCCTCACCTCTTCCTTCTCGTTTCCTTAAAATGTTTATTTGAGGAATGACTACTAGGATTTTGACTGGAATTATGAGCTTTGTGTCCTTCTATTGATAATATGCATAAACAAATAGTGATATATGGTAGCTGGAAGTCAGAGTGGATAGAAAGTGAGCCTCATCCTCAGAAAGACTTGGGGCCAGATTCTGCATCTTTGATACATCCAGCTGTGCTGTCCTTGGTAAGTCACTTCCTAGTATCCAAGGCAACGCCAAAACTAATCTGCCAAGCAGAGTCTGTTGGTTTCGAGAGAAGAGAGCCTGGCCTTGGAGTCAGGAAGGCCTGGATGGAGGTATGGCCTCAGACACTTGCTTAGCTGTGTGGTCCTGACCAATCACTAGGCAGGAAGTGAACTGCCATCTGCCTCGGTTTCCTCAACTGTAAAATGGAGATAACAACATCTCCCTCCCACATTGTTGTGAGGGTCAAATGAAAGTGCTTGATGCCATACCAGGCACAGAGTAAATGTTTTTTACCTCTTAGCATCAGTTTCCTCTTCTGTAACATGAACATTTATAACATCTTCCTCATAAGATTGTGGTGCAGATCAGATGAGATAATATATGTAAAACTTTGTAAACCTTAAAATGCTGGAGTTTCTTATTGTTAACATGATACAGTTACATTTTCTTTTAAACAGTATATAAAATGTTAAGAAACATCTCTCAGTTAAGAATCCTAATATGTTTGACTGAGTAGTTAAATGTTGAATTTTAAGCTTTCTATTCTTGAAACAATGTCTGCTGAAGAATATTGTAATATATAGAAAGGGTTAAGGGGTATGGGGGTGTACCTGTGGTGTTTGTGTAATTTCACTGGTTTTCTAGGCCTTCCAAATGAAGAAATTCCTTCTACCTCCAGTGCACATCACCTGTTTAAAAAGACTTGAAGAGTTACCCAAGACCCTAGAGTTTAATTGTTTTGCCCCGGGATCACAGACTCAAATCCAGACCTTTCTGGCTCTTGTGCCAACTTTTTCCAATCTGGAGCACTTCTTCCAATTAAAGTTAGGGATTAAACTTCTTTTCTGCAAAGCTGAAATTGGATTATGATAGCATTAAAACTTACATTCTATCATTTGACTTTAAAATAGACACTGTGACTATTTGTATGTGAAATCTGATCCTTGCAGTTATAGAAGTTATGTGAGAACATTCAGTGCTATCCTTTTGAAACTTGTAATCTAATTAAGGAAACAAAATAAATGTGCTGAAAAAATAACTTATTGTCCTTTGCCATTGGTTATAAGTAAAAAATAAATGATTTAACATAAGCTTATTAGGAGTTTAAAAGAAAGAAAGATCCCTCCCAACTGGTGTGGTCATGGAAAGTCTTAACCGAGAAGCCAATTTGAGAGATTTTTAAGAATGGGTTATTTGGTTAGGTAGAGAAAGGGACCAAGAAGAACAGTCTTAGAAAAGGGACTAAATAGTAAAGAAAAAATTAAAAAAAAAAAACAAAACCAACCTCAAAGTATATTCAGTAAGCAAGGAGTAGACTTAAGTGACCAAATTGGAGGATTCATATATGACAAGAGTTTATTTTTATAGAAAACCATATGAGGTTCTACTGTAAAATTGCAGTGTTCTCTAATCTAAAATTTAATTTTCATTGGTGTAACTTTCCATCTATAATCATTTATTGTTGTTTTCATGATCTAAGTGTATAACTTCAAATTTTGAAGTTGTGATTTTAGTCATGCTTCTCAAGCTAAAATAATTTTGGTTTGTTGTTTTTTCCCCCACAGTTATTTACATGCCAAGTCCATCATCCATAGAGACCTCAAGAGTAATAGTATCCTTTCAGAAATGTGACTACATTTTCTATCACAGAACTTCCTCCTGTTGTGTTAAAGTTTGCAAGTTAAATTCCATAATACTAATGTGAAAGGTATTGATTGGAAATTATTCATGACTTTGATTTTGAGGAACATTGCCAGATTTTGGTTTTTCTAATGACTAAGCCTAAAGGTAGCATCTGCCAAGGTTCTCTTAATAGCAGTTTTTTATTTTTGTTTTGCTAGCAAATTACATGAAGATTAAGTCAGAATTTATAGGATTTTTAAGGTTCTTTTTTGCCTGCTCAATGATAGCCTGCAGTTATAAAATTACATAATAATATGAAGTTTTAAAAAAGGAAGCAAAGATATTTACTCTATCTTCCCTTAGCACTAACCCTTGTGAGTGGCCTTAACTACTTGTGTTGCTCTGAGATGCTTCCTGAGGAACAGATGTTTCTGACCAAAGTGGTCCAAGTTTTCATCCTGCTAAATTTGGTAGCTGTTCTGGGCTGGTTATAGGTCTTCCAGAAAGAAAATGAGAAAGGCTTCTCACCCACTCAAAGTTCATTCCTAATGTTGAGAATATAGAAGTTAGGAAGTGGGTTGTGTAGTTTTAAAAAGGATTCATGATTTTTTAAAGCAAATGGGGTAACAAGGAAAGTCATAAGAAGTGATGCTTGTTTAAAAACTACACCAGTGTGTTCACAGAGTTATAGAAGTTAGACTTCTTCCATCTATAACTTCTTGTGATATTTTTGCTGTTAAAAATTTAGATGTTGTTCTTCTTTTACTTAATACACCTTAGATATATTTCTTCATGAAGACCTCACAGTAAAAATAGGAGATTTTGGTCTGGCTACAGTAAAGTCACGATGGAGTGGTTCCCATCAGTTTGAACAGTTATCTGGATCCATCTTGTGGATGGTAAGAAGCGAGACTTTCTTCATTATAAAATATTATTCTTTTGCTCTTTGAGAAGATCATTGCCTTACTAAAAAGTGTTGTTTTTATAGTTTTCAATGATGACACAGAGGGTAATGAAGAGAATAATGGTAGATCTAAGCAGACAGCTATGAAATGCTGCCCTGTTGTGATTAATGTATGTGGCAACATAGTCCAATTTACATTGGGGTTGTGGTTTGGTATGAATGGATAGGTCGAAATCTGCATAACTGAGGGAGTAACTATACTGATGAGATCACAGACTCAATCAGGTATTTTAAGTTTTACTCTTTTGACACATTTTATAAAAGATAAGAAAAAAATTCATCAATTGTTAGCTGGATCTCAGACGAGAAGTACATTTTTGTATATGTTCAAATATTAGCACATATATCTAAAATGAGATCTTTGACAGGGAAGAAGAATAGGTATACAATGGAAAATCATTAATTAAAATTACCATATATCTACCATAAAAAGTTTTGGGATTTTTTTGGCTTTGTTTATTTGTTTATTTTGCATATTTTTTTGTTAGAGGATTGGGCATAGTAAAGTCAGCACTTGTATCTGCTAATATTACCAAGTCATCCCTAACTTAAGAGTATAAGAGAGCTCTCTCAGGGGAACTCACTGAAAGGTTCAATCACTTGCCCATGGTCACAGTGTATGTAAAAATGTCTCATTACTTTTCATTGTCATTCTTTTGCTTTTGGGCAGCTAGGTAGTGAAAGTAGATTGAGCACTGGCTCTAGAATATGGAGGACCTGAATTCAAATTCAGCCTCAGATATTTGCCATTTAACTAGTTATGTGACCCTAGGAAAGTCACTTAATCTCTGATTGTCTCAAAAATAAAAGAGTGCCATGTTACACTTGGACAATTATGAGAGTTTGGTTCATCATCAAAGAGAGATCCAATAGTAAATTTTTTATACCCAGAACTATTCTGTCGACACAGCTTTCAGTATTAGATATTCTAAAGAAGTCACAATCTAGAAAGGGATTTTGGCCAGAATTAGGGTACTGCAGATTTTTGTATTCCTCAGCTTTGATCTTATAAGAAAATTTTTTAAATTATAATTTCTTCCTCTGGAGGAAAAAAAATCGCCTGAATTAAAATGTCCTTATATTTTATTTCTTGTTAATATATGAAATTAGTTCCAATGAAAGGCCCTTTCCTGCCATAGTACAGATCCAAATCATACTCAGAATAGAATTATTCTTTCTCTTAAAAATCAGCATTTCTTTATTCCAACTTCTCTCGAAACAGGACACTTCATTTCAGATGAGATACTCTGTGATAATCTTTCTCCAACCTCTAGGTTAGCCAACTTTCCTTAGGATTTTCTTATCAAGTAAAACAATTTTTATTTCATTTAGGGCAGAGTTCTTAATCTGATCTACCATTCTTTCCATCAAAAAACTAAAATTAATGATCAGCAAGTATTGAAAAGTTCAGGATTAGAGGCTACAACCCAGCTGAACTCTCTCAACATTTTTCTTCAAACAATTTTAAAGTAATGCCTCAAATCAAATTTTGGAGTGGTAGAGCTAAAAAAAGGTCAAGGTGTGAGACATTTTTCCAGCCTGAAAATACTTAGAAGGGTGACAGAAGTCTATGACAACAGAGTAGAGGCCAGTGTGGAATGCATGTAGGGGCAACACCAGTAGCAGGTCTTGAATGTATCTGTAACAGTGGTAACAGCAGCAGTTTCAGGAGCTCTTGGCTCAGAGATGTTCTGAGTTGCAGTTCCAGGGCAGAAAGGAGAGTTTTTAATTACCCAAAAGGGAAAAGGGCCTGGTTGTAGTTCCAAGACAGAAAAAAGTATTAACATTTGTGGCAGCAGAAGAACAGGAGACCCAGTATGGTTCCTTGGCCAAGAAAAGCTCTAGCCTTTGTGGTTGCAAACAAGCAGGGACCCTACCTGGAGAAAAACAAGAGCAATAACTACCCCTCTCTGGATAACAAAACCAAAAACTTGCAGATACCAGAACTACCTCTGAAAAACAGCAACACAAATAGCCTGAAGCTTGACTCCCTACCTCCAGGGTAGGAGAGGTCAGTTTTAATATAAAGTTCAAAGCCAAGAAATTACTTGAAAAAATGAACAAATAATGACAACAACTAAAAAGAACTTAACCATAAAAAATTGCTAAGGTGACAGAGAAGACCAAGATATAAACTTAGAAGCTAACAAAGAATAGCTACAAGTAAAGCCTCAAAGAAAACTATTTATTGGACCAAAGGGCAGCAAGAATTTCTGGAAGAGCTAAGAGTAGAAGAAAAAAAATTAAAAAAGAAATGAGAATGATGCAGGAAATTTATTGGGGGGAGGGGGGGACAGAATATATGGGTAAATAAAAGAGGCATTGAAAAATATTGAAGAAAATAACATCTTAAGAACTAGAATTGGCCTAATGGTAAAAGAGGCATAAAAATTCACTAAAGGAAAGAATTCCTTAATTAGCCAGATATAAAGAGGTACAAAATCTCACCAAAGAAAATAATTTTTTAAATTAAAATTGGGCAAGTGGAAGCTAGTGATTCCACAAAGCATCAAGAAACAGAGTCAAAAAAATGAAAAAGAGAAGAAAATGTGAACTAATTCATCAGAAAAACAACTGAACTAGAAAATAGAACAAAGCAGGATAATTAAGGATTTTTGGATTACCTGAAAGCTATAATCCAAGAAAAAGCCTAGACATCATATTTCAAGAATTTATTTAAAAAAAAAAAAAAAAAAAAAAAAAAAGCTACCCCAGGTATCTTAGATCTAGAAATCTAGAGAATAAAATAAAAAAAAAAATCCACCAGCCACTTCCTGAAAGAGTTCTAAAAGGAAAGTCCTAGGAATAACCAAATTTCAGAGTTCCCAGGTCAAGGAGAAAATATGATAAGAATCCAGGAAAAAACCATTCAGACATCATGGAGCCATAGCATCACACAAAATTTAAAACCAGAGGGGAAATATTTTCAGGGGGAAGTGGGGAGGGGATGGATATTTAATAAAATAGAGGACTTTCAAGCATTTCTGATGAAAAGACCAAAACTAATAGAAAATGTGACATTGAAACACAAGACTCAAAAGAAGAATTAAAAGGTAAACTTTTTTTAAAAAGAATTCTAAGGGATTAATTAAGGCTAAACTGCTTAAATTCCTATGTGTAAAACTAAACTTTTAATTTCTAATAATTTTTATTGTTATTAGGGCAATTAGGAATCTACATGGACAGAGGGCATGGATGTGAGTCAGTTGTTGGGATGATCTCCAAAGAAAATGGAGTAAGAAAAAGGAATGCCCTGGGAAAAGGGGAACGAAAAGAGAATGGGGAAAATTTTTGAATATAAAAGAGGAATTCAAAGAAGCATCTTTTTTTTTTAATTTACTGTAGAGGGGAAAAATAAGGGGGAGAATTGGCATCAGAATTGGCTCAAAGTACGAAGAATGTGTCTGTGTCTTTGTGTGTGCATACATGTATACATACATCCATACATACAAACAATTGTGTATAGAAATCTATCTTACCTAATGGGTTAACAGAAGGAGAAGGGAATAATAGAAAAGGAGAGGGGGAAATGATAAAAGGAAAGGTAAATCAAGGAAAGCAGTGGTCAGAAGCAAAACTGATTTTTGAGGACGGATAAGATAAAAAGAGAGAGAAAAATAAATAGAAAATGTGATGGGGAAAAATACACAATTAGTGATCATAACTGTGAAAATGAATGCGATGAGTTCATCCATAAAGTAGAAGCAGATTGCAAAATGGATTAGAACTTAGAATCCAACAATATGTTGTTTACAAAAAACACTCTTTTTTTTCATTTCTTCTTGTTCAAGTTCACTGACCCTATCAGAACCATCTGTTAAACAGTCAGGTAATACACCATTTCTCTCCTGAATTATTCGAATTGCTTGTAGCTGCATTTCTATATTTTTCTGGACCATCATTGCTTTAAATATACTGAAATCTTCAGCTGCCAAGACAGGTTGACATAACAGAAAGACACGCACACGGAGTTTAAAAAAAAAAAAAAAGTGGGGTTAGCACTCACAATCTCAGACAAAGCAAAATCAAAAATAGACCTAATTCAAAGAGGTAATCAGGGAAACTACATGTTGATAAAATACAGTGAAGTAATTAAAAATTTTTTACAGCAAGTTTCTCTGATAAAGACCTCATTTCTCCAAAGAACTAAGTCAAATATATAAAAATAAGAGCCATTCCCCAGTTGGGAAGTATATGAATAGGCAGTGTTCAGAAGAAAAAATCAAAGTTGCTCTAAAAAACTATTGATTGGAGAAAAGTACTTTAAAACTCTGAGGTCCCACCTCAAACCTATCACAAATGACAAATCCTGGAGGGAATGGAGAAAAATAGAGACACTAATGCACTCTTGGTAGAGTTATGAACAGGTCTAATCATTCTGCAAAACGATTTGGAATTAGGCCCAAAGGGCTATCAACTTGCATCCCTTTTACTGAATGATGCCAATGCCAGATCTGTAACTCGGAAGAGATAAAAGGAATAGGACCAATGTAAAATAAATTATTTATAGTAGCTCTTTTTGACAAAGAATTGGAAATTGAGGAAACACTTATTTCATCCATTTGGTTGAACAAGTTGTGGTGCATGATTGTGATGAAGTAGTATTCTGCTATAAGAAATGACTAGCAGAGGGGTTTCAGAAATACATGTGAGATCTACATGAAATAGTCAACTGTGTGAAAGACTTAGCTGTTCTCAAAACCATGTATGATCCAAGATAGTTCTAAAGGATTCATGACGAAAAAATGCTTTCTACCTCAGAGAGAAATGATGAAATATAATTGAAAGTGCAAATTGAAGTATAACTTTCGCACTTTTAAAATTGTTTTCTTGCTTCTTTGCAATATGCCAAATATGAAAATATGTTTTATGTGACTTCACATGTATAATTGATATAATTGCAAATCAGGGCAAAGAGCTTTATGAAACTTCAGACAAATTGCTAAACAAAATGATTGCCTTTTCAGCGGATGGAATAGAGATAGGAGGGGAGAGATTTTGGAATTCAAAATTTTAAAAAGAAAAATTGGCTAAAAAAATAAATATTTATTAAAAAAGAAAAATATGCATTTATGTCACAGTTAGCTATTGAATATTCTTCTTGCTGTTGAATCAGAAATACATTGGATTATGTTATTCTATGCTTGGATCTTGATTAATAAAAAAAAAAAATACTGTTCAGCAAAAAAGGGATTTTTCTCTTTTTTTACCTCTTACTTAAAAGGTCAGTAGGTCTCCCTAGCTACAAGAGCATAGGTTGTTTTTTTTTTGTTTTTTTGTTTTTTTAATTTAATAGCCTTTTATTTACAGGTTATATGTATGGGTAACTTTACAGCATTGACAATTGCCAAACCTCTTGTTCCAATTTTTCCCCTCTTACCCCCCACTCCCTCCCCCAGATGTCAGGATGACCAGTAGATGTTAAATATATTAAAATATAAATTAGATACACAATAAGTATACATGACCAAACCGTTATTTTGCTGTACAAATAGAATCAGACTCTGAAATATTGTACAATTAGCTTGTAAAGGAAATCAAAAATGTAGGTGGGCAAAAATATAGGGATTGGGAATTCAATGTAATGGTTTTTAGTCATCTCCCAGAGTTCTTTCGCTGGGCGTAACTGGTTCAATTCATTACTGCTCCATTGGAAATGATTTGGTTGATCTTGTTGCTGAGGATGGCCAGGTTCATCAGAACTGGTCATCATATAGTATTATTGTTGAAGTATATAATGATCTCTTGGCCCTGCTCGTTTCACTCAGCATCAGTTCGTGTAAGTCTCTCCAGGCCTTTCTGAAATTATCCTGTTGGTCATTTCTAACAGAACAATAATATTCCATAATATTCATATACCACAGTTTATTCAGCCATTCTCCAACTGATGGGCATCCACTCAGTTTCTGGTTTCTAGCCACTACAAAGAGGGCTGCCACAAACATTCGTGCATATACAGGTCCCTTTCCCTTCTTTATGATCTCTTTGGGATATAAGCCCAGTAGTAACACTGCTGGATCAAAGGGTATGCACAGTTTGATAACTTTTTGAGCATAGTTCCAAATTGAAGAGCATAAGTTAATAGCATATGCAGTTATTCATTTCTCTTTATTTTCACCATCTGTGTCATCAACTTTGGGCCATTTCTTCATTTCTCAGTAACTCACAAAGTTAGTGAGTAGTGAAATAAGGCCTAGATCTCTGAGAAAATAAAAGGTATATTTTCATAGTCTAGTTACTTCCTTGACCAAAAACTTTCTGAATTGAGTGATTGATACCTACTTTGTTTCTGTTCCTTAGAAAACCTGAAATAGCAAAGATACCTTGTAATCCAAGGCAGATCCACACCATACATGTTTTAAACTATGCATACAGTTTTAAGAATTGTTGTTCTGAATTTTATAATACTTTCTGACCTTCTGGGGGAAAGAATATATATGCATACATATAATTTTGTGTGCATGCATATATATACTATATATATATATATATTATATATAATAAAAATAGATGAATGAATAGATGAATATGCAAAAACAAAGCAGATATATTTTCTTCTCTTGCCCCTAGCCTTTAACATTTCTTTTAAGTTACAACATGAATAATTCTTTTTTTTTTTTTTTAAATTAAAGCTTTTTATTCACAAAGCATATGCATGGGTAATTTTTCCAACATTGACCCCTGCATAACTCCCTGCCGCAAATTTTCCCCTTCTTCCCCCCATCCCCTCCCCTATCTGGCAGGCAGTCCAATACATGCCAAATATGTCGAAATACATGTCAGTTCCAATATGTGTATACATATGATTATTTCTTTAAACTTCCATTTGAAAAAATCCAAACGGAAAATCTAGTATTCCTTTAACAACAACCTCTCCCAAATCAGTCTGCCCTACTTTGCCACCATGCCTTTTTGCAAATCTCTTTACCCTGGCTGCTACAGAGTCTATACAGCTTTTCATTGTCACTTGAACATCTTCAAAATGAGCCATTAAAATCTAGCTTCTTCACCAAGCCCTTTTAATTAGAGCTAAATAAAGCATGACTTCCATAAAGTCATATGCTCATTCAGTTCATGAATTACATGAAGCTTGTAGGGCTAATCAACACATTGTTTGACAAGTTCAGATCCAAAAAGATCTTAACAGGCCCAGATGATAAGCCAAATTTTAAAAGATTAGATATGATGGGGACAAATGTAAAATTCTGTTTCCAAGGCCAAATTTACAAGTACAAGGTGAGGCATAGCTACAATATTATCTCTGTTGGAAAGATGTTGGTTTTCATGGCTAGCTTACAAGCTCAATGAGTCAGCAGTGTGATGATATGCAGAAAAGTGAAATGAACCCTTGGGCTACCCTGGCACAAGCATCATCTCTGAGGGATGGTCCTGGTATCTTACCCTGCCTAGACCATATCCAAGACATTGCGCACTGTATTCTAGGGAAGACGCAAATGGCAGCATAGAACCTGGAGAAGAGATGACTCGGGAAACATAACAATCATCTTCAAGTAGAGATCCAAAACCTGGAGTGAACTTTTAAAATATTTTTAGAACTATTTCAGTAGTTATCATCTTTTGACAGGGAATGATAATGCAGAATGTTGGAGGGGATGTGGGAAAACTGGGACACTGATACATTATTGGTGGAGTTGTGAATATATCCAGCCATTCTGGAGAGCGATTTGGAACTATGCCCAAAAAGTTATCAAACTGTGCATACCCTTTGATCCAGCAGTGTCTCTACTGGGCTTATTATACCCCAAAGAGATATTAAAGAAGGGAAAGGGACCTACCTGTATGTGCCAAAATGTTTGTGGTAGCAAAAAACTGGAAATAGAATGGATGAAGAAGTTGTGGTTTATGCAGGTAATGGAATATTAATTATTGTTCTATAAAAAATGATGAACAAGCTGACTTTAGAAAGATCTGGAAAGCTTTACAAAAACTGATGCCAAGTGAAACAAGCAGAACTAGGAATACATTGAATATAGTAACAGCAAGAATGTGTGATGATCAAGTATGAAAGACTTAGTTCTTCTCAGTGGTTCGGTGATCCAAAGCAGTCCCAAAAGGCTTTGGACAGAAAATGCCATCTGCATCCAGAAAGAGAACTGAGAAGACTGAATGTAAATCAAGCCATGCTTTGTTCACTTCTTTTTTCTGTTTTTATACCTCTCCCATGGTTTTTCCCTTTTGCTCTGATTTTTCTCTCCCCACACAATTTATAAAGTAATATGTATTAAAAATAAACTTACTACAATAAAAAAAATTTTAATGTTATGATTGTATGCATTTAAAAGATTGTTCTGGAAAGATCTGTAGGCTTTACCAGACTGCAGAGGAGACAGGTCCATGCATAAGCATAATAAGGTAAAGAATCCTTAATTTAAAGGGGTGCTTTGTGGAAGAAGGATTATCCTTATTTTAGTTGATCCTAAAAGACAAAATTAGGAACAATGAAAGAAAGTAACAGAAAGCCAGAATCAGGTTTGATACAAGGAAAACTTTACTAATAATTAAAACTTTGCCAAAGTGAAATTGATTACCTTGGAAGTATGAGTTCTTCAAGCAAAGGTTGAATTATACTGCACATTGACGATTTTGTAGGAGGAGCCTTTGATCACTTATGTATTAAATTTTGTGATTTCAGTGCTTTCCCAGCTCTTCACTTGGGTGAGTGTTGAACACAAGTCATAAACCAGCACTGATTGAAGCCTACTCTTATGTCTCTCCTTTGCTCTCTACTAGATCACATAGAATTTTGATCCTTTGGAGAGGGTGGTGGTGTAGGATTCATAGTAGGACAGTGTTACCAGGACAAGAGAGACTTTTAAAAGAAAGGTTTTGTTTTTGGAAGCAGTTTAAGATTGGGGGAAGAGTTATATAATTTCCCAAAAATAAAGTGTAAATTTGCCATATTTTAAAAATAAGCCACTAAACTCTGAGTCAAGTTTTGAGCAGCCCTTCCCAGTATTTCTTAATTCTCTTTCTTCTTTTCCAACTCATTTTTCTCATTGCTTAGGACACTAAGGATTATTATAAGGAATTTGAATAGTTTTGCGATATGGATTTTTATATATTGGAATTCAAATACTGTTTGTTTTTACAAGCTTTAATCTTGCTTGTAAGAAGGAGACAAAGTAAAAAATAAACTTTTTTTTTCTCTTTATGTTTTAACAGGCACCAGAGGTCATTAGAATGCAAGATAAAAACCCATATAGTTTTCAATCAGATGTATATGCATTTGGGATTGTTCTGTATGAGTTGATGACAGGACAGTTACCTTACTCAAACATCAACAACAGGGACCAGGTAAATAGTTGGTGTAATTTGGGGGTTGTCTTACTGTTTCTATAAAGATTCACATAGATTATGTATTGAAAAGTTTCTGCATGAAATGATCTAGCACTTTTTCCATCTGTTTTGGGAGGTTATATGGAGTCTGAACATTAGTATCACTGCTCATTATCTTTCATTGAACAAAATTGAAATACTGGATAAATTAACAAATAATTGATTAATTTAAATTGATATTCAAAATCACCCGTTATTGCCCTCGTGAAATACTAAAGTGAGACAGAATCCAAAAATACATTTGACATTCTTGAGATCTCATGTCCATTGAGATGTTGAAAATAAAATCAGTTCTGTTTAATCTTCCATCTAGGTTTTAATACCTTTCCCTCTGGTGCATATCTTATATAATGAATAAATACATTGATTGTTATGTAGTAATTCCTTAAAGCACAATTTTCTTGAATGACTTGATGTTTCTTCTTAGAATTTTTTTTTCATCTTTTGAAGTTAAGAACAAAAAAAAAGTTGAGAATATAGGGAAAAAACATGTCATTCTTCCCCAATTAGAAATGGGCAAATGCCAGATTTCCCTATACCACAATTTCTGTCTTTTACTCCTCCCTCTCCTGTTTATCATCATCTTATCCTAATTTTTCCCTTCCCCCTCCTTAAAAAAGTTCAGAAAAACTAATTTATTAATAGATCTGTTCTTCAGGAGCTTGAAATAGAATTAAACTTACAGGATATTCCAGAGAAAATAAATTAACATTAATAAAAACTGCCTCACATTCAGTACAGCACCATAACTCAAGATTTCAGCAATTTTCCCTTACTTATTTAATTACAAAGAAAAATCATTAGATACATAAACCTACCACAGGGGAATAATCCCTCATCTTCATCTTATACTCAGAATAGAAAAGCATGTGTTTTGACCTTTTAAGTTTGTGTTCATCTAACATCTTAGACTTGTTCATTGAGTTTTCTGTTATAGCTTGTTATATAAATATCTGTCAAGGCATTTTAATGGTAGCTATTTAAGTCATATGTGATGTTGGCTCTTTTTTAAACTGTTCATGTTTCTGTTTCTCAGTATTTTAATTTGTAATATCTGAGAAACTGTGACGTATAACCCCTGTGCCATATATGACAGAAATGGATTATTACTGAGTTTTCACTCCTGTATTTATTGATTTGCTTCCCATTAAGTTTCCTACTGAATCAGCAATTAGTTTGATGAGCATTTTCAGTCAGTAATTTAAATTTTAAAATGGGTTTATTCCTATCTAGTTTAATATAGTATTAATTTTAGACTGTTAGCCTATTTTACTATATTCAAAGCTCTTAGACACCTATCTTGATTTTGGGTTTTAATTCAGATGACATGGATACTGACTTAATGTTTTAAGTGAGGTATATCCAAAAAAAAAAACAAAAACGAAGAAGTTGTCATTTATTGCATATTTAATACAGATTTTAGGCCATTGTAAGCATGCTGTCATTTTGTTAGCTGTGAATTTAAATAAAGAGAAAGGCTAAGTAACAAAGTTCCTGGTATGCATCCTTAAATGTACCCTGTGCCACAATCTCTTTTCATCTTCCTGTTGCATATCTGGAGAAATTGCTGGGACTTCCAGTGTAAAGTTTATTGATTCATGTTCATAATGAAAATTAGCATAAACTCATGGGTTTAAGCCCTTTTAAAAAAATCCGGTTATCACTTGAGGAGGACTATAGTATGGATCTGAGTAATCTTGCTGTAAGTGGTGTTCTCACACTATTTTGGAATTTGGGGAAAAATTTTATCCCCATGAGTATATGAAATTTAATATGAAGGGCTATTAGGTTTCAACCCAGAGGCCATGTTTTCATTTGAAGCTGAGGTTAATAGATGGGAATGAGAGGAGATATCTCTGCCTTATTGCCCACCTTAAATTCTGTAAGGAGAAAGCCATAATGAGCCTTTACAGCCCCATTCTAATTGGTCATTCTTCTCTTGCTCTTAGGACTAACCCTCTTCCTCCTGGCAAGATCGCAAATGAGTCTCCCCAAGGGAAGTCAGCATTCATTTTGTTTTCCTTCCCCACATCCAAGTTATAGTTTCTCCATTAATTATAAAAAGGAAACCATCTTTTCTAAAACAGGTTTCATATTTCCCTGAATCTCATCCCTTCCAAGTCTACTTTAGGGGTTTTCTCTTCCTTTATTGTGTGCACATGCCCTCTTCTCATTTTCTCTTAAGTAAGTAGTACTGCAATCTATTAGAATGGGACATGACATGACAGTATATTTTATTTACAATCCAGATACACTGACTATATGCCCCCCTCATTGTTTATCTCTTTTTTCCTATACTCCCCTCTTCTTAATTAGTTTTTAAATTTCTATTTCAAATGAAAATGTCACAGATGCTAAAGTATCCCATCTACTTGGAAAGTGATTTCCTGCAAGGAAATCTGCAGCTGCCATATAACAAGACTTATTCTCTGGTTTTTACTTTTGGTGGTAAAGTATCTTTTTAACCAGATGATTACTTAAGAGATAAAGATTAGTTTGGTGAATGATACTTCCCAGATATTCTAACCCTGCAGTTTTTGTTTCAAAGAATTCATTTGACAATTTCACAGTTACGCACTCCTAAAACCCCCTGAAAACTTCCGCTGTCCATATTATGTTGACCTCTCCCCTTTCTCATTTGTCTGTATTCAGGTGGCCACTGTGTGCAATTCATTGTGCCCATGGGCTTTAAACCTAGCTCTTTCTCCCCTTTTCTCTCTCTATCCTCACATATCTTAGGGAGGTCTTGGAGCAGTTCTTTTTAGGGAGCTACTTCTCCCAGGGCTGCGAGGCAACTCAGCTGCTCAAAGTCAGGTGGCCCAGAGTTCAGTGCCAGCCGCATGACCCCGAGCAAGTCATTTTACCTTTTTCTGCCTCAGTTTCCTTCATTGCAGAGTGGAGATCATGACATCTGCTGCACAGGGTTGTTGTGAAGCTCAAATGAGATGATCTTTGTGAAGCTTTAGCTCAGTGCCTGGCACATAGTCAGTGCTTAATAAATACTTGTTTTACTTCCTTCTTTTCCTGAGATTTGAGTCAAGATGGTGGAGGAAGAGGAAGCGGTTGAGTCTTACTTCCTCACTATCTCTTCTCCACAACAATGTAGGAAATACACTAGACCAACTCTGGATCAGAAAAGCCAAGAAAAGGTCAGTGAATCATTGTTCCAACTTAAAAAGAGAGAAATGAAAAAGAAAGAAAGAAGTTTATAGACACTAAGGACAGGCACAGAGTATTCCAGCTCTTGGGATATAGAGGAGAGGGCCAAGATCGCACTGGGGCAGAAAAAGATCCTGGGCAATCCCTGAACTCGCACCCCAGAATGAGAGCTCTCTGGCAGCTCAGGCCACCCACTTCCTAGTTCTGAGTCACCTAGTTCCAGACCAGAGGGCCCTCGCGGATTAAGTTCTAGGAAAGTCATTGTGCGGGCCTGTTCCCCGAGCAGCAGTAGCTCGGCTCTAGCTTTGAAGCCGAGACATCAGTGCACATAGGAACATCTGAGCCGGGCATCCTGTACCCAGGGGAGTCAGTTCAGTCACCCAGAACTCTGCAGAGCCTTGCAGTAAGCTGTCCATCACACATAAAACCAAAAGGCGGCAAACCTGATTAAGGAATTTGTAAGACAAGGAAGGCAGTGAACAGGCCTCCCCTCTTACACATTTGGAGTACATTAAATACTTAAAGGCCCCTGGATTGAGCTGTGAAAGCTGTAGAATGACATAAAAGGACCAAAGTTCAGGCCAAACATTTCTCCCAGAAGTGGGTAGAGCCCAGTATTAACATATCAAGAAGTAGGCAGGATAAATGGGTAAATAACAACAACAAAAACACCTGACTATAAAGAGCTACTATGGTGACAGGGAAGTTCAAAAAATAAACACAAAAGAGGAGAATGACTCAAAAACATTTATAAGCAAAGCCTTAATAAAAAAATACAGCCCGGGCAGAAGTTCAACCAGAATTCTTAGAAGAGTTAAAAGCAAGTTGTGTTTTTTTTTTTAAGTTAATTTTTAACAAATGAGAGTGGAACAGAAAAATAAATGGGGGGAACAAACAAGTTACAGAAGAAAAATGAAAAGAAAAATAGCTTCTTGAGAGAAAAAAAAGATACAAAACCTTACCAAAAAGAAAAATTCCTGAAAAATTGTCAAATGTAAACTAATAGGTCCATTAGATATCCAGATATAATAAAGGCAGAAGCTTTCCTTCTTCTTCTGCTCTGTTCTATTACCAGTTAACCAGACAGGAAACAGGTATTTCCTAATAGTTTCAGCCATTTATATGTGTTTATAATTATAAAGCTTTTCACATCTATTATCTTATTTAGTCCGCACAACCCTTTGATGTTTGTTAGTACATGAACCGTCTTAGACAGTTTATATTTGAAAAGATGGAGTTTTAGAAAAATGAATACACAGTTCTGAGGATTATGTTTACAGTCTGCTGATTTATAGTGGAGACATAAGTTAGGCTCCCAAGGTGATCATTTTCCCAGAGAGTCATAAATAGAGAGCTCTCTGTGGATGACTCTCTCCTCCATTAGGAGGCACCTTCCAACCAGGAAAGAAGTTGGCCTTTTTAATCTGGGCAGCTGTGGAGAAGTGACTGAATGTGTGATCTTGGGTAAGTCACCTAACTTCTGCCTGTCTCAGTTTACACAACTGTACAAACTGGATAATAGCACCTTCCAGGGTTCCTGTGAGGATCAAATGTGATAATGTTTATAAAAAAGCTCTCAGCACCATGCCTGGCAGGCACATCTTGGCACTATAGACAAATACTTATTCCCTTTCTTTTCTTCCCCTTTTTAATCTAGTAACCCTCAGTCCCATATTAAAGACTAGCTGAATGGCCCTGGCAAATCAAGGGCTAGAAGGTAACTAAAAAGGAAGGTACCATTTCTTTTCCCTCTTAATAGAGGCTTTCAAGATCTAGCTATGCATCTGAGAGATGTAGCAGAAGTTTTTAATGTAATGAGCCATATATCATACCTGAATGAAAAAATAGAAAATGGCACCAACAAAGGCAGGGCAGCTAAAGGGCAAGCCACTTTCCCCCTGAATTGAACTTTACATACACTGTTTTTAAGCCCATTGGAATAGATGATTGTCCAGGATCTAATCATATTTCAAGGTATTCAAATATTTCTCTCTCCTCCTTTGATAATGTTTATATGTAGTGCTCTGTAGACTTGCAAAACTCGGGTCTAAATTTAAGGTTCATTCTATCAAAGTGAGTGTCATTGCCATTCTATCATTCCTTATTGGAAAAGGAAGCCACTGATTGATTATGGTTAATTTCTCCCTTATGTAAAAATTTTCCCAAATGAAACGTTCTAGCAGTCTTATATTTGATTTTAATTCCATTAAGAATTTTGGAAACAAAGATTTCCTCAATCCCTACCTTTAAGTTCCTCTTCAAATTGATATCTAACTTTTAGATCAATTGTAGCATAATCTTTTTTTTTGTCATCCTGAATATCCTTTCCTTGATCCTGAAAGTTTAATTTCCACGCTATAGAGGTAAGGTGGTCCATACTTGCACATATACATACACATATACATATGGGGAGGTTGTAGAAAGGCAAACATTAATCCAATAGATTTTTGTCTTTGACATAATCTCTTGGGCTGTCCACCATTTAAAGAAATTGTTCTTTTTAATTAATAGATTATATTGCTTCTTTTTTGAAAATACTGGCCTTTTTAAACCTGTTTTCCAAAATTCAATAGCGAAACTATGGTAACAATTTTTAGAGCTGTTCCCCTATTTAAACATGTAGAGTTATCTCCTAGTACTTATATAAACCAATATTGCTTGGCCCTTGCCTCTCCCTGAGAATCTCAGTTCTCATAGTTCTCCACTGGCTATTTTTCTCTTGACCTTAGGAAACCTTTTATTAGTCTCTTAATCATTGTAGCAGCTGTTAGGGACTATATCTCCAGTCTTTAAAGAACTATAGATTACTTGCCCAATAGTTTCTCTTAAGAAGATCCATCCTAGGAATGGCTGCAAATTCCCTTCCTTTGTCCTATTAGAAGAGAGTATCCAAGATCCTTTTGACGTCTTGATCTTCAAATAAGATCTAGAGCTCAGGAACCAGAAAAGAGACTCGTCCCATATGTACCTCAAATCAAATATAATGGTAACTCACAGGGCAGCTACATTATAAACCCTTTGAGGTTAAAAACTACAGGTTACACTGAATGCGATAAAGCCCCTTAAGTGCCTTTGGTACTCAGATAATTGTTTGATTAAAAAGTCTTTTTTAAAAGCTTCAAGATCTTGAAACAGCATCACCTACTATAATAGCTGCCAGAGATAATGCACATCTTTGGAGAAATAAAACTGGTAGGTAACTGGACTTTACTTACCTGTCAGTATTCGAGTTTGCTTAAACTTTTATTGACAAGCATTATGATTTTGTGAATTTCCCCTCCTATCCCAGATAATTTTTATGGTGGGGCGAGGATACTTGTCGCCAGATCTTAGTAAGGTGCGGAGTAATTGTCCAAAAGCCATGAAGAGGTTAATGGCAGAGTGCCTGAAGAAGAAGAGAGATGAGAGGCCACTTTTTCCCCAGGTAAGAAAGATTTTGTGTTGACTGAAGCAACCATTTGGGGTTCTCATACAAAATTGTCTGAAAGGTTCAGTTTTATCTTTGTGTGTGTGTGTGTGTGTGTGTGTGTGTGTGTGTGTGTAGGTGTGTAGACACACATAACATATATGTGTATTTTTATTACATAAAGGCTGATTTATTTATTTAAATCAACTTTTCTGTAATTGAGTCCATTTTCTTAAATGACATTTCCATCTATGGAGGGAAAAAAAGGAAGCAGTTGTCCAAGAAGAGCCTCCTTTTTTAAAAATTCTAAATTGCTTTCCCTTGCTTTTTGTAACCAGTTAGTTGGTTGAGCAATATTTATTTAGCACTTAATCCTGGCCAAGCACTGTGCTAAATTCTAGGGATACCTCAAATCAAATCTAATGAGACAAAAACACAGTCCCTGACTTCAAAGAACTCAGCATTTTAATGAAGGAGACAGGATGCAAATAACTATGGACATGATTACTTTACATATACAGTGTAAATGAAGGGTAATCTCAAAGGGAAGACACTGGTAATTGAAGGCACCAAGAAAGTCCTCCTGCAAAAGATCAACTATGAGCAAGGCAAGTAATTAAGGGGGTAAAGATCAAGAAGAAGGAACATTGCATACATAAGGGGCAGCCAATAGAAATGCAGGCAGATGGCCAACAAAAACATAAAATACTTAAGTGTGAAGTGGAGTAACAGCAAGAAATTTGTGAAGAGGAGAAAACTAAGGAGACTGGAAAGATGTAAAAGGCAATTATGGGATTTTATATTTTATGCTGGAAGTGATAGGAAGTCACTGAAGTTGTGCAAAGTGGCTCAGGGAAGGGTGATCAGATCTGCATAGGGGAAAGAAAATCTGTAGTGAGGAGAGATGACAACTAGAAAACTCTTTCTGTAGTCACTCAAGCAAGTGTGGATTTAGTGCCTGCTGTGCTGCAGGCACCACACTAAGCCCTGGGGATCCAAGAAAAAGGTAAACAAAGGGCCAATCTTGAAGGAGCTCAGTTTAATGGGAGAGACAACTGGCAAACACCTCTACAAAGTGTGAGGTGATGAGGGAGTGCCTTAGGGGCAGCTGCATGAGTGGAGACTACAAGAGATGTTGTGAAGGTAGAAACAAGAAGACATGACCACTGATTGGACATTGGGGCAAGCTCAGGTGAGGCATGAGATGGCCCATTTCAGAGCCCTGGGTGCCTGCCCCCAACAATAATAGAGAAAATGGGAAGATAACTGGGTTTCAGGAAGGGGAGCGGGTTAATGAATTTTGTTTTAGACATGTTTAGTTTGAAATGATTATGGGACTTCTAGTTCAAGACATCTAGAAGGCGGGTGATATTAGAGTTTGTATATTTGTGTGTAATGTATGTGTATGTGATGGATGGATGGGCTTGATTTATATGTGTGTGTCTGTGTGTATCTATGTATGTGTATAGATTCATTAAGTTTATAATAGCCAAAGTGAAAGATCACTGCTAAACAATTTGACTGGCATTCTCTGCTATATGCTCCTTTGTGTACTAAAGCATATAATTTGTTTGTGATTTTCATTCAGTGAGCAAGCATTTATTAAAAGCTTACTATATGTGAGGTGTTTATTTGAGCCCCAGTAATAGACAAAGTCATGAATTAACCGATTCCTGGGCCCATTTTTTAATGTGACTTAATATCTGGTAATATCTAATGACATGTTAATGGATCTGAAATAACTACCTGAGGACATTTTTCATCTAAGTGAAACTTTCTCCTTCACTTTGTTGAACTTCTTAAAAACCTTCTTAGGAAACTTTCATAAAATGCATCACGCAAATAAGAGCATCAATGAAACATTAAGAAATACACAGAAGAAAACCAAAAGTTTAGAAGGGAACACAAACAGGATGTTTTGTTACTACATTGTTCAATTTAATATGAACTTAAGAGAGAAACTAAGCTCAGGAGTTCAGATACTGTCATTCTTGATATTTTAAAATATGTGGCAATCAAATTTGCCGTGAAAAAGAAAAGTATATTACATACTCATTTTCTGAAACAGATTTTATTATAAATATCATTTAATTAACTGTCAGGAAGCTGGAGTTAGGAAGACTTGGGTTCCAGTTTTCCTTCAGACATGTAGTAGCAGGTTGACTATGGGTGTCTGCTTCCGTTTCTTCACTTGTAAAATGGGAACAATGATGTCTATCACACAGAGCTCTTATGAGAATCAAATGAGATAACATTTGTAAAACAGTGGGCACAGAACCTGGCATAGAGTAGGCCCTATATAAATGCTTGTCTCATTTCCTTTGTTGTAAACAATCTGCTACTATACTGTGCTATGGTAATGTAACAGGCTAATTGAAGCTTTTGTGCTGGATTTGGGGGCAGGCTTCTGTATCTGTCTTCTTTTCTGTTATTATTAATTGTTGCTTATGTCTCATTGCTCTTATTTTGCTTCCTTTAGTAGTTTCCTCCCTCCTTCCCCTTTTCCTCTCCTAAATGGCTTCCTCATTGTCAGCTCAGAGCTAGGAGACCCTTGGGACACTTCTTATTTAACGGCTTAGAGAGGTTACTGACTTCAGGGTTCCTCTTCTATTGAAAGTTTGGCCATTTGAAAAGTGTAGGGCATGAAGAGGATGCTGGATTGGACTGAGGACAACCTAGGCTTATTTCTAACTGCAGACACTTAAAAGCTGTGTGACTGGACAAATCACTTAACCTCTCTGAGACTCAATGATCAGCAAAAATGGTTTGGGGACACTGGATACAGTACTGATTCCACAGTGTCTGCATCCCAGGATGGTTTTGTGTTCCCCCCCCCCCCCCCGAGGCAGTTGGGGTTAAGTGACTTGCCCAGGGTGACACAGCTAGGACGTGTTAAGTGTCTGAGGTCAGATTTGAACTCAGGTCCTCCTCACTTCAGGGCTCTGGTGCATCTCATGATTGTTAAGATGATCATCTGAAAGTTATATATTTAAAATGCTATGTAAATTTCAATTCTTATTACTTATAATTGTGTACAAAATCCATCATTACTAAATTTCTTTATCATGTAATTTCCTTATGGTTCTGTGCTAAAGATACATTTCTAATTTCTGCTAATCCCTTTCGGCAGACTTGTAGAAGTCAGCTGAAAATAGCTTTGTTGAACAGTTCTAGATTCAGTTTATATAGTTACAGGTTGGGAGGCAGGGAGGCGGGAAGATAAGGAAAAATGGCACTTTCTCAAATTATTTTAAAGAAATTAAGGAAGTACTGGGAAAAGTAAAGGGCAAAATATTGCAGCAAATTTTAGAAATTGCTAGTTAAATTGATTCACTTATTCCTAGAAGAATTCTATATTCTCTGTTAAATGTTGTTTCTTGACAGTATCTTTAGAGGTTTTTAGTCCTTAATTGCTTGTTGTTTCAGATTCTTGCCTCCATTGAACTTCTGGCCCGCTCATTGCCAAAAATTCACCGCAGTGCATCTGAACCCTCATTGAATCGGGCTGGCTTCCAAACGGAGGATTTTAGTCTGTATGCTTGTGCTTCTCCAAAAACACCCATCCAGGCAGGGGGATATGGTGCGTTTCCTGTTCACTGAAAAAAATTGAGTGGGAAAGGGAAGTACAGGGCAGGACACACAAAAAAGTAAGATGAACTTATATAGTTTGAGTTCTTTGAACTCAATGGAATCTTTTTTAGAAGGTGCACCAAAGAACAGATTCTTTTTTTTTTTTTTTTTAAAGAATGGGAATCAGTTTCCTGGTGTAAAAAACCATTGCTACCATTGAATTTGTCAACATGAAAAATATTTTTAACACACATAGGACAAAAGATTGTGATGAAATAACTTAATAATGTATATCCAGTTTTCCAAAGACTTTATCTTGTCCTATGTTTGCATAGTTTACAAATTTGCTCAATCTGAATGTTTTTATAGAGTAAATGTTTCTCATACAACTTTTATTAGCCATAACATGTCCATTATGGACTAAAGTTAATAGTACATCTGTTTGAAACTAAAAGACATTCCCATAGTTACTTTGTTGTAATTGAACCAAACTGATCTTGTGCAAATTGACACTGGAATTGAATAGTCCTATTTTTATACTCCATGTCAAATTTCTATAAAAGCTTCTTTTTATTATAACATGGAAAGTTCTGGATTGCCTTTAGTTCCCAAAGCAGTAGACTTAACTGTTTTCTGCAAATAATAGGGATGATGAAGGGATTCCTATAATGTATGTATAGGGGAATGTTGATCATTATATTGGGAAAGGAAATTTTTTATTTCATTAGTAAAACGTTTTCATTTTGGTTTCCCGTGGAATATACGTGGGGGGAAGGAGGGTGTGGGACAGGAAAAGGACACACAGCGGTCCTCTTTTTTTTTGATGAAATATATGTTTATATTATTAAATTTCTTTGTATAGAGAGAATGTCTTTGTTATATGAAGTTCAATTCAGTTGCAAATTCAACCTCAAAAGAAGTCCTCACAAATTATGTGAAGACTTTTAGAATTTTTTTTTTGAAGAAATTACATACACTTTATTTTTTCAAATTACACTTAACCTCTAACAACACGTTTCAAGAAGGACTTTGTCATTGTGTCCAATGTAATTTCTTTCCTTGTTCATGTATCTTCTCATATGCTTTGTAGGAGTTTAAAATTAAATTCTTTACCCCAAAAGAATCTTCGTACTATGAGGGCTATTCTATTTATGATGTTCCAGGGTTAGGAGTATTTCCTACTTGGTAATAAAGTTTGGTGATGCTCCTTTTCTAATATGGAAAATGCCTTTAGCAATCAGTATATTTTTACTGGTAGTCAGAGAGAACCAAAGGTGGAAAAGATAGTTCTGAGATAGTCTTAGCAAAATAAATTATCATAATTACTTCAGTGCTAGCCCAAGAACTAGAACCAATCTGTTATCTTAACTACATTGTCCTCCTTCAATTTGAATCTAGTGATTTTGAAATCTAACGATGGCTAAAAATTAAGAAGACAATCTCAACATAAGTGCCATTTTCTATCCTTTACAGTTCAGTATAAGAGCTGAAAAAAACTTCAGAATAATGCCATTTCTTTTAGTTTTTGGTTGCATAAGAAAACATTAAAGCACTTTCTAAGTCATTCTTAGCTGCCTTTATATGAATGTTAGATTCCATTCATATAACTTACTCATTGAAAATTAGTGTTTACCTTTGTCTACCTTCTGTTGTAGAGTCTTATATTAAAAAAAAAAAAAATTTTTTTTTTAAGAAATCTGTCTGTAGTAACTAATGTAGGAACTAAAAAGGACAAAAAAAGGCAGAAAACTACTTTCTATTAAGCAATAAAATATTAAAGAATTTCTAAACTCTCCAGTAAAATTAAAGATATTCCAAATTTTTCCCAGTATTTGTTAAGTATGGTTTTATTAGTTTGTATAGGCTGTTATAATAGTAGATGCTTAAATAATGTTTTTTACAAAGTGGCATCAGTCTATCAGTCAAAAGCAAGAGGGAGAACATTTGGTGACAACAGTTGTCATCAAATTGTGTCTCTCTATCGAGGGGTTTATTCTTCACAACTTCCTTCTTTCACTCTTTCTTAGCCTATTCCATTTTCTTTTCTTCCTCCCTTTTTTGTATCAGTGAATGCAGTTTAGTTCTTAGTGTTCCAAGCTAAGGGGCTGCTGACTTCTCTATAGCCTGCTGGGCCATCAAACAGAACTTTCTGGTGGACTTGTGAAGTCCCAGGGGCACTTCACATTTATCTTTTCTCTGGCAGGCTGAAAACTTAATTAGTTGGAGTCATCTTGGCTTGTTAAAATTGAAATGTGACAGTATGTTTAGATGCTTTGGAGAAGGGACAGTGAAGATAACAAAAGGAAAGTCATTCTGTGGATCTGATTTCCTGGTTGAGACAGTTGCATTCTTCAAACTTTGGGACTAATATGTTCCTTTCTTCAAAACAAAAGCTTTTATTACATATATATTTAATATATATGTATTTTGCTGTGGTGTATCTTAATACACATTTAGAGATCTCATATATGTATGTTAAATACATATGAAATATCTCATTTTTGTTATTGTTCACTTCTTCGTTGACATTTTTTTCATTCTACTCTGCTGTTTCCCCCAATATCTTAGATACCTTGGTTTCTTCCATTATAGAGAATTAATTTCACTTCACATTCATTTAAAAAAAATTTTCTTCTGAAATTCACATTTTTAAAAGTTTTTTCCAATTAATAGTGTGTAATTAATTTTTCAGTGATTTATAACTAGTAGAATTTTTTAAATTTAATTGAGGAAATATGTTAAATTTTCTTTTCAGGGGATAATGTCAAAATAAAAATACCATTTAAAAACTAGTAGTGTTTAAAGGTACTCATTTAAAACAGTGCCTATTTAATGACAGTGGGATTTTACATTGCATGCCTAAAAACAAAATATATATGAAGTCTTTGAATAGCATATGTTTTGAACTTCCACATGTATAGAGACCATCTTATTGAATTATTTTATCAATTATAGTCTTAGAATTGTAGAACTAACTGGTAAAATTTTATTCCAGTTATTCAGCATTTTAATGATATTTCTCATTTTGAAAAATTTCATTATTTTTTTATGGCCCTTTCTCAGAGACCCTTTTAAAAAAAAAAAGGAGGTAACTATGGCCAAAATTCCCCTAAGCACTTCTGAAATCACTTGAAGAATTATTTTCCTCATAATCCAAAATGTAATGTATAAAATGAAACCATTATATTTAGAATCATTGGTTCCAAAAGTAGGTTCTATTTGTGAACAGTTGAATATTTCCTAACACAATTTTTTGGAACTTTTAAACAAAACTGTGTGTGTGTGTGTATATATATATATATATATATATATATATATGACTTATAATTGTCTCTGAGATTCATCCCTGAAATGAAATGTTCCTTAATATTTGAGTTGAATTGAATTGTAATGGAGAATAGTTGTTAGTACACAGGAAACAGACATGGATCAATTAAAAAGCTTATAAGGTCTTTGTATGTATTTTTGAACAACATGGACTTTCCCTTCTTGACCAGAAAAAAAGAATTTGGTTTAAAAATGTCTTTTTCCCTAATACTAAATAAAATTAAATGAGAGAGACACAGATATTTTCAGTGGTGTTAGGAGTCGGGAGAAGTTGAATTTTCTCTTCCTGTTATTGGAAACATAAGATCAGTGTCATACTGATTTTATCTAAGATCAATTCAAAATGAAACATTGATTTAAATTCCTGATGTTTTGATTTTTCAAAAATACCAGAGTCTGCATAAGCCCTACAGAGATTGTCTGGAATTCACTAGGAATATGTAGATTTTTTTAATTAAGCTAAGTTAGTTTAGCCCAGACATTCTTGGTTCTTTTCCTACTTGAAATGGACATTGTTACATTGAAAAGCTATACAATAAGCATCCCAAGTATATGGATTAGAAGGAAGGAATAATATTTTAAATAAACAATAAATATTTATTGAATTAAATTGGTTTTAATAGCTGATCTTTGGTTTATCATCTATATCAATTTTCATGGAGCCTGTAACATAAAAAGAAGCGAGTCTGGTTCTATTCTTCCTATCCCTTGACCAATGATTTACTTCCTAGCTCTGATTTGTTGAGGGGGAAGTTTGGATATAAAATTTGATCCTGTAAAATTATTAGAAATTCTGGATTTACTTTAAAATATATATGTGTGTGTGTATGTGTGTATATATATTATATATCTTAATAGCAATTAAGATACATACAAATTTATGATTATTTTCTATTTATTTGATTTCATGTAAGTGTTACCCCAAAACAGAACTACAAGTTCTCTTACCTAGTGGTCATATGACAAAACTTTTTTAAATCTTTATTTAAAAAAAATTAGAAATTGTGTTTGTTCAGGTTTAGAATTTGAATTGTTTTTCAGCAAAATTCAAAGTGTAAGAAATATTCATTATAATAGTACTTATTTACTTTTCTAAATAAGGTAATGAAGTGAGGGCTAGCTTAGAAATAATCATTTTACATATATCAGTCACTTAATGGAATAAATGTAACTACCAGAATATTATGTTTGAAAAAATGTTGGGCACTGAACAAAGTTGCATTTGACAATATAGCCAATCTTTTAAAATTACACATTTGGAAGAATAGAGTAAAATGCTCAAAATAATAGTAATACTGAAATCCAGAATTATTTTCGAAGTAAAAATATTGGAAGTAAAATGTGGTAACACTGTCTTTGTCAATGTGTAATGGATGCCTTCACCCTGTCTCCTGTGATGTTTCTGCTCTATAGGTAGCAGTTGTTGAAGACTTGGCAGATTTCCAGATTTTTTGTACCCCCAGATTGCCGTTTTGCTTTTAATTTTTGTACTTTTACCATAATTTCAACTTGCCTCACTTCAGTTACATTTTCCTGATCTAATGATAGATTAAATGTATTCTTCTGTGGGATGAGATAGTAACATATAATGTGAAGCAATGAAATAGCCTGCCCTAGAGCACTGTGATGTCTTCTGGGCAGACGGTTAGTAACCAGACATCAGCTGGTCTCCATAAACATGTGGAAATCAATAGGTCATATTTACTAATTATTAACACCTGGTAGCTTTTTCTCTTTTCATCCTTCTTGAGTTTTCTGTACCTTGTGACATTTGGCCACCCCCTTCCGTCAAACTTTCTTCCTTCCATTTCTCTGACATTGGACTCATCTGATTTTCCTTCTCCTTATCTGATTGTTTCTTCTTTGTCTCCTTTGATGGGTCATGTGGTACAGTAGACTAGATAGAATATTGGACTTGAGGTCAGGAAGGTTTATTTCAAATCCTGCTTCAAATGCCTGCTAGCTGTGCCCTCAACCTGTTTCAGCCTCAGTTTCCTCATCTGTAGAATGGGGGGTATTAATATCTATCTCCCAGAGTTGTTGTCAGGATCAAATGAGATAACATCTGTAATGTGTTTTGCAAACCGTAAAAAAGTGCCATAAAAATGTTTGTTTTCATTCCTTCTACCATCTGTAGACTTGTGTCCCTCATGGCTTTGTCCTCAGCCCTTCTCTCTCAGTAACTCTTATCTACTCCCTTGACTTTGATCATAACCTCTGTGAACATGAATCCCAATTCTGTATATCCAGTTTCCATCTATTCCCTGAGCTGTAGTTTTGCTTTTCCAGTTGCCGATTAGACGTTTCTATCCAGATGCTCCAGTGGCAATTCAAATTTCTATTCAAAACTGAAATCATTTCTACCCTAAATTTGTACTCCCGCCAACCCCCAATTTTGCTGCCTTCCTAGTCACTGAGTGAAACATCTGAGGTATCTTTTCTCTTCCCTTTTCCTTAACCCTCACCCCCCCCCCAGTTGGCCCTATCCCTGTCATTGTGCCTCTGTCATATCTCCCCTCTGTCTTTCACGGCTCCTGTGATCTGCCCCTTATGCACCCAAGAAAATCCTCTTCCCAAGATTTGGTTCTGAGCATGTCTTCCCCCTGCCCTTTGCCTATAAGATAAAGTACAAGACTGCTCCTGTTCTAGTTCTAGCCTAACCTTCCCATCTTTCCTCCTCTTCTCCTATGTTCGCCATTCTAATGAGATTCTTAATTGTTTCCCGATATTTCTTTTTTTTGCCTCTGCACGTATTCAGGCCACCCTTCATGCCTAGAAATAGACTTCCTCCTCACTTATGACTGTTCACATCATTTTCTTTCTTCAGTACAAAGGGGTTCAGATGCCGCTTCCTCTAAGAAGCCTTTCTTTCCAAAAAGTGTGGCTTTCCTCAAATTTTTCTAATGTGCCTTACTTGCTTTTGTCATATTATGCATTGATTAGTGTGCCTCTTATTAAACAGTAAATAGCTCTAGGGGAAATTGTTTTTCATCTTTATGTCCCAGTTAATTAATACAGTGACTTGCACATACTAAGAACTTAATAAATGTTTAGAAGATTGAGTTATTGATTTATGACTGTTGATGGTTCTGTCCCAAGCTATGTAAGAGTGTTCATATAATTGTTGATTGCTGTCTTCACTATGGACCCTAATACAACAAAGTTATTTTTGTTCAACTGAGCAGAGTGTTACTAATTGTCAGATATTAACAATTCCCAGAGTTTGCTATAATCTATGGGATAGGAGAAGCTAATTCTGTCTAGCTCTAGAGGAGCAAATGACAAGATAATGAATATAATTTATATATTAATATAATCACTATGTAATGAATATAATATGATAGCCTGTGCAAAATCCAATGAGCTCAGAGTTTCGTCCCTTAGACTAAATTTATATGTGATTTAATTAATTTAATTAATTAATTCATCAAGCAATTAATTGATTCCTAGCTGAAAATTAGAAGATCTGAGTTGAGATCCTATGGTTGCCAGTGTGGCCACAGTGTGGCCATGGGTTCATCATTTAAGCTTCTACCTATACTTGAATTCTTTTACACAGTGATAACTCCTGTCCTATGTCGTAAGATTATGATAATAAAATGAAATAAGTGAAAGTACATTTGAGTTCTTAGAAAGAGTTGTTTTATTAACCTAATTGTTATTCTAAAATCATATCATTTACACTTTTAGCTATTCCATTACTGTAGGCATTCATCAACAAAATGAGTGTAGCTGAGCAAATTTACTTCTCGTTTTCAATTATTTATACTTATTTTCTCCCTTCCTCAGTGTGGATTATTGAAAGTGGGTTTTACCATATTATATATTTGTAGTATACATTGTGTAACTTATCATAATGGATGTGATCTGCTTTTAGTTTTAAATGCATCATGCTACTGCTTCATACCTACATAGTACAACCCTATCTTATTTTCAAGTTAGATTCTCTGTGTCTCCTGGCTATTTCAGAACACTTTTGTAAAATTAGCTCTTGTCCTCCCTCTACAGGAGAATTTGCCGCCTTCAAGTAGCCACACCATCATGGCAGCATCTACTCTTATTATTTCTTAAGTCTTGTGTTCCTACAGTTTCTTAACATCAAAACTCAGTTCTGTTCCTCAAAACCTTTTTTAAAGATACAGAAATTTCAGTGCATAAGCTAGAGTGGAACAGAATGAAATTTCCCCTCCAACAAAAGAGGGAAGACTATTTTAGGAACCAGAACTCTGTGCTGCCAATGTTTCTTCTTCAACACAGACACCATGTGCACTAACCACGCCTGCCCACTCCCTGGAGGAGAGAGGAGAGACCGAGCATTCTGACCTTTGGGGGTTCAGGCAGGATGGGAAGGAACTGCTGCTACGGCTTGGGAGATTGGCTGTGGAAAGTCTGCAGATCAACTTTTCTCCTTCTAACCACCCGGCCAGCAAATGGCAGATCATCTGATGGGGCAATTCCAATCACAAGAATCATTCCTCTTTCTGTTCTGGGATTTTGTTATGGGTTTTTTTCCCTCTCCTTTCCTGATGTACCTTCTACGAGCTGGAACAAAAATGCAGTATAGCCCTTTCAATGTTATGTGTGTCCAATATTCATCCAGATTTTCAGATTTATCCTCCAAAAAAGATCATTTTAGTTGGGAAGGGGTACAGGAACACTGTGCAGCTGGGATGGGAGAAAAAGGGAATACAGCGTATTTTTTCCAGGTCTACTCTGGTATCTTTTCTTTCATTTCCTTTCCAAGCTACAGTGTGTGATTCATTGAGGGTGTCTTTGAAGCAGGCTGGGATGTGTTCACACACATTAGATTTTTCTCATTGGTCCAGCAATCTACAAATGCTTGTTTGTTGTTTAATATACTAGGTCCTCAGTGTACTCCCATTGAGATAATACAACAAATTTATTTTTAAAATCAGGCAATTAACAAATATTTATTGAGTGCCTATTGTGTGCAAGGCACAAGGGTATATCTGACTATAATTGATAAAAATTTTTTAGTAAAGGACTTGATTGGTAAATTATTTTATAAATTGAAAATTAAGGTACATATTTAACACTGAGTACCTTCCCAATATGGATTGTTAAATAATGGGAAATGAATCTCAGGTTAGATTGAGTCACAATAAAATATAACACCCTCCTCTGAATTTGACATTCTGAAAGTGGTATTTGAAGTACGGAATGACTTTTTTTAAGAAGGAAAAAAGGGTGAGGATTTTTATCACTTTATATGTCCTCTAAAATGTTTGTATACATATGGGGGAAACTTGTCATAATGACAAGTAAAATTTATATCATGTTTATTAATGATTCTGGCTGGATCTGCACTAATACCTTGTTTCATTTCTTCCCACTAGACTTTCTTTTACTCTGCCCAGTTTTCTCCTTTATCTAGTTTGCAACCTAAAATAAAAATGGTGGTGTGTGCATTAATTTTCCTTCTTCCTTTCTTCTCAAGCCTGGTCTTCAAAAGGTTGGTAACTTTGGAACTAAGTTTCTCAGGGAGCGTATAAAGTCACAAATGAAGATGAGAGGAATTGTAGGAGGATGTTTTGATGTGCTCAGTTTGCAGAATTTTGATGCTAGACCTCAGTGATTTGTTAGGGTTAGATGCTAATTAGCTTAGAGAGATCATTACTCTCAGCATAAAGCAGAAATGTTATCCGCTCAGAGCATCTTTCATTCTTTTACTGAAAGTGAACATAAATCATAATAGTAGTAAAGAAAGTGAATGTGTATTGCTGGTCAGGTTAAATTTCTCCCTAATGATGAGAATAGAATCATTCACTTGGGTGGAGAAGAGAAAATTGCTTGTGCAGTAGGTTTAACCAGCAAAACACAAGAGGCTAAGAACCTGCATGAAATTGGGCAAAGCCTAAAATAAATCAGGGAACAAGAAAACAATACTTTTATTTCAAAGTATGGCTTATTGCACTGCTTCTATACTTCTAGCTACTTACAACTCACTGCCATCTGATACATTTTTCTTTAAATATTTATAAATATAAGATAGCAGCTGGAAGTTAATGTGGAGTGGTCAAATTTGCCACTAATAAGTATGTGAAACTCCAAATGTTCAGGAATGAATAATCCATTTGAAATGAAATATGTTTGTAATTATTCTTACACGTATGGACAAAGATATGTGATATAGAAATGGCTGAGTCTGAGAATGATTCTAACTGGCATGTTTCCTGTGTGTGTGGTGTAGCCTCTTCAAAAGATGTATTTGCTTTGTTTTTTATTTTTAATATATAAGCTTTGTCCCTACAGATATTGTATATGTTTATTTTCCTCTTAGATTATCATACAGTCTCTTTCCCAGGATGAAAGTGAGCAACAGTAAGTTTATTCAGTGCTCCTTTGAAATAAATAGAATCTGCTGGAGTGATGCTGAATCAAGGACTACCTCAGCAAATCCATCTAGGGAAAGGAACTGCCTATGGAAGAAGCTTAGAAGGTCCTGTCTGAGATTTTACACACTTCAGAGATGCTGCTTTTTACCTCCCTTCCATTGGGTTGCCATCTTATTTGAAAAGAAAAAGAAAAAAGCAAACTTGACTTGTATAGGCTGGCTTTAAAATGAAGATTAGTCCAGAGTCCAAGCTCAGGGTATTGTTGAGTGATTTCAGGTCACTTTTTTTTAAATCCCTTTTTCACTTCCATTTTTTTTTTTTTTTTTAATACAAATGATCTTTTTCAAATTCTTTCACTTTACAACCTTACAAAGGGTTTCCTTTGCTTTTCTTTTATTATTTGGTGTTTCGGACTCTAAATAGACTAGAACCTATAAGTTCCTAAGAAAAATACAAGGAAACAGTCCTTGTTTGTGCAAAGCACTTTATAAATAATGCAATGTAATATGCACATTATGTAGCTGCTTTATTAATGATCTCTTAAGGTTGTGATTCTGCTGCCTTATTAGTTTGCTTTTCTTATGGTGGCTGCAGTGCCTTCATTTTATTTTTGGTAATGATAGGTGAAAAAAGTTAAAACCTTTTGAAAAACTGGGAACAACTGCAAAGGATTCAGTTTTAGATTTGATGTTCTGACTCATTGATTCTTTAGTTTCCTGAACATTTACCATGGAAATAAAATTGATCAGAATATTCATGTCATAAGGTTTTGTATGGAAAAAAGAGAGAAGAAAAAAAAAAAAAAGCCCAAGGTGATCATCTGTACTGCATCCCTTTATGTATAGAGTCTCTAAGTGTGGAACTGGTAGGCAAATTAGCTGTCAAATACCATTTCCTAAAAGTTCTATTACTGCTTCTATCAGGAACCTATCAGCAAATGTTAGAGTGACTTAGAGCACAGGAACTCACAGCAATGATTTTTTTTTAAAACATTTACATTGAGATTTTGGAAGAAAATCATAGTGCCATGTACCTTTAAAAATAATACAAAAATATTCCCCCCAACTCAATCTGAGCACCCACGAGTAGGACACAGCACTTTATTTTGAACACATTTCAAAAAAGTACTGTTGTGGGTTCCTCTACAGATCTCATCCTTTTTTCATATGTATATTTTCATATCAGTGCTTGATGCTGACAGGATATTCTACAAATGGCGAAGATGAATAAAAGATAGTGTCTCTTGTTTGGAATATGTTGATATTCTCAATTCATTGATGTGTGCATTCATGATCTCCCTTTTGAAGTAGGATAAAGTAACTATATCAGTCTAGGACTTAAATGAATAAAGTGAAGATGTAAATTTATGTGAAGGTGTAAATCTCAAAGGACAGACAGTACAGTTTAGCACTAACTGTTGAAAAGATTTAGAAATATCATATCCATTCTAAAAGGTACAAGTATGGCCCCAAGAAAGCCTGATCTGTTTGGGTGCTGCATTTTGATACTCTTCATAAATATAAGATAGCAGCTGGAAGTTAATGTCTGTTCACTGTTCGCAGCTGTTCAGTCTGTTGACTGAAGGAAAAGGAAAAAGGGAAGGGAAGAAACATTTTTTATGTGACAGGCACTGTACTAATAATGAGCTTTTTAACAGATATAAAATAAATGAAGTGGATTCTTCACTTAACTGCTCTGATTTCAGGAAGATGGCTTGCTAAAAGCACATATTCTAAGCTAGTTTCAGGTTTCTCTAAACTGTCAGAAATGCAGAAAAAACAAATTTAAATAAATTTTTATCACATATTTCACTTTTTACCTACGCAAGCCCACTGAGCCAGGAGCATGGATTTTGTAGATATTTTTTTAAAACATCCTGATTTTTCTAAGTTGCCATTTTAGCAACTATCAAGTCAGCACTTGAGAATGACAAATGGGCATAAATGTAATACAGTGGAAGACTTTGTAAAAAACTAAATAAAGATGCTTAAAAGGACAATGGCAGACTAGCCAATGATAAACAATGTGCTCCTTGATGTTTAATGAAAACTTCCATTCAAGGCCCTAAGATGACACTGTGCATGTGAGACTCCAGTAGTTACCTTTACAGTTTGCCAAATGATCTCACTGTGCCTTTGTGATGCAATAAAAGCTAAAATATAGCAATGTAGACATGAGAGCAGTGACTGGTATTAATCGCTGTTGTTTGTTATTTGGGTAAAGCAGCATAGACATCATCCCCCAGTCCCCTCAAAAAAAAGAAAGCATCTTCTTTAAATTTTGTAACCTAAACCAGAGAATAAAATGAGAGAGCCCACTAATGGATCTTTGCATACAAAAAAAAAAGTTGGTTTTTTTTTTTCTTTTTAATGAAGCCATTAGATTAAAAGTAGAATTGCAGCATTTTTGGAGAAATTATTTCTATTCCCTTTCAGCCACTAAAGCATGAATGTTTTGCACAGTAGAAATGATGTTGGGCGGATGTTCGAGAAGTGAAATTAAGATTCTCTATACTTGCTGACCATATTGTGAACTTTCTGCAGATAGTCAGAAAGGAAAAAATATACCATGGGACAGCATTTTAATACCAACTTTCTAAACTACTACTGCAGTTGGTAGAATTATTCCACCCAATGCCTAAATTTTGTAAAGCCACCTTGTCTACACCACCAAATGAGGAACTCCCTCTTGGGATTCAGCTTCCTTTGCATTTTGCAAACTAGATAGGATTATACTACTAACACTGTTTGTGTGATCTGAGCGAGCCAGATGGGGAGGGACTGTCCCATTGTGGACAAGATCCTGATTTCCCATAAGAATGTTGACAGTGTATGGAAAAGGCAAAGGTTGTCTTTGACAGGTAAATAAGATTGGGCAACATGGTTTAGTTTCTTAGATCTTTCTTCCTCCTCTGTGCCCAAACTCTTTGTCCTTTGTCCTACCCCCCAGAAAGTCCACAAGCATACTCTTTAGTTATTGGGTTCTTCATTAGAAACCCCTCTTAACACATGTTATATATAAGGTAGCCTATCTGACTTTGCCAGCAATGGTGGTATGTCTTGACTAGAGTATAATGGCATGTCCATTGTGTTCATTTTTCTCATTTCGAGCTTCAGTAGAATTTTAAATACTGATATAGTTTGTGATGTATCAGCACCGAAGAAGGTAATCTTTATTAAACTTTCCCTCTTCAGATGTGTGTTCCTACCAGATTCCAGGCCATGTGTGTACAGATGTGTACACTCACACAATTTTGACAAAGACAAATTTAGGCTTGAATGATATGGTAAAAAGCAATAACAGTTCCCAAAAAGAATATTGAAGAAGGTAAGCAGGATAGAGATTTAGCTTTGAGTTCTTAAATCAGAATTGCAGTATTTTGTTGGGGTTTTTTTTGTAAGTCATGAGTAAGTCATGTCTTTGAGTTAGTCCCCACCTCAGAAAAGACATGATTAAAGCAGAGCCTCCTTCTGTTAACAATGATCAGTTCAGGTCTGCGTTTTGTATTGTTTTTAATTGTTGGTTAAACTTAATGGTTTGTGGGGTGGTTTTTTTTTGTTTTTTTTTAACTCTCTTTGACTATCATAATGGTCAAACCAGTTGTGCCTGTAGATGCATCCAAGTGTTTCCTTCCCTCCCCACACCTTTGTGTGTGTGTGTGTGTGTGTGTGTGTGTTGGATGCGATCTTTTTTGGTTTATATGTGTTTTATTTCTTTTAAAGAAATAACTTTTTGTAGTAGAAGTACTCTTTGCCAATAAAGAATAAAATATTTGTATTACTGTCAAGAGAGATTTGTTCCAACCATCTGATCATCTTAGCAAGCGATATACACCTTGTCTAGTCCCCATTGCCTACCTACCCTGTTTCAACCATAGTTTTAAGAGAATCAGGCATGAAATTTACATCTGAAATAGAGGAAAGCAGAGGAATGAGCGACTTTTTTGAGGGAGGGGTCAAGTCAGGAGTTGGGGGTATTTTGACTAATATTCTATGTTGCATTTGTATCTGTTAAACCCTGGTTGAATACTGTGTGTGTGTGTGTGTGTGTGTGTGTGTGTGTGTACGCGTGTACGCGCGAGCGCAAGAATTAGGAGGAAATTTCAGGATAGCTTAAGCATTGAAATTCAATCTGGGCACAAATGGATAGAAAATGGACCAAACTTGGGTGGTGAGTATTTAGGGGGGATGGGGAGGGAATAGTTACAAGAATAGGGGAGATGGTGATGAGGGCGGGAAATAAATTATAATTATCTGAAAATAAAATGTAAGAGTGCAATAAATGTGCTTTTTATTCAAAGCTGTGAAGTTTAAAAAAAAAAAAAAATCCTACAAAACACATCATTCCTTCCTAATCCTTTTGTGTACTCCTTACCTGATTGAAACCAGCTATTTAAACTTAAGCCTTTTTGTTCTTGTTCATTCTAACAAAAATGTCTTTTGTTTTCATGTTCTATCATTAGTTTATATACTTGTACATATATAAACTGTGTTTTTACATCATTTGAAAAATTATTAGGTCCTCATTGTATTCCTTTGTTCTACCATATAACATATGAACTGATGGTCAGATTTGGTCTCCTTTAATGCCATCTAGATTTGAAGGATTAAATCTCAGTGATGTGTGTATGTGGTGATCTCATGTGTTGGTTTGCACTTTGTCCTTCCTCTCTTTGCTTCCCCCTCCCCACTGTCCCTCCTTCCAACTGAGCTGATTCTCCTAGAAGGGTACAACTGATCTTTTTCCCCATATGGGGCAATTCAGTTTCACTGTTGTGTTGACATATTTCCCTGGGTGTGTCACATTCAGTAGTTTAGCTAAAAAGATAGTTGTCATTACTATTTGGTTTGAACAGCGTGCAAGAGAACTCTTCCTTTGTCCTTCCTTTGTCATATCCTGGATTGAGGGATCTCCCAGGGAGAAGGGAAAAGTTTTCATTTAAATGACCCTCCCACCCTATCACTCTAAATTATGTAGTACAACATGCAAGCCTTCCTCTCTACTATGTTACTGCCAAAGTTTGGAGAGGATCCCATAGAGTTTGTGGTATATAGGCAGTGAAAAGTTTGGGTCTTTTCATAATTATTTATAGGTTTCTATATCTGCTTTTGCATAAATGATGAGTAATTTTATTTAACTTTTCAAGTCATAAAAAATTCAGATCGGTGACATTTCCCCCTCCTGTCTTCTCATCCATGGAGTGACTGCTTGTTCAAATTATTTTTCTTTGATTCTTACGCCTTTTTTTTATATCTAGGTCCTTTCCTACTCAGGTCCCTTCATTTGTACTTTGGAGTTTTTTCTCATGTTAATCTAAACAATGGGAAATACTGTTCAGTTGGCTAGAGAGCATGGAGATTTAAAACAACAAAATTGAAATTCAGATTGAGGAAAATTATTTCTGTGTAAAGTTATTTAAAGAACTCTGTATTATATAAAAGGCAAAAAGTTCTATGTACTTGATGTGAATATGAGAATACTGCTATAATAAAGATTGACTGCATGGAGAAGTCTTTGTCAAGGCCATTATTATGAGTGTTGTCATTCAGTAACAGCATATTGTCCTGTGTGTTTTTAAACAGTTTTAATGAGCGAGATGCTAAACCTGACAACCAAGAAATTTTGATCATTATGTCATACATATTAACTGCTGCCTGATTTATATTATTTTTTTCTAAAATAAATTTTCTGGGCTAATCACTGATATGTTGTGCACGGAATGATAATGTTATTGGTGATGTAATATTTTGTAAGAGGCAATGCTGTATTTTGAACCAGTTGTAATTTTGCAACTTAGATGTACCCTTCATGTAAAGTGGCTGCTCTTAAAATTATATACGTTTTGTCTCCAAAAGTACACACTGTGATTGTTTCTAAATAATGATAATAATAATAGATGACATATAGCACATTCTATGTGCTGGGCACGCTGCTAAATGTTTTCCATATATTATCTCCTTTGTGGAAAACGGTTTTGTTGTGGAAATTGGTTCATTCATTGCCAGATTGTTGAAATTTATTGAGAGAATATTTTCAATTCAGTGTATTAATGTGTTATGCAGAATTTCAGGAAGAAAGGCAGAGAAGTGGTAATGAAACTTTAATCCAAGTCTAACTGACTTTCTAAGAGAACAGCCATTTTAACCAAACACACCAAGCCACACAAATAATCAGTTTAGTATTGCCTGTCAAATATGCGTAATTAAATATGATATTTTCAGAGGTGATTAGAGAAATGCATGATCCACAAGTAAAATTATCTCTTTTTTTTGAATAGTTATTTGTTAAGTAGCAATATGCTGCTGGAAGTGCCATCTTTTGCAGGAGGCAGCATATTATACAAATTCATGAAATTAATCTTTTTTCCTTAAGAATGGCCAGTGCCAGGGCAGCTAGGTGGTGCAATGGACAGAGCACCAGTCCTGAAGTCAGGAGGTCCTAAGTCACTTAACATTTCCTAACTGTATGACCCTGGGCAAGTCATTTAACCCCAGTTGCCTCAGCCAAAAAACAAAAAAAAAAAGAATGGTCAGTGCCAAAATGATGAATCACCTTTGTTTTAAATGCTACCCTGAGAGGTAAACCATGATGAAAATAGGGGCACTCTTAAGTAAAACTCTGAACTTTCTGGGTGTTCCTCAGATGAGGTTTCTTTGGTTCTTTGGAAGTTTGAATGACTTTCTTGTAGACAACCCAATGGTATCAAGTCTTCTGACTACAAATCTGGCACTGTTTTTGTAATTGTCTTTACACATACAGATATCTGGATAGGCCAGAAATAACGCACATCGTCAAGTCCTCTCCCAGAGCTGGCTGTCTTGTCTTGGCCAGGCCTTCCCCCAAGACCTTTCTCATTTTTAGGATTCTCCCCAGAATCTTAAGGGAGTAAAAGACACATGAATCTCAGAGAGAGCCAGCCGTATCTCAAAATCAAAGGCAATCGGCCACAAAGGGGCCTGGCTTCCTACTTCTGCTGGTGCCTTTGTGGGTGGCCAGACATGTTCCCCAACTTAGAGCAGCTCCAGAGCCCAGTGGGTTTATGACATCCTGTGCTGTTTGCCCTGGGGCTCGCCTCAGTAGGTGCCCCCTGCATTTTTCTGTTCCTGCATTGTTCTGGTTCCTGAGTCAGCGTTCTTGATAGCAGTAGATCATTACAGTATGGTGGCCACGAGGCACCATGGGTTGTCGGGAACACCCTGAGCAAGTCATTTAACCTCAAATATAAAACAGGGCCCCTTACAGGCTGCTGCCTCACAGAGTGCTTGTGAGTATCAAATAAGGGTCAGTTCTATGTAAATGCAAACTAATTAATAGCAGGAGGAAGATTTTTCAAGGATCCAATCCAGTCTTACTATTAATACAAGGAGGAGTCTATCATGAGACCTCAATTTGGGGCTTCAGAAGTAACCTAGTACATCCCTATTGCTTTTTGTGTGTTTTTAGGTGAGAAAAATGAGAGCCACAGAGGTTAAGTAGTTTTCTCAGTCACTGAATAAATGAATATTTCTTAAAAAGAGTATGAGCCAGAGTGGATCAGACCCTAGCCCAAGTTTCAGGAAAACGTGATCCTCATTCTCAAAGTGCTGTAGGACAGGAAGGGTCAAACCCCAGGGCTGAGCTTCAGGGAGTCCCGTGCCCCACTGGAGCAGATGGCATCGCTGACCACTGGTCAATAACTGCTTCCCTTCCAGTTCATTCAGTGAATTTAAAGCCAACAGGAAGGGGGGAGTGTACTTCCATCTTGGTACCCGTCTACATAGGTACCCATCTGCCCTCCACATGGCCCACTTTGTTCTGAACTGCTCAGGCCCTTTTCTTGCAAGAACTGAATGAAAACTTTCTATTGTACCTAGCAACACTTCCAAGTACTCAAATTGGTTGAGGGGTTTACTATAACCCCATCCCACAGAGTCACCCAGAAGTAGCAGAGCATCTAAACACAGACTAACTATCTCCCAATCTGCTGCTTCGACAGTCTGTTCTTAGATGTTTGCTCAGGGATACCCCTCCCTAAAGGTTTCAGGTGGTATATAATATGTCCCAAAAGTCTGGGTGCCATTTTAAGCTTTAATAACTTAGAACTATGATAGTTCATTAATATGAAGTCACTAAAGCTTTAAACCTGCACTGAGATTTTCAAGAAATCCTTATATTTCTCCCACCCCATTTCATTAATACGTTGTTAGTATTCTTTCATAGATACATAAAATTTTTGCTGCTGTTCCTTCCATGGTTTATGTTCCAACTTCACTATCCAAGTAGAAAACTATAAAAATTAATATTGTTTGTTAGTAATATACCTTGACTAACCCACTTTTATTAAACATTTGAGTGAGTTTCCTGTTTCTATGTATTCTTACTCTAGAAACAAAGGTACTCATCGCCACCATGAAGCTATATCTTGCTCTACATTCCCAGTGACATTGTGGACACTTCTGCCTAATCTCTGTTCGCCTATTAATGGCTTCTATCAAACCCCACCCTCTGCACCTCTTCATTTGTAGTTTTAAGTTCCATAATTCTATAAATGTAGATGGAACTGTAGAGGAATAGAAAAGGAAGCTGCTTGGCTGGCCTTCCCTTTGGGTGTATCATCAGTGTTCCCAAGCCTCCCTCCCTAATTAATGTTTCTTCACGCTAAGGTTAACTCTACCACTGTTCTCGATCTCATCACTTTCCTGAGTTTGCTTCACTGATGTTTGCTCTCTCATCTTCGATATCTGTGTTTATACTAGCTTGCTTGTATACAGAATGCTCAGGAATAACCCATTCTGAAGACTTAAGGAGATCCTGTTATTCCCTCAAGCTATCTTCCTATAACTAACTTATTTTTGTGTACTCCTTCTATATATTGGTTGCCTGGAAACCCCTGCCAATCTGGTTTCCAGCTCACCATTCCCTCTCAGCTCACTGAAGTTAGTTACCAGTAATCCTGTGGCTTTATTCTCCTTGACCTTTGGTAACTTTCGATGCTGTTAATTCCTCCTCCCTTCTCCTAGATCAGGGCTTTTATTAACCTGAGACTTGTGAACTTAAAAATATATATATTTCAATAATATTATAATAATTACTCTATTATTTTTATATTATATAAAATAGCTCAATATAGAATTGGTTTCTTGTGTAATGCTGTGCATTTTATTTGCGACATTTAAAAACATGATGCTCACAAAGCAGTCCAGAGACTTCGCCAGCCTGCTAGAGAGGTATGTAACCCAAAAAATGGTAAGGACCTCTATTGTGGACACTTCCCTTGGCTTCAGAGACTGCTGAGTTTGGACTTTCTCAGTGTCCTCTTAAATCATCCATCCTTCTTGACGCCGAAGTTCCCCAGGACCTAGACGTGGCCTTTTTTTTCCTCCTGTACATACTCAGTATTTCCCATGGCTTCGTCTCTGCAGGTAACTCTCAGATCTACATCAAGCCCAAGTACAAGAGAAAACTGCTACCTGTCCAAAACAAAACTCAGTCCTGCTCCAAGCTTTTGAGAGCACCATTATCTCATCTCCCTGCCCACAGCCTTGACTTTCTCTTTTGCCCTCTCTGTCAGTCAGCTGCAAAGTTGTGTGGTTCTTCCTCCTCATCTTTCACCTTAGGTCCCTTTATCTCCACTTCACCTTAGTTCAGGGACCCTTTATCTCTTCACCAATACTGCCAGAACAACCTCCTAACTGGTTTTCCTGCCGTCAGTGTCTCCCCACTTTAAGGCAACCATATATCTGAAGATAATTGTAATAATTTTATATTACTTCTGACTCTTATATGTTAAGTGGTTTTCTGACGCTTCCAACAAAACAGAATAGAAACTCCTTACCTGGCTTTCAAGGCTTTCCACAATCTGACTTCATTTTTCCCAACTCTGGCCCCGGGAGAGAGCTTCCTCTTAGCGGTTAGTACCTCACCCTCACAGCCAGGGAGCCAGATAGTGCCAGGAGGGGGTGCCGGATTTAGATCAACCAATGAGGTATTGATTTTACAGCTGAGAAAACAGAGCAGGTGAGCACCGGGCCGTGACCAGCAAAGGCTGCTTGATGTTCACAGAAGGCCCAGTTCCGCATCTAGAGCCAGACTAGACCCTCCTTTAGATTAGGGGTACCTCTGGAGGATCCCTAGCTTACAGCTGGGATGTGGAAGCCCAGGGGAAGAACCTTTAGTCACAAGCTCTCTGGAAATGTCGGCACCTCCTTTCTAAAACCAGCTCCAGCTTAGCCTTGGACCTAACAAACAGTGGCAGGGATGGTTCAAACCCGAGGCTCCTTCCCTCCACCACCCCATCCCTGAAATGGCAGTCACAGTATTTTAAGATCTGTAAAGCAATTTACATGTGTCATCTCCTCGGGATCTCACAAAACTGTGGTTATTATCCCTATTTTATAGTAGAAGAAACTGAGGATCAGAGAGGTTTGCTATTGACAGACACAGTGGGAGGCACGGAAGATCTGACAGGTTCAAATGTGAACCTAAGACACACACTTGGTGAGGGACCCGGGACAGTCCCACAACTGGGTTGCCTCAGTTTGCCCACCTGTAAAATGTGTTTGCAGGCCCTCCCTCAGCCTTGTTGTGAGGCCCTGTAAGGCACAGGGCCTGCACACAGGCTCCTAATCAGCCCTTCCTGCCTTTTCTCCTCCCCCACTCCTTCCCAGTAGGCCCTCAGTCTCTTGCCACCTCTTCTCGGGCACTGCACCCTTCCTGCACCTCACCTACCCTGGCATTGGGGGGGGGGAGGGCTCTTCTACTTTGGGGGACATAGAAAAGTTAAAAATAAAACCCCCCATTTGGTTTGTTTTATTATTGTTAAAAACTGCTAGTCTGATAGTTAGCACACCTGTTGGACACTGAAGTCTCATACCTAAATCAAACTGGGAGTGAAGTCTGTGCATTATTTCTACAAAACCACTAAATTGCTGAATCTATCACGATAATCCAAGACTCCAAGAAGATGAGGAGCCCGATGTACTCACTGAACATAAACCAGGTGAGCCAAGGTTTGGTCACCATACCCAAAGGAAAAAAGTAGACCATCATTCATGTGAACATGATGTTAATTAGCACCCTCCCATCTGTAATGACTTCTGAAGATCCCGGCTGGCCCCCTTCGGGTACATTAAGTGAGGGGTATTTAAAATATTTATTTAATCAAATCCAGTCATCAAAACCCATGCCTCTTTAGAGACTTGTAGAAGTGAATTGTTTGCCAAGGGAGGGGAGGGGGGAGTTCTTTTCTAAACTGAGATTGAGTAATGTAAAGAAAAACAACTTTCAAAAACTTTTAGAACTCTAATAAATGCGGCGAGTAACCATGACTCCACAAAACTGAAGATAAAACAGGCTTCCTAGGTCTTGGCAGAGAAACTACAGGTGACAGGCCCAGAATGAGACATTGCAGATACAGTCATGTAGGACTTGGCTTTGCTCTACTCTTTTTTATTCCAAGAGGCGGGTTTTTATAGGTGGCAAGAAAAGTGGAGCGAGGGAAATGTGTTAGCCAGTGAGATGCCTCCCTAAAAAAAAGTGAAAATAAAACAGCAAAAAATATACAGAAGGCAGTTCAGAAGGGAAGACAAGTAACACAGTTGGTACTACTCCACTGGGAAAAGGAATGGACTTATGTTATTGGTATAGAGAATTCCTAACAACTGCAGGTTGGTATCTTTTCTGCAATTTATAATCTTAGAAAACTGCCCAGAGTGCTAAGAGGTAAATAAATTGCCCAGAGTTACACAGCAAGTATCCATCAGAAATGAGACTTGAACCAAGATCCTCAAGGCTGAGGCTAGCTCTACCGGCATACCAACCTGCCTCCCAATATAATGTATTTAAACTAAAAATCAAGCTGCATAGAATAGATTCATGGTTTCAAATATAATTCTCTTTATTTTTAACAATATGAACATATTTATAGGTATTTAAGTTCATAATTTTAAAAAAAATTCACTGAGCTCACAATTTGGATGAAAAGGTTTGTATACATGTAAAGAAAAAGACAATTTAAGAGAATATGATCAAGTTCCAAAATGGCAAGTATAGAAACATAAGAACTAATTGAAAGTCAGGGAGGGGAGAATTAGTTGTGACCACAGATATCCTAATATAAGGTGACCAAAACATCAAAGAGATCTGGAAGAGTCTTCTTATTGACTGCCCCTGATTTTCAACACACTGACTTATGTGCAATTACTTTGAGAATACACATACAAGCTGTTGCTATGGCAACCTTGTATCTTCTCCCTAGAGGCTGTAAAAAGTAGCTGACTTTTGAAACCAGCCTCTTCCCTGTCCTTTCATCAAAAATGGCCTGGTAGAAATGAAATTTGCCCCAATCCCACCTTGATATGAATTTTTATAAAGATGTCTGCACCATAGATTTTGAATCATATTCATGCTGCCTTGAGACTGTCGCTACCCAAAGGGCTCAAGAGTTCAACTGCCCCAAATTCCTCAAAGGCCCATTTTGCCGCAATGTCTTGCTCAAAGGTGATATTATTACTCACTCCAAACCCCTTCATTCAACTGGAAAGCTAGAAAAATTGTAATATTTTTCGTTGAGTGAATACTATGCCTCCTAAGGATTCCTACATTCACCAAAAATGAAAGAAAATAGTTTGATGATCATTTGAGCACACCCAGTTTTTAACCATAAAGTTTATTTTAATTTCTTGTGTAAAAAACAAGTTTACAACCTAAAAAAATATATAAATATTACAGTTCTGGAGAATTCTAGAAGCAGATCCCCTTAGCACAAAAGCTTAGGCTAGCTTAAACCTAAGAACACTGAAAATGGGTTTTAAAAGCCTTTCTGGAGGAATAGTTCTGAAATATTATAAAGAAATATAGCTATTTATGACACATAGCACTAGTGAGCATCTATCTTGCATCCTCTATGAGGCAAGTTGTGAAAGAAGCTCAGCATTTGAGATGGTACCTCAAGGGAACCAGAGAAACTTGCACTTCAGGCCCCCCTCAAAAAGCAATTGCTTCCATATAAATGGTCCATTTAATGCAGTGAAAACAACCCCTCTGTGCCCAAAGATAGAAGCACTGGACTTGGAATGAGGAAAGTTTGACTTCAGATCCTGCCTCACACATTTATTAGTTGTGTGACTCTGTGCAAGCCCCTTGTCTATCTCAGCCTCAGTTTCCTCATCTGTGAAACAGGGATAATGGCATCTATCTCACTGGCTTGCGAGGATCAAAAGAAGCAACACGTCTAGTGCTATGCAAACTCAAAGCACTATATGAATTTTAGCTATTTCTTCCCTCAAAATCCTGAAGAGGCAAACACCTAATTTACTAAATCACTGCCTTTGAAATATTTTGGTTTGGGACATCAAAATTTTTAACAAATTTAAATTTTTAATAGTAATTAGCTACTATAAAGCAAATGTTCCATAAGTTTTGAATAAGATTTCTCAGTTAAATCCAATAAATACAGTTTGAGATTGTTGTTGTTTTGGGGGCAGGGGTAAAGGGCAGAACCTTTTCAGTAGCCTTATTTTTAAAAGGAGGGAAAAAAATTTGATTTTTTGCACTCTTAAGTGAAGCAGGACCTAATAAGTTGCTTCCATTCTGAAGACTTAAGAAGACCCTGTTATTCCCTCAAGCTACCTTCCTATAACTTATTTTTGTGTACTCCTTCTGTATATTGGGTTGAGTTTTTGTCAGCAAAGACAGATGGCAGAACACTGGAGATCTGCAACTCTAAGCACAAAAAAGGAAGGACAGAATTTTAACAAATCAGTGTTTCAGAAAAAACAGAATCAAAACAAGGAAATAATTAAAAGTAGTTGGGGAAAAAAATGAGAGAGCTCAGGAGGAAAAAAAGGGGGGGACAGAAGCAGAAATAAAGGGATGTGATTCATTCTGCTTCATGTCTTACATAGTATATAGTATATAGCTTGCTTCTGAGGGATCATCTCCAGAATAGAGGAGGGCATATCCCTCCAAAGTGAATTGTGTCTATCATCGAATGCAGGAAGCTCTCAATGGACACATCATCTAAATATACAATGGTCATAGTATAGAAAAATTAGAGGAAAATGGAAGGAGATGCCTGCCATAATTATGGCCAGGGAGAGAATCCTTAAACAAGAAATAGAGCATTACTACAGACAAAATGGACAATTCTGACGACAGAACCAATAGGTTTTTGCAAGAACACAATCAACACAGCTATACTTAGAAGGGAAGCAATTAATTGGGGAAAAGATTTTTATAACAAACACCTAAAAAGGTTTGATAACCAAGATATTTAGGGACAAATATATAAAACAAGAGCCAGGTGGTTTTCAAAAAAAAAAAAAAAAAAAAGAAATGCTAACTACCAACAAATATATGAGAGAACATTCCAAGTTACTAAAAGGCATGCAAATTAAAATAACTGAAGATTCACCTGGCCAGTTGGCAAAAATTAAAGTGGTAATAGAAGGGCTGCAGGAAAACTAACATGCTAATAGAGCACTGGTGGAGTTGTGAATTAGTTCACTTAAAAACAATTTTCCAAAGTCACTAAACTATACATACTCTTTAAATCCAGTAAATATTACCCAAAGAAATCAAAAGAGGAAGTCTCATATATACAAAAATATTTATAAGGAGCATTTTTTGTAATAGCAAAGAACTAGAAACATGAGTATCCTCTGACTAGTAATTGGCAGAACAAATTATAAGACTAATGGAATATTATAACAGAAAAACTATAAAGAATTCAAAGAAAAACTTGTATGAACTAATTGAGAACCAAAAAAAACAGAACCAGGAAGACAATTTCCAAAATGACCATAATATAAGAGAAAATAACATTAAAAGTTATCAGAACCCTGATTAATGCACTGCATAATCCTGACTGTGGAGGACTGATGGTAAAACCCTCTCTAAAGAAAAGTGGTTTTCTATAGGTGTGAAATGAGGCATATGTTTTAAAATGTGGCCAAGGGTTTTCCTTCACTGCACTCATTTGTTGTTTTAAAAAAAAAAAAAGGTCCATTGGGAGGAAGGCGGATTGTTTATTGTGAATGACAATGATATTGAAAAAGAAACATTAAACCTTTTTTAAAAATTTAAATGATAGTTGTAATTGCTGAGAAACAAGGTGCTTGGTAGCACCTACTTGTAGTAGTCATGACACTGCTTTACTTCTCTTCATCAGGGGGAATACCCAATTCTTCATCTGTCCATTGAGAAGGATCTGGATATGGGAAATGACCCTAGGGGGAACAATTAAATAAAAAATCAAGCATTCATTCAACTAGAGAAAACAAATGTTTAAATAAACAAACATAAACAAACAGCATTATGTACTCTGTAACAGGCTCCTCTTCGGGTCCTCCTCACTCAGCAACCAAATGCGACTGCCTATCTTACTGGATGCCCTAGCCTTTCTTCGGTTCACCGCCTGTCAGCTGTGTGTAGAATGAACTCCTTCAATCCCCCATCTTTGTCAATAGCACACTGCCTGGCTGCTTGCCCTTCCTCACGCCGAGTCTAGTCTGACTTATTGTCTAACTGCCATGCTTGGCCAAGACACACAGCTTGGTTGGGTAATTTCAGTAGTATCCAGTTCTCTGACTCCATTTGAGTCTTTTCTTGGCAAAGAAAAGACTGAAGGGTCTCAGTGCTACTAAGCACTAAGCCAAATTCGAACTCGGGTCCTCCAGACTGCAGGCCCTGCAGCTGCCCAAGATAATGGACCTGACTGATTCAACCCAACCTGGACAAGATGCATTCTTCAGACGTGTTTGTTCCTGGGTAGATTGCTTAGCTGATCTGAGTGGTTTCAGCTCTCAAAGAGGCCAGACAACTACCCGCAAAATGGCACCCACAAACAAGAACTTAAGAGAACCCCACCATCTTTAAGCATTCTCTTTTACACCCGGACTTTCCACAGGAAAAGTTGTTGTGACACTAAAATTCATGGTACATATTGTCAACTGGGAATTCAATGCTGTTCAACAATCCTTTTACTCTACCTTTACCACTTCCTTAGCTAATTAATCAATTATTTTAAACCTTTTGTTCTTTCCCCCTCTTGCCACCACTGGTACCTTGGTTTCACATACTTATACTATATGGCAATGGCCTACCTTACTGAGAGAACTGAAGTCACCTAACTTAGAAGTAGAAAGACATGAACTGATGCAAAGTAAAATAAGCAGAACAAGAACAATATACACAACTACAACAACGGGAATGGAAAGAACTACCACTACAAAACAATAAAAATTAATACTGCAAAAAAAAATTACAAAGAAGCTCGAAAGAAGAGGTGAGGAGATCTCATCCCCTGCTTTGCAAAGGTACAAGAGACAACAGATGTGAAATGTAGCATCAAATATTTCTGATGAAATGGTCAACTTTAATGATTTTTTTATTATAAGGGTAGCCTCTCTAGATTGGGATATCAGTACAGGAGGAAATTTAAATCATGTAAAAACAAAAGACAGCAATAAAAAACTTATTTTTTAAAAAAGAAATATGCCAGAAAACATTGTCCTGTCCTAGTCTTATATAAAATTGGTACTTTTGCACAAAGAATATAATTCCATTAGAATGAGAGCTCTTTGAGAGCAGGGATTGCCTTTTCAATTTGTATCCTCAAAGTGTGGCCATAATTTCTGCATATAATAAGAACTTCATCAATTCAATCATTCTTTCAGAATAGACCAAAAAAAATTAAAGAATGTCAAAGTTGGAGGGGACACATCTCATTTCCTGCAACACAAGAAAGTCAGCCATAAATTGGCAAAAATTCAGGAAATAACTGAAATAACATGAGGATGAGCAGATTTTAATGGGAGAAAAACTAAAGGAAAAACTCTTTAATCCAAAAAGACAAGAGCTAAAATGTAACATGAGAAAAATTTATGAAAATCATGATGAACATAATTAGGATAAGGATGGATTTTTTTTGTTAAAAAGCAGAATACTAAGAGAAAGCCATTAAAACTTGAAGGAGATGCTAAGTTAAAATTTACAGGACATGAAAAATATCATGAAAAGTCATCCAGCATATATTCTGAGGCAAAAGTTTAACAGACTCTTAATTGGACAGGATCTTAAAATCTGTCCCACATTATAGCCTAAACTGAAATTTTCTGTAGAAAAATCAATTTTGAAACTCTACTTGCCATAGAAATCAACCCTTAAGCTCTACCATTAAGGAAGAACAACCTAATTTATTTGACCAGGTATGCATGACATAGCCACTCTTTTGTGGGGTTTTATTCGGTAGTTATTTCTCAATGGTTTTAACAACAGCTTCTTATTCCACTTTGCAGATCTGACAAGAGGTTAAATTGAACACAAAAGATTATTAAGAATGTATCATAAATCAAGACCTGACAATCTCTCATGAGCTTTTGAGCTAATATGGGAAACAATGGCATAATGGGAAGAGCAATGAAAGTCAGGTCAGAGAGCCAAGCTCCAAATTCCAGTTCTGTCTCTTACTCTCTGGGTGATCCTAACCAGTATCCTCATCTGTAAAATGAAAGGGCTGGTCTACTTGACTTCTAATGTTCTAATTCTAAATCTATGACCCTAAGATCCTACTATTTGAAATATAAAGAAAACAGCAAAGTTATAGAAGTTTAATCTCAGCCCCAAGCAAAAAAGAACAGGAAGCTGAAAATATAAATTTGTTTAAAATCTAGGTCAGCTCTTAATCTTGTTTGTGTTGCCAATCCCTCTGCCATTCTCTAACTGAAGGAAATGCTAAATTTCAGTTAGAGGTTAGTAAAAATAAGTTATTCTTTCCCATCCAAGTCAGCTTAAGATTGGATAGTCATGGATCTCTGACTCATAACTGACTGTGTTAAAAGAAAGCTAAGATATTGGTAGATCATCCCTAACTTTTAAAACTGATGTCCCAGAAGGCAAGCATGATCTCACACAAAGTATCCATTGGTACCCCCATCAGACAGTTCCAGGTTGAACTAGTATGACATTTAAGAAATGGTATCCTACAAATCATGATCCATAATGAAGGGTTACAGAACAAAATTTTCGCAAATAAAAAAATTATATTCCAAAGCTTACCAATACAGCATCTGAGTCATGCCAAAATTGCCAGAGAATCCAAAACCACATTGTAGCACTTAACAGCTCAGCTTGGAACACCTGAGATTTTGTCAGCTGGGGATACTGCCGGTAGCGGATTTGAGCACTATAATTGAAAAAAGAACTTTTTAAAAAATTCTTGTTACATTAGCAAGGCATTTGATGTAAGAATTATAAATCTCCAGCTATCATTTCAAATCACAAATATGCTTGTCCTAATTACAACTCCTTGTGGTAAGATGCAGATGAGATGTAAAAATGCTCTATAAATTCTAAAATACTATGGCAAACTAAAGAAGACCTCCAGAAACCAAAGAAAAAAACACTGGGAAATGAATGTAAACTGTTTGCATTTTTTGTTTTTCTTCCCGGGTTATTTTTACCTTTTGAATCCAATCTGCACACATACATTGTATCTAGGATATACTACGACATATTCAACATATATAAGACTGCTTGCTATCTAGGGGAGGGGGCGGAGGGTGGGAGGGAAAAATCGGAACAGAAGTGAGTGCAAGGGATAATGCAAAAAAATTACCCTGGCATGGGTTCTGTTAACAAAAAATTATTATAATAAAAAAAATAAAAAAAGAAGATGACCTCCAGAAAGATGGGTGCATTTCCTCTAGCAGACTTATGAAACAAGGACATGAGTCACACAGGATGTATAAGTTGCAAACTGCAATGAAAGATTGAACTTCATTAATGAGATCCTAGATCCATAGGAACATACTTCATATCTGTATTCCCCTCCTACTAAAAGTTTATGTACTTTTCAAAATATTTAAGAAAGTCTGGCAAAGAAAAACAACTTTTCTTTGGTGTGAAATTATTTTTTCTTGACTACAAGACAGCTGAAACAACTACTCTGCAAAAGAAAGGAGAGGTAGGATGGCCTGGTTCAATAGGACTTCAATCCAACAAAAACTTGTTGCATACTTGCTGTGTACATGGTACTGTGATACAAAACATACACAAAGTAACTCGCGGGGAAAGGTACCAATAGTAAAGGAAGCTTCACATAAAAAGTGGTGGTTGGATTTAGTCTTGAGGGAAACGAGGGATTCTAAAACAGAGGGGAGAAGAGAATAAATTCCAGCCCTTGTATCCAGCACAAAGGTCCAGAGACCTGTGAGGAATGAAAGGAAGTTCCACGGCGGAACTTAAGTGTTTCTAAAGAGAAGTAATGTGCAGTAAGCCTAAAACACAAACATGCAAACAAAAAAAAACAAACAGGTTGGGACTAGGTTATGAGGGATTTTAAATGTCAATAGGAAGAGTTTCTATTTAATACTAGAATAATGACAACTGGGCTTTAATGAGTAGAGGAATCGGACTGTAACTTTTAATCCCATCAACTCCCAGGATTCAATTATCATCTCTATTGTAATGATTCCCAGATCTAGCTCTGAGCTCTCTCCTACCCACCAGACCCCCATCTCCAGCTGCCTATTAAAGTTAAAACCTGGATCAAAATAAATTGATTTTCTTTTCCCCCAAAACTTCCTCCTTCCTAACTCCCAGTCAGCCAGGCTCACCACCTAGGCTCAGCTCTTCATTCTCACCCCTCCGTAGGCAACCTGCTGCCACGGCCCACTGGTTTTCCTTCCTAGCATTTTTCCTGAGCACCCCCCACCCTCATATCTGGACCACCCCAAAAGCCTTCTGGTCAGTCTCCCCGCCTCAAGGCTCTTCAAACGGACCCTCCTAAAATGCGGTCGCGTCATATCCCCAGGCCTCCTTTTTAGTAAACGTCAGCGCCTTTCTGTTAGCGTATAGGATCAAGCAGAAAACCCTCTTTTGCCGTTCCCTAGTGGCCTTTCAGAAACGCCCCTCCCCCCCAGCTCCCTCCCTGTGGGCTCGGGTTGGCCTTCTCGCCCAGCCCTCAGCGCCAGAGCTTGCAGCCCGCTTATCCGGAACGGATCTGCGCCCGGGGCTTGCCGTGCGCCCGTTAGCTGCGCGAGAGCAGGGGGTCCCCCGCGCGGAGGAGGAGTCGGGCACACAGCAGGGGCAGGAGGGCCGCGGGAGGGCGGGGCAAGGTCACAACCTCACCGCCTCCCTCCGGACATCCGCGGCCGCGGCCGGACAGGCGTCGGGACGGGAGAGGGGCCTAATGCGCGCGGCTGCTCCCGAGCTGTCGGCGCCGTCAGACTGAAGCTCCCCGAGAACGGGGGTTCTCGGCACGCATGTTACTGAGTGAAAGGGCCTCAGTAAAGTCAATAAAGTGACTCTGGGCTTGGTTTCTTTATTTCCTTCTATAGAAGATGCTCTCAGTGCGGGGATAGGAGAGATTCTGTCAACACACACACAGGAAGTGGGGGGGAAAGGAAAAAACGGGACGGGGAGGGGAAGAAGGAAGAATGCACATGCGTAGACAAGGTGAAACAGTCGGAGTGGACAAATCACCGCCTCGAGCCCCACAATGCCCCGGGACGGAAGCGGTCACGAAGCTCAGCATTCTGGGACTTGTAGTCCCCTCCAAGCTCCCTTCAAGGTGACTACGGGTCAGGGAGGGGGGGAACAGAATAATGCCGCTGAAACCCCCTCCATCCATCAGTCAACACTCACTGCCGGACTCCTCCGATGGCGTAATCGGTAGTCCGCTCACTCGGACCCTCCAGGAAGCGCCGGCCCCCCTCGCGAAAGAAAGGCCCCAGCCGCCTCAATGCCGACATGACCGCGGGAAACCGCAGAGCCGGGACTGAACACAGCGGAGTCTTCCCGACCTGGGCCCGCCTCTTCCCTAGACGTCACTTCCCCCGTTCGACCGCGAGCCCCGCCCCTCCAGCGTGGTGGACGGAGGTGTCTGCACTCCTTCGAGGAGGCTCGCGAGCCGTCAGGTGCTGAAGTGTTAAGGCGGCCCTGGGGGCCGAGCTGGCCTTTAATAGTGCCCTAACCTCAGCCTGCGTGGGAAAGAAGCCCTGTGGGGGCAGAGACCCCAGGGATCCTGGATCTGCGGCCGACTGCGTATCCTCACAATGATGCTGACCATATAAGGGCGCTTCCTCGGTGCAAGTGCACCGAGTTACGCTTTGGCGTAGAGCTCTCCTTGTTCCACCCAGGTTGCGTTCAGGCTAGGACTCTCTCCCCGCTCCGGTGCTCGTGGTTGTAATGAATCCCTTCTCTTCTCCGCCTCGCGGATTCTTTCGCCTCCCGGAATCGAAGTGGGGCAGGACCGGCACCCCCTCCCCCCCCCGCAGAAAAGCGAATGGACTCTTCCAGTTTCCGATTACCCCCTCCCCCCCCCCCGCACTGCATCTCCTGATTCGCGTGGGGGAGGGGCTTCAGATGGGACCGCGCGGAGCAGCAGGGTTCTCGCTGGTCTGGAGATGGAGAGAATGTCTTTCCTCCGGGAGACTTCCCATCACGTCTCTCCAGGGTAGGTGCTAGTCCCTGAGCTCTCTACAATGGCTTAGCCCTGGGCGGGCTTAAGTGATCTCCTAGCAACGTTGACGCCGTCCGTGGCCTGGGCGTGGCGAATCCCTTAGCCACGCCTACACGCTGCCCCGCCCCCTTCCCTGGTACCCACCTGGAGACTTCCTAGAACCAAAACAAAGCTAGGGGCGTTCTGTGTCAGACCTAAAAAAGTTTTCATTTTATTTCCCAGCGTACACCGATGTATCAGTGAAAAATTATCTTCCATTACCACATATATTTACTATGAATATTCCACTTTAATTTCTTTTTAATTCAGATAAAGATGTTACACGCATCATTGTCACTGTAAATTTTACCTTTGTCAGTTTTTGTCTCTTATGAAGAGCATATAAGGAGAGGCTGGGGTGAGGGAGGTGGAGTGTGGCCTGTATTTGAAATACTATGGTATTTTCTGACCTTTCAGCAGGCCTAGCGATTCAAATTTAAAAAAAAAAACCTTTTATTAAGTCCTACTATTCAGAATGACAGCATTTGTCTAACTATATAAACACTAATATAATGCAACCATGATCTCCCAACTCTCTCCTCAAAGAGAAGCATATCTCACCACAATCTGTACTCTGGAGCCAAAACTAGTCATTGCAGTTAAAGGGACACAAATTTAGAAAATAGCGTCCTGCTCTTCTAGAGCTTACAATCTCCTAGGTGCCAGAGGTGCTTCTCTACCAACCCCCAACAGGCTCCGCGTCTTCACATCCCCTGTTATCTTCTTGAAGAGCGGTCAGAAGATGTAGAAGTAAGAATACCTTAATAACGGTACTACCCTGACACAGAATGTCATCCTAAATAATACCTAGAACTCCCCCACCTAATAACAACAGCATTTGTTGTTATTAACATATATTGCCACGCATTGTGCTATGCATTTGACAGACATCTGATCTGATCTAACCAACCAGCCGGTGAGGTAGGTGCTCTTAATTGTGCCCATTTTACAGTTGAGGAAACTGAAGCGAGCAGGCAGAGGTCACAGCTCGGAAATCCCATCTGCTCAGGTCTTCCCGACCCCAGGCCCAGCACTCTGTGCACTGTGGCACCCCAGCGGTCTCCGGAGCACTGAGAGATTAAACAACCTAGCCAGCTAAATGGCTCTTGGGCGTTAGAGGTGAGACTTGAACCCAGGACTTCCCAGCCGACGTTCTAACCACTAAGCCATGCTGCTCCTCACAGAAACAGACGCCAACCAACACCCTGCCTGCTGCTTACAAACAGCGATAACCCTGCGATTGGGGAAGAGCAGAAAGGTGACAGCCTAGGAGTCTCTTTGTATGGCATAGGCGCTGCATGCCTTCAGAGGAAGTGGGCCCGCCTTCGGGCTCCTTGTTTGGAGCGCTGTAACTCTCTGGTGTGTTATGTTGTATGCAGTAATGGCGTGCTCCTTTCCAAACTCTATAAAGGCTCCTGTAATGGTGCCTGTTCCTGTCACTATTATCAGAATCATCATAGCCTTCATGTATGTAAAAAATTTTAAGGTTTGAGAAGCTCTTTCACTGTTTTAAGACATTTGTTCTTCACAACATCTCTGTGAGGTAGGATAGTCATTATCCCCATTTTACAGATGAGGGAACTGAGGCTGAGGGAAAATAAGTAAATTTCACAGACTTGCACTGGTCTGAGGCAGAATTTGAATTCATCCCTCCTGAGGCCATGTCTAGGACTCTATTCACTTTTCCATTCCAAAGGTTCACCATGAACCTTTAAAGAAAGAGACAAGGGAAGAGAGAGAAAGAAAAACAGAGAAGGAAGGAAAGCGAGAGAGAAACAGACAGAATGAGAACGTGTACGCTGGGGTGGGATGGTAAAGGAGAGCATTCTCTTATACAGTCAACATTCCCAGCAACAGGGGCGACACTGACCAAGTGTGCTGGTTCTAGGGATACTCTGTGGGATCCATTCCTCTCCACAGCTTCTTCAGCCAGTCAAACCATCTCAGAATCTAGCATTTGGCCTTCTTGGAACCAACCCAGGCCGAAAGAAAGGTGGTCCCCTGGCTGTCCCAGAAGGCCTCAGGAGTCACGCTGGCAGTTAGCTGGGAAGCCCTCTGCCTTCACCACTGCAGCCAGGGGGGGAAGGTTGAACTTTTTATAAGATATGGTTTGGCAGCCTCCAGGATATCCATTTTGGGATCCAGTGAGCGGCCGAGCCCTTCCAACACCATGATCGCAAAGACAATCGAGGCAAAGTTACTCTCGAGCTTGACCTGAAATAGCAAGAACAGAGGCAGAGCGGTGCTTTTTAAAGTCTCATCACATACACTCCAAGGCCTCTAAGCACAACCTTACCGATCCCTTCTCTGCCCCCACCAAGCCCAGCTGTACCCAATGTAACCAGACATTTTTCTTAGCCAGCCTTAATCACTGAATGGGTGCACCCTCAGTCAAACTGAGACCTGGGAAAGACTCAGCCAAGGCCTCCCACTGCACCTGCACCATCTCCAGTCATCCTGATCAATACCTTCCCACTGGATCTAGATGATTCCAAAAAGAAAAGGAAGCTGGAGCCTTTGCACAGCCTCCCTCACTTAAATCCAATTACATGCAAGTCCTGGTATCACCTTCCTGATATCATGGTCCTCTTTGAGAGCAAAAGAACAAACAATTGTACATTCAACCACTACCTCCTATGCACCTACAAAACCATAAATGTAGAAAATAAAGAAAAATGTAGCTACTTCTTGCAAAGGTTTTGTTTTTCCTTTTTTTTCAAATAGCAGGAGGGAGAGGGAGGTAAAAAGGAGAGGAAGAGGAGGAATATAATCCTCCCCTCCCCCCAAAAAAATCCTGGAAAGAAAAGAATACTAATTGAAGCATTTTTAAAAGAAATATCCAGTATAGAACAAAAGAAACTCCATAAGAACTCAGAGACAAGCAGGATAGCTTTGACAGTTACATGTTGAATTTATTATATACTTGAAAAGAAAGATGAATGCCATTTAATAGTAATCAACACTTTCATATATAATCCTGTTTTTTACATTCTCCTATGTGTAAGTCATTATTTTATTTGATGTTAAGTTCAGAATAAAATATATTTTTTAAAAATGGCAAAGCTGTACAGTGCAACATTGGGATATATACATATAGCAAAGGGTTGGGTTAGAAAGAGAATTGACTGCACATTATTGGGAATATTCCCTTGGTGAATGGCAAAAGCTGTGGGCTCAACAACATAGTTTTTGCCCTAAGAAATTTAGGTTGAAATTAACCCAATGAGTGCTTCCCAGGACTCTGATTCATCACAAAGAGAAAACACAGGGGCAGGGAGTTACCCATTAGCCATAAACCACTATTCTGGACTTCAGACCTTCTCTCCCAGTTACCTTTGCAAATCAGTCAAGACCAAAGCCAATAGTAGGAGTGACTCCTGTGTATCCCAGTATGCTAATATGACCTTGCTGCTTCATGACACTCCCCAACTGTAAGACTACTAGGCATCAAGGCAAGAGATCTAGGTTTGGAATCTTGCCAGGTCTGGGTCCAGAACTCTGTATCTAGACTCACAAAAATTCTCAGAGTAAAGATCTGGCCAGCAAAGAAACTGTTAACAACTAGAGGCTAGATAAGGGCTTCTTAAACTTCTACTTGTAATCCCTTTTCACCTAAGTTTTTAATGCAACCTCAGGTATATGGGTCTACAAATTAGGTATAAGTCAAACATTTGCCAATAATAAACCATCATTTCAAGACTTCTACATTCAGTTACAGTTTAAGAAGCCTTAGGCTAGATGACCTCCTCTAAGGAACACTGCTGTGATCCTTAGGCTGGAAAAAGATGGCCTTTAAGCCCCTTTCAAGTTTAAGAATCTAGTGTGTTTATTCACCCCTTCCTTGAGACACTACTCCAATACTTTCTAACTGTGTGATCACAGAAAAGTCACATAACCTCTCTAACTTTGTTTTCCATGTATATGTGTATATATATTCACATGTGCATATATATATATATATATATATATATATGCACATGTGAATATATATACACACACACATATATATATGGGGAACACACACATATGTACTGCATATGCATGCGTGCTCATATGTATACACATACACATACACATGAGCAGCTAGGTAGTAAAGCACTAGAACTGGAGTTCAAATCCAGCCTCAGCCATGTACTGGCCATGTGACCCTGAACAAATCATGTCACCCTGTCTGTCTCAGTTTCCTCATTTGTAAAATGATCTGGAGAAGGAAATGGCAGACCATTATCTTTGTAAAGAAAGCCCAATGAAGAATTGGATGCTACTGAAAAAGGATTGAAATACATTGTGTATAGGTCTGTATACACATATCCCTATTACACACACACACACACACACACACACACACACACGTATATTGTTACTCAGTAGTTTGATTGATGATGTCTTCATAGTCAGACCTTATCACACCAGGCCCTTCTGACCCAAGGGATTTATTCAGCTATCATTATCTTTTAGCCTTTTTATGCTGTCCGTGGGGTTTTCTTAGCAAAGATCCTAGAATGGTTTGTCATTTTCTTTTCCAGTGGATCACTTTTTGTCAGAACTTTCCACTATGGCTTGTCCATCTTGGGTAACTGAACAGTACAGCCCATAGTTTCTTTGAGCCATGCAAGCCCCTCTACTACAAGGCAATAATCTAGGAGGGGACATGTATGTGGACATGTATGTGTTTGCATGTGCACATGCAGGTATATGTGTGTGAATGCACCTGTGAATATATACAAAGTTATATAACTTATACCTTTATGTGTGTGTTATGCATATGTACATGGTATACATATATGTGCATACATACATGCATTAAATATTTTACTACTTCCAATTCTTCAATCAAATTAAATCAAATTAAATTCAATCAAAATAAGAAGCAGGCTAACGACTGAATACAGAGGTTCTTGGTACCTTCCTGACTTTTACACTCAGTACTCTACGTCACGCTACCTAATGGATAGGTAGTCAAGTGTCTTTTGTAACTTTCAGCAGTTTATAAATTAATTGCTGCTACTAAAGTGCTTTAAAAAGAGTTTTATTTTCTCACCTAAATTAAACTGTACTCACCACTCCTTCCCCAGATCCTGCTTGTACCATCAGGATGCAACCCCTACCACCCTGCCCAGCTCCAAGCTATCCCACCCCTGCCCAGTGTCTTAGGCAGAAGTTCCAGTTAGGGCCCAGGCTCACCTTATGGGTCATCAGCAACTTAAAGACACTGGAGAGCAGGTTTGCTACTTGAAGCTGTAAGGAAAAGCAAATGTTAATCCAGAGCTTGAGGGTACCACTTCCCTCCTTACCCCCAAAAGTAGGGGAGAAAGCTCACTGACTGCTCTAGAAGGGTACAGGGACTCCTCAAACCCCAAAATCCATGACTGGTTTATTCAGAAGGACTGTTTTAAAAAGAGAGGAAAAGGGTAGAGGTGGGAGGTCTTAAAACTGTTCAATCTAAGGATCCTTTCTTTCTTCAGAGCAAAAAATCCCATAGATCACCTCCATCCATTTTCCATCATGCAAAAAAATAAAAAATAAAAAGTCACTAGAATGAATGAGAAGACTGCTCCTACTTTCAACTGGGTCTCCAGAGTTTACCTGTAGTCATTTTCTTACATAATTTAAGTGAACTTTTAATTTACTTATTATCAATATAGGCTTATAGGTCTAGAAGCCATCTTCTCCAATTAAATTCTTAATCACAGCAAATCAACAACTTATACCCTCAGTCCTAGCTCAGCAGAGGAGCACAGCAGTGGGGCAGCTTCCAGTCCTGGCTCAGAAGGCAAACTCTGGAAAACCAGTATCCTGAACAGAGTGGGCAAAGCCCAACACCTGCAGACACAAGGGGACCCCGGGCTCAAAGCCAAGGCTCGGAGCTGCACAGGAAGCTTGGGGCAGCACCCCCTTTACCTCAGGAGCAGAGCTCCACCTTAAAAGTAAAAAAAGAGGAAATACCAAAAGAAAAGAAAATGAGGAAGAAATTGAAAAGAACCTTGATCATAGAAAGGTCCTATGGTGATAGGGCAGAACAAAACACAAACTCAGAGGACTGAGTGTCCACAGAAGAAATCTCAAACTGTGATAAACTTGTCTCAAGCACTAAGAGGTGTCTTAGAAATGCTCATTAAAAAGTTTAACAATCCAATTAAGACTCAGGAAAGTCTTTGCCTAGATTACATATATGGTAAGCTTCAGAAGTGGGATTTGAATTCGGTCCTCTGATGCCAGATTTCTTTCTATTATAACATTCTACCTCCAAGCAGCTCACCCAAGAGTACTGAGAGAGAAGATCACACTTGGGAGAGTCTATGGCTGAAATGGTTAAAGGAGAGAAGCACGACGACTGCAGGCCTCCTGAGGGAAGGGTACATCTTCTGTTTTATCCTAGCAGAAGGCCTGACAGATAGCAGGTGCTTAGTAAGTGATTATTGGGTTAGATTGGCGTGATCTGCCTTAAACCAGAGACCACAGCTCCCCAGCTCCTCAGCTGGGATTCGCCACGGCAGGGAAGGAAACAGGAACCAGCCCAGGGAGAGGCTTCCCCACTGCAGGGCAGACACCCACCTTTTCCAGGGTGATGGTGTTCTTCCTGGCCTGGGTCACCAGGACCGCCATCTCAGCTTTGAACTTCTCCACATCCCGGCACTCACTGGCCCGAGCATGTTGCAGGATGAGCTCAGCTACCCTTTCTCCCTGAAGACCAGAGGGAGAGAAAGCCGTAAGGGCCCCATCAAAGGCACCGGCCCAAGGAGGCTCTAGAGCCACTTTGGGCTCCCATCTCCCACATGGGTAATGGGACACCCTGGGCACGCTACCACAGGCTCACAGATATAGAGCGGCCGCTTAGCTACGCAGTTTAGCCTAGCTAACAGGAGATTTTGAAGGGCCTTCAAGAGTCCAATGAGCTCATAATTGTCTGAGGCGAGATTCAAATCCAGGTCTTCCTGACTTTTACATCTAGTACTCTACTATGTCTCGCTGCATCTAACCTACATGCATTTCCCCTTCCCCCTACACCCCCTCAGATACATTGTAGGAACCCAGACATAAGTAAGATAACCTAGGTGCTGCAGTGGGCCTGGAGGCAGGAGGACACATCTTTGTGAGTTCAAACGGGGCCTCAGACAGTGATCCAGGTGGTCAGTTATTGCACCTGGCTGCCTCAGTTTCCTCATCAGTAAAATGAGCTGTAGAAATTCGCACTGGCAGCCCATATGCAAATATTGACACACTCATAGATAGATAGATAATATAAATCCATATACATATAATGTGTGTGCGGTGTGAAGATGCATGGATAGACAGGCTTGGATTCATGAAGCCCCAAGTCAAATCCTGCCCCTGGCTTTACTACCTGCGAGACCAAGCCATGTACTACCTTGCTTATAAAAGAAGCCTCTAAGAGCCCTCTAGCTCCAAATCTATGATATTATATTAGATGCATTCTATAAATCAAGGGTACCAGTATTTAAGCTAGCTGAATTTGCCTTAAGAAAATTATCAGAGCTTTACTCCCAGTTGACAGCTGGCGGAAATGTTGTAGAGAGGATTCCTGTACTGACAAGGCGAGGACTAAGTAGCCTCTTGGCCTTTGTCTTTAGGGATCCAAGGTGGAATTTCTCCACAAGAAATTTAACAGCTCAGAACCGGTCCCAAGCATGGAGATCACTTGGGCTTCTCACTGTGGCAGCCCTTCTCTCTCCCCTCCTTCCCATGGCCTTCTCTCTATAGCCAAACACATATTTTTCTAGGCCCATTTCCCATGTGTACACCACCCACCCAAGTCAATTTTTACTAATGCCTTCATGATTTCCAGATGTTTTTAAGCCCATGGCCTCCAAGTAAAATTAGACATTCGTAAGCTAAATGGCAAAATTTGAGAATCCTCAACTTTTGGGACAAAAACACTGCTCAGAGCCACTGCCTGGCCTCTCCCTGAATCACAGGTCTTACTTACCTGCCCCACAGCTACTGCGGTGAAGACTGCCCGGAAATTCTCCAGGTCAGCAGCCTGCAGTCCCGCCACGATGCCTGCGTCCAGCAGGACCAGCCTCAGGGGGGAAGAAGCAGGTCTGCTTTCCGACACCAGGGTATCGAGTGCGTCCTCCAGGCTCTTCTGACCTCCTTGGCTCTCCTTAGGAAAGTCTGCTCCCTGCACCAGGATGTTCCCAGGGTGTAGGTCGGCATGGACAAAATTGTCAACAAATACCTGGAAAGGGATCCACCTCATCAATAGAATGCTTTCTCACTGTGAAGGGGAAAATTCTTCTAGACTTGTGTTCAGTTCTCAATTATCTATATGAATGGGGAGTGTGTATATACATATATATAAATTTTTTGTACTAGATCTTAATTTCATTATATAAAGCAATTCCTAATGATAAAACTCTGTTAACAGAGATCAGCATGTTGTCTGCACCTTATGGCCCAAAAGCATTCCCTGGAGCATTGAGAGATTAGGACTTCATTATTAAAAAATCCACAGTGCCAATAAGAACTGGTGGGATGGAAACTTAGCTTTGACTTTTATCTAAAAAAATGGGATAAAGGTGTCCTCTAAATAAAGTAAGACTATAAACTACGTATGGGACTATTTAACCCATAACTATGTTAAAATGCTTTATCAACATTTATTTGGACTCATTGAGTTGAACTAATAATTTACCAATAACAAATGATTCTTATTCATTAAAACACAAGTCTTAGATCACCTATGACCTCAAAAAAATTTGATGACAGTATTATTCTCACATTTTTAACCTTATTCTCATAATTATGTGTGTTTAAAAATAACAGAATTTCTTTAAAATATCTCATAATTTGTATTCTAATCAATCATTCTTTCAAATATTTCACTTAGCGAGGCTCAACTAACTATAATCTTAAAAATGACACTGGGACCATTCCCCTTCATTTGTATGTGTGGGTAATGACAGAAATGATGCTGAGGGCACCAGGACCAGTCTGCTAGTGGGCAAAGAGGGATATTATTCTGAGCCCTCAAGCATGCAGAGGAAGTCACTGGAACCCTAGCAGAGGGGAAAAGCAAACAATCAGGCACTAGCTGTGTGACAAGGAGGTCTCCTGAGAGCACAAGGGGGCCACGAAGGTTGTGGAGCTCTCTTTCCCACATTTGGCAAAGAGTGGCAGCAGAAACCACCACGAGCCAAGGAGTGAAACTTTCCAGAAAGTAAGGGATTCTTTTGTAATATGAATGATTGCCCCCTCAAACTTGGGTTCTGACATTGATGCAATCAGGGTTTCCTAGCGAGGGGCTACATCTCAGCCCAGGGCACATTTCCTAGTCCATTCTCTCAACGGGCAGTCAATATAGGCAGTGGATTTCAGGGACTTTACAGCATCCCAGTTCTTACCATCTTGAGAAGCATGTCTATTCCCAGCTTTGCTATTTTCCCCTTCAACTTCATAGGAATCTCTGACTTCTGATACCAGGACACAGGCACACTCTCCTTAAAGCAAAGAGAGAGGAAAGATGTCAGTTTGATGACCCTACCCCCCACCCAGAAGAGGAGAGAGGAATCCTTTTAGCGTCTTTCCCTTCCCTGGTTAACACTAAGGTTGTTTTCCCACCAGATCCTTAATCAAGTTTCACTCAGCTAGGTTAATCCTTATATTTACAAAGAAGGTGTGAAAAGAGAAACCATGGGATATAATACTCATGTCACAGTGGGCTAGAATTAATAATCCTAGATCCATCCAATCCACTTAGCATTCTATGGGGCATCATAGGGCATATGGTGGACATCTCATTTCCAATGATAGCACTAAACATTATGATAGCCATCGATTTTCATAAAGACAAAAAACTATGAGCATTATATCATTGGATCCTTATAACAATCCTGCAAAGTAGATACTATGGGTATTATTATGCCAGTTTATAGGTAACAAAACTGAGGCTCAGCAAGGTTAAGTGATTTGTCTGTGTTCGGACAGCTAGTATTAGGGATGCAAGTTAAACCTTGGTCTCTATGGCCTCCTTGTCCCTCTCCAATTACATCACCCTCGCAAGTTAGACATTCCCCACAGGAATCACAGAAGCTACCTTGTCTAACATCCAAATAAGAATGCTCTTTATGACATATATCTTCCCAGTCTTCAGCCATCCAGATTTTGCTTCAAGAGCTTTGACAAAGGGAAATCGACTACCTTCTGAAGCATTCCATTCCATTTCTGAATAGCTCCAATTACTAGAAAGGCTTTTTTTTTATATGAAAGTAAACCTGCCCTTCTGGGGAATCTTTGAAGCTTTATTTGCCAATGATCAGCAAGATAATAAATGTCATAGCCTGGACTCAAACTGACCAGGCCAGTCTTTTTTTTCCCCTAGATCATGCTGTCTTTCTTTCTTTCTTTCTTTTATGAATTCCTTATTTGTCATTTCTTTTTCTTTTATACTGAAGCTTTTTATTTTCAAAGCATAAGCAAGGATAGTTTTTCACCGCTGAACATTGCAAAACTTTGTGTTCCAATTTCCCCTCTTTCCCTCCACCTCCACCCCTAGATGGCAAGTAATCCAATATATGTTAAACATGTAAATATATATGTAAATCCAATATACTGCCTTTATTTCTTAAGAGATGAACAGAGGGCTATTCTAAGTAAGTTATAACACATAGTGTGTTTATAGACACACACACACACACACTTTAGATTATATGTCTATAATTACTTCCTTTCATTCTTACTTCAAATGTTTCCACCAGAACATCTCGAGTGACAAAAGGCTGCAGAGGTGTGGGGAACCTGACAAAATTCACATCCATGAAATTGTGTTGGAAGCACTCTAGGTTCCGGGCTTCATAACGCAAGTCAATCTGTACAAAAAGAAAAGATAACAGATGAAGGTGCACTTTGTTTAGCTTTTGAAACCATTTAGAATCTGCCCTTCCAATCTCAATGGTCATTACTCCCCCCATAGACACACACACACACACACATGCAGCCAAATTGGCCTTCTCTGTCTCTCTACACTAGGTGCATCCCATGGACAAAATGCACTCCCTTCTACCTCACATTATCCCTCTCATCTCTCCAGATGCCATTTAAGCACTGCTTCCTACAGGAAGCCTTTCCTGGTTTCTTTGACCTACCTTTGGGCATTTCAGTCATGTCTGTCTCTTCATGCCCATTTGATACAGGGATGGTTTGCCATATCTCTCTCCAACTCATGTTACAGATGAGACAAACTGTGACATCCCTTACTAGTTAAGTATCTGAGGCCAGATTTGAACTCAGGTCTGACTCCAGGACAAGCACTCTATCCACTGAGCCATCTAACTATCCTGCATTTTACTACTCAAATTATAAGCTCTGGTGGCGGTAAGCAAAACAAAAAATTAGCACATGAATAAACATTTATTAACCATCTTGTAAGTGCCAGACACTTATGAAGCAGTCCCTAAGATAGCCCATGTCCATAAGGAGGTTATGTTATGATGGGGGGGAGGAGGGGGAAGAATGACAACACATAAAAAGAAGTAGTAGATAGATATAATTCTAGATCAAAATCTTGATATGGCCTTCCTCTAATTCCCACAAATTCTCCTCATATCTTAGGTAACTATCTTCACACGTTTAATGGACTACCCTATGCCCCTGGGATTCTATGTTGGCAAGTCTTCAGTAAGTAAATACAAAATTACACTAAGCATTTCCAAGAAAGACCACTCACAGAAAGCCTGGGAAAGACCTCGTGAGGGACTGAACCTGAGAGTTTCCCTGATGGAAGCTAAGGAATCTATGAAGCACAGATAAGGGCAGCAGACAACCTTGTTCAGAGGTTGTCCAAAGCTTGGAGGAGGCTTAAGAACAACAGACAGGCCAGAGTTTGGTCTTGAAGCCAGTTTATACTGGACCTTTACTATCCTTATACATGCTAGTCATTAATCATTCTCTAGGGGATATCCATCCTACTTCACTTTTCATAATTGTTCTACAGTAGGGGAGGCCCCAGATGTGCTCACCTGTTGGACCATGAGCTTCTCAAATTCTTCTACTATCTCAGTCAAGCTGAGCCACTTGACTCCTGGAATAAGTCCGAGGATTCGACTGCCTATCTTCATCAGGAACAAATCCACCTGAACTTGAGCCAGTAGCCCAGGATGTAGCACCTACAAAGGAAAAGGGGCTATCAGTGGGCAAGCCACAGCCCGGGTATGCGGTGTGCCTCCAAGGACCAGGTAACTGGGCTGGCATCGGACCAAGGCAGTCCTGACAGGAGGGATCTCCTGCTCTCAGTCCCTCGCCCTGCGGCCCATACTGTGCATAGGGCGCCCTGGACCAGGGCGGGGGGTTCCAGACCCCTGGTGCTTCAGCTAGTATTTTCAGTGCAGCCTTCTAACCATGGAAGAGCACTTTGATCTTCATACTCAGAGACCTGAGAGAGACCCATTAGACAAGTAATTTTCAGTTTCCCCATATATCAAATTAGGATTACACGGATGATTTCTGTGGGCCCTTGTACCACTAACATCCCACAAGTAACCAACTAAATGTATACATTATGGTGCCAAAGGCACTTGACAAAAATGGGTTTGACCCACAGAAATGAGTGGAGGGGGTTGCAGGAGGAGCACGTGCCTGGGAAGCAGGGCTATTCAGGAATTTTGGAAGAGGAAGGCCCCTAGTTAGGCAGGGGACTGGACCCACAGAAGTACAAACTTACTTTGATAGCTGCTGGGATGAAATGCTTTGGCCCAAGTGGACAGTCAGCAGGTGGGGGAAGGGGCGGGGCCTGTCTTGAAGCTGTCAGGTAGGCCATGGGCAGAAGCAGATCTGGAAAAGCCTGATCCGGCGGTGCCGCTTTAGGCTTCTCCCCCTTCCAGAAATACCCCAAGAGCCTCCCCAGTCCTGCTGCTTCCCAGCCTTCAAAAGAGGGGGTGCCCCTGGAGGCCTCCACCAGCTTCTGGAAGCAGGCATGGTCAAGGAAGGCAGTGTCAACATAGGCCTTATACACTTGGGCCACACAACCCGAGCCCACCGGCTCCTGACTCTCAAAGCGGAGGGCTCGCGCCCACTCCGTCCCGAAGACCTTCTGCAGCAGGCGCCGGGTGTGAGCCCACGTGTGCGGGGCCACCTGGACGTGCAGCCGCGAGAAGTGGGCGCAGAACTCCTCCGAGAAGAGATCGCGCCTGGTGCTGGCCCACTGGCCCAGTTTGATGTAGGTGGGGCCCGAGGACTCGGTGGCCAGCAGGAGCCACCTCAGCCAGAGCCGGTAGAAGCGGGCAGCCAGGTAGGTGAAAGGGTAGAGCAGCAGAAGAGGGGCGAACTTCACCAGCAGGACGCAGGCCCGGAGCCCCGTTCGGAGGCCAAAGGCCAGGTTCGGCCAAACGCCGCTCGCGAACCCAGTTTTGGAAACGGCGCCTGCCAGCCCGGCTTCCTCAGGGGCGCTCTTACCGGTCCCAAGCTGCTGCCCCGGGGGCACCGTCCCGGGCCCCCCGGAAGTCAGAATGAGTTTGGGAAACGCGCCCAAGAGAAGCCAGCCGATTCTAGATTGGGGCGGGCACGGGACCGGCCTATGTCTCCACGTAAGCAAGCAAGGTCTCTGTCCGAGCTCAGAGCACCTTAGGTGGGGCAGGAAAGCCTTGATGGGGAATCGCCAGGAAGTCATGGTGACCTGCAAGCAAAGGCCAGCGCATCAGTTCTGTCCTTCCCAAAGGCCGGACCTCCAACTCCCTGGGACTACCAGCAACAACCACCGGCCAAGTGTTCTGGTCTTGGGGACCAGAACGAAAAGGTCAGAGTGAGCCGGACTCCCCCCTGCAGCGAGTCCGGTTCACTGGGCCCGGCCAAGCAAAAGCGTGGAGATTCCTGCTCGCTCCCCTACGGTGAGGGGCGGGAGGGGGCGGGGGACCAAACCGGCCGAGTCCTTCCTCCTGCCCCGCAGGCAGGCCGGCAAGCGCAGACTCCCAGCGGGGAGATCCACAGCCTAGCCTTCCCACGCCGCCGCTGCCTTTCCCCCCCGGACCGCCAGCCTCCGGCCGCATGCTTCCCGGGCTCCGGGGTTAAAGCGGGGCTTAGTCCCACGGGCGAGCGCGCATCCCGGGGAGGCTGAGCCCCGCCGACCCCGAGCAGCCCCCCGCGGCCCGGACTACTGGGGGCCGCCAGCCCGCCCCCAGGGCCCGCAAGGCTTCTGAGATCAAAGGCCCGGAATCCCGACGGGGACTTCCGGGGACAGACGGGAGCCCCGCCCCTTAAAGGGGCAGGCACCCCGAAGGCGGAGCCTTCCGTTTGTACCTCCTCCTCCTCCCGCCTAGGAGCCGGCCTCGGCGGGCGCCGATTCCCGAGCAGCGCGCGGCGGACCCGGGCTCCCGGAGCGGTCTGCGGACCTGCCGAGATCTCTTGCGGTCGCTTGATTTCCGATCTTAGCCCAGCCGCCGGCTCATCTCAGCTTTGACAAGGCCTCCCTGTGTCCGAGGCAAGCAGAAGTCACCGTGCTCTTCCTACAAAGGCAACGGGAACATACAGTTTGTCCGGGCTGCGGACCTGAACGGACTCCCTCGTTACCCTCTCCGAAAGCTGCCCCGGCCTGCGGGCCGGCGCTCCAAGAACACCAGAAGTCCCCGGATGCGATTCCTAGACTCGGGTGGAGGGAGCTTCTAGAGCAGCGAGGACCACTACGTCACTGCCCGCCTGGGGGGCACCCCGACTTCCGTGGTGGCTCTTTCAGAGGAGGCTACCCGGAGTACCCCCGGCCCATTCCGAACCGCAACGCAGGAGCCTCTACCGGAGTGCAAGCCTTCACCGCCTCTACGGCCCAGTTCCTTCCAGCAAAGGGAATCAAACTATCGGAAGCGTGTTGGTGTGCAACTAAACTGAGAAACAGAGACCAAAAAATGAAATAGAAGCAACAGCCGACAAACATTTAGGCGCGATCTGATCGATGAAGATTCAAATATTTTAAACAAAAAAACCCAAGACCCCCCAGTCCCTGTCCTCAAGGCGCTTATGCTCTAACGGGGAAAGACGGACACAACTGGAAGCTGGGAAATGCTAGGAAAGAGACGAACCCCTGTAGGGACGCGGTAGGGAAGTTCCAATCACGTGAGAAATGAGGCGTTGAAGCTGGACGCTCTTCCTGAAACGGAGGTCTGAAGTTCATGGTCCCACCCCTCTACTCCAGAAGTCCCCCGGTTAAGGAACCCTGGCTAGATGATGAGTTTATCCTAACAGTGAGTTTCCCGAGGCTACGCGAAATCAGAAGTCCCAAAGGAAGGCAGGGAGGTAAGGACTGAGATGTCAGTGCGAGGCTCTCTCCTTAAGTGGAGGCTCAGAGCTCCACCTTCCAATCTAAGGAAGCTCACATTTTGTATACGAGCATTTGCTAGGAGGAAACGAGGGAGATTTAGCCGAGGTCTCATGGAGGAGACAAAACTTACTTGAGCTGAGCTTTGAAGGGACCTAGACATTTTGAAAAATAGAAGGTCAGAAATGAATGCATTCTAGGCATGGAGGACAGTCTGCAGAATTATGGAGGTGGGGATATAGTAGATAAGAATGCTGGGTTTGGAATCGGAAAAACCCGAGTTCAGATCCGACCTTGGATGCTTTCTGGGCAACTCGCTTAAATGAGAGCTCTTGTTGGGTACGCCAGAGATGTTGGGATACCAAGGCATGAATTGAAAGAATTCAGGTTCAGACAGTCGGGGCATTTATTGGGGCATTTACTTGGGTTAAGAGGGGATGCACCCTGTGGGCCTCCTTCATAAGGGACACAGGCAATCCTGTCAAGTGAGTTTAGGGATTAAATAGAGAAGGGAAAGTAAAAAAAAAAAAACAGAACTGGGTGGAGCAGGAAAATTGGATAATCTCAGATGAGATTTTGCATACTTTTGGACAATCTCAGGTCAATGATATACATGGGAAAAGCCTTTGTGATTATTTGGATTGGGGGGAGGGGAGCAGGAGAAGAAAGAGGGAGGGAGGAAGAGGAAAGAGAGAGAGAGAGAGAGAGAGAGAGAGAGGATTATTGGGGCTGAGGTAGTAGCTAAAATAACATCATTCAGTCTCAACTTTTTTCATCTGTAAAATGGGGATAATAATAACACTCACAGGGTATGCTGAGAGTCAAATGTGATAATATGTGTGAAATGCTTTGCAAACAGAGCTGCTATATAAATATATTATTAACGAATTTATTCTCTGTGAATATCCAGAAAGCTAGACCATATGTCAAGAGGTTGAAACTAGATTGTAAAAAGTTGTAAATGCCCAAGAAAGGAATTTGTACCTGATTTTGAATTCTCTGTAGTTTAATCAGCAGGGAATTGACAAAAAAAGCTCTGGTACAGGGAGCATTGCTCCCTCCTGGTCTCCAACTGGGAATAGAGTCTCTGTGCATAGTCTTCCCTAAACATGTTTTCTTGGCCACACACTTTGTTGCTAGTCCCACAGCTACCAGGTCTGGTTCTTTCTGTTCCCGGATTTTGGGTTTCTTAGTGGAAGCACTAATTCTCTCCATCATGAGAAGAATGGGTTCTACCTTTAAAGAAACTGACATTATGACTTTATGACATATTTTAAAAGTGTATACTCATCTTTTATATATATATATACTGTTACAGAAATGCTTGTTTTATTCCATAAATTTAAAATAAATAAAACATAAAACTCCAAGGCTTTCTACAGTTCTTTCAGAAAATGATCAAACCGTATCACACTTTAATTATTTTAACTATGGACAAGGGAGGAGGATTTTTTTTTCCTCTCAAGGAGAAATAGTTCCTTAACCCAAACTCTTTATATCTTGATTGTTTTATTGTTCAATCATTTACAGTCATATCTGACTCTTCATGATCCATTTGGGGTTTTCTTGGCAAAGATACTGGAGTGGTTTGCCATTTCCTCCTCCAGCTCATTTTACAGACAGGTGAAGTGACTTATCCAAGGTCACACAGCTAGGTCGGAGGTCAGACTTGAACGGTCCACTCTCCCACCTAGTTTTAGCGTACAGAATAGGATCAGTCAGCTAAAGGGTTAATGTCCTCAACGGTCAAGTCTAACTTCAGAACCAAACTTCTAGTCAAGGGAGTTTGCCTCTTTTAAAGATCTTAACTCTAGCTATAAGGGGGCATTCCTTTTGTCTCTTAAGTTATGTTCTGATCTTTGATGGCTAAAGGAGCATATGCTCAGGACATCTAAAGACATCAGGATATCTAAGGACATTCTAAAGGTATCTAAGGTAAATAGATTGTCTAAGATATAGATTGTCTAAGGGATTGGTGGTTTACTTCAAATCTTTGTTGTTGTTTTTTCTTTTTGCAAGGCAATTGGGATTAAGTGACTTGCCTAGTACTTCAAATCTTAAATAGTTCATGAGCCCCCTTCCATGTTTCCTCCACCATGATTAACAGCTGATTTTCATCAGTTCTACTCAATTATCTTTTAGAAGCAGTTATTTTCTATGGGACAAAGTTAATACAAAATATTCCTCCCAAAAGTCTAATAAACTCTGACAAGTGTGTGTATATATATATATATATATATATATGAATCCAGGGAAAGTAGGCTCAAGCATAGTGATCACATTCGACAAAGGAGCTACTCATAGCTTCTAGAAGTCCTTTTGGGGAGTCGATATTACCATTAGGTATAATAAAGCTTGTCTGCTGGGCTCCTTGTAGGTTCTTGTGATTTGTCCCTCCTCATTGCATCCAGTCCAGTTTATCCTCAGCTCCTACTATAGACAAGTGATAGCAGTTGTTGCTATCCTCAGTCCCAGGACGACCATGTAGGACTTGGAAGTTGAGATCAAAGCCAAGGTGCCATCCCCATTCCTATTCCAAACAGTGGCTGAAGGCCTCTCCATTGGCAAATACTCAAGTACCTTATTCCACCTATTGCAGGTTTTTTATAAGCCCTTTAGGTCAAGAACAAGTCCCTCAACCAATCCAAACAGATCTCTACAACTGGAGGTGGAGGAAGAAGAAGAAGAAGAGGAGGAGGAAGAGAAGGAGGGAGAGGAAGAGAAAGAAAAAGGAGGAGGAAGAAGGGAGAAAGGAAGGAAGAAAAAGAGAGAGGGGAAAAGGTATGAAAGGAAGGAAGATTCTAGGAATTAAAGTCTATCTTGAATGAATGGATACATGAATGGGTGAATGGATACATGAAAAATAATTTATTAAATATTTGCTGTGTTTCAGACAAAGTGTTAAATGCTGGAGATACAATTACAATCTGCTTTCTAAGAGGTAATGTTCTAATGTGAGGGGATAAGCAATAAGGGAATGATGGCTATCACTCTATTAGGAAAGGGTATTGTGATCTGAGAAATTACAGAGATGATGAATATAGCTAATTTGACACAATATTTCCAGAAACAATGGCAGTGCTAATTTAATTACTGCTCATTGATCAAGAAGTGGGAAATGGGGGTAGGAGAGGAGATGCTGGCTACATATAGTGGGATCTCATCAATCAGGACAGCATGGAGTTCCAAGGCTAAATGGTTTAGGTCGTCTAGGGCATTGTCTCTGGAGGTCCTGCTTACAGGGTACCAAAAACAGCAAGCAAACAGGACAGGAAAGTGACTGGTGTAAAGCCTGGAATTCCCCACCCAGCCCAGCCATAATCTTGCCTTAATCATAGAGGGGTAGCCCTCTCTGTGGCCAGCAAAGCCAGGTTCTGAGCTCTCTTTCACTTAACTTGTCTACACATCCTTTCTCCTGCTCCTCTCCACTGCTTTGTTATGCACATATCCAAAACTTGTTTTTCTCTCCTACATTTTCTCACTTGTCCATTGTTCAAGAAGATTGCACAGTTTTGGATCCTGAACATGCCATGATTTTTTGCCTCCTACCATGCATCTGGGAAATGGCTTCTGGGTTCTGTCAAACAAATGGAGTTGAAAAAAAAGAGAAAAAAGATTCTTTACCACTGTGTGAGCACCCTTCAAAATCATCCGAACTACTACATATGGCATACATAGTTTGCCAACTCCTAAAGTATCAGTCCTTGGTGGTCTTGATTGTTGATTTCAATATTGATTTTTCTCAATTTAATGCACGGGTCAGCACCCTAAGCTCCACCATATGTAGACTATATCCAACCTTGAGGGATGCTTAAAGAGTATCATGTTCTGTTTATCTAATTATGCTTCTATCTAGAATTTATTCTGGGAAAATCTTCAAATATAGCTTATGGATGGACTCCTGTAGATGTGGACCAAAAAAAAAAAAAAGGTTTCCCTTATAGAAGCACTCAAGCTAAACATATAAAAGGGTTCCTAATGACCTATCACAAAAGCATCAAAATTCGGAGAATTCATAATAAAAAAAAAACAAACATATTATTCTTCGCTCTCCTGTAAGTCCCATTTTCCCACAAGGGACTCAAAGCATCATTCTGGGGTACAGACTCCCCTCAAGAGGTAAATAAACTTGGGCTGCCAATAAAATTGTATTCTAGTGAGTTCCCCTTTTCTACACTGAGAAATGAAGCTTCCTATAGTATAGTCTATATACTATATAGTATAGTATAGTCACCCTGCAGGTTGGATTTTCTTTAAAAGGGAAATGATTCAAAACAAATCCAAAAGACTCATGATTAGCAAATACTATCCATAAACTGAGAAAGAATAGATGGAGTGTGAATGAAGATCAAAGCATACTATTTTTACTTTTTTTTTTTCATAGTTTTTTCCCCCTTTTGTTCTGTTTCTTCTTTCACAACATGACTATTATGGGAATGTTTTACATTATTGAACATATATAATCTGTCTCAAATTGCTTAATATTTTAGGCAGAAGGAAGGAAAAGAAGAGAGGGAGAAAAATTTGGAACTCAAAATCTTGTTAAAAAATCAACATCAAAAATTATCTTGACATGTAATTGGAAAAATTAAAATACGATTACATTTTTTAAAAATTTAAAGGGAAATGAATTTGGGTTTTCTAAAAGACAATTTTGACGAGTTCCATTCTCATCCCACAGAAAGGGCTAAATGACAGGCAACCCTGGTTCTTAGTGTCTACACACCATCCAAAAAATTCATGATAAAAGTAAGGTGCTGAAGTCCTAGGAGAGGAGCTCTCCCCAGAAGCTGGGGTTCAGGAATTGTTCCCTTCTCAGTGATTTCCACAAGTCCTCCCTCTCCCTCTCTTTTCCTCTTCCCCCCTCTTCCCATTAGATTGTAAGCTCCTTGAAGGCAAGTGTTGTCTTTCTTTTTATTCATCGTATCCCTCATGCTTAGCCCAGGGTTTGACACATAGTAGGCACTTAATAAATATTTATTAGATTAGTGGAGAGAATTTGTAAGGAAAGCAACATTGTCCCACCCACTGCCATGTCTTAGACTCAGAGGCACTTGCTGAGAAGGTCTCCCTCTCAGCTGCCTCAGTGTTGAGAATGAGGTTCCCAAGTGCCCCAAGAGGGTCACTAAAGACTGTTCCTACCCCCACCTCAGTACCCACAAATTCTCCTAACTCCACCAAAAGACCACTGGGCAGAAGGAAGAGCTAGTTGCCTTTTATAATCCACAAGAGTGCAAGCCAATCAACTCATCCAAAGACAGCCCCCATCTGTGACATCCATCCTTCTGGAGGTGGGCTGTCCATACCCTTCCCAAGAATTTGTCATCAAAAATCCCCCTAATAAAGGAAGGCTTCATAAAGGAGAATGTTATGGGCCAGAACTCTGAACTTGAAATAAAGGATTCTTACAAGGTACTAAGTCAGTGGAATTGATAGAGACAATAATTATCTAATTTAGCATGGTTCAGTATGATTGATCTGATCCTACAAGGAGATGTTATGGGCCAGAACTTGAAACAAGGTACTAAGTGGAATTGAGGAGACAATGGTTAAATCTAGTTTAGAACTGATTTAATCCTACAACAAATAATGGTTTCCTAGAGAGATAAAGACTGGTTTGTACTCAGTGTAGCACATATAAGGAGAAGCTCTCAGGGCCAGAAGGACAAGCACACTACAAGCTCTCCGATCCTCAGCCAGGGTTCCGTCTGGGAGATTCAGAGGGCAGAGAAGGCAGGCGGTAGCTCAAGCCCAAGGAACCAAAGAGAAAGATAGGCCTCCAGAGCCCCAAGTGAAGGAGACAAGACTTTGAAGGAGACAAAGGATTTGGACTTTAACCCCTGGCTGCACTTGTGGTGATTACTGAATTGAAACAAAGGCTGCTCCCAGAAAAACCCAAGAAAACCCCAACAAGAAAATATTACATTTTAGAGAAGAATATTACAGAAGAAGGCTGTTAAACTAGGTCTTGAGGATACACAGGCCTTTAGATGTCAGTAAGCATAAAAGTATAATTCAGACTCACATCCAAGTTCAGCACTGCTGAACATGCTGTCCAATTTTAATTCATTTACAACTAGTTATTAATATGGTATAGCCAATCATGTCTGTTAGAAGAAGAAATAGAACTAAAGTGAATGATGGCACAATCATTTGGGGATATTGATTTAAGGATACAAAGTTTATTTAAAACCTGTTTATGGCTCAAAGAAATTTGATTATCCTTTTGAACCACAAATATTGATTGACTATAATCTTGTGTTATATCGGCTGTGGCAATATCTAAAACTTTCAACTCTTTTTGAAATTCTTTATTAATAGACTTTTAAAAATTTATTCTTCAATGGACATATTTCTTTACACTTTGGGAAAAACCAACATCTTTTGTAAGTTATTAAGCTATTCTACCACTAGGTGACACCCATAGACTTGTGAAATGAATACATTACCTTTTCCCACCCCACTTCCAGATTGTTGGCAGCCGGCTTTATTCCAGGGGAATTTATTCCATGGAAGAAAGGAATAGAGAAACATATGGCTGTGCTTATCATTTGAGATTAAATCGTTTATGGCAAATGTGTATCTTGCCTGTGACACCATGGCAGATGTGAGACACACACAAAATCTAGTACAATCCAACAAAATCATTCATTAAATATCAATCTATATTAGGGCTATACTACTCCAGAAAGGGGCAGCACAGTGGATAAAGTGCCTACCGGGGAATGAGGAAAGCTCATCTAGCCTCAGATACAGAGGTATGACCATAAGTAAGTCACTTAACTCTGTTTGCCCTTTTCCTCATTTGCAAAATGAGCTGGAGAAAGAAATTGCCAAAAAATTGGAAATTAAGAGGATGCCCATCGAATGGGGAATGGCTGAACAAGCTATGGCGTATAAATGTAACGGAATACTATTGAGCAATAAGAAATTATGAACGGGTAGATTTCAGAAAAACATGGAAAGATTTGTATAAACTGATGCAATGTGAAATGAGCAAAACCAAGAAATCGTTGTAACAACATTGTGTAATGATTAACTATGAATGACTAGTTCTAAATTTTTCTCCTTCCCTCCCAAAGACAGCAAGCAATCTGATGTTAAATATCAGTCCTTTTAAACATATTTATATATTTTGTCATGTTATGTAAGAAAAATCAGACCAAAAGGAGAAAGAAAAAAAAAAACATGACAAAGAAAAGAAAATAAACAAAAAGGTGAAAATATTATGTTTTGATGCACATTCAATCTTCATAGTTCTCTCTCTGCATACAGATGGCATTTTTTATCCCAAGTCTCAGAATTGTTTTGAATCATCACATTGTTGAGCAGAGCTAAATAAATCCATTACATAATCTTGTTGTTACTATGTATAGTGTTCTCTTGGTTCTGGTTACTTCACTCAGCATCAGTTCAAATCAGCCTGCTCATCATTTCTTATAGAACAATAATATTCCATTACCTTCATATACCATAACATTCAGCCATTCTCCAACTCAATTGCCACTAAAAAAAAAGAGGTGGTACAAATATTTTTGCACATGTGGCTCCTTTTCTGTTTTCTATTAACTCTTTGGGAAAACAATGAAGAAAAACTTTTTTTTTTTTTTAACTAGCCTCTTTAAAATAGTAAAAATTAGTTGAAAATGAAAGGTGACCTCAAAGCAGAAGCAAAGACCCAATAAAATCTTTAACTATGAATAATAGTAACTAGTATTTATATAGCACTTTTAGGTTTGCAAAGTGTATCACAGGGCTAGGACAGCCCAATTATTACTTCCATTTTACAGATTTAGATTAAAATTGGTTAAAGTGACTTGCTCAGTGTCAGACAGCTAATAAATATCTGTAGCAAGATTTGAACTTGTTTCCTTGCCTCCAAGTCCATGGTCTTTCTGTTGTGTCACCTAGCTGCCTAAAATGCTCTAAGACATGCAATTTGGGGGCTAGTAGTAGACAATGGCACTTGCCATCTAGGCCAAATGGCTACTATAGGGACTGTTCACTGATATGTGAACATTTTGTATGTGCAAGTTTTACATGTAGAATCCTAACATAAACATTTGCTATGGCAGCAGAAATACTTTCGGGAGATACCATTCTTGCCCCTTGTTCTCAAGTGTTCCTAAAGTTTTCTTGATACTCATCTGAGCATTAAGGCCATTTGCAAGACCTGAAATTAACCCAAGAAAGTTGGAAAAGCAAATAGAAAGGACTCAACCTTTAAGAGACTCAAAGAATGTGCAAAAGACAGGAAAGGGAGGGGCACTACCTTTAATCTAAGTAAGGGAGATTTCAGTGCACAGTAGCAAGATTATGTGATGATCAGCTTGGCTCTTTTCAATAATGAGGTGATTCAGGCCAGTTCCAACGGTCTTGTGATGGTAAGAGCCAGAGAGAAGACTAAGAGACTAAATGTGGAACATAGCATAGTATTTTTTTCTTTTTTGCTATAAATATTTTATTTTATTTTTCAAAGCTCTTTTTATTTTCAAAACACATACATAGTTTTCAATATTCACCCTTGCAAAACCTTATGTTCCAAAAAATTTTTTTCTTCCTCCTTTCCCCCATCCCTTCCCCTAGAGAGCACGTAATCCAATGTATGTTAAACATGTGCAATTCTTCTATACTTATTTTCACAATGATCATGCTGCACAAGAAAAATCCGATCAGAAAAGGGAAAAAAATAAGAAAGAAAACAAAATGCAAGCAAACAACAACAAAAAAGGTGAAAATGAAATATGGTGATCCACACTCAGTCCCCACAGTCCCCTTTCTGGATGCAGATCATTCCATGCTCTCTCCATCACAAGACCATTGCAACTAGCCTGAATCACCTCATTGTTAAAAAGAGCCACATCCATCAGAGTTGGGCATTACATAATCTTGTTGTTGCTGTGTACAATGGTCTCCTGGTTTTGCTCACTTCACTCAACATCAGTTCATGTAAGTCTTTCTAGAGCTCTCTGAAATCTTCCTGTTGGTCATTTCTTACAGAACAATAATATTCCATTACATTCATATACCATAACTTATTCAGCCATTCTCCAACTGATAGGTTTCCAGTTTCTAGCCACTACAAAAAGGGCTGCCACAAACATTTTTGCACATGTAGGTCCCTTTCCCTTCTTTAAGATCTCTTTGAGATATAAGCCCAGTAGTAACACTGCTGGATCAAAGGGTACGCACAGTTTGATAACCATTGGGCATAGTTCCAAATTGCTCTCTAGAATGGTCGAATGGTTCACAGTTCCACCAACAATGTATTAGTGTCCCAGTTTTCCCACATCCCCTCCAACATTCATCATTATCTTTTCCTGTCATCTTAGCCAATTGGAGAGATACTTTAGATTTGTCTTAATTTCATTTCTCTGAATAATAGTGATTTAGAGCACCTTTTCATATGACTAGAAATGGTTTTAAATTTCTTCATCTGAAAATTGTGTGTATTTTTTGACTATCAGTTGGAGAATGGATTGTATTCTTATGAATTTGAGTCAATTTTCTATCTATTTTAGAAATGTGGCCTTTATCAGAACCCTTGGATGTAAAACTTTCCCCCCAATTTTCTGCTTCTCTTTTAATCTTGTCTGCATTAGTTTTGTTTGTATAAAAATTTAATGTAATCAAAATTATCCATTTTGCTACAATGTACTGTAGTTCCTCTTTGGCCACAAATTCCTTCCTTCTCCACAGATTTAAGAGGTAGACCATCCTTTGTTCTTTTAATGAACTTATAATATCACTGTAATGTCTAAATCATGAACCTATTTCAACTTTATCTTGGTATAGGATATTATGTGTGGGTCAATGTCTAGTTTCTGCCATACTAATTTCCAATTTTCCCAGCAATTTTTGTCAAATAGTGAGTTCTTATCAAAGATGGGATCTTTGGGTTTATCAGACACTAGATTACTATAGTCATTAACTATTATGTCTTGCAAACCTAATCTATTCCATTGATCAACTACTCTATTTCTTAGCCAGTACCAAATGGTTTTGATGATCGTGCTTTATAATATAGTTTTAGGTTTGGTACAGCTACGCCTTCATCTGCATTTTTTCATTAATTCCTTTGGAATTCTTGGCCTTTTCTTTTTCCAGATGAACTTTGTTATTATATTTTTTAGCTCTGTAAAATAATTTATTGAGAGTTTGATTGGCATGATGCTGAATAAGTAGATTAATTTAAATAGAATTGTCATTTTTATTATATTAGCTCAGCCTTCCCATGAGCACTTAATATTCTTCCAATTGATTAGATCTGACTTCGTGTAGAAAGTGTTTTGTAATTGTGTTCATATAGCTCCTGACTTTGTTTTGATAGGTAGACCCCCCAAATATTTTATATTACCTACAGTTACTTTAAATGGAATTTCTCTTTGTATCTCTTGCTGCTGGACTTTGTGGGTAACATATAGAAATGCTGATGATGTATATGAATTTATTTTGTATCCTACAACTTTGCTAAAGTCATGTGAATTGTTTCTAGTAGTTTTTAAATTGATTTTCTAGGACTCTCTAAGTAACCATCATATCATTTGGAAAAAGTGATAATTTAATTTCCTCATTACCTGCTCTAATTCCTTTAATTTCTTTTTCTTTTCTTATTGCTAAAGTTAATACAATATTGGATAGTAATGGTGATAAGGGGCAAACTTGTTTTACCCCTAATCTTATTGGGAATGGTCTTTGTTTATCCCCATTATTAAAAGATATGGAAACTAAGAACCAGGTAAATGACTGGCTCAAAGTCACATAGCATTTGAACTCAGTTCCCCTGACTCCAAAACAAACTGCCTCTTTGAATCCAATGAACAGGAATGGCAAAGAGATCCTCAGTTGAAAGAGACCTGAGGAATTCAGTCCAGAAGGAACAGGAAGTTGACTAAGTCTATAGAGGTTCCAAATTCTCTTCCCATTTTCTTTACTCCCCTAGCCCAGTTCTACAGATACATCCTCCAACAGTCATTCTTTTCCTCTTTGAGGTTCTCTTAATAAGACTCCCAATGCTGCTGGACTCTAGTGGGAATTCAATGTGTTTTTTCCCCTATCCCACAGTGCCTCATTTTTAACTCTACATTATAATAAGTTCATTTACTCAACTTCTTTTCCCCTAATTTTTTAGTAATTATTACATAACTTTTAAAAAGTCAACTCTTATAGGATAATAGGAAAGAAATTTGAGATTTCCAACCTTTATCCTTCCTCCCTCTCAACCTTATTAGCAGAGAGACGCTAGGTTTCCAGCCAATGGTCCTAAACAATGGTCCTGTTCCTATAGACAGTCTTGGGGGTTTCCCCAGCTGATTTCTTATTCTTTCATTCTTTTAAGATTGAGAAGGTACTGGAGGATTCTGGGAAGATTGTGGAGTAGGTTGGTAAATTTCAATCTCTCTGATTTCCCACACAAATAGAACAAATTTGTGCCTCAGGGCAAACACAGACTGGTGAAAAATCAAGAAGCCCTGGGGCAGAACAAGGTGTTCCAGATACAACCTGAGAAGATCTGAAGAAAGGCCCTAGGGTCAGGATGAACTTGTCTGAAGTGCAAACACTTCCCACCTAGCTGGGCAGAAACGTCTAGTGGTGAGCCCTGGGGCTAGCTGGCTGGAGCCTTAGCAGGAGCCACAGAGACTTTCATCTCCTGGACTAGTGGCAGTTTGAGGCCAGGAAGACTGAGTGGACCTGGGCTGATTGGGAAGAACAGGCCCACCTGTGCTGCTGAAACCCGGCCTGAGAGAAAAGGAACCAGTATCTGCACAAGGTGCAGGAGCATCGGGGCAAGGGTTATAGGCATTTGCAGGAGGATGGAGCTTTTGGTTTGAGGTTCCTGGTCAGAGTGGAGAGCTAAAGGAAATGTTGAGGTACCATCCTCTACCCCAGAAGTAGAGTGTTTACACTAAAATCTCTTATTTAAAAAAAAAATGAATTGGCAAAGAAGAAAGAACCTCAACATCAAAACATATTTTGGGAACAGGGAAGACCAGGGTGTATCTTCAGAGGACACTTTAGTTTAAAAAAAAAAGCTTCTATCCCAAAGAGTAACATGAAATGGCTCCCTGGCTAGAGAGAATTAATAAAAGATTTCAAAAATCAAATGAGAGTCATTGAGGAAAAGCTAAGGAAAAAAATTAAAACCATCCAAAAAAATCCAAGAAGATTATGAAAAAAAAGTTATCTAATTAGGAAAGGAGGTACAGAGTCTCAAAGATGAAAACAATTCTTTAAAAATTAAAATTGGGCAAGGGGAAGCCAGTGACCAAGAAATAACAAAACAGTATATAAAAAATGAGAAACTAGAACAGAATATGAAACATCTTATGAAAAAAATGACAGATCTGGAAAACAGATCAAGAAAAGAAAATATAAGAATAATTGGACCACCAGAAAGTTGCAACTAAAAAAAGAGAACCTTGACACAAAAATGAAAGAAATAATCTTAGGAAATTGTCCTGGTATGATAGAACATAAGGAGAAAGTAGAAATGGAAAAAAAAAATCCATGGATCACCACTTCAGCAAGATTCTCTGTGGAAAACACACAGGAATATTATTGCCAAATTTCAAAACCCCCAGATCAAAGAGAATATTTTGCAAGAAACAAGAAAAAAACAATTTAAATATGTTGGAGCTACAATTAGAATTATACAGAATTTATCAGCAACTACAATAAAAGACCCCAGGTCCTGGAATCATATTTACAGATAATCAAAAGAACTAGGCTTGTGGCCAAAAAATATTATATCCAGCAAAATTATGTATAATCCTAAATGAGATAAACGGACATTCAGCAAACTTGCAGATTTTCAGGACTTTTTATCAACCAAACCCCAAACTAACAGAAAATTCAACATAAAAGAGAAAGATGGAACTGAATGTGGACAAATTTTATGCTTTTTTTTTAATGGGAAATGTATACTTTATGTTTAAGATTTACATCAATAATAGGGAAGCTCAAAAGAAAGACTGGCAGAGTAAAGGTTAAAATAGTAATAATGTTATACAAATAAAGTGTGGAGGAAGAATTGACACAGAGGCGTTAGAGTAGGGAGGAAGGCTCATAGTTCTGAATACTTACTTACATTGGGAATGGATTAAATAGGCAATACTACAAATATATACCATGGAGGGTATAGCATCCTCCCAAATCTATAAAGATATAAGAGGGGAGGGATGAGTGAATGGGGAAGCAAAGGCTGTGGGAGGAAAAAAATGGAAAAATCCTTGGGTGGGGGCAAGTTATGGAACAAAATTTAATGAAAAAGTCAGCAGTGATAGGAAAAACATCTGTGTGTATCTGGGATGGTGTGTGTGCAAGTGGGTGTATGTATGTATATATCTACATATGTATATATAAATATATCCTTTGTAACGTAGCCTGCTTGGGGATGGTGGGGGGATGAAAGAGGGGAAAAGAATAAAGCAAAAGAGGTGCCCAGCAGAGAACAAAAGAAAAATTTACAAGGAAGAAAAGACAGACACTCATGAAAATAATTTCTTTTAATTATATATATTTTCTTAAATTAGTATTTGTTGTTATATATTTTGACGCCTCTCTGATGTTTTGCTGGGCATATGATAATGTTGTCTTGTTTTGTATTGCTTTTCTGTTTTTTTTTTTTTAATTCTGTTTCTTCAAACTAATTTTTTTTTTTTTTAGAATTTTGCATCCAACATTTATTAGCTGTGGGCAAGTCATTAATTTATCTTTTTTTCTGAATTTATTTTTTTAAATAACTTTTTATTGACAGAACCCATGCTAGGGTAATTTTTTTACAACATTATCCCTTGCACTCACTTCTGTTCCGATTTTTCCCCTCCCTCCCTCCACCCTCTCCCCCAGATGGCAAGCAGTCCTATACATGTTAAATAGATTACAGTAGATCTTCAAACTAAAATTAAAAAAAAAAAAAAAAAAGATTGAGAAGATCAGATGGAGTCTCTAATTTGGGAGGGCCTGGGTGAGTTGTCCAAGCATTAAAATAAATGACTTCCCTCCATGGTCTTACTGGTCCTTACCTGTCAAGTGGATAATGACTGGTCTTCTTCCCCAGGTACCCAACATAGTCAAGGATAGAATTAAGAAACTACTGGGGCTGAATTCAAATCTCTGTGCTCCCTTACCCTCCTCCTATATAAGTTTTTAGATCCCTCTGGGAGTTTCTTGACTTGGCTGCCATCTCCTCACCCTCATCTCCCATCGATGGAAGATGGAGAAAAGATTGCCAATGAAAGCTCCTTCATGGAAATCGGATGCTAGGGAGGTCCATCTCACCCATAGTACACAATGATCCTCACACATGCCCAGGGTGTATGTTGGGAAGATACTATTTCCCTCTTCTTACTCTCTAGTAGACATGGAAAGCTGTTCCTTTTGACCAGGGGCATAGAGGAGTCCATTTGCCCTTGCCCTCATCTATCTGTCTCACTTCATCTTATTAAATACTCTTCTACTCTTTCCTACCCCCACCAAGCTCATCTCTGCACATGAGTTTTTTGGTAGAACAAAGGTTTACATTTTAAACTCCTGCCTGTGTGTCACTCTCCCAGGGCAGGGTAAAATGTTCCTAATGAAAACTGTTGTGTTTGAGGTAACTATTAGGTGGAGGTAGAAGGAAGATGGGGGTGTTTTTGAGAATGGAAGGCAGACTGATAGGATTTTATTTAAATCAAAAATACAACTGGAGAAAAAAGAAAGAGAAGAGAGGGGGCCATAGCATCTGTGCTATGTTGAAATAACATTAGGGTGACCCAGCAATAGAATAAACTGGTATTAAGGAATTGGAATGCTGGGATATGTGAGAAATGGTCATATGGAGCTATGAAAATAACTTGCTAAACACTGGTCTAAAAGGGAACAGGAAGTCTTTGGAAATGCTTTCCTATGGCAATACTTAAAAGTATTGATATTAAATAAGGAATTATTTCTGTGGATATGTGTCTCAAGGAATGTTATTTGCCTGTAAGACACTGTTGGAGAACTTGCTTTTAAAAAATCAATTAACAGATAACATAGTAAGATCATGTACTCTATTTCCCAGACTGTGAAAATGTGATCTTTTTGTGTGAAATTCAGCCTTTTTCCTTTTCATATTTTCATCAAGAATATCTTCAAAGGAATGAAGCTCCACTACTTTTTTCTCTCAAATTATCAAGCATTTATTTCTTTTTCTTCTTCTTATCTCTCTCTGTCTTTCTTGGGGAAAAAAATGGAAAGAGAAAAAAAAATCCTTTTAAACATGTATGCAAAATCAAGCAGAACAAATTCCTTAATTGGCCATATTAAAAGAAATATAGGTCTTATCCTAAACATTTAGTCTGACAAGAGATATCTTCTTTATCATTCACCTCCCTGGAATCCTGAGTGATTGTTGGATTGAACAAAGTTCTTAAATCTTTCAAAATTGTTTATTTTTATAATATTGTTGATAATATAAATTATTCTCCCAATTCTGCTCACTTCACTTGGCATTAGTTAACACCATTGTTCCCAAGTTTCTGTGAAACTGTCTCTTTCATCATTTCACACAGCACAGTAAAATTCCATTACATTCATATACCATAATTTGTTCAGCCATTCTCCAAATGACAGATACTTCCTTAGTTTCCATGTGTTTGCCACCCAAAAAGAAGAGCAGATATAAATATTTTGGTACAAATAGGGCTTTTTCCTCTTTCTTTAATTTCTTAAAGGTACAGGCCCAGTAATGGTATTTGTGCCTCAAAAGATATGCTATTTTTTTAACTTTTGAAGGATACTTCCCAGTTGCCTTCCTGTACCAAGTCATAGCTCCATAAAGAATTCATCAATATGCCTGTTTTCCCACAGCCCTTCCAACATTTGCCATTTTTCTTTTTTTACCAACTTTGCCAATCTAATGGGCATAAGAAGGAAACTAAAAGTTGTTTTAATCTGAATTTCTCTAATTATTGGTAATCCAACATTTTTTAAAACTATGATATAGGTTTCTTCCCTATTTCCCTTTGGATTTCTTCTCTTTAAGAACTATCTATATTATTTGACCATTTATCAATGGGGAATTGGCTTTTATTCTTACAATTTTGAATTAATTCCTTAAATATTTTAGAAATGAGACCTTTGTCAATGAAACTTGCTGCCAAGTTCCCCCCCCCCCCCTAGCCCCAGGTAACTGTTTCCCATCTAGTTTCAGCTGCATTGCATTTGTTTGTGTGAACACTTTTTAATTTTATATAATCAAAAACTGTCCATTTTATCTTTTTGATCTTCTCTGTTTTTTGTTTGGTCATGAGCTCTTTCTCTAGCTATAAATCTGAAAGATATTTTCTTCCTTGTTCCTTTAATTTATTTATGATGTGACATTTTATCTAGGCTATATATCTCTCAACTTAAAACTTAATGTGGTATGTGATATAAAGTGTTAATCCCAGCCTAATTTCTGCCAGATCTGTCCAGTTTTCCCAGCAGTTTTTGTCAAATAGTGTCAGTCCTCTCCCTGATAGCTGAGGTCTTTGGATTTATTAAACACTAGGCTACTAGGTTCATTTGCTTCAATATGCTATGTTCCTAAAATGCTGCACTGATCAATTTATTTTTTAAGTAATACCAAATTATTTTGAACCCAGGTCCTCCTGTTTCTAGAACAGGTTGTCCTATCCCTGTACTACCTAGCTGCCCTTCCTTTCCTACTTTTTTTTCCCATTATTTCCCTTGAGATTCTTAACTGTTGTTTCTCTAGATCTCTTTCATTACTTTCTCTAGTTCTATAAAGTATTTATTTGATAAAATGATTGGTGTGGCATTACATAAATAAATGTAGGTAATATTTTCATTTTTATTATATTGGCTCATTCTACCCATGAGCTTTTAATATTTCTCAAATCATTTAGATTTATCATTATTTTCATAAACAGCTTTGTAGTTGTAGACATAGAGTTCTTGTATGTTTCTTCATAAATATAGTCCTATTTTTTTATGTGCTGTAGTTATCTTAAATGGAATTCCTTCTTCCAATTCTTCCTGTTGGATATTGTTGAAAATATAGAGAAATGCTGATGACTTATGTGGATTTATTTTACATCCTGCAACTTTGCTGAAGTTATTAACTTTTTTTGGACTCTAAGCATAGCATCATATCATCTACAGAAAGCAATAATTTTGTTTCCTGTTTGCCTGTGCTTCCCTCAATTTGGGATTTAAAAAAAAAAATTGCTGTAGCTAGCATTTCTAGCACTAGTGACTAGTAAAGTAGCATTAGTGACAATAGCAATCCTTATTTTATTTCTGATTTTATTGGAAAGATCTCAAGTTTATAACCATTACATATAATGCTGGCTCTTGGTCTGAGATATAAACTATTTACCCTGTTAAAGAAAGATTAATTTATTCTTATATTTTGAAGTGTTTTTTTTTTTTTTAACAGAAATGAACATTGTCTTTTATCACAAGGATCTTTTGAGTCTATTAATATAATCATATGATTTTTCTTGTTCTTATAATTAAGATGGTCAATTAAGTTTATAGCTTTCCTAAAACTGAACCATATTTGCAATTCTGATAAAAATCTACCACGTTCAAAGTGAATAATCTTCGTCAAATGTTGCTATAGCCTGTTTGTTGATGTTTTACTTAAAATTTTTTACATAAATATTCATGAGGGATGTTGGTTTATAGTTTTCTTTTTCTATTTTGACTCTCCCTGTTTTAGTTATCAAAACTATATTTGTACATAGAAGGAATTTGTTAGTATTGTTGTGTTTGCCTGTTTTTTTTTTAACAGTTTGGATAATATCAGTATTAATTGTTTTTTGAATGACTGGTGGAATTCCGCTGTAAGACTGTGGCATAATAATAAAAAGTACCTCATTAAATGATGTTTCAGTTCTGCCACCTCCTTGATTTGATTCTGAAACAAACCTATCCTTCCATTCAACTCTATTGAGAATGTGGATATGGTCCAACCTTTCAGTTATGCAACAATCAATTCATTGAATATAAATAAAGAGCTCAAATTTAGAATTTGTAGACAGTTTAAAAACCATGTGAATCTTAGAGACTCCTGCCCTATTTAGAGGAAAGATAATGGATGGAATCAGATTTCAAATCTGGCCTTAAACAACTATTAACTGTATGAACCTGGACAAGTCACTTAATCTCTATTTACCTCAGTTTCCTCATCTATAAGATAGGAATAATAACAGTATAAATCTAAGGATTAAAGGAGATAATATTTGTAAAAGTGCATAGCACAAATGTCTGCCATATAGTAGGTGTTTTATAAATGCTTATTCCCTTCCCTTCCTTGTTTTCCTAACACTGACTGCAGAAGAAGGCTACATAAGACATAAGACTATTTGTATCTTTTTTTCACAGGTTTCCACAGACAAAAAATTTGTCACAAAGTCGTCAACTTTCAGATGGTTAAACTTTCAATACTTGACTAGGAGGATCTTTGTACAGCATACCTATTTGTATCTTACCTAGGATCATATTCAGTGAGGTTGCTAGGTGACACTGTAGATAATAATAATAATAATAGCTAGCAATTTTATAGCTCTTTATAAGATTTGCAAAATGCTTTACCTCATTTTATCCTCATAACAACCAGGCTAGATATTTTACAGATGAGAAAATTGAGGTAGACAAAGTAATTTTGTATCTAGTAAGTATCTGAAGCAGAATTTTAACTCAGATCTTTCTGTTTCTAAGTCCTGTGTTCATTATTCTCCATCTGACCACCTCTATGCTTTGAGAATAGAATGGTAAAATCAGTAAGAACTGAGTCTGACTTACAAACTATGTGACTTCAGTTTTTAAGGGAAGCAATTGGGCTTCAGTGACTAGCTCAAGGTCACACAACTAGTAAATGTCAAGTGTCTGAGTTCCAATTTGAACTCAGGTCCCCCTAATTCTAGGACTGGTGGGTCTATTCACCAGGATATGGGGCTTTGGGCCTCAATTCCCTTATCTGTAAAATAAGAATAATGACATCATCAAAAGTCGTTTTGAGTTGATGCACACTGTAGCTCTTTGCAAACCTTTTTGTTCACAGGGTCCAGGATCACCCCAAACCCACTATGACACATTAGTCTCTCAAGGAAGCTAAGTAAGGAGGCAATCTCCCAGGAAAGATTAGCTGGCTGAAGTTTTGCCTTTTTTTTTAACTTCACTTTATTGCATTTAATCCGACCAATTAGAAATTCATTTGGATTAATAAACATACCCTTTAAAAACTACAAATTCCTCTGGGAGGATTAAAAGACTTTCACATATTAGTGTGGATTAATTAAAACATTACTTCCTGCTGCACTGAGGAAATAGGACTTTTGACTGGAGGATAAGTCAGAGCTGAGTGAGGTGCTAAACTTGGAGATTTAAGCTAATTTGAAAGCTCTGAGTTACTGGAGCTCAGCTCTATTATCCCGGGGGGAGGGGGAGAACCCAATCACCCCTTATTATTTTAATTTCTGCTCACTGTTGACCGTTGAGACCCAGAAAGAGCAGAAAAAACTTTACCTTCTCTTTCTGTACTTCTTGCTGCTCCCCCGCCTCCCAGCCCCTCTGCAGGCTATAGCGGTCCTGCAGTTTCGCTAACTTTTCGGATCACGTAGAACTTTGTGAGTTGACCCGCGAAGCTAAGCCCCATTTAAAGCTTTGTTTCTGCCGGGAAATGTGTCCCTGGCTCCGAAGCCCCGAACTTTTGGGACCCATCGGTCTGAGCGGGAGCTCCCTCACCCCAGCACCTGGCACAATTAGTCCGGGCGGAGTGGCTCCTAGTGGAATTGGATATTGCATGAGACTGTCATTTGATGATTCGCAGCAGAGAAAGAGTTAAATTTTAAAAAGAGGGAGAGAGACCAGCAGAAGGTCCTGTTTACTGTAGTTCCTCCGAGTCCATCAAGTATTCAGAGACATGGGTTGCCGTAGTAACTGAGTCTGTTCTTCAGCCAGCTCGAGATTAGCTCATTGGAAAGGAGTCAGGATGGGTCAGGCTAGGCAAGGGTGGGAAGTGAGACAGAGGGGGAGGAGGAGGAGGAGGGGAAAGAAGGGGGGAGGGGGAGAGAGAAAGAGGAGGGGAAGGGGGAGGGAAAGAGTGGAATGAACGTCACTAGAGATAGTCACAAAGTCAGGAAAGGAAGGAAAAAGAAAGAGGAAGGGGGGGAACCCGGGAGGACTCCCGAGCAGGAGGGAGGGGAGGAAAGGAACCCGCTCGGCCGCAAGTAAAGAAGGTCCTTTTAAAGTGGGGGGCATGAATCGGCAGCCGAGGCAGCGAGTCCCATGGCCGTGAGAGAGGAAAGGGCCGGTGGGGGAGCGAAGCCCGAGAGAAGGGAGAGAAAGATTTCCCGTGCTTTGTGAGAGCTTCCAGTAACAAAAGGGCGGAGGGTCGGGGAGCCATGCAGCCCGATGCTGCTGCCTCCACCTCCCCCGCCCCTACTGCGGCGGGGTCCCGGCTTGACGCCCCCAGAATGAACCGTGGGCGGCGAGGAGCCCGGCTGGGGTGTCTGGCAGCGAGCAAGGTGAGTGGGGAGACGCGAGTGGAGGTCCCCGCCCTAGACTCGAGCACCCTTCGGGCAAGTCATTGTCGGGAGAGCCAAGCCGCGGGACCCCGGGAGGGAAGTTGGGGGGGGGGGGGAGTGGAGAAAGGAAATAGCCAAGCTCGGCTTGAGCTTGGAACTGGAGGAACTTCCCAGCTGGGAGTGGGCTCGGCTCGGTGGGCTGCCTTTGGGATGGATGGCTGGAGAAGATGTGTAAGTGTGTGAGAGACAGATCAAGTTCTTGAGTGTGAGAATGAGACCAAGTTGTGTGTTTGGGTGTGTGTGTAGATGAGGCTACGTTTTCAGTGGTGTGTGTGTGTGTGTACAGATGAGGCCAGGTTCTCGCTGGACGCCTAGTCTGTCCCCTGGGTCTGCAAAGCTATCATACGCCTTTGGGGGGGGGGGGTGCAGAGAGACAGGGGAAGACTGTGAATGATTTTTGAAGTGCATTAGGTAAGCTAGCTGTTCCAAAACACTTACCTCCTTCTGGAGCCAGAGGAACTTGAAAAGGGGACCTTGCTCCCCCAAACTGGAGGTAGAAGGAAGGGGGTCGGGAGGGAGGTCGAGACTCCTTAATTTGAAACGCGTTGATGAAAAGTGAGCATCGTTCGCCCAGCACCTGTGCCAGGGGGGTTTGGTGGTTTGATTTCAGCTTTTCCAAGTGGAAATGAGAAATTGTTTCTGTTTCTGTTTTGTTTTTTCTTATTCTGAGGAGAAGCAGGTGAGATTCAATGAAGGTGAGTTCTGACTAAGTGACACATGATAGAGTATTGAGGAGATTTATTCAGAGCTGAGTTCTGAGCGTTGCTTGGACCTTGGCAAATCGGTGGCAGCATTAGTAGCAGCTAAGCTGTGGGCAATAGTGAAGAAGCTGGGCAGTATTTTCTCTGTGAGCAGGGAAGTGGGAGTTCCATAGCTCCTCACTGTAAGAGGGCTGGAGAGAAAGGATAACGCTCACTCTTCTAACGCCATTTAGTTACGTTTCAGGGCCATAATTTAACCAGCAACATAATTGATTCTTTGTAATAATGAGCAAGGTTTCAGTGAAGTGCTTATAGTAAGTAGTATCATTTTTGGAGATTTTTGTTATTCAGCCCTTGAATCCTTTGTTGTTGTGTTGAGCTACAAGCAGTTAAGTGCTTTTATTTATTTATTTATTTGTCCAAAATCTCTTTGCTTTTGTGTGTAAGAGATTCAGCAATGAAAACAAAATAGTCTCTATTTGCAATAAGCTTGCACTTTAAGGGTTGGGGCCAGTGAAAGGGAAGGCAGGGAATGCAAATATAAGTGAATATAAGTAATATATAAGTAAGGCATAAGATAAATATATATATATAAGTATAATATAAAGTAAATATAAGATAAGCCTTGAAAACTAGGAAGCTAGGAAGACATACTTTTAGAAAATTAAGAAATCTGATTCAAAGGTGACATACAAAAGAATGAAATTTCTTCCTTCTACATCAGCCCAAAGTATCGTATACATCAGTCTTACTCTGAAGACTGTTTTGGGCCTGGGCCCAACTGGGTAGAGAAAGCAGAATCTTGAAAGTCAGAGCTAAACAGAGAGTTTACTGAGAAAAGGGGTCAGAGAAGGAGGGAGATGGGGAGACTAGCCTCTTGTACTTTGGGAAATATAAGGTTTAAATAACAGAAAGATTGAGATCTTTTTTAGATTAAAAGAGTGGCAGTAAGAGCCAAATGCATCTCAAGGAAGCAGATGGATTACTTTCAGCCACTAGAGTTGAACAGATTGTGTGACATTTAGGCAACAATTCTTTTTTTGGCCAATGAGGTAAAAAGGATAGGAGTTCTGATATTTTCACTTTTCAACAGCCAAAAATATGAAAATGAGCATGTATGAAAAAAGTCTTCACAGAGATAAAGTCAAGGAGGAATATGGCACACAGATCTTTTTAAAAGGGCAGCATGACATAATGGATACTTCACTGTGACCTCCAGTCGCCTTACCTTTGCTCTGGCCCCACTTTCCTCCCTTTATAGGAGGACCTTACAAGGTCCTTGACCTTACAAGTTGGCTAATCTGTTATGGTAATACTACATTCTGCACCCTTGACTCTCTACTACCATAGTGCCCTGCCAATTTTCAACCTTGGATCATCCCTACTATGCATTTTCTCCAATCTTTTGGAAATCTAAATCATAGGATTTAAAGTGCAAAGAAAAAGACCTCAAACATCATCAAGTTTAATCCTGTCATTTTTCAGAGAGGGAAGTTGAGGTAGTAGTGAAGTGACTTGGTGAAGGTAGGCCCACCACAAATTTGTTATCTCAACTTGCCTCTCACTACTGAATGAAATCTTTTAGTTTTTCCTTGATAGCTGCTATCCTGGTCTCCCTAGTTATTTTTTTTTTCCAAAACTCTTTTATTCTCATGCCTCCCACACCAATCTTATTAAGATTGACCTCTCTCTATTAAGAAAATGGAGACAATTTGTCTTAAACTTCCTTCTCTCCTCTTTACCATATGTCAAAACTATCTCCAAATAAATAACTCCCAAATTTATAAATACAGATGTTATCAACTTTTCTTCTGAAATTTTTGCACTGCTGGAGTTACCTCTTATGCTGGCTCATTTCTGATTCTCTTCCCCCTCACCCCAGTATGCATTCTCCTTGAAATTATTTTGTATAAATGTATATAGTTCAGGCAGTTGGTGGAGTGATTAGAGAGCTCAGATCTCATAGTTTGAAGACCCAGGTGTAAGTCTCACTTTTGAAAGATCCTATCTTCATTACCCTTGTCAAGTCACTTACCTCCTTCATGCCCTCTCTAGTATGTAAGATGGGTAGAAAGTATTGCTCTATACTGATAGAAATTGTTTATACCAGGAATTGCCTATACTGATTAAAGCCCAGGATATTTTTAACTCTTTTTACTTATCTGTTTATATATTATATCCCCCAATAAATGTAAACACTTTGAAGGTAAGAACTGTTTTTTTTTTTTTAATTTTTGTATCCCAAGTACTTAGCACAGTACCTTTCACATACTAAGTTTTTAATATGTTTTTGTTGAATTAAAGATCAACTGTCTAATCCAATGATTATTATTTCCATGATTCTGTATAGTATCAAACTATATTTCATTGAATCACCAGAGGTTTGATTTATAAGCAACAGGAGCAGGTAGGTCAGGAAGAACTAGAAATGGAAATTAGAGTAGGTTAGCAAGGACATAGCCTAAAATTCATTAAAAAGAAAGGAGTCCAAACTTGGGGGAAGATGATGTTCTAGTTACAGACATTGGAATGATGATAAGTATCATAAATCCAGAGAGTAAAACTGAGGCAAGCAGCTGAGGTGTCAGGGAAAGAAGGGGGAACAGATGTTAGCACTCCAACGAAGGCAGTGAAGATAAGCCAGAGAGAGGAAGAAGAGAGAGCAGAGCATTTAAGTGGGTCTGAAGACGCTGGTTCTTTCCTTTTCTTCTCGGGGCTGTACACTCCCTGGGTGTGATGGGGGGTTTGGGAACAAGGGGAGACATTTGGATTAAGCAGCCTGAGGTCCTGTAGTAGAATGTAGTCTCCTTAGGGGCAAAATTCATTTCCTTTGGGTCTTTGCATGGAGTGACTAGTGCAAAATTTGAGACACAGTAGGTATTTATTTAATGTTTGCTTAATTGAACACAGACTAACAGAGGGGTGTGGTAAAAGTGAAAGTTATACCCTTAACATTAATAACAATGTTTTTTTTTATAGTTTGCCAAGTGCTATATAGTATCTCTTTATATGTTATAAGTTGAAATATATCCACATATATTCACATATCTTTATATGTAAATATGTGTAAGTATATATCTGTATATCCATAAATAAAAATAGCTGTTGTTCAGTTATGTCCAATTCTTTATGATCCTGTGGATCATAGCGCGTCAATTCTGTGCATGGGAACAGAATTAAACTGAGCAAGGGTGATGTCTGCTGTGAAATTGGTTTTTAAGTGAGCTTCCAACCTCACAGTTAAAATTGGATGGGAAATGGGAAATTATGCAGAAGGTTCTCCATGATAGTAGTTCTTAAAATGTGGGTCTTTGAGGCCTCTTCAATGGAACGAGTTTCACATGAATTTGACATGTAGAGAGCTAGTCGCAGGCAAAACAGTGAAGCAAGCTGAATTTACTTTCCAATGCCCATTTACCTTTCAGTACTTTTCTCTTTTCTCCTGGCATCCCTGGTGACCTGTCTTCCTTAGACAGTTTATCATACTCTGATTCTCTCTTCCCTCTGCCTTCTACCAAAACTTTTCTCACTTGTGCCTAAGCTTTTATCATTCTAACTCATTTAAAAGGTAAATGATATGTTAGGTTAATATATTATAACTTCCAAGAAAGTTAGTTTAACTGAGGGAAGTTGGGGGTGTTGGTAGGAGAAATAACTAAGTAAACCAAGGTTCCCAAGGTTTTCAGTTTGAGAACCTTTTTTTAACAAGGACTCCCCTCCCATTTCCTAGTAGTTACGCTCTATCCAATGATTATGAAAATCTGTCAAAAACCAAAATTACTATGAATTCAGTATTAATTTTACATGGATTCATATTTCATTAATCAATCTTCATACAACTGAAAAATAATAATACTTATAGGTGAGATAATTTATTTATTCAGCCTGCAGAAGTATGTTTGCTTATCATATTGAATCATTTCATGGGATAGCTAAGTGCTCTTTTGTAACTTTCAGAGAAAGGAAGTCTGGTGGATGCCCTAAAACTTTCAGCCCTTGATCTGATTTCACATTAAGCTAATTTAATTATTTACATTTTGAAGCCACAAGTGCAGAACATCCACTTTCCCAAAACATATACCATGGAGGGGGAAAGCATTAAGTATTTCATGATTTTCCCTCCAAATCCTAGTACTTATAATAAATATGAAGCCAAAAATCAGGTAGGTGCTTTTATATAAAGATTTATATTCATTTGTTCATTCATTTTAATATTTAAAATATTGACTTTCTTTCTGGACAAGACTGGAACTAACAAGATAGCCTCCCTTTGTTTAGCAGTGGCTTTTTGAGCTGATCTGTTTCTGACATGAGCCATTCTCTTATTCTTAGGGGGTCTGGTGGCCCCCTGTTCCTGGAATTCACAGCATTAAGGCCAAACTTAGTGCAGATGCCCAATCAGTTTATTCCTCTGAAGCTTAGAGCTCCCAAATTTAACGGATCTACTGGCTTCAGCTTCCCCTGGTAGCTGGAATTCCTTGGAGCCCTCCAGTGAGAGGGAAATGATGACCCCATCATGGCAGCTCATTCAGCTTTTGAAAATTTTCAAGATTAGGTTTATCTCTTTACTACAAGATATCAGTTGTGTCCTAATTCTGCCTGCTGGGGCCCAAGGGAATCTTTCCCATTCCTCTTCTAGGGGACAGTTGCCTGGGCCCTTCTCTCCTCCAGGGTGTCCTTCCCCAGTTCCTGTAACTGCTTTTTGTAAGACAGGAACCCTAGGAAGCCCTTCATTATCCCTAGTAACTTCCTTTGGAATTCCCTGGCTTATCGTATCTTTTCGAAGAATCCCACAGCCCCACTATTCATGCTGCATATTTTATTCCCAATTAAAACCGAGATAATGCTGCAAGGTCCTGTGAATTTCTGCATCTTTTGCATTAACTTCACAGGCTTTTTCTGGGGCCCAAGTGTTGAGAACTGCTAATTTAACCCAAAACAACATACTTTCAACTGTTGGAAATATATATATCTCAGGAGTCCAACTGGAGAAGTATTTTGGGAGTAGGAAGTCCTTCTTGCTACTTTGCAAATCATAATAGATTTTAATAATAAAAACTGATATTTATATGATAATTTATGTTTCATAAAGCACTTTCATATACTATGATGATCTTATTTGCCCAAGTAGACAATGATTTATGTTGCCTTTGGGTAATGCTGACCCTAAATATAAGGCCATAAAACAGTGGCTATGCTTTTATTCCTGGGTGAATCAGTAATATATTTATCACCATTCTCATTGGTGTCTTTTTGAAAACAGCGCCATTCTTTCCATTTAATAATAACAATATTATTATTTTATATTAATAATATTAAATGCCAACTATGTGCCAGGCAGGAGAGCCCCCGACTTCAAAGAAAGAGCATTAATCAAACAACAAATATGTATTAAGCACTTATGTGCCAGGCACTGGGAATACAAATACAATGCATACAGACCAGTAGCAACCAAGCATCCAAAGGGATTTCAGGAGAGGAAGAGCTAGCTATGGGGAGATGAGGCAGGACAAGTGGAAGGGAGTTAGGGGTGCCCCAAAATCAGAGAGAGAGCATTCCAGGCTTGGCACCTAGCCTTTGCGGAGATAGGAAAATTGTATGTTAGCTGCAAGTCATTTTTGGTGAAAACAACACCTGTGAGGGTAGTAATGTGGACTCAATCTGGAAACACTGGCTGGAGCCAGATTGTAAAGAACTTTAAATGCTAAACTGATGGGCTTATGTGTTATGCTAGAGGCAACAGAGAAAGGTTGAAGTTTTTCAAGCTGAATTCTGACATGGTCAGACCTTTCTTTGCTTTAGGAAAAATCATTTTGGCAGCTGAATGAAGGATGGCAGAAAGAGGGGAGAGATCAGAGGTAGAAGGCCGTGGAAATATAATGATGATGGGATGAGTTAGGGTGCTGGCTTGTGAGTAGAAAGAAGGGAATGATAGGTGGAGGAAGATTTGATAAGAATTGACAATTGATTCAATATGGAAGGTAAGAAAGAGTTGGCAGATGACTCTGAAATAACAAACCTGGGTAAGTTGAAGGATGGTGGTGACTTTCACAGAAATTTAGAAGACTTGGAACCATATTATATAGCATCTTTTGCCCACAGATGGAAAAATTTGGAGAACCAATGCTCTAGAGTAGTGAATTCTAAAGTAGTGGTTCTTAAACTTTTTGGTCTTAGAACCCCTTTATATTGTTTAAAATTATTGCAGACTTTCCAAAGAACTTTTATTTATGTGGGTTATGTCTACCAATATTTATTATATTTGAAATATTAATATTAGAAATTAAAGATACATTACTATGAAAATATTTTTGATCTCACAGACCTCTTGAAAAGGTCTTGGGGATCCCCAAGGAACTCCGGATCACACTTTGAGGACAGCTGTTTTGGAATAATGTTGCATTGGCCTAATCAAATGTCATTTAAAATTTTTATTATCTCAAATCCTTCTTTCTCACTGCTCCCAAACCAAATTGTTCCAGAATCCTCAAGAGTGAAAAACCTCAACTCTTATGAGGAAAATAAAATTTGTAAAGGCTCTATTAGATGAAAACATTACACTTGTAGTGGGTAGAAGGGAAGTCTCATGCACATCACTGTGGCTGGTCTTCCCTTCTATTTCTTTTGCATGATTCCCAGATGGAAAGATTGACAAGTACATTTTTCCTTTAAATTATATAGAGCAAAAGCAATAATAAATTGAAAAACCAGAGCCCAATTTCAAAACTTAAGACTACAATATACACATATGTATATGTATAAACTTTGTGTTTATGTGTTTATATATGATATATACTATTTCTTGCTGGAAAGAAGCAATAGGATGGAGAAGCTACCTTTGTCTCTATTGGATCCCTCATAATTAGAGATGTCCAAACTATTCCATTTACTCTTTTTGCATCAACAAGAGACTTTACTTTGAAATTTTACCTCTTCACACCGTCGCTTTCAGTCCCACTTTTTCTTCTTTGTCATTGTTTGGGGTGGCCATTTCTAGCATGGGCTAAGGAGCTTTGTATGACCCTAGAGCAATAAGAATACAGCCAGCCATTATCATATTTTCTATGACTTATTCAAATAAGGTGAACTATACTATACTATATACTATACATACTATATACTAGTATATATACTATATACTATTCAGAACTATATACTATACAAAATTTTCTAAAAGTCTTCATGCAGTTTTAAACTAGTAAAGCTTTTGGGACACCAAGTGCCTAATGATATTCTAACCCACCATACCTGAGGTTCCTAAAAAAACCTCAAAAGTTGATTATGCTGGGGGTTTTCCCACAAACTAGTCACACAACTAGTAAGTGTCATAGTCCAACAGAGAACTCCATGAATAACAACTTCCTTTGTGCTTCTAATTTTTAAAGTAGGGAGGCTAGGGTTATTACTTTATAAAGGACTTAATTGTACCCAGCAGGGGTTAAGTGCTTTGTCCAGGATTACCCAACAAGTCAAGGTGAAAAATCTAGGTCTTATGCTTCCCACCCTGGTCTAATGGAAAAGAATACTGATGAGAGTTGTGGAGAAAGAGTTGTTTTCCCGTGGTTTGTTCTGGCAAATTTGGACATGGTTCAGGGGTGGGATAGGATGGAAGACATTCTTAGAACTCACACAGTGCACACAAAGATTTAGTTACTCCTCTGCAGCCAGGAACTATGACAGAGGAAGAAATCAGCAGTTTATCTGATGTAGAACAGGAGAAAGAGCACTGGACTTGGAGTTAAGAGATTTGGTTTTCGGGCCTGGTTGTGTGACCTTAGACATGTCACTTAACCTTAACAAAGACTTTTCATTTCTAACATGAATATTCATTTCTAATATGACAAATATTGATCGATACACATCAATAAAAGCTTTTTGAGGAGTCCTTAAGTAATTCTTAAGATTATTAAAGCGTCCTAAGGCCAAAAAGTTTGAGAACTGCTATTCTTCTCCATAGAATGGAAATAACTCACCTTTCCTCTTTTGTAGGATGATTGGGAGCAACAAATGAAAGTGGGAAAGGGTTTTTGCAGAGTATTACACAATGTCAGTCAGTATATGAAACCTTTAACTTTCTCTATCTCTCTTCTATCCCCTCTTAAGAAACATTAGTCTATGCTGGCTCATGGGGATTCTGCAAGGTTCTTAACTTGATTGAGTAGTGGAAAGAGCATTGGATTTGGCAATGGAGGCAAAATCAGAGGGATAATCCTGGCTCTGGATGACCACTGCAAGTCACTTATTGGCTAATTTCCTCATTTGTGAAACGATGGAGCTTGACTACATGACCTCTTGAGGTTTCTTTCAGCTTGAAATCTTATAATCCTTATGCTGTAGGTGAGGTTGTTTACTCAAGTTTGGAATGGGGACTTCTGACCCCAACTCTGAAGTCCTCTTCCTCTCACAGTTACTTGTTCAGTCTTGCATTCAATCTGCTGTTCTATTTTATCTTCTGTGGTTGTGTGATCTAACAAATATAAACAAGCTCCCAGGACATCAAAGAGTTACTGATGGTCTCTGTTTAGCCCTCAGCTGAACAGAGGCATCTAATGGAGTGAAAAGACATCAGAAATGAGGAATCTTCTTAATGCAGCCCAAAATAAACGGCCCAGAAATAATCATAGTGGAGACGAGATCCCAGTTCTGTGGATTTAGCCAAAATTCTCTATTCAATAAATACTCCCTGACTTCTGGCAAACCAATGATGGCACCCAAACTTTAGTGACTGAGGGCAGAGAGGGCTGAAAGGTTTTCAACATCCTTCAGGGTTACCTATGAACAAGGTATTAGAAGCTTAGCCAAAGGAGGGGGCTGCTTTTAGCATGCTTGCTGACAGATCAGTGGAGGAAGTAGCTCCCGGCGACAGTAGCATAGATATTTAGCTGGCCTTTGAATAAGGAAAAAATAAATCTTAACTGATACATCCTGGTTGGGTAACTCTGGGCCACTCTTATCTCTCAGTGTCCAAGGTAACTCTCTAAGAAGATAAATTGCACTGAAGGGGCTGATCTGCCTACTTACATGCTACCTATGAAATCACAGACCTAGTTTAAAGAAAGAAAAGAAATAGCTACTGGGGAGAAAAAGGTGAAGCAGAGAAGAGAAATTATGAGGCTGACAAATAGGTTATTAACAATAATTACAAAGTGTTTTACATATCTATGTCGTTTAAGCTTCACATTAGTTCTGTGAAATAGGTCCTATAGAGTTAATTATCCCCATTTTACAGGTGAGGAAACTGAGTCTCACAGAGGCTGTGTGACTGACACAGATGGGCTCATGCAGCTGCTGTGGCCCAGACCAGGTTCAGGGATCCTGAACTCATGATTTCTATTTCCTTATTCAATTCTGTAATCCTCTGTCTCTCTAATCGGGCATCTGCCCCACAGTCACCAATGACTCCTTATCCTAAATCCATTGATCTTTTCTCTATTCTCATCCTCCTTGACCTCTGTGGCATTTGAGACTGTTGACCCGCCACCATCTCTTTTTCTTTTTCTTTCCCCTTCTCCTCCTTTCTCCTCCATTTCCTCCTTCTCCGAACTCTCTCTTCTTGGCTCCTTTGATATGATATATGACTGATTGTCCTCCTAATTTATTCCCTTTGATGGAGCCTGATCTTCCTCCCATTCATTCAGCGCTTTGGATTGAAGAGCTACTGTGTTCTTTTCTGTGCCAGGCTGTACTGAAACAAATGAGGGCTGTTTGAATCCCTTAACCAAATGGAAGAGGGCATGTCTGAGGTTTCATGGATAGGGAGAGGGTAATAGCAGTCCCTGAGCTGATAGATTGCCTTGGCCGGTCAGAGCTCACTCTGTATCCAGCTGTTCTGGGGAGGGACCTTTAAATCAAGAACTCAAGGGACTATTGTCCAAATAGTGATTTAAATGGTCTTCCAGCCCAAGTAGTGCTGGGATTGTTAAGGGGATAGATAGTGTGGCAGAATGGCTCCTTTCCAAAGTGCCTGTGGGAATTTAGAGTGACTTTAAATAAAGTAATGGCTTTTGAGGGCAGTAGTTTTGACCTGGAAACAAGGGATGCCTCTGGAACTGATTCAGAAAAGATCTTATTTCCTTTTGGGACCAGGTGGACTAAAAAAAAGTTCAAGTGTGGAACTAATGTTCCTTTAAAGGTTCACAAGAAAGTCATAAGGGGAGTATTGATGAAAGAGTATTAGCAAAAGCTATGTGGACTTGCAAAATATTCTACATGCAGTAACTATAAAATCTGATGACAATATATCTAAAGCTGGAAGGAACCTGAGGGCATTCAGTTTAACCCTTTTATTTTACAGAGGGGTTTAACTAACTAAAGATCGCATATTTGGTCTTTACAACCATCCTGTGAATGGCTACATTTAAAATTTAAATTAAATTCAAAAGGCTAATTTTTTGTTTATATTTTATATTTTAAACATCTATTTAATATATATAAAACATATTTATACAAAATATAGATGTACACATGTATCTGTACAAATATATCCATCTACATCATTTGCCTAGTTCATACATGATTGGTATACCAATATTCCTTCATAGGAGTATAGATTGATTGTGCCATGTTCAAAGAATTGATGAGAGAAAAGACATCATTGAAAAGACCGGGATTTCATTTTGGTATCTCAAGCCTTCCACAACGTGGCTTCTATCTAGCATCATTTCCTATTTCCCTCTTCCCCTATTTTCCATTTGGTCAAACTAGCCCACTAGCTATTCCCCATACTGGACATCCCACCACCAGCCATTGTACCTTCATACTCATGGCTCGTTCCCCAGGTCTCGAATGTCCCCCCCCCCCCTTCACTTCCAGCTATTAAGATTCCTTATACAGCTCAGACTCTATCTTGTGATAATTAAAAAAAAATCTTCCCCCTTATTAGCACCCTTTATTACTTTGTATCTACAAACTTACATGTCTGTTTTATCCCAATAATATAAGATCAGGTACTTTGAGGTTAAATGACTTATCCAGGACCACACTGACTCCAAAGCCAGCCATCTACCAGTTGTACAGTAGGATGTTTGTTGAATTTAAATTCTGGGAGAATCTCTATACCCCAGCTCCTTAAGTTGTGGTTTATAACTCCATGTGGGGTCTCATAACTGACACAAAATTATGATTTATCAGTAAATTTTTGATTTGTATACCTATTCTATATAACCATATACCTGGGGTCAAGTAAAAATTTCTAGGGCCAAAAGGGATTACAAATGGAAAAAGTTTAAGAAGCCCTGCTTTAGAGGTCATGGCAGACTATCTATCAACAGAGAGAGTGGCAGTTTGTGGAGGGATAGACCTTTGCTAAATCATGGGCTTTATATTTTGTTTTTATTTGATTTTTTTTATCATAAGTGAAGTTAAAAAAAAAACCCTAGAACAACCAAATCTATATTCTATTTTCCTGTTGCACTTAATTTTTTAATCCTTATGAGCAGAATTCCATTGGTGCAAGACCACTCTCTAAATCAGCACTTTCATGATTTATAAAATTATTCCCAATTCAATGACTGCTATCCAATGTTGGTAGATCCATGAAAAGAAGAGAATAAACACTATAGTAGGCTGCTGTTTGCAATTAAGTAAATGATTTGGTGGGAACCAAGTGAGGAGAAAAGGAAAAGAGTGAGACTGATGGAGTGAACCCAGATGCAAATTCAAGTCAGTTGGCCTTCTCCTGAGGCTAAGGGAGCCCTTTGAAGGGGAGAGCTTCACACAGGGCAGTCTGAGCTGAAAGGGTAGGTCCACTCCTGAGAGTGCCCAGGCTCTGAGAAGAGGTCTCTGGAAGGAGAGACAGTCTACTCAGCCTTCTCCCTGGTGCCTCAGGTGTGCCAAAGAGCAGCCCAAATTTCAGGATTGGGACCCGACATAGATGGATACATGCCTTAGGAAGGGGTGGAAGACTTTTCCCTAGGAAAAGCCTTCTGCTCAAGTGTTGCTGGCTCTGAGTCAAGTATGGAAGTACTCTGTTCTTGAGAAGAAAGGAGGGAAAAAGGCAGGGAGGAGACTGGACAGAGGAAAATGGGAGGGAGCAAAGAGCAAGAGAGAATGGGAGTGAGAAAGAGAAGAGTTCCAGAACATACAGCCGGAACTGGAACAGGGGTACTCAAAAGCAAACAAAAAATGACCTTACGGTGTGTTATGTCTGAAATGTTTGGGAACCATTGGACCCAAACAAGCATCCGTCCCATGGGATGGATTAAAATGGCCATTAAAGTTGCTTTCTCCATTGCCCAGTGACCAAGGTCTCTCTCACAGAGCTTGGGACCCCAGGGAAGATCACAGTATGTGGTTTCCCTAGCGTACAAGTGAAGATGATCATCCAGAGGAGTCCTAAGTTGCAAAAGTGTCAGACTAAAGAATGTACATGGAGGATGGTAATACAGTTTGCTTTGGTGACTGACTGGGTACAAGGAAAAGATTTAAGTATTTCCAGTCAACTCAACAAAGTTGTTTTTGCTTAAGCTTTGTTTTTGCCTTTAAGGAATTTAATTCGTGAATCAAAATTAATGCAGGAAATTAAAAATAATGCAAGAGGTAAACAACCCAAAAAGACACACAATAAAAAACTTGTTATAATATAGGAGGGCACTTATTTTCAGACTTTTTTTTTTTTTTTTTTGGTTTCAGGACTTTACACTCTTAAAAATTACTGAGGACCCAAAGAACTTTTGTTTATGTAGGCTTTATCTATCAATATTTATCATATTAGAAACTTGGCTAAATTTTAATGTATTCATACACTTAAAAATAGCAAAAATAAACTCATTTCATATTCATATAAATAACATTTTTTTGGTGGGGGGGAGAAGAAACTTCCAAAACCAAAAAAAATTTAGTAAGAAGAGTGCCATTGTTTTCCATATTTTTGCACATCTCTTTAATGTCTGGCTTAATAGAAGACATCTGGATTCTCATATTTGCTTCTATATTCAGTCTGTTGTGATATGTTGTTTTGGTTAAAATATATGAAAAAAATCCAGCCTTACAGAGATAGGCAATTGAAAAAGAGGATTATTTTAAAAAGCAAATAACACCTAAATATTATTATATAGAAATAATTTAACCTCACAGACTCCCCAAAAGGATCCTAAGGACCCCCAGAGATCCATGGACCATCCTCTGAGAACTGCTGGAGTAGAGCATTCATTGGAAAATTATCTTTACCCATTATGACTTTCTTATAAAGTATGCCGGCACTCAGACAGGTGATGGAGTATGAGAATAGGATGAATTCATGCATGTTGAGACCTGGCCAAGGGTTAATTTGTTCACAAAGACTTGGCTATGGTTTTGCACAGGGTTTCCACCGGGTAGGTGGAAGAGCATGAGCAAATGATGGAAGTGATAGAGTAGAAGAATGAACTGCTTTCATTGGAGCAGATGGTTTTGGGAAAACTGGGCAGTTGGAGATGAAGAATCACATGATGTAAATGCCTCACTATGGACTTGGGATTTTATTCAGAGGATCCTAACTAGGGAAGTGGCGTGATCAAATAGTTTTTTGGAAAACCAGTCTCATTACGGATGCAAGATAGACTGGAAACAAAATAATCAAAGCTAATATTCCGTAGTAATATTTGTAGTAATAGATCAGACGTATGTGGTTGAGGACTCGGACTAAAATGGAAACAGGAAAACTGAAAAGGAAGGAAATGGATTTCTGGCATATTGAGAAGGAAGAATCTGTGACTTGCTGACCAGTTAAAGTGGGGATGACTTAAGATAAATGCCAGTACTTCAAGTGTAGTCCCATTTGAAAGACTGATGGACTCAAAAAAGGAAAAGGGAAATGTGGAGGAACCAGTTTAGGGAGGCAGGACAAGGTGAACTCAGTTTTAGGCCTTCTGCATTTAAGGAAACTGTAGGATTTCCAAATATATGTGTTCACCAGGAGGATGGAAATGTGGGACTAGTGTTGAGGAGAGAAATCAGGGCCTAAGAGACAAGCATGGAAGTCACCTATGGGCAGATCATAATCAGACAGAGCATGTTGATCTCCAGAAAATTGAGCAGAAAGCCAAAGATCCAATGCTGCCTCAGACACCTGACCCTCTGCTTAATCTCTCTGGGGCCCAACTGTGAAACAAAAAGGTTGGACTCCACGGCTTCCGGCTCTCTGAGTTTCTGATTCTGTGAGATTAGAGTTCTGGTCCCAGCTGCCTTGTGTGGTATTGGCCAAATCACCAAACTCCTTTGGACTCCAGCCGTTAATCCCTAAAATAAGAACGTGTATTAGTTAGTCCCTCAGGGCCTGCCCAATTCTGAAGGTCTTTACATCAAACTGGAAGCCTTCCATCTTCTTGAGCTACTGTTTGCCTTCTCCCAGCCTCTTCTCATCTGAATGGGGATATTAATAGCACTCACTTCCCAGGATTGAATAAAATAAAGACTAAAATAAAGCACTTTGTAAACCTTAAAGTATTGTATAAATGTTAAGTATTATTGATGTTATTGTTGATCAGAATTCTTATGTCTTTCAAAGCTATTTGTCTTTACATTGGGTTACATAAATGGTCTTCCTGGTTCTGCTCATTTCACAAGCATTTTTATTGATAGACTTTACTAGAAGTACTGACAGGATTTGACTAAGAAAGATGTCACCAAAGGAGATGTTCACCAAGGTTGGAAGTTGAGGGGGCCCTGTGACAGTGGGGTAAGCCACCAAAGCCGGCTAAAGAAGGCGAGGCTGGCTAGCCCTACAGAAGCTCTGCCAGAGAGGGTTTCACATTTCCTGCAGGGAAATGATTGTCCGTGAATAGACTAATGTAGGGGAAGGGAATCATAGACTCCAACGTCCTCCTGTCAATTGAGCTCTTCCATTGGACCTTCTTTCTAGACCTTGTCGTGTCCTGAGAGGACATCTTTTTAATTTTTAATGTTTTGGACCGAAGCAAAGAAAGGGAGTCAGTGTCCTTGTCTCTGTCAGGGTCACTAGATTCAAACGGTGGGCAGTGGGAAGTGTCAGGAGGAGGAAGCTTCTGGGTGGATCCAGGGAGAAGGATGGCAGTGGGGGCAGCAGCAGAACTTACTAAATGCTTTGTAATGGTAGTTAGGTAAGTCACTGGCTCTCTCTGGGAGCTGATTTCTTTATTAAATTCAAATAATAATATTTACAGAGTTTTGAGGAAATCTTCTTTTGGTAATTTGCTCCATTCTATAGAAATGAGAACTGTTTGTTTTTATTGGAGATTTTGGGCTTTAGATCTCTAGAGAAAGGGATGCTAGCACAGCATTTGATTTCCTATTTCCTTACAGACAATAGATTCCTCTGTTTATAGCCTGGTTAACCCTTTTTACTCTTTCTTGAACTGAATAAATAGCAAACTCTCTTATCTAAATGATAAGGAAAAAAAATTCTTATTTAAGGAAAATCTTTATCAGTTCAATCCTTTTCTTAACAAACTCCAAGGACTCAGGGGTCTTTTCCCTGGCTTGATTTCATTCAGGACAAAAGAGATTATTACTTTGTAATTACATGTAAAATAGAGTCAAAAATAGTTCTTTTTATTTCTTTAATATCTTTCTGACTTTTGTAGTTGTACAGGGTAGAGGAAAACCTTCAAGATTTTAAGGATAAAAGAGTGTTCTAAAAAACTGAACAGATAAGGATAAAAAAAATTCTAAAAACTGAATAGTAGCTACTCAATTAATCAAGCTTTCCAAGAATGATTAGAGATAGTATGACGTAAGAGGGAAAAGCATTGGATTTGGAGCCCAAGGCTTTAGGTAAGATTCTTAGCTCTACTAACTTACTCCTTGTATTGCCTTAGACAGATTATTTTACCTTCTCAATTTGCTGATCTGTAAAATGAAGGCATTGGATCATTAGGGATTGGCAGATTAATCCTCAAGAGCTAAATTTGGCCTTTTCCTCTTAACTTATATGGGTCAGAGAGCTAAGAATGGTATTTATATTTTAAAATAAAGTGTAAAAACTATTCCTCACTCACCAGCCTGTAAAAAACAGATGAACAGCCAGATTTGGTCCTTGGGCTATATTTCCCCCAACCCCTGGACTAAATATTTAATATCCCTTCCAGCTCTAAATTCTGTGATCCCAAGAAGTTGATAATACTTAGAGCTTTATAATTTAAATATATAGCAACATGTGGCAAGATTGTAGTTAACAATGCTTTCTGAAGTTATTTTCTAGTGGCATGGTTTGTTGCCCAAGAAAATGAAAACAAAGACAAAAAACCTATTACTGGAAATAGAAAATAGTTCAGGAGGAGTAGGTATGTATTCTAGGACACTGAAAAAAAAAGATTGTAATATAAACTTTTTCTGTATGAGATGTAAAATGAGCTCTGTCTCTAGGATACTTGGGGCAAGAAAGATTGGTACCTGACTTGAAAACAGGTACAGAAAATGGGGATGAGAAAAGGAAAGTGTTATCACAGGGGCTAATGTGAAAAATCTCCCCACCCCAGCAACTCTAGACATCTTAGAATCCAGAGCTGGGCCCAGGTCCTGGGGTCCTCTTTCTTATGGCTTCAAAAAGCTCTTTGTTGGGCAGAGGGAAAAAGGCTCTTTCTGCACCATTCTTTCTGACTCCTACAAAGAAAGAGTCCCATACACTGCCCCAAAGCAGGAGTTCTTAACCCTTTTTTCTCATGGATCCCTTTGGCAGTGTGGAGGATTTTATGGACCCTTTCTCAGAATAGTGTTTTTAACAGCATGAAATAAAAAAAAGATAGGATTACAAAAGAATAGGACAGGGATGGGGAAGGAAAGAAAAAATTTTGCATGATAATTTTATTATATATTTGAAAGGAACAGCAAGTTGTATATAGTAGATTTACAGTTACATATGCAATCATCTTTTTTTTATTATAGAAATGTTTGCATGATTCCCTAAATTAAAAAAATAATAAAACTTAATAATGATTAAAAAAAAGAAAAAAGAAATATATTGAAATAGTTGTCAAAAATATTAAAAACATCAAAAAAATTCATAGACTTCTGCTTAAGAATGCCTTCCTGAAAGAATTTAATCAGATTTACTTTCAGATCCAACATGGTCCCAGGAATCACTCTGCCCTTTCAATACTGAGCATCCCATAAGTCTTACTATCTTAAAACTGCACAAAGACTTTTGAAACACCTTGTCTATCTCCCTACCCGGTTCATGATTTGGGTTGTGTGTATGTGTGTGTGTTGTGTTGAAGTAAGCTTCCTTCCTTCCTTCCTTCCTTCCTTCCTTCCTTCCTTCCTTCTCTTTCCATCCTTCTTCTCTCCCTCCCTCCTTTCTCTCCCTCCGCCCAAAGCAATATCACTGAAACTTCACAAGCTCCCTTGGGATTTAGGACTAAATTTCTTTTTAAGAACCATGCCTTAAGCCCAAATCATTGTGACTCTCATTGATTAACCTACAGTAGATCCCAGACTAAGCTTCTTTTGGTCACTGTTTGGACTCTCTTGGCTCAGAGTGAGTGTAAATATCATTTGTTTCTGTCTTCCCCTCCTAGACTGATTTTTTTTTAATTAGGTAAAAAAGGCCATCCTTTGCTTCATTTCTTTTTTTTCCCAGAATTTCAAATTGCATTTTATTTTTCTAAAATTGCCCACAGTACTAGAAATTTCTGAAAATAAGGCAGCTGCTTTAAAGAGGAGGGAGCTGATGATATCAACAGATTTCCATTTCTCGTTCAAAGCCCACACACTTCAGGGCATCAGGCTGGCTATATCTCTAGTCAAAAACTATCTCTTCACCAGTCTGCATGGCTCTCTTAGCAAAAATACCTCTTCTGGGATCACCATTAACCATCATAGCTTTTGCATAGCAGTTGGGATTTACCGAATGATTTTCAAAATGAATTTTGTTACCCTTGCGGGTTGCATCCACCACAAAATCATTACTCCACTTATGTAGTTATAAACCTTTCCTCTTCTATCTGCCTCATCCTGAGAAATAATCCCGCCATAGTACTCGGAGATGAATTTGTTCTTTTGCATGGGATCTTGGCTGAGAGCCCCCCAGCCTGGCGCATTAAAGGGTGCTGGCAGTAAATGCTTTTTGGATCCTCTCCGAATGCTGCAGTTCTTTCTTTGCCTCATTCCTTGCCCAGCCTTAATCACGGAAAGGGCACGGGAAAGGATTCAAAGGCCAAGGCCTCCCCCCACAGTGGAGGGCATCTCCAGTCTTGGCCTTAGGCCCAGCTGACTACAGAGAAGAGATTCACGGAAATCATCGGTTCCCCATCCAAGAACAGTGATAGCAAACGAGAGAAATCGGAGAAGGCTTCGTGGAGGAGGTGCCCTCTGAAAGCCTTTTTAAAGGATAAGCAGAGATTCAACAAGTAAGAGAATGGAGAAAATCCTGAGGATAGAAAGCTGGCAAAGGCGCCGGGTGAGAAGACCTTAGGAGCTAGCGTTGGAGCCCCAGAAAAGGCTGGTGGTCAGATCCCAGCTGGAGTATTGGGGAGTAGGGATCAACAGAGAAGTTAAACTTGGGGACTAATAAATGAAGTTCCCTGAGGCTGGAGAGCCTTGTTCTGAGCTAGACTTGAAGCAGGGATGTGCCGGAGACAGCCAGTGGGTCAAAGAAGCAAAAACACCCAAGAAAGGAACCAGGGTGCCTCTGCTCAGCCGTCCCTCCTTCCTGGAACGCTCCTACTCTTCACCTTGACCTGCGAGTCCCTGACCTTCTCCTGGGGGTGTTTAACAGCCAGCACGGTCCTGTAAGGCTGGCCACTTTCCCTCCATCGTTCGGGATGGATCCTGCTTACACCGAGGCAGGTTGTATGTTGTCTCCTCTGTTGCCCCTTGAGGGCAGGAACTGTTTTTGATTTTTTTTGTGTGTTTAACAGTGGTATCTGACATCACTAAGCCTGTAATAAATGCTTGTTGAGTGACATGAGTCAAGGAGTTTAAGACGATGGGGCTTCGAGTGCTCCTATTTATGTGTGGGCTGAAGGAAGGGAAACTTCCCGACTTCTTGTCCTCGGTTTTAATGGCTGTGTTACACTGGGATTGCTTTTAAAAGGCAGTTTCCATCAATCGAAGCCATACATCTTTCTTTAGAGGTTCGGTGTTTGTTGTTTTGTCTCTCTTTGAGGAAGTGACGGAAAGGACGGGCCTGTTTGATTTCTGGAGACAGATTTTTAGCTTGACCTGGGAGAATATCTTTGTACCCAGGGTACTTACTTAAATGACCTGGATTTAGAAGGTTTTAAATAATGACTGGGGGTAACTTTTGTGCTTGTGCTTTGGATAAACTCTTCCTCCTTTCTGGCAATGGTGCCAGGTTTTAGGGGTTGATCTTTCAGAAATGAGACATACATTTTTCCTGATCTCCCCATTCCAATCCATCCTCCCCACCCGGTGGTCAAATTCAGCTTCTAAAAGCACAGGTCAGATGTAGTCACATAGCAAAATGGTAGGGGAGAGTTCCCATCCAAACACGGATTATCCAAGACACATGAGGAAGACTAAAAATTGGGTCTGGTGGTCACCTGCTGCAGTGAGGTCTCAGAGGGGGTCTCATGGAGCCCACGTGGCCGTGAGGATGCTGTGGCAGTGTGGACCTCCTCTCAGGGTGCTGGTCTGCGATCAGGAGCCTGAAATAAGCCGCACTGAGGGAATCTCCGGGATGGAGAAGGAATTCCCTCTGACCTGGCGCGGGTCCCTGATGCTCGCCACTTGTCCAACTCCAGCAGCTTCCTGTTACTTCCAGGATTAAATATAATCTGTTTGGCCCTTCACAACCTGGCCCTTCTAACCATCCGGTCCTCTTACACCCTAAGTCACCTCCACAGACTCAGCGACCCAGTGACCTGACCTCAATCTCCCCAAGCTCAGCCTTTCCTTGTCCTGTCCCCCTGCCCTTCGAAGTGCTCCCCCACATCTCCACTTCCTTTTCCCTTCGCATCCCAGCTAATGCCCGCCTTCTCCAAGAAGCCTTTCTCTCTCCCCCTCAGTTTTAGTGCCTCCCCTTAGACTATGATATATCCTCTCCATAGGAGTATGCTTGTCATTTCCTCCACTAGACTTTGAGCTTCTTAAGAGCAGGGGCTGTTTTTTGCTTCTCTTTGGATTCATAGTGAAAAGTCTAAATAAGTTAAATTCACTGAATCCCCCTTTCCAAACGATACATGTCAACAGGCAATCACAACTTCACAAAATTTATGGTTTATTTTATTTATGCATGTGGAATCCAAAGAGTTTACAATCCATACAGAAGTTTGCATTTTTTTTTGACATTTTCTTCAATTAAATTTATTTTTGTGTAAAGCTTTTTATTTTCAAAATACATGCATAGGGGCAGTTAGGTAGTCAGTGGATAGAGCACCAGCCCTGAATTCAGGAGGATCTGAGTTCAAATTTGATCTCAGACACTTAACACTTCCTAACCGTATGACCCTGGGCAAGTCACTTAACCCCAATTGCCTCAACAACAACAACAAAAATACATGCATAGTTTTCAACAATCACCCTTGCAACTCTTGTGTTTCAAACCTTTTTCTCCCTCCCTTCTCCCCATCCCTTCCCCTAGACAGCAAGTAATCCAATATATGTTAACCATGTATAATTCTTCTATACATATTTCCACAATTATCTTGCTGCGCAAGAAAAATCAGATCAAAAAGGAAAAAATGAGAAAGAAAACAAAAGTGCAAGCAAACAACAAAAAGAATGAGAATGTTATGTTGTGATCCACACTCAGTCCCCACAGTCCTCTCTCTGGATGTAGATGGCTCTCTTCATCACAAGATCATTAGAACTGGACTGAATCATGTCATTGTTGAAGAGAGTCAGGTCCATCAGAATTGATCATCCTACAATCTTGTTGTCGTCTTCAACAATCTCCTGATTCTCCTCATTTCACTCAGCATCAGTTCATGTAAGTCTCTCCAAGATTCTCTGAAATCATCTTGCTGGTTATTTCTTACAGAACAATAATATTCCATAACATTCATAAACCTGCATTTTATAACAACAGGACAAAGGAAGGAGGAGATACCAGAAATTTCCACCAAAGGAAACATGGAATGGGTGGAGAAAAGGTGCAGTAAGATGGGAAAAGGACAAAACCCCTCCTGAAGGGGAGGACCAAGATGATGGCAGAAATCACATTCTTTTCCCCTGGGTGCTGCTGGAGATGCTCTCCCCCAGCCATGGAGATATCATGGTCTGCTTCTCTACAAAGGTCCCAGAAGTGCGAGCTTAATATGTTCTGTAGGAGGCCTGCCATATCTCCCAAGGACACTCAGGGAGTCCAGTCCGGTGCAGGATTCAAACAATGCATTGAGTCAGATGGCAGGGGCGGGGGTGGGGGGGACTTTATTTTTGACACATTCTGGGCTTGGTTTGCTTTGGGGAGGCATTTATAAAAAATACAGCAGCTCAAAAAGGCAAGTTCAGGGGCCCCTTAATAGTCTTTAACATACAATTCCAATTTATATAAGTCCAATTGATTTGACCTTTCCTTATTATTGATTCATTCAATGGGCAAGCATTTATTAATCACCTCCAAAGTGTCAAGCACTGTTCTAGTCCCTGAAGATTCAAAGACAGAAATGAAATGGTCCCTGTCCTCAGATCAAGTCAACAAACAACAAACTACATGCCAGGCAAAGAAAAGCAAAAATACTCTCTGCCTTCAAGGGCTCACAGTTTAGTGGGGATTAAAAAAGACAAACACCCATGTGAGAGAAAGTATACACAGTATAAATATTGGTTATTGATTTGTTAATTAGTGATCTTCTCCTTTATTAGATTCCACAACCTAGCTTAGTCATCCCTGCCTCTCCTTTCTTCTCAGTGATCCCGTACTTGAGAGGGAATTATTCTAGATGCTGGGAATATAAAGAACGTCAATAATACAGTCCCTGGTCTCAAGGTACTTACATTCTAATGAGGGAAACATGTAAATAACTAGATTTATATATATGTGTGTGTGTGTGTATATCCACACATACAAATACACACACACATATACACATTCATATACATACACATAATGTAGATGAAGATAATTTAATAAGAGGAGGAAATAAGATAAATACAGAATAAATAGTTAATCTAAAATTGTAGTCCCTGCCATTGTAAGCCATAAAGTTTAATGGTAGACTTTTTTAGAAGAAAGTGGAGGTAAGAAAATAAGTCTAGAAAATTCAATCAAGTGGTTTCTATACTTCTGAGATTGGAGAGGGTTTTAGATGCTTTCAAGATTGGAAGCCCCTAAAGATGTTTTTTTCTGAGGCTGTCTTAGAAAAGATTATCATTTATCCTCTTGCTCCTGACTCCTAATTTCTACCCATCAAAATCCTACTCATCCTTCAAAGCTCACCTCAAATGCTAGTTCTTCCACAAAGCCATCACTTACCATCACAGCTGGAACTGAACTGAGACCCCATATGGCATTTGTTTCATACCATTCGCATGGCACTGAAAATGTGCATTCTTGTTATTTGTGCACGGCTTATCTACACGATGAGTTTATGAGCTCCTTCAGAACAGGAACTGCATCTTACACGTTGCTTTGCATAATAGGTGCTCAATAAACGCTGGCAGAGCCAACGAATAAATTAAATGAATATTTGCCTCAGTCATCCTTCACTAGACTATCTCTATTCGCTTCTATGGAAACATCTGCTCAGAGCTGTGATTAATACACACTGGGATCTAAAAGTTGGCACCTCTCACTGGTCACTATGGAAATGGAGATAATGGGAATAAAGTACTGCTTACCAGCCAGCTTGCCCAGAGACAGTGGGCTAAGCAGTCCGGGTCATCAGCCAGCTGGGCTTGGGGGTGCATACTGTGTGACTGTGTGTGGAGCTGCTAGGTAACACAGGGGTCTTCCAAGGGACACCCCAGAGCTAGACGCTGACCCTTACGAACAGGAAGGCTGAGCTTAAATTTTGGCTCCAAAGCAAAATCTGGGGAGGCGTGCAGAGAGTGTGTGCCCTAGGAGAATGGGAAACAACAGGGTTTTCAGAGACATAGCCCCAAAGCGGCACTGGCTGGAGTCACTGGGGTTAGCATTAAGCACAGAAATATAGATCTACAACTAAAATAGATATTTGTATAGTAGTAGCTTAGATACGCCCAGCAACCCTGAAAAATTCAAAACATGGGACTTGGAGTCATTCACTGTGGGCTCTTTTCCTTGCTAGCTAAGAAAGTCACCTAAATGCCCCAGGCTTACCCAGTTTCCTAATTTATAAAATAGAAGAATAAAATAGAATTTATAAAATTTATAAAATCCGATAAAATTGGATTAATTTGGTCTCTGAAACCCTTCTTATTCTAAGATTTCATGATTCTAAAGCTGCACCAATGTAGGAAAATCCAATTATCATTAATTCCCAGACTATCCAAAAAAAAATTTATAGACTGGAATGTTGTTTACTATTACTGCAAGTACATGGACCTGGAACCTTGTAGTTGACACAGAGATTTTCATGAAGCTGCTGTTCATTTTGTCATAGGGTTTAATGCACATACCTAGGAGGATACTCATATTCAGATGATCCTGTCTCAGTTTAATGTTTCTCAGACATTTAAAATTGAATGTGCGTGTATGCAGAGCATTAAGAAACCTAAGCCTTGTAGCTTTATAGGAATACTGATGGGAAGCCTTTCCTAAAGCAAATAATTATTTTTTATGTGAATAATGACTCTCCAATTTATTTGTTGAGATGTTTTAGATTTCCATACATTGGTTTTTTCCATATATTTAGTTATGAACATAGCAAACTGAATATTCCTATCCATACATAGAATTACATGGTCACACAGACACAAAAATGCACATATACTCAGCTACGGCATCAAGCAAGCATTTACTGAGTGCTCATGAGCCTCTACCTGTGTACTTGGTGCAAAGGAGGATACAAAGGATGAATAAAACCTCTTCCATACTGTCTGCTTACAGAGAAGACAAGCTATACATACACAAAGAATAATTAAGGAGCAAGACCATTTAATATCATATGTAGGTAGGACTAGAGAAATTAAAGACAATGGCTTAGTCATCCTGGCAGTAATGAGAGATGAAGGAAAGGTCGAGGTCACTTGAGAGGATGATGGTTTTTTTGGGGGGGGGAGAACTGCCTCCCCCACTTCCAATCCCCCTTTTGTCATCTTTTTTCTTTTATTAAAAAATTGGAAGCATTATTATTAATTTTTAATGACTAAAATGTTCAAGGCACTTCTACTTTAGATCTGTGATTTAGCTGATGTTGGCATAAACTCAGACTTTTCATGCAGCTCACAGCTTCTCTAAGCCTTTGGTGTTAATATATTGCGTCAGAGTCATTATTCTCCCAAGGCATATATGACATATTCATCCAAAGTACATATAGCACCTTCTCATTGAGCGTTCCCAAGAGCTGATGGTTTTCTCTTCATTGGGGATCTCAAAGCAGCTGATGACCATTGTAGGATATATAATGTACAAAATAACAAACCCAAAACCTTCATGGGTATAAGGATGGAGAAATAAAATGAAGAAAGTGTAAATATTTTTTCCATCATATTTTCAGTGCATAGACTTAGGACTTAAGCCCATGGATATGGGGAATTCCTGTCCTATGTATAAATGACCTTTGGGCTACCTTTTGACTCTGAAATTCTAAGCTTCTCTGATTTACTAAAACTCTAAAAAATAATTTTTTAAAAATGTAAAGTAGTTCACCATTAAGGGAAAATGATTCCCCATCTTTGCTTCTGAGTTTGCTTATAAGCTTCATTTTAAACAAAAATTTGGCAGATAAATTTTATTCTAATCAAGCCTCCTACCATGTCAGTTTACCCCTGTAGAAATAAATTTATTGCCCTGTGACTCAAATAATTTAGGACAAAGGAGTAAGAGCATTTCTAAGATGTTGTCATTAGAAAGATGTTGAAATTTGGCTCTTCATGAACTTGTGATTCATAAAGGAAAAAAAATACAAGATAAGAGAAAGAATTTCTTTATTGAAAGTGTACAGATTTAATTCAAAATATTCATTTTCAATATATCTTCATTAGCATATATAAATCATAACAATAGAAGCTCACCTAATGCATAGATAGCATAATGCATGGGCTGGGTGTGCAGCACACATTTTGGGGAGTGTTCATTTCCCTTGGGGGAAAGGTCAATAGTAATGCTTCCACAGGGTGTCCCAGAACATCTGGCACAGACTGTGACTGCTTATGATCTGATATCTTATGACAAAATTCTCTCATAGAACTTTAGCAATGTAGTGAGTCTGCCCAGGGCTACAAAATTATATAGATTATAACTATATTATTATATGATTATAATATGTCATATATATATTATAACGCTATTTTAAATAATAAAAAATTATTTTATCTGTACTCACTAAAGCTTAATGTTTGCATATAAATTAGTCAATAAACTATTCTATCTTTTTTTCCGCCTCTGCAAAATAGTACAATTGACTTCTGGCCAAAGCAAGCATTTCTATGCTACATGTTATTCTGTGGCCAAAACAAAACAAAGCAAAACATTGTGAAATGAAATATGTATTTCCTTATGGTACTAGGATGACCAAAGTAAGAAGTATTCTATGGGCATTATTAGAAAAAAAAACCCAAAACCTTCATGGGTATAAGGATGGAAAAATAAAATGAAGAAAGTATGAAATATTTTTTTCATCATTCTCAGGCCAAAAGCATCTCTCCTTCTGCTACTGCTGTTATTTCAGAAAGGTTGTCCAATTAGCGACTTCAAAAACTCTAAAATCATGAGCAAATATCCAAAAATCACTCTCAGAGGATTTTTTCATGAATGTTCAATATTTTGAGGGATCTGTGATCTTCTTAATTGGGAAGGTATTCCCTCAGTGCAGGTTGCAGTTCATCCATACCTTCTCATCCCATATACCTTTGGTCCATTGCCTTCTATAAATAATGTCCTACAGTGATCTACTCAATGTCCTAAAGGTTTCTAAATCTTTTGATGTTGTGCAAATACCAATGGAGGTAGTGCTCCTCACATTTGTAAATATGCTTAAGAAAAAATAGAATGAATTCTCCATTAAAAAAAAAATCCGTCTAGCTTGTTTTTATACCACCTTCATTTCCAAATGTATCATTCTCCCTTTATCCAGAGAGCCATCTCTTGTAACAAAAAGAGAGAGAAAAAAAATAAAAGATCAACAAACTAATCAGCACATTAACCAAGTTTGATAGTATTGTTGTTAAATTATTGGAACCTGTTTTCCTTTCCTTTGTAAAGAAGGGAGTTAATACTTTTTTTTTTCACAGTCAAGTTTAGTCATTATAATTACACATCATTCCATTTCCTTTTATGTTATTATTGTTTTTTCTATTTACATTGTTGTAATCATATATATATATATGTATATACATGTAAATGTATATATGCATATGTATGTGTATATATGTATGTATACATATACAAAATTTTCCTAGCTCTCCCTTCACTCTTTTCCAATTCATATAAATCTTCCCATGTTTCTCTGAAGTCATCTTGTGGTATAGTAACTGGGCTCTTGAAAGGAGGCCTTCTTTTGTAACAAGATGGTCAATAACTAAGATTGTAGCCCAGCAGGAAACATTTTAGATGACTCTGATTGTCTGTAACAGAGCAGTCTCCTCCCTGAACCCAAGTTGGGCTAGTTTTCCTTAGACCCTTCTTGATACTTGATTGGTTCAGGGAAGAAAGGCTCAGGCTGTTGTACGTCACTTCCTGGACGTTTGGGTATGAGTATAAAATAGCCCCTTGGGACCCCAGGTGCTCTCTGGTGCTTGGTGGATTATAACAGATATGCAAGGTGTTCTCCTTGTTGAATGTCCTTCTCTTGCTATGGCTAAGTGAATCTCTTTTTGTTACCTGTTCGCTTCCCTGCAAATGTCTCATTTTACTCTGGTATGGAACCTAAACCACAGGGGATTGGCCCGAGTCAGGCTCTGCCTGTGGGCTTCATTCATTTGTTCCTTGAGTCAGAATTTAGATGGGTAATGGGATCTATGGAAGCAAGAATCACCTCACCATAATTACACACAAATGTATAGGGATCAGCAGTCCTAAACGGGATGATAGCCCCCCTTAAACTTTTTATTAGGGGAACTTTGGAACAGATATACAAAAGGGTATCTTTTAGTCGCTTCAGTCGTGTCTATCACCTCAGGGTTTTCTTGGGCAAGGTACTGGAGTTGTTTGTCCTTTCCTTCTCCAGTTCATTTTACAGAAAATTAAGTGACTTGTCCAGGATCATGCCTGAGGTCAGAATAAATTCAGGTTTTCCTGATTCTAGACCTAAAGCTGCCCCTATGCTAAACTGTTAAATCAATAAGGCCTTCCAAGACCTACTCTGCTGTAAAAGTGCTTTCTTTGCTGACCAACAATTCACATAAGTTTAAAGGAACATGGTCACAGTTCCTTGTAGATTCTCCATAAATTTCTGTTTTGTGACTCCAGTGGATAATGAATCCATGCACATGCTGCTGCAATAGTATCTCCATCCCACGTCCTGAACTTGCTGCTATTTAATGACATCATGTAATTGGACAGTCTCCAGAAGATCCTGAAGAAAAACAAGTTACGAAACATGTAAAAGCTGTTCCTATATTTCAGTTGCCATCTTCAAGAAGAACAGAACACAAAGAACAACATAGTGACGCTGACACAGTCTGATGGCATTAGGGTATGTTGGTATTAAGCTGATAAGGACAACGGAAGCATTCCAGCTAAAGAAAATGGTAGCTTGGTTCTGTGGTTTGGGGCAAGCGATTTTGCTTTTGGGGGATTCCATTTTCTTATCTATGAAATGCAAGTTGAATTAGAGGGTTGAACTCTTTTAGTTCTGACATTTCATGACTTTTACTTACATAGACTAATGAAAAAGTGGTTGTTGGACCTGGAAATCATCATCTTACCGCTAATGTTTTCTGGTTAGTTCTTAAACTTTGTATGCCCTCACCTGGTAAATAGGTAAGTAAATAAATGAATGAACTAATAGACAGAAAAATAGATGACAGATAGATAAATGAATGAAAATTAAAAAATAAAAACTGATAATGCCCCAGGTAGCTACCTCTCAGTTATGAAAATTAAATGAAATAAAATTTTGTCATGCAGTTCTGTACACCTAAGTAATATGTGAGAGGCAGTGGGATATAGTGTCATGTAGTCAAGAGGTCCTGGTTTCTGGCATTTACCAAACTGACTGACGATGAACAAGTCACCACTTCTCTGTGGCTCCCGCAACTCTCTTCAATAATAAAGAACAGATGAGTTGTGGATAGGCCTCGATGGATGGAGTTTCTCCATGGAGAGTTAGCTCCTACAGCTGGTGAAATCAGATCCAGACTGCATCCCTTCCCTTCTCCCTCTCCCCATCACGTCACACAAATGCCCACCGGTGTGTAGGAGGTCCCGTCAGCTGTCCATGATTGTGGGCGTGTCACAGGGTGTCAGGTTCACGGCCACCTGACCACCTCCCCCCTATAGGCCCAGGGTAGCCCAACTGGCTGATTCACTAGGCTCTTCCTGCCTCCTTGACAGATGGAGGTGAAGGAGCAGAACAAGAAACACAGTTGCCTTGGAAAAGTGGGTCATGTGGAGAATTGGTGACCCACAGAGCCGGTCCCGGGCGCTCGGCTGACTGCGCTCCCGCTTCAGCTTAGGGCGGCTGCCAGCTTTGAAGGGGAGGGAGAGAAGGAGGCTCGGAGCGGGCTGATTGCAGGTTTCTGTCTCAAGTCCGAGCACAGATGCAGGAGGGAGTGGGCGGCAGGGGGAGGGATAAGATGGCCAGAATCCTTGAAGTCTCCATGGCCCCCTGCCAAGCGCAGGATAGAAGCGCAGTGTCTGCTGGGCCGGCCAGATGGAGGCTTTCCAAGAGCTATTGGCTGTGGGGAGCGCGAGGAGAGGGACAGGGAGTTCCTTCCTCTCCCTGAAAGGTCTTTCAGGGCCCTCCAATAATGCCTCAGTGAATGTGAGAGGCCCTCCGGGCTGGCTTCTTAAAGGCCCTGACTGGCTGGGCCACAGATAGGCCATAGATTCTGTGCCATGAATGAGCTGTGTCAGCAGAGTGATTAGCCGAGATGCATTAGGCAGAACAGAACTAGATTCCCTTTCCTCCCCTTCCCCCCGAATTGACACAGCTATTCTTCACCGAGCCTTGCTCAATTCTTCCCTCCTTTCATTATTTTTCCCTTGAGTCCCCTGGCTTCCTCTGAACCTTTTTTTTTTTTCTCTCTCTATTTTTTCTCCCTATTTAAGTTTATTAACTCTTATCTTTATTCACTAAACCATAAAGCCTTTGCAATTCTCTTAGATGGCTCCGTCACTTGGATTGGTGAGAGAGGTCACTTCAGCCTCCAGATCACTAAGCAGAAGACCACCCTGAAAGACTGTCTTTTATAGGAACTGATAGCATAAGTGTTATCACACTATAATCACACTCTAATTTCTTTTTTCTTTTTTTTTCCTGAGGCAATGGGGGTTAAATGACTTTCCCAGTGTCACACAGTCAGGAAGAATTAAGTGTCCGAGACCACATTTGAACTTGGGTCCTCCTGACTTGAGGTGCTTTATCCACTGCACCAACTAGCTGCCCCAGGAGAGATTCTTAAAAGGGGGTTTGTGAACTTTAAAAAAAATTGATAATGATAATTAGTTCCCTTTGTAATTTTATGTGTGTGTGTGTATTGAATGTGTATATATATACACATATATACATACACACACACACATTTAAAAACAGTATTCCGATAAAGGCTCCATAGACTTCAAGAAACAAAGAATTTCCTGACTCCCTATCATTTAAGAGTCCCTACTCTGGAAAGGTCACCGAGCATTTACCTTTAACTTGATGTCATTGCTTCAGAGCTGCCCCATCCCAGGAGGCTTCCGGCAGGGTACCTTTGCAGCAGACTGGCCAGTAATACAATTAAGATGGAAAAGTGAGGCAGGTTGAACTGGCAGTGGCTCATGAAGCTCAGGAGCCCCAGGAGCTGAGTTCAGGGCTATTCCCAAGGATAGCGTCGGTCTTGCAGAATTCCGTCCAGACACCGTGGGGAAGTTGCACATCGCCACAGCTTGATTTCAGTGAGTCTGCAGTTCTCCATCATGTCATACTCATTGCCTCCCTGGAGGCTGGCCAGAGTATTTTTGGACTTTGACAATATATTGGACTGAGTCTTGAGAATAGATCAAGATGTCACGGAATCAAGAATCACGGAAATAGCACAGGTGCTCTCTGTAGCCTGACTCCTGGCCAAATCTGAAATGTCGTCCTCCAGTCATCCTCTTCCTGAACTCAGAGCAGGTGTGTTTGTGTGTGTTTGTGAGAGTGTAAGGGGGTAGGGAGAAGGAAGATAAATTACGATGCCTGTCTTCATGGAAGTTTATTGGATAAACTGTACTTTACAATGTACATGGTAAGTATGTTAGGGAATTTAAAAAATAGTAGATATTGTGATACACATAAAGAGAAGATTTAGATTAAATAGAAGGAGTTAATAAAATCAACATTCATTTATTAAACACCTACAATATAACATAGGTACTGTGTTAGATGCTCAGAATACAAAGGGAAAAAAACCCCATCCCTACCCTCAAGGAACTTATGTTCAAGACATACATTTTTGGTGTTGCTGGGATGTCATTTCAGTCATGTCTGACTCTGTTGATCCCATTGAGGTTTTCTTGGCAGAGACACAGAGTGGTTTGCCACTGCCTTCAAACCAGCACGTTTTACAGATGAGGAAAGTTAGGTAAACAGGGTAAGTGACTCGCCCAGGGTCACACAGCTAGGAAATAACTGAGGCTGGCTTTGAACCCAGGAAAATGAGTCCTCCTGACTCCAGACCCGGTGCTCTATCCACTTTGTCACCTAAATGCCAAGAGACATTGTATATACACATAGATTCACTTACATATGGTGCCCTATGGTAGGTGTAAATACAATTAAGATGATTTAATCATGACAACTAGATGGTTCTGTGTGTAGAATGCAATATTTGGAGTCCAGAAAGTAAGTTCAGATCATATGTAGAGATTCTTGATGGAACTTTCAGGTTATCTGTGAAGCTGTTTTCATAATACTTAGATGTTTTATGTGGTAAATATTAGACAGGGAAACCATTTAGGAGACTTATAGTGGAATGGGGACACATACACACACATATACACATGTATATCCCATTTGGGGTCTTCATGGCAAAGATCCTGGAATGGTTGGTTTACCATTTCCTTCCCATTTTACAGGTGAGGAAGCTGAAGAGGCAGGATTGGGTGACTCGTTCAGAGTCACATAATCAGTAAGTGTCTGAAGCCAGATTAGAACTCGGGAAGAGGAGCTTCCTGACTCCAGACCAGGTCCTCAGTCTGCTGCACCATTTACTTAGCTGCCTCTTGGGGGAGAACTTAAAAGAGTTCTCAAACCCCAGTGGGAGCTTTTGAGCTGGAAGCTCCCTCCCCCGATGATGTCGTTGGCCCAGGCCAACATCGGGGCCCTAGCACGTGGCTTTTTCAGGGGATAGGGAGTAGCCCCATTTATCCATTGCATAAAATGAGTAGGCTCAGACCCACGTCATGGCTCCCCAGATCCAGGGGGAGCCAGGGATGACCGGGCCATGGAGGACTTTTCTAGTTGTTGCCCCACTGAAGTGACCTGACTGGGAGGACTGGGTCCCGCAGGGAGCCCTCTGCTCGCCTTCACCTTGGAGGATCTTTGTACCTGAAGGACACATGCCCAGGTCCTGGCTGCTGATTGAAGGGTGGGAGAGGTGGGGGGAGCATTTGGCAGTCCAGGTCCCCGTCCTTCCCTCGGATTGATGCTGTGGCAGTCCCAGGGACGACGCTCAGACCTGGCATTAAGGTCATGGAGTCCGGCAGAACATGGGCTTCTTCACTCAGGGACCATGGGGGTTCTTGCATCTCCAGGGAGTGGTACGAGGCGGGTGCAGAAAGCCAATGTTTGCTGAATCCTATCAGTTCCGGAGGGGCTCGAGAGGCAATTTAGGCAGACAATCTGATCTTACTAAGGACAAAACGGCTGTGCCAGAGGAGGCCTGGATTGCGCTGTTTCACCATCACATCCTACAGACACTGGGGAGGTGGAAGGTGATCTTGCCACTCTTGAACCTCATGTGTTCCTGAGACTAAGTCTCCATGGAGGGCCTCAGCAAAGGGGCGCCCTTGGGCCTTAATAAGTCATTGAAGTCCTGCAAGATCCTCAGATCAGTGTGGCTGGTTCGGAGGCTAAGCTGGTCTGGAGCGTGGAGTTCTTGGGCAGCCCAGCCTAGGAGCAGTGTCAGGAGAATAGTGGGCAGGTCAGCACATCTGCCCTACATCTGAAACAATTCTTAATCTGGGGCCCATGAACTTCAAGCATATATACATACACACATATGCATGTATGTAACGCACGTATACATGCTTGTCACACACATTTGTGGTAAATACACATGCAATGTTGTGTGTGTGTAACATGTGCAAACATATTACATGGCTATGTATAAGTACACATGTGTACTTGCTGTGATTTTTATTCACAATCCTTTCATTTTATTTTATGCAGGTAAAACATTATTCTCAGAAAGGGGCCTTAGAGCTTACCAAACTGTCATAGGGATCCATGACACACAGGAAACGTTAAGAAACACTGATTTATATGACGGGACCACCAAAGTTCCCTCTGAATTCAGCTACTTGGCAGTCAGAGATTCTCCTTAAACCAGTGTTTTCTGCTCGCATAGGCCCTCCTATGTGTGCTGGCTCAGAGATTACGACACAGAGATTATTTAATACCATACAAGAGTTATCAATGCATTACATACAACAACCCATGAGAAAGGTACCTATTATTCCCATTTCACAAAGGAGGAAACTGAGGCTGGGAGAAGAAAACGGCTCGCCCAGGTTCACAGCGGTCAGGATCTGTATGACTTGAATCCAGGTCTTTCTGGCTTCCCAGCCAGTGCTTTATCCCTCGGGCTACTGCCAGAGAAGACCTGGATTGGGATTGGGGCTCAGAGAATGATCAGCCGCCATTTGTACAGTTCTTGTCCCTTTGTCTTGTCTGATCCTCACAAGCACTGGGGAGCTCACAACCGCGGGTTTTGTATAAAGCAGTTGCCCAGTGTATTTCTGGCACACAGTAGGCCCTCCATAAATGCTGATTGACTGATGGATGGATGAATTCTTGTTGAAGGAATAAATAAATAGATGGTGCATGACCTTTGTCCATTTCTGGGCTGGGTGGTTCGGTCAGTTGGCATTTATGGAGCGTCGAGACGCTGGGGATTTGAACCAAAGCCATGGCACGTGATAATGTACAGGTGGGTCTAGGGCAGCCGGGCAGAGGGGCCGCCAGAATCCCAGACTCGGAGTCAGGGAGGCTCGCAGCCGCCTTTGGCCTCCAACTTCGCTAGTGCCCTGTGAGCTCCATGCATCTTCCCTTCACCCCTAGAACAGCAAAGAGTGATGAAATCTCACCCAGATGCAGAGGTCAAAGGAGGTGGGTCTGGAGGAAGTATGTGTGTACACGGCGCACACACGTGTGCGTCTCAGCGAACCAAGCACAAAAGTCCTCACAGATGAACCGAAGGGGGTTTTGGAGGGAAGGAACCTGCAGGCTGGGAAGGGGAAGAGAGGGGGAAGTGTGGGAGGACACTAAGCTCAGAGAGGGGGCAGGAAGGGCATTATGGGGGAAGGAAGAGAGGGCTCATGGGAGGCTGGATGGCAGAAAAGGAGGAGACATGAAGGTCACTAAGATGGCTGAACCCAGGCCCTGAAGGGCCAAGGAAGCAGGGCTCCCAGAAGTCCCCCAGAAGTAGTGTGATGGGGAATATCAGCTGGCGGCTGTGCAGGGAGCAAGCTGAGGGAGCCAAGGGGGCAGCGAGAGAGCTCTTATTCCCCCAGGGTGGGAATGGGGTCAGGAATCCTGTCTGGAACCAGGGAAATTACAGTAGGGGGGATGGTCAGAGAAAGGCAGGTCAGTGAGCTCGGCCTTAACGTGAGACCAGAGGCAAGATGGGGGTCAGAGTGTCTTCGAGAAGGACAGAAACTCCTGGGAAGTGCCGCTGCCTCTTAGCAACCTGACTGTATATGGATGTGTATTTATTATAGGCATATTTTTAATTATATATACACACACACATACATAATTTTAATTGCATATGATACAGTAGCTAGGTAACAGGGGCTAGAACTCCAGGCTTGGAGCAGGAAAACCTGAATTTGAATTTGACTTCAGACACTTAATGTATGATCCTGGACAAGTTACTTAACAACACTTAATGTATGATCCTGGACAAGTTACTTAACATATTTTTGCCTCACTTTCTTCATTTATAAAATGGGGATAATAATAGCACCTACCTCCTGGAGTTATTGTAAGGCTCAAATGAAATGAAAATTATAAAGAGCTTAGCACAATGCCTGGCTGGTGGCTGGTCCCCTTTTCTGAGCACATCCCTCCTTCCCACTGCCATGGAAGGGGACCGGGGTGGGAGGGAACTGGCCATACTCTGGTACTGTCTCCCTAAGGGCCTCCCTGAGCAGTGGGAGCGAGGGACTAATGAAGGCAGGAGGAGGGGGCTCGTGCAGCAGAGGATGCTGAGTGCGGGGATGGGCATTTCCATGTACCCCCCGGACTCTGAGTCATATCTGTACAAGTCCTTTTGTCAAAAAAACACTTTGGGTCCTCTCCGGAAGACCACAGCAACCTGCAGAGAATTGGTATTGAATCATAAATCATGAGATTTCATCAGATTTTCTCTCCAATGCATTGGGGGCCAAGGGGCCTGAAGGGGCTGAGATTGCCGGCTGCTCTCCGGGGGTCTGCCTGGCCCTCCCTGGTGCCCGTTGTTCTTAGACCCCCACTCAGGAGCTTCATCTCCTGACCCTGCCCGGGTCCAGCGGCCTTCTCCTGGCTGCCCAGAGCTGGGAGGCCGCTTGTGTCGCCTGAAGGTTTTGGAATTGGGGGGATTGTGTTGTTTTTACCACAAAAGATAAGAAGGCTTGTCAAGCTGATGCAGCCAATGTCAGCAAAACAGCAGATTTCCCCTGTGGTGATAAATTTGCTTTCAACATAATGGTTTGTTTATTAAGTGAGCCGCTGCTGTTCTAATTAGAGGCTTTTGACTTAGCCAAAAGATTTTGAGAGAACCTGGCAATGGGACAGACTTTATTCTTTGAGTCCTGAGGTTTGGAGGTTTTTGTTTTGTTTCTGTACCGGCCTTTGGGTGATTTTGGTCAGAAAAATACAGGTCAGCAATTCATTCTGGGAAGGGGATTTTAATCAAGGACCTTGGTTTCAAATCCTGACTCTGGCCCTAATTATCCGTAGCTGCGTATTCAAAACTCTGGTTCTCAGTGATGTGATGCTCTTGGATGGCTCTCCCAACAGTCTGAACTCACTTCCCAGAAAAAGTTCCGTTTCTGAATCCATATCTCTTTATCCCCACCTTAGGTGACTGGTAGTTGTGCCTAGAGCTGACAGGATGACAGCTAGCAGGACAGCTGAGACCAGGAGCAACAACCAGACAGAAAAGTCGAACCACAAACTTGTTAACAAGTAAGAGGTTTTTGGTTTTACTTTGGGGAGCTCAAAATGGCCAGAATCCTGACCCCTTCCCATATCCAACTTACCTTCCCAATTCCAGATAGAATAATCTCATTTCCTTTAACTTCATAAGTCTGATATTCTACCTTTGTTAACAGTTTTGGCTTAAACGTTTGATTTGGTTCATTAACTCTGGGCATTTTAAACCTTTTTTAAAACATCTTGTGAATTAACTCCTTGTTTAACACTTGTTAAATTCAGTCAGAGCTGGTCTGATCAGTACTAATTCTACAAATATTTATGTATCTATTATGAACAAGGTACATTTTGTCTTCATTACAGTCAGCAAAGGAAGATATAAAGATGAATAAGACAGTTTCTCATCCCCATGGATTTTACTATTAAATTAAATTAAATCTCCACTCTTACGAAGAGAGTATAAATTGAAATATGGGAAGCTCATTAGAGAAGTACTAGCAAAGAACTATGATTGAGGAATCTGAGGATGGAGATATCATTCCAGTGGAGATAGCGGTTAGAACTGGGATCTTATAAAAAATGAGTAGGATTTCAACAAGGGGAGTTGTGAGGGTGAAAAGACTAGGTATCTTCAAGATTGCATTTCTCTTCATGTTTTCTATTTTTATGTTTTATTTTTTCCCCCTGAGGCAATTGGGGTTAAATGACTTGCCTAGGATCACATAGCTAGGAAGTGTTAAATGTCTGAGGTCAAATTTGAACTTGGGTCCCCCTGACTTCAGGGCTGATGCTCTATCCACTGCACCACCTAGCTGCCCCTATGTTTTCATTTTAGACTACCATTTGGACTACATTGATCAGTGAGGTGGCAATGAGGCCCAGTAGTCTGGAGTCAGGAGGACCCGAATTCAAATTTGATCTCAGATATTTATTAATTGTTTGACTTGGTGCAATTCATTTAAATTTTATCTGCCTCACTTTCCCCAGCTATAAAATGGGAATAATAATAATAATAGCATCCACCTGGAAGGGTTGAGATAAGGATCAAATGACACATTTGTAAAGGGCTTAGTTAGCTAGGTGACTTTCACATAGTAGGGACTTAATTGCATTTTTCGATCCTGACATAGGAGGGACTTAATAAATGCTTGTTCTCTTCTCTCAGCTGTGACCCCCTAGATCATTTTTTGGCACAAATTCAGTTCTTCCATCTCTTATATTGCTTCCTCATGTCGCATCCCTTCTCTTATGTGCCTTCTAAGATTCTGCACGTTATTTGAACACTTGTCCCCTCAATAGCTATATTTCCATATGTGGGACACTGACCTTTTGTTTAGTCATTTTTTAATTGTGTCCAACTATTCACGACCTCATTTGGGTTTTTTTGGGTTTTTTTTGCCAAAAATACTACTTCTTTTGCCATTTCCTTCTCCAGCTCATTGTACAAATAAGAAAACTAAGTGATTTAACGTTGTGTCACACAGCTATTAAGTGTCAAAGGCCAACTCGGTCTTTCTGATGACTTCAGGCCCAGCATTCTATCCACTGTCCCCCACTCCCCACCCCGAGCTTGCCTCTGGCCATATCCCCTCATGGCAATGTAGGGTTCCAGAAACAAGAATCCAGGAAGAAAACTTAGAATTATTTTGCACATAAGAAAAAGGAGAACATCCCATTTCTCTTTGCCCTTCTCCCTATTCACTCTACCTTTGCAACCCCATTTTATGAGCAGTATTCTTGCCTCTACACTACAGAGATTGAGCTTCCATAATCAAATCATCATTTCAATTATTTACAGTATTATAAACTAACATTAAATGCAAGATGTGCAGACAAGTATTATGTGCTGAAAATCTAGTACTCCACATGGGCTTATTTGTATTAGCATTTACAGGCCCATTTTCAGGACGATGAGGATGGCTGCCTCACTGATGTTTCTCTCCGCTGTGCAGGATCCAGCTTGCAGGTCCGAAGGCAGTGGAAGACCTGGGACGGCGCTCCTTCCGGGCCTGCAGCAGTCACTCGTTGCCGGCTCCCTCCAGCCACTCTGCCCCTCTCCGAGAGACCGCTCAGGGCCCAACCACTGGAAGAAGCCCGCTGGAACCGCTGAATGGTCTGATGCTGGGGCGGAGACTGGAACGCGTGCCTCAGAACATGCTTAGCCCCAGGATGCTCATCAGCGACCCGGCTGCGGATCTGAGCTCCAAGGAGGGCCAGGCTGTGAGGCGGCAGGGGGGCGCTGCCCCAGACCCCCGCCCCGCCAGCCGGGCCCCTGCCCGACACAACTCCCTCAGCATAAAGGACAAGATTTCTGAGTGGGAAGGGAAGAAGGATCTGCCAGCTCCCCTGACGGGCAAGAAGGAAGATGGGCAGGGGTCCCCAGGGGAATACAAGGTGTCTAGTGTCCCTGAGAAAGTAAGGGGAGACCACGTGCAGGCAAAGAAGGTGCCCACCCAGGAGCTTTACAGCAAGGAAAATGAAAGAAATGTCGGGAAAAGAAGCGTCAGGGGGCCGGACCAGGCGGAGAAGGAAGGGGACTCGGAGCTCAGTGTGGCCGGTGCAAGAGCGAAGCTGGGTGCACCGAAGGCTCCAAGAGACAGCCTGTCGGTGCTGAGGCAGGTCAGAAAGTTGGAGCAGGTCCTGAAGGAGGGCACCGCGGACTCGCACCCCCAGTTACCAGGGACTTACTACTCGCCTCACTGCTTGCCAGAGCGGGCCGAGGAGGGGCTCCAGGGGGGCGTGGGTGGCTCTGAGCTGAGCAAGAGGCTCGTTAACCTGGACTTAGAAGCCAAGGAGCCCGTGGAGGAGGCCAAGGGGCCCTGCAGGAGGCCGTGGAACCAGAGTCTGGAGAGCGTCTACAGGGGTTCGGAGACACCCCCCCCAAAGCCATTCATCAACCCGCTGCCCAAGCCCAGGAGGACTTTCAAACACGAGGGAGAGGCGGAGGAGGAGTGGAGCCGGACCCCCAGCCTCAGGAGGGACAAGAGGAGCTTGCCCCCCTTGCCCTCGCTGCCCCCCCCGCCCCTCCCTTCCTCTCCTCCTCCCGCCGTGAGCAGAAGGCTGTGCAACGGAAGACAGAAAAACAACTCGGACCACAGGTGAGTGAAAGGGAGAGCTGGCTCTTCTGGCCCCGGGGCTCTCCCCACTGAGGGTCACCCACAAGGAGCAGACCAGTAGGGTTTTTGCCTGTATTGGCATTTCTATGCTGGAGAATGTCTGTGAAATTTAACAGGTGACTACATTCGTTTCTAGGACCATTAGCACTTTTAACACGTCGTGTTAGCGCTAACAGTGACTAACTGGTCAAATGGCAGCTGGTGGCTGTGCATTTGCTTTTTTGCTCTAATAAGAATGGCAGCCGTCAGCTGAAGCAGCACAGCCTAATGGATAGAGTCCTGGGCTGGAGCCGGGCAACTTTTGTTCAGATTCTGCCTTATTCGCTTATTAGCTTTGCGTGCGATTAGGCGAAGCGCTTAAACTCTCGTTTTCCTCATTTGTAAAAAGTGGGGATGGGAAAGATCCATGATATAAATAGAGGTTAGTATTGTTATAAAGAACAAAATGTTAATGCAGGCACCGACTACACAGTAATCGAAGACCATCATTATTTTTTATTAATTCATTATAACTGGATCTTCTTTTAAAAATTTATAAATTTATAAAATTTATAAAAATTTATAATGTCTCCATGACTTTGCTAAGGGGGGGGGGGGGAGGTTATTAGTGTGCTCATCTAGTAAAAGAGAAAACTAAGATTCTGAGAGGGAAAGTGACTTGGGAGAGGTATTAGTGGCGAAGTGAGGATTTGCCCGTGGATCTCCCAATTCCTACTCATCACTCTTCTGAGTTCTTTAACAAAATCATCTTAAATCATGGGTAGTTATCATAGCTAGAAAAGATCCTAATATATATATGATATACAAAATACTTTGCAAACCTCAATTGTTCAGTTGTTTCAGTTGTGTCAGTTGTGTGGGGTTTTCTTGGTAGAGATGTTGGAATGGTTTGGCATTTCCTTTTCTGGCTCATTTTCCAGATGAGGAAGCTGAGGCAAATAGGATCAAGTGACTTGCCCAAGGTCACACAGCTAATAAGTGTCTGAAGCCAGATTTGACCTCAGGAAGAAGTCCTCCTGATTCCAGGCCCAGTGTTCCATCTAGGCCATTAGAGGGAAAGAATATGGTTCCCAAGTGGGAGCAGATGACAGACAGCCTCCTTTATGACCACTTGTTATCTGCCTACATCAGAAATACTCTGCAATTCTGTAAAGCCTAGCATTCCCCTGACACATGTACAAGGTGTCCCAACAGTCAACAATTATGGATATTCTTTCAGCCATTTTCTAATGCAATACTATTCTCTGTGTCTTTTTCCCTATTCTTTTTATGCTCCTGGGATGATGTGACTTAATGGAGTCTCATGTCAAGATTTCTCTGTGCCTATTTTAACTTCCATTGTTTTCCATCTTACATGAAACAACACTACTAGTAATCTTCCATCATGTTCCTTTGTAGTGCTTTACACTAAACTGGTGTTGCCTTTGATGGCCGTATTGCTTTGCTTGATAGAGACTTTGTTGCTTTGATTATCCATCGTGGCCAACTCTTCACAATCCCATTTGGGATTTTCTTAGCAAAAATGCAAGAATGGTTTGCCATTTCCTTCTCCGGATTAATATACAGATTAGGAAACTGAGGCAGACAGGGCTAAGTGACTTGCCCAGGGTCACCCAGTATTAAGTACCTGAGATCAAATCTGAGCTCCAGTCCTCCTGACTCTGGGGGACTCTATCCATGAAGCCACTTTGCTGCCCATTGGGAGGTCATACAGTATGTTAAGAGGGGGGCATTGAACTGGGAATCTGAAAGACCTTAGTTCAAATCCTGCCTCAAAACCCACTAGCTGTGTGACCCTGGCCGTTATTTAACCACGTTTGCCTTCGTTTCCTTAGCTGTAGAACAAAGGGGTTTGACTTGAAGAATACTTCCATCCAGCTCAAAAGCTATGCTTCTAGAAAGGAAAGGAAAGTCTGCTGGTGAGGCTGTTTCTGAGCTCTTTTGGCTTTCTTGATAGGGCAACTCCTTTATATCAGTTAAATTCTAAGGAGAAATGGCGATTATCCAGTCAGAATCTCTGCCTTCTCTCATCTCCCCTCCCTTTTTTAAAGCATCAGTGGTTCATTTGAACAAGTTCCACTGAATCTGCTGCACCATCTTCTCATCTTTCTCCTTTCTTCTGATCTGATGATTTTTGTCTTTGCCCTAATTTTGTTGGTGGTGAGTCCTTATTCAGTTGTCTGACTAGTGGACGCTGTAACCACACAGACAGTGACTTTTTCATTGCTCCTCCGTCAGTCCCACATCTTTTCTCATCTACTAAGGTTTGTTAAGTTTCTTTTGTGTGTGCTGTTTGGTGCTCATCACATTCAATGTTTTCCGTCTTTCTTCTGGAAAGATACCATACCTAATGTAGAGCAAGCAGGAATTTGTGTGTCCCTTCAAGAGTGAAGAACAAAGGTGATCGAGATCTCGCCTGAGACTTCTAGTCTCACTCAAAAGAAACTCCAGGATAGTTTTCATAGCCCTAATATTAGCTAGAACACAATGCTAGGTGAAAGGAATTTGTCCCTAGGGGAATTGCCCCTGAGGTGGAAATAATTCAGTTCAAATCAGTACAGATTTGGTCTAAAACAATGGTTCCTAACTAATTTTTGTTTTGTTGTTGTTCCAGGCTCTTTCAGCAACTAAAAAAAATGTCATGAAGCTCCAGGATAATTTACTTGCTTACTCATAATATTTTTTAAATTTATTCACTAAGTGCTTATGATAATTACAGTGATAACTTTTGTCCCCCAAAACTCCAATCATTCAGAAACAAACCTTTAATATTCACACATGCTTGTTGTCACAGAGGAAAAATATATTTATAACATAATTGGGTAATGATTTACTACCCAGAGTATCTGGGTAGTAAAGAATCTTTAGCAATCATCCTCTTGAACTCCTTGATCCAAGGTCCTTTCACTGTGATGCTGCTGAAATCAACAAGATGAAATTTAACAGAGATGAATATAAAGTTTGAGGCTTTAAAAAAAACCTGCAAAAGTGTAGAGTTATAGGGGGACCTATTTAGGTGAGCACTTATATGGAAAATTAGGAGATAGTTAACCACATTTCATTATGAGCCAGTAGCTTAAAACAGCTACTCAAAGAGTTAATTATTTGGAACTCAAATTTTTATTCTTTAATTTTTAATATTTTTATTTCTCCTTTACCTCTCTAGAAACTGTAAAAACATTTCCTGAATTGCCTTCTCATTACAGAAGAGGCATCTTGCAAGCCTCTACTCTCAATCTTTTATTTTCTTGCCTCCTTTTTTTAAATTGTAGCAAGTTTATTTATTTTTAATACACATTGCTTTTTGAATCATGTTGGGAGAGAAAAATCAGATCAAAAGGGAAAAATCATGGAAGAGATTAAAAACCAGAAAAAGTGAACATAGTATGTGTTGATTTATAGTCAGTCTCCTTAGTTCTTTTTCTGGATGCAGATGGCATTTTTTCTTCAAAGTCTATTGAGATTGTTTGGACCACTGATCCACTGAGAAGAACCAAGCCTTTCACAGTTGATCATCACACATTCTTACTGTTATTGTGTACAATGTATACCTGATTCTGCTTGTTTTGCTCAGCATCAGGAACTCAAAATTTTTTTAAATGAATGTTAAAAATGTTTTACATATAATTGAGTAAAACAAAAAAACTTAAGTGTAAAAAGGTAAATGTTAATTTAGACTTCATCAATATTTCAGTGGATCTGCCTTCTCTCTGGTGTGAGTATAATATTGCCTTAATATATATCACAACTCACCTATAATTTCCAACAGTGCATGAGTCTTGTTCATGTACTTCCTTAGAAGGTTTCTGCATTCTAGGGAAGGCTTTCCTCTAGTCAGTTTTTAACATTTCATGAGTTGGTGTATCATTTAGGTGATTTATCTATTATCTCTTAGTTTTGTTCTGTGATCAACCTAACTCCTTTTCTGATTATACCTCTCCTGAGGAAATCTATCCTTGGCTACTTCTTGCAATAGACCATTTTTAGTAAAATGTTTCTGTTTATTTACAGCCACTGTTCATTTTTCCACTATTCTTCTGATCATCTATAATTTTGAATATTTGGAGATTGTGGCTGTTTTATGATTTGCCATCATATGAAATGAGCAGGAGAATTTTGCTGTTAAAAATATGGCTTCTAGAAGAAGGAAAACATGTATATATACATATATACACACACACATGCATAATTCCATTTTAAGAAAAAACAAGATTAAAATACAAATAAACAGATTAAATATAACAACCTATCTTAGGCCCAGAGAATAGATGAAATATTTCCATCTTTTTGATAGAGAGGAAGGGGATTATGGGTATAAAATGTTACATATAATGTCAAATACAGTTAGTAAGTTGGGTCATTTTTGTTTAACTGTTTTGCTTTGTTATAAAGGAGGGTTTATGGTGAGTTTAGAGCAGGGATAATAGAAAACTGTAATCTAAAAGAACAAAAGACATCAATAATTTTTTAAAGAGATGGTTCATGTCAGGGAATATTGTCAGCGCTACAGTTTCCCCTATAAGACCCCAGCCAACTCTATTCCTCCTTTGCAGTAATATAATATATCAAATGTATCAAAATATAATCAAGATATATATTTTTTTAATCCAGTTCACTGACTTCAGGTCAAGAATTCCTGGTTAAAGTGAGAGGCTAGCATAGATAGTGAGATTCAAATGTCTTGCTCCATCAGATGTCTAAAGTAATTAAATGTATGGATTAAACAGATGAATAAAAAAAAAGCATTTTTAGGCACTACATGTGCACTGTGTGCTTAATTTTCAGAATTAAAAATACAAATACAAAAAAGTGGCTCCTGCCCTGAAGCTTCTGCTCTAATAGGGGGAGATAGAATCTAAAAGAATAGTGACCCATGAAGAGCTACAGAGATGCTAAGTGCAATCTCCAGAGATTGATGGCAATCTTTCCGATAGCAATGGCAGGAGTCATTGGCTCATGGTCCCAGAACTGGACTGGACTTGGAAGTAAAGGCAGAAGATAGGGACAGGGGCAGGGAGAGTAAAATAAAACCTGGCTGGAGTTGGTTATTGGCAGTTAGGGAGCTTGATATTCAGGGAGTGTGTGAGGTCAGCATAGGAAAGGTAGGAATGGTAGCAATTCCAGTTCTTTGTCTCTAGGGGAAAATATGGACATATGCAGAGGGATATTCCACTCAAGTCCCTCAGAGCTTCCTCCCAAGGGTTGGGTGAAGTAGCTGAGAAGGAGCTAAAGGGGTAGAAGAATGAGCCCCAGATGTGGTCCAAGGCTCCTCCCCTCCCAAGCTCATCTGTCACTCACTAGTTGTAGAACTTGGGGGACTGCTCAGCTCCAGCACAAGGGAGAGTTTCTGGGCCTGGAGATTGGGGTTAAAGGCCTGCCCTAACTAGTGCTGGGGGAAGGCCGGGCAGAGCCCCCAGCCCCAGCAAGGGATCAATTGCATGGGGGTAGCACTCCCCATGCAGCAGGTCCCACTCTCCCCCACCCCGAAATCTCCAAGGCTCAGCTGCTTTTGCAAACCCTGCAGGCTAATCTTTGACTATTTATTTCACAGGCCTGTTGTGCAGCTCAAACAAAAGTGTTCATAAAACAAATGGTAACCATAAGGCTTATTTTTCCCATTTCTACAAACCTTTTTAAGACCTCACTATGTGTATGGTATATAATATACTAAGCTATTATTTGTGTACAGTTCTTGGAAACATAATCCCCTCTAATCCTCTATACCCCTTCATATAATAAAACATAATATTCACGCTAATCTCAAGCACAATGGTAAATAAATGCTTCCCTGTAGGACGTGAGGATTTTATGGGTGAGTGTGGGTGTGTGTATATATGTATATATACATATATACATCAATATATATATATATATATATATATATATATATATACATTAGCAAATTAGGAAATGACAGGTATGTAAAACAAAGATAAAGAGTTTAGTTTTAGAAATCGTTTTTAGTGGTTCTCTTACGTGTTCCAGTTCAAATCCACTCTCTTTTCCATCCAGATCCCAAGAACAGATTCTCTCACTTTTTCTAACAGTGTCTATTGTCCAAAGCCTGAAAACTCAATACTTTTTTATTCTGAATGCGTCTTGCCTAAAACTCTGCTCTCTTTAAAATATAGATTAGATATAGATATATCATACATCTCTGTCTAGCCTATATCTATCTCTATATTTAGTCTATATATACCTAATCTATTGATATCTATGTATTCTCCTGACATTCCCACATTTCCAAGACTGAGCCTAGCTCGATCCCACTGTTTTCTATCCCCAAGAGATGACCAGTGCCTCTGGGTAAAGGAAAGAAGCCCCCCTGTCCACCTGAACTGTTGGCCCCTGCTTCAGGGAGACCACTCAGGACAACAGTGCCATATGTTGCTGAATCTTGCCCCAGTGCCAGAAATACAGCGAGACATTGGGTGCCTTCCTCCAAGTCAGGCAGTGACTTTAGCTTTCCTATTTCTCTCTTTGGGTCAGCTAGTGGAGACAGTAAAGGCCCAGAGTCAGAAGTATCTGAATTCAAATCCTGTCTCAGACATTTCCTAGCTGTGTGACCCTGAGCAAGTCACTTAATCCTTTTTGTTTCAGTTTCCTCATTTATAAAATGAGCTGGAGAAGGAAATGAAAAATCACTTTAGAATCTTTGCCAAGAATTACTTGCCATCTAGGGGAGGAAAATTGGAAGACAAGATTTTACAAGAGTTAATATTAAAAAATTATCCATGCATATGTTTTGAAAATAAAAAGCTTTACTTAAAAAAAAAAAAAGAATCCTTGCCAAGAAAACTCCAAATAGGTTCATAAAGGATCAGACACGATTAGTTGACTAAACAATTTTTAAAAAATTAACAAAGGTTGAAGCTTTATGTCTATGACCTGGAGGAAGAAGCTCCCATTGGGATTCACAGTCAAACATTCCCTTCTCACCTTCCTGAAAGTGGACAGGAAAGGAATGGTGACAATGATGGTAGAAAGATGAGGAAGCTTGAATCTGTTGTCAGTTCATCTGTAGTCTAACATGGGATCCAAACACTGGGGTGTAAATCATAGTGCATTGGGGTTCAGTCGCTGCCTCTGCAGTTTATTACATATGTCACTTTAAGCAATTTTTTTTTAACTTCTCTGGTCCTGGAATTCAAAATAAAACCCTCAAACTCAGACATTTTGTAGCACTAGATGACCTCTGGGACAACAAATTAAGCTCTAAACCAAAGGAAATGTCCCCTGTGTTGAACCCTTCTGGTTCATGCTCAGAAGCAGCCCCACCTTTCCATCAGTGCCTTCATCTGCCATCAAATTACCATTTCCATAATTTTTTCTTTATTTCTCTAGAACCTGCTCTTTCCAGGTTTCTAGCAATTGCTTTAAACTTTGTTTTAAAACCAAGGCCAGAATTGCTTAGTCTCAGTCTAAAGTTTAAATTTTTCTTGGCTAGCTTCATACCACCTGGGTTTGAGGCATTTGGAGTTGTTATGGGTTATTTTGTTTCATTATTTTTTTTTTTTTTAATGAAGTAGAGGGGGAAGGAGAGAAGAGTTAAGAATGTACTTTTTACTCTTTTAAAAAAATTTATTTTAACATTTCTCTATAGTCCCATTTCTTTAAAATGGCTGTAACCAATAAACCCTAAATTTCACAAGCTTACAGGCTTCTCTGATGCAGGCCAAGTTTGAAGAGAAATGATTAAGAATTTTGAGTTTATGGAGGTTTAGAATTACAGGTCTGGTCATGTACTTTGGACAGTGTCTGAAACTTATTTTCTTAGAGTGATTATTCTGTTTTATCAATCATCAAAACAATTCACTTGATCATGACTTCCTTCTTCTTCCTTTTTGTCCATTTTCCCTTTCCCTCACCCTCTTTTCCTCCCTCTCTTTTTCTATTTCCTCTCCTCCCTGAAACTTTGGCCTCCCTTTTTCTCTCTTTCCCGCTTTTTTCCATTATCTTTACTCCCCTCTCTTTCCATTCTTTCCTATTCTTCTTCTATCCCTCTCTCTCCCTTCTCTTCCTTTTTCTCTTCCCCTTCATTTCTATGAAATCCCAGGAAATTAAACATAAACCAGCATGGGAAATGAAAGTTTCAAAGTATCAGGAAATTCCAAAGATAAGGCTACTCCTGCAACATTAGTTTCATTGTACATTTTTTATGGCATACATATACTTAATAATACTGAAAATAATAAGTAAAAGTCCACACTTAATAAGAAAAAATTATATTCTACCCAAGTATTCCCACGTGTAGGGATGTTAAATAAACATATGGCTACGCAGAAGCTGCTTTTACTCAATTAAATGTCATTTAGGGGTTTTTAACTTTAGGTCTGTGAACTTGTTTTTTAAATATTTTGTTAAGTTTATTTCAAGATAATTGGTTGCCTTCTTAACCCTATGCCTTTTATTTTATGCATTTAAAAACATTCCTTAGAAGGCACCAGATAGCCAGTGAGGCCCATGATACAAAATAATAATAATAATAATAAGATTAAAACTTCTAGTTTAAGTTGAATTCACAATTGCATTGTCATTTTATTTGAATATGAAAGGGTAAAATATTCATTAAAAATCAAATGCACAACCACATTGTTATTTTAATTTACCTGAAAATAAATAACAATCCTGGTTGATTTTGTTTCTTTTTTAATTGTTGCTTTGGTAACATGGAAATATAATCTTATTTTAAGGATTTATAAAATTTCTAAGTCTATAAAATGTTAACTTATTCTGGGCTTTAAAAAATCCAACTCCTAGGGGAAGCTAGGTGGCACAGTGGATAGAGCACCAGCCCTGAAGTCAGAAGGATCTGAGTTCACATCTGACCTTAGACACTTAAAACTTCCTAGTTGTGTGATCCTGGGCAAGTCACTTAACCCCAATTGCCTCGGCAAAAAAACAAAACAAACAAACAAAAAAAACAAATTCTGAGGATTATGAGATGTTAGAATTATTTCTGTACTTTCTGCATATTTTTGATTCTCATCCATATCTAATCAACAATAATGTAATCTATCAGTAAACATTTATTAAGCACCTACTATGTGCCAAATGCTAAGGACTCAAAGGCATAATAAAACAGTCTCTACCTTCAACCATTTTTCATTCTATCACAAGAAATAATGGCCACACACAGAAATACACATATATATGTATGTGTGTCAGCAAAAACACACACATATATGTAATATATACATATGTATGTGTGTGTGTATAGATTTAGATAACATAACACAAATATACATAAATATATGGAACATGTCTTGCCCTGGTTTTCTCTCTTAGCCCAGCCCCCATGATCTGGAAAATCTGTGTAAAAATATTTGCCCTTCCCTTTGTACCAGAGAAGTCTGGATTATTAGGGTATTAAAAGATAAATATTATGCAATGCACATATTTTATATATTTCTGCGTTTCTAAACTTTTTCTGTGTCATTTGCATGTCATGTGGGGCTTCCACAATATTCCCCAATAATTCCCATTTAATTTTTTACATTGACCTATAATATATTGAAACCACCACAGAGAAAATCACGATTTGGAAGGGAAAACTGTAGTTATAAAATATCCATATATGCTGTAGTCATCCTGATTTTTGTAGAAGCAGTTCCGGCTATCCTACAAATAGAGATACTGTTTCAGCAAGCTGATGAGGCATGCAGTATAAACAAAGCTGTTGTTTACAGGAAGAAGGAAGACACCAGGAGTAGGAAAAGGGTCAGGAAGACACTTATGTAGGATGTGGTATTTGAGTTGAAGTTTGAAGAAAGTTAGGGAAAGAAATAATTCAAAGCTAGTTGGTTAAAGAGCACCAGCCCTGAAGTCAGGAGCACCTGAGTTCAAATCTGGTCTGAGACACTTAACACTTCCTAGCTGTGTGACCCTAGGCAAGTCACTTAACCCCACTTGCTTCAGCAAAAACAAACAAATAAAAAGAAGCAATTCAAAGAACATTAGACTCCTGTGACTCAGTGTCAGAAGATTGAAATTAGAATTTTGGTTCTGAATTTTGTTAAGTAACCTCCTACGCAAGAATATGAAGACATTGAAGTATTGTGGTACCATAAGGTAAGACAAAGTGGATGATTTCAGAAAAACTTGAAAAGACCTGTATAAACTGCAGAATGAAGTATATAAAATTAGTAGAATTAATTATAACAATTTATAAAAATGATAAATTTGAAAGACTTGAGCATTTTGATCAATACAATGACCAGCCTTAATTCCAGAAGACCCAAAAATAGAGAATGCTACCCAACTCCTTACAGAGATACAGATGGATTAAATATGTAGAATGAGATATTTATTTTTGGACTTGGTCAATGTGAGCATTTGTTTTGCTTGGTTATGCATAATTGTTATAAGATTTTTGTTTTTCTTTGAGGGAAGAGGAAGATGAAAAAAGGCTTGTTAATTGAAAACAATTTTAATTTTAAATAAATTAATCTTTTATGAGCCTCAATTTCTTTATCTGTAAAATAGGAATGATATTACTCGTACTACTATGGATCAAAGTACCTTTGACATCCCTTCTATTTTTAGTGCTATGCTTTCATGTTCTTAGGTTATTATTATATAAATTGTTCTCTTGGTTCTGTTTACTTCATTTTGTATACATTCATTTCAATCTTACCTAGTTTTTCTGAAATTATCTTTCTCATCATGATACAATAATATACTGCCATAGTAATATATCTGTGTTCCATTACATTAATGTAATTTGTTCAAACATTTCCCAATTGATGGGCACACCTTAATTTCCTGTTCTCTGTTACTACTAAATATGCTGCCAAAAATATTTTTTAACATAAGAGTCCTTTTCCTGCCTTTTTGATTTTTTTTGGCATACGGGCCTACTAGAAGTATCTGTGGGTCAAATGGCATGCACAATTAATGACTTTTTGGGCTTGGTTCCAGACTGTTTTCTAGAATGACTGTACTAATTCACAGCTCTACCAATGGTGTGGTAATGTGCCTATTTTCACACAACCATTCTAACACATGTCATTTCCCCTTTTTTTCTTCAATCTTATTTTATTGCTATTTCTTTTTTAGAAGTTTTTCTCTCAGGAAGAATTCTGGAAAGAGGGTAGAATAGGTTGGTAAATTTCAAGCTCTCCTGATTTTCCCACAAATAGAATAAATTTACGCCTTAGGATGAACATAGATGTGAGAAATTGAGAAGATTTGGGGCAGAACTGGGATTGTCCTGGTACAACCCAACAGGATCTGTAGAAAGACCCAGGGCCGGGATTAATCCGTGTGAAATACAAACACCTCTAGAGTGGCTCTGCTGAAAGTGGGCTAGCTGGGTGTGGCTGACGTTTGGGGAGGGACTCCAGAGACTTTCACCTCCTGGACTGTTTGTCTACTCAGGGTTTGAGTCCAGAAGACTGAGGGAACCTCAGGTGATTGGGAACATCAGGCCCGTGTGCTGCTGAGATGGGCCCTGGGCAAGAAGGAGCCAGCACCTGCTGAGTGCAGGAGCAGGGACCCTGCTAGCTGTGGGCACTTGCAGGAGGATGGGTTCTTGGTTTGGGGTTCCTGGTCAGAGTGAAGAGCTCCTGAAGGAAAACTTGAGGCAGTATCCCCCTACCCCACAATTAAAGGTATTTATACTAACATCTCTTATTTTTAAAAAATGAACTGGCAAAGAAGAAAGAATTCCACCATAGAAACATACTATGAGAATAGGGAAGACCAGGGTTCATCTTCAGAGGAAAATATTTTTGTAAAAAAAAAAAAAAGTTTCTATCTCAAAAAGTAACATGAAATGTCACCCTGTTCAGAGAGAATTTATAGAAGAACTCAAAAACGAATTTAAAAATCAAATGAGAGACAATGAAAAAAAAAAACCAAAAAAAATCATCCAAAAAAAAACAAGTTTATTTAAAAAAAAATTAACTAGATTGAAAATGAGATACAAAGTCTCAAAGATGAAAATAATTCTTTGAAAGTTAGAATTGGGCAAGGGGAAGCCAGTGAAGCTATGAAAGACCAAGAAATAACAAAACAGATTATGAAGAGTGAGAGAATGGAGCAAAATGTGAAACATCATATGGGAGAGGCCATAGATCTGAAGAACAGATCAAGAGGAGAGAATATAAGGATGGTTGGACTTCCAGAAAGTTGTGACCAAGAAGAGAATCTTGACACAATAATACAGTAAGTAGTCTAGGAAAGTTGTCCTGGAATGACAGAACATGTGGGAAAAGTAGAAATGGAAAGAATCCATCAATCACCACCTCAAAGAGATCCTTTGTGGAAAATACACAGGAATATTATTGCTGGGTTTTGAGGCTCCCAAGATCAAGGAGAAAATTTTTCCAAGAAACAAGAAAAACACAATTCAGATGTTCTGGAGCTACAATTGGAATTGTGCAGGATTTACCAGCAGCTACAGTAAAGGATCACAGGTTCTAGAATCTTATCTACTGACATTTGGAGGAATTGGGCCTGCGGCCAAAAATATCATATCCAGCAAAGTTATCTATGATTTTGAATGAGAAAAAGTGGACATTTGGCGAACTTGCAGATTTTTTATCAACCAAGCCCAAACTTAACAGAGATTTTAACATATAAGAGCCAATGTCAGGGATCAATTTTAAAGAACTTAACATGGACAAATTGTTTAAACATAGACAAACTTTTTTTTTACATGAGAAACTATATATTTAAGATTGACATCAATAATAGAGTAGCTCAAAAGAAAGATTGGCAGAGTTAAGGTAAAAATAGTAATCATGTTATACAAATGAGGTGCAAAGGAAGAATAGACACAGAGTGGAGATGGACTGATAGTTCTGAAAACCTCCTCATATTAGGAATGGGTTCAATAGCCAACACTATACACACACACACACACACACACACACACACACACACACCCTTGAAGGGTATAGTACCCTCTAAAATCTACAAAGAAATAAGGCAGGAGAGATGAGTGGATGAAGAAGCAAAAGGGAAGGGGAAAAAAGGAAGGGATCCTTAGCTGAGGGGAGGTTAAGTAATAGCAAGGCAAGTTATAGAGCAGAGTTTAAGCCAAGAGTCATCAGGGATAGGAAAGATAGATATGTGTATGTGGGGGGGAGGATGTATGTATGTATATATCTACATATGCATACATAAATATATATTTTCTTAACTATAGCCTGCTTGGTTGGTTGTGTTGGGGATAAGAAGGGGAAAAAGAATAAAGCAAATAAGATATGCAGCAGAGAACCAAAGAACAATTTGCAAAGAAGTAAAGGAAAAAATGGACATTCATGAATATATTTTCTTCTACTAATATATATACACTTTCTTGATCTGATAATTTATGGTTATATATTTTGAATCCTCCCTGATGTTCTACTGGGTACATGACAATGTTCTTTCTTGTTTTGCTTTATTTTATTTTGCATTCCTCTTCTGTTTTTCTTTTTTCTTATTGTTTTTTTTCAAATAAAATAAGTTTTTTAAAAAGTTTTTTTCTCTCCAGTCTACTGTTCACCTCTCCAGAGCTACCAAAATGATTTTCCTAAAGCATGGTTCTAACTTTGTCACTCTAGTGACTCCCTAGTACCTCTTTTTGTCATTTAAAATCATCCCTGCAAGAGTTTGATTGCTTGGCAGTCCCTTGGCAAGAAGGGACCTCAGACGCTTACCTTAGTAGGTGACCTTCAGAATCTTCCTAAGATAATTCAAACAGAAGCGATGTGGTTTCCTGGCATGCTGCTGATGGACTGTCCAGGTTTCCCAAGCTCTGTCAGCACAATGGCTCAGTAAACCTTCAGGTGGTAGGTAGTCTAAAAGCTCTTCTCTCTCACACCTACCTTCCGAATCTCCTAGACACTGAGCGAGTTCTGGCCATGTGTGCATTAACATCAGCATCGGTTTATGTATTCCAGGAAAGCATACTCCCAAGGGAAACAATGTTATCGCCAGCATTCAGAATTTCTCTATTTGCCATAACCACGGGTGCCGTGCTGGCTGGTGGAGAACCTTTGTCCTCCTGATTTTGATTCACAATTAGCACAAGAGGCAAACAAAGTCCATACTATTTATTGGGAGCTGACCTTAATGCCTTTTTCATCCCCCTTGAAGATGTCTGACAATATCATGCTCTATATGTATTGGATTACTTGTCATCTGAGGAGGGAGTTGGGGGGAAGCAGGGGAAAATCTGAAACACAAGGCTATGCAAGGGTTAATGTTGAAAATTATCCGTACATATGTTTTGAAAATCAAAAGCTTTTTTTAAAAAAGAAAAAAAAACATGATAAAAAGCACAGGAACAAGCACACAGCCCTGATTCACTCCACTGGCCACCAGGAAAGTGTGAGAGCATTTTCCATTAGCCAGAACCCAAGCAAGTGTGGAATTGGCACATAATACTGATGAACTTCTCTGGGCAACCACATTTTGCCATGATCTTCCATAACTCCCCACAACTAACAGCATAAAAGGACTTGGTCAAGTCAGTGAATGTCGTATACAGACCTTTGTTCTGTTCCTCACATTTCTCCTGGAGAGAACAGAAGGGAGTGCAGAAAAGCAGAAACTTTTGAAAGTAACATGTAGAATTTTTACATGCATATATGTATGTATGTATGTATATGTATATACATACATATATGTTTAAAAACAAATGCTGGAAATGTATGGTTTCAAATAGAATCCTTTTCAATATTCTGCATTGTGGAAATGCTCTTTTTGTGTGTTTAAGATAAAAATAAAAAATTAATTTAAAAAACATAAGAAAGCACAAAAGTATTTTGATATGCATTCAGAGAAGATGTTGAGGAAATCACAGATCTACCTAAAATGTTGTGGATTATATCTGAAGAATGACTAAACTCTTTTTTAAGCATCTTATTATTTGACACATGAGAAGGTGGGGAGGAGAACAAACATTTATTAACTACCTGCTATGTGCCAGGTACTTTGCTAAGCACTTTAAAAGTATTAACTCATTTGATCCCCACAAAAACTCTGGGAGGTAGGTGCTATTATCATTCTCATTTTATAGATAAGGAATATGGCATCTCACAGTCATTAAAATACAGATAAGATCATATATTATACAGGTCACATCATCTGCTGTTTCACCAGACTTTAAGATTGTGTAGTCTTAAATTATGTTGGAGAATGTTATCTGTTATTCTATTGTGGATTATTCTATTCTATTCTTTTATCCTATTATTCTAAGTGGATTCTCAGGTGAAACTTGGGAATCTTTTAGTTATATAGACACTTTTATTGTACTGATATTTATTGCAATGAAATTTAATCTGTACAAATATTTATGCTTCTATAAGTTTTTGGATCCAAAGCTTAATAATTAAAAATTTAAAAAAATAAACTTAGTCTTTCTTGATCCATTTACCAACCAAGCACATAATCTTAAACACTGCTAATGAGATTATTTGAAGTCATTTTTGACATAGTAGCAGTTCTCTACTTCTAAACACTCACTTGACAAAAGATTACACATACAAATAGCTTCATTTCCCATCTAGAGAAGAAGTGTTAGGACTTGAAAAATCCAAACCCTCCATTTTGCAGATGAAAGAACTGAAACTCAAGATGGGTGAACATCCAATCCAGAGTCTTATAGCTAGTCAGTAGAAGAGCTAAGACTCAAACGCTAGTTTTATAGCTATTAGTTCATGACTTTTGACTAGTTGGGATAGATTGGTCCTCCCCTGTGACCTTACTCACTATCCCTATAACTTTCAAAACCAAAATGCCCTTTCCAGGTCACCATTCCCCATGTATATTTTTCTCCCCTACTAGAATGTATGCTCCTTGAGAGCAGGGATTGTCATTACTTTATACTGGTAACTCTAAATTTAAAGCACTGAGTCCAGTGCTTCTCACATAGAAAATTATTAATAAATACTTTTTCATTTATTTCCAAATTAAATATTTTGAACCTGAGAGAATGGAAGAATAAGGATATTAATAGAATCTTGAGGGTGTATTGAACTTGAAATACTTATAGAACCTGTATAGGTCAAATTTTATTATAATAAATACCAGTACAATAAAAAATCTATATATAATTAAAAGATTTCCAAGTTTCAGTTGATAATATACTGAGAATAGAATTCAAGATAACATACTTCAATGTAGCCAAAGAGGTTACAGTAAAACATTCAAGTAGAAATGTTTAATAAATAATTGGATATAAAGAACTAGAAGAAGCAGCTAGGTGACACAGTGGATACAGCACTAACCCTGGAGTCAGGAGGACCTGAGTTCAGATTCAGTCGTGGGATACTTACCAGCTGTGTGACTTTGGGCAAATCATTTAACCCTGTTTTGCCTCCAAAAAAAACAAAAACAAAAACAAACAAAAAACACCTAAAGTTTTTGGAAATCAAGTGAAAGTTTGTGACTGGAGAGGTAAATATTCTGGGAGTCATAAGCATAAAGATAGTGGAAGCCATGAGAATGAATGAGAACTTTTTGAAGGACAGAATGTATAAAGAGAAGGACTCCTGCTTAACTAAGGCATAGAAAGACTTATTAAAAGATTGGAGAACTAGGACAGTGGTGTGTCATGGAACCCAAGACTGGGCTGGTATACACAGAATCAAATACAGCAGCACAGTCAAGGAGAAGGGAGAAAGTTAGGAAAGTGTCCTGGCTCTAACCCTTACTTCCTTTTGGGCCATGGGCAAATCACCTAATATTTGTAAAAAAAAATAAATAAATAAAAAATTGAAAATTTGGGGTTATATGAGGTACTTGTATTACCTATCACACATGACCAGTTGGGATACTTACTAATACAGTTTATGAAAATTTCACACTATCTCAATTGCCTAACAGATTCCTTTTCCTTCCTGAGAAGAATCTCAACATCCCTAAGTGATACACCAAGAATGACTCAACCAGTATATATCAGAATTGAAATTTTCACCCAGTTCTTCATGACTTTCTATCCATTACACAAATGCTTCTCATTTAATAGTTTCTAAACTCTTTGAGAGTTCAGAACAAGGGTCCAAGGGGTTTGGACTACACATTTTTTAGTGAACCTAAACAATAAATAATTGCCTGATTATGTTATAAACATATTTTTCCTCAGTGACAATAAACATAAGCACATTTGAAGCATTATGGGTTTGTTTCTGCAATGATTTGGAGCTTTGGGGGTCAAAAGTTATCATTGTCATTGCCCATACTTAATGAATAAATTTAAAACAATAGTATGAGTAGTATATTAAATTATACCAGGGATTCATAATACATTTCTGTTGTTGTTAATGATAGTGATGATGATGAAAAGAGGTTTAAGGAACAAAAAAAAGTTGTGAATCAATGCTGTCTCTCAGTAGTAACAACAATAATATATATTGTAGGTATTATGTGCATATATTATATATAAGACATAAGTTGTAAGAAAGAAATATGGAAGACACCCACCTCTGTCTGCTCTGAGGTCTAAGAATTATAGGTCTGTCTCAAGTTTTTCCCTTAGGTATGGAGCTTAGAAATATGAGATTTAGAAGTGAAGTTAAGGCAGTAATATATCATGCTTGTAATACTCTCCATTTCGGGCTGATTTGTGCTCTTATTATTTCCCTTCCTGCCCGTCCTCCTCACCCGTTTTACCTCTTAAATACTCCAGGAAGTCATATGAGTTTGAGGACCTCCTGCAGTCTTCGTCTGAGAGCAGCAGAGTGGACTGGTACGCACAGACCAAGCTGGCACTCACACGCACTTTATCTGAGGAGAACATCTACGAGGACATTCTGGGTAAGAGGCTGGAGCCTGGGGGAGTTGGTGATAAGAGCAGTTTGTGAGGAGAAGGGCCCAGAAGAGAGTGGGAGAGAGAAGGGGGCCTGGAAGGAGGCCCTCACTCCAAAATACTTATTTCCAAGGATATAGGGATGGTCAGAGAGATGAAAGAAAGAGGCTGGTAAATGAGAGAACAGGCAGAAAATGAAAATGTGAAAGGAACTGAAATCCAAGGGGAGAAAGTGATTTTGCAAGAACTGACCAAAAAAAAAAATTCTCCAGTTTTTTCAGAAAACTGGAATGGTCAGAGCATCTCATTCAAATTCTTCCTCTTATACTTATTGCCTGGACATTTACTACTGGACCTTGGGCAAGGCACCTCATCTCTGTGAGCCTCAGCTTCCCCATCTGTGAAGTAGATTAAATGACCTTTGAATCCCTTCCAGTTCTAGATCTGTATCATCATCTAGATCTATAAGTCTCTGTTTAATCAGAGGCTAACAAAGAAATATAATATGGCACCAAAATGGTAGGAAGAGGATGTCTGTAAAGGAGATAACAAGCTTTGTCCTGCTCTAGGAGAAATAACCAAAATGCTGAAATGGGGCCTGAGTTAAGGAGGGAGACATGATCTCATGAGATTTGAAACTTAATTTCCCAGTTTTCATAAAATGAAAAAAGAAAAGGCATCACAGGCTCTTAAAACTGGAAGAGATTCAGAGGTCATCTAGAAAAAAACGAATCTTCAGCCATCTTTTAAAAACCTCCAGTGACGAGATAGCAGTGCATGCATTTCACTTTTGAACAGACCTAATTATTAGGAAGTTTCCCCCTTATATAGAAGCAAAACCCGCTGACTATGACTTCTAGTTTTGCCTTCTGGGGCTAGTCGTTCAGCAGGGAATCAATAAGCATTGATTAAGTGGTTTCTGTGTGTCAGGGATCAAATTAAGTGTTGGGGATGCAAAGAAAGGCAGAAGACAGTCCCTGGTTTCAAGGAGCTTACAGTCTAAAGGGCAAAAAGAAAACAAAATATAATCCTATTTTATGATATCATGTGTAAAAAAGATGGCCTGGTAATTTTTAAGGAACCTTGAAGCCATATACGAACTAAGTTAAAAAGAAATACAAGGCCAAAATGGAAATTTAAGGCAGAGAAGAGATGTTAACTTGGTTGAGCATTAGTGATCCTCAAGACTATTTTCTTAACTAGTTTCAGTTACATAAAATATAAGAAAAAGCCATCAAAAATTCCCTAAGTTCAAACTGAACATTTGAAATAATAGTAGTTCACATTTATGTAGTGCTTTACAAAATATCATTGTTACAGCAACCCTGTGAGATAGATAGTGGAAGTATTATTATACCCATTTTTACATGAAGGGGCATAAGTTCAGAGATATTGGGTGAGTTGCCCAAGATGACACAGGTACTGGGATGGAGGCTCCTGACCTGTTGCCTTTGATTGCAGATCCACCACTGAAGGAGAATCCCTATGAGGACATTGAGTTACATGGCCGCTGCCTGGGAAAAAAGTGTGTCCTGAACTTTCCAGTGTCCCCTACCTCCTCCATCCCTGACACTCCCACCAAGGTAGGAGAGCAGCACGTGGCAAAGGCTGGGGGAAGGGAGGGTGAGCATTTTGAGTGTGGGAATTCCACTGGCTCATCATTCCTCTGGAGCACTTCATCCAAGGTCCAAAGACTTCCACCTGGATTGTGGCAGTATCTCCCCAACTTTAGGTGGACTCCCCAAATTTGATTCATTAGATTCATCTTCTTAAAACCCTACTTTTATGATATCTCCTCTCCAAATTTCAGAGAATAAGATGTTCAAGGAAACTATAAGTCCTTTTTTAAGTTTAAATCACAGCACTAAGATATATCTATGATTTTATCATTGTGCGTTAACCTCTGCCAAAGCAAATCCTAAAACTTTCTTTTCCTGCTAGCTGTATCACGTGCCTTTATAAAATTTTACCAGTATAATTTTTAAATCCCAAAGTTCTGAAATTAAGGAGTGATTATTCACATTATGAACATATTCATTGTTTTACAAAAAGGACCCATTAAAAGTTGTCCTTCTTATAGGAGAAGGCACTTCTTCCCATTTCTTTGAAGAGGTGGGAGACCATGGAAAACTGCATATGAAGTCAGATTTTGTTGAAAGGGTAGACTACTTTTGCCAAATGGGTTTTTTTTTTAATACTTTGTATAAAGGATGACTCTTTGGGAGGAGGAAGGCTATAAGGCAAGTCACTTTACAAATCTTAAAGTGCTATATAAATCTGAGCTATTATTATTTCTACATAAACCCTCTATTGTAACCAAATTTAAAATGTAGATTTAACATTAGGAAAAAGACTCTTAAGGTAAACTCATCAAATAGCTCTTGTTTTACAGTAGAAACTAAAAATTTAAATAACTTGCTCAAGACCACATGGGTAGCAGGTCTCTAACATAGAGTTATAGGTCTGAATTCCAACCCATGTCTTCTGGGTCTTGGCCAAAGTATTGCCCCACAAACATCCCTTGAGCATTTCTGTTTTCAATCTTACCTTATTCCTCTGGAATATCCTCTGCCCTCCTCTTTGCCTTTTCAACTTCCTTTACATCCTTCAAAGGTTAGCTCAAAGCTCACCTCTTCAAGAAAGTTTTTCCACATGATCTGTCTCTTTATTAGAACTCTTAAAACACTATTGCCTTCTTCATTCAATTGGACATTAAATGGTTCATTATATTGAAGTGTCTTGGGTATCCCCCAATTATCAATATACATGGAACAGTAAAAGTTGATACATCATTAAGTACCAAAATGAGTTCAATTGTGCTTAGAACAATTCAATTAAAATTATATTTTGAGTGTTGTGTTGTTTGAATTATGGAAAATTGTTAAGATTCTCTAGAATTCTTAACCCTCTCTACTGAAGACACTAAGCACAGTCAATAAATCAAAGCACTCCTGAAGCACCTACTATGTGCCACACACTGTGCTAAGGACTGGAAATATAAAGACAAATACAAAATCTACCCTTAAGTACCTTATTTTTTATTGGAGGGAAATACCAGCAAATATATCTCTAGATTCCTCTCACTCTTAGGAAAAGGGGAAAGGGATGAGAAGGACAGGTATTTGTTAAGGAGTCTGAAATATTACAACTTAAGAACCTATATCCTGGAGGAAGAATATGAAGACATTGAGGGCATCCTCTATGGAGGATGTATGGGGGAACCTAAATAAGTATCATTATATGGGGTAAAAAAAAAAAAAAAAAAAAAAAAAAAAAAAAAAAACATGGACAGGTTGCAGTCTACACCAGAGAGGGAAATCCCACATTAATGAGATCTCAGAAGTATATTAAAGGGAAGCATATCTGTTGGGTGGTCCTCAGGCTGATCTCTTCCTGGATCAAAGGCTCCATTCCTTTTCTTCCTCTTGAGACAACCTTCCCTTTCCTTTTCCTTCCCTCTGCTTCCCCCATTTTCTACACCTGTGCCCTTTCCACCTGGCTTTTTTCTTTCTAGCTGGACTAACCTTCCTTTTTCAACTCTGATTTCCAGTACCCAGTTCCTTCTTTTTTTTTCTTTCAGGAGCACTCCCTACTTCATCTCCCTCTCCCTTTCTATCCCTCATACTCTTTCCCATCTCGAGCACTATTTGAAATCTGGGGAATATGTTTGGAAACAAGACTATTTGATGGTAGGACATGTGTCTTCCTTCCTTTTTTGTGTGCTTGCTATAGATGTTCAGAATGGAGGATCTGACCAAATATTTGAATAAAGCAGCCAGAAAAAAATAAGCCCACAATGTAACCTACCTGAACTTGGGGTACAACCCACCTAAGCTTTTTAACAAAAGAAGTTTTACCTAATTGGTTCTTCCATGAATTCATAGACCAGTAGAGTCTAATCACCTGCTCACCACTACAATCCAGGTCCAGGTTAGTATGAATAATGAATTCCCTGAAGTGGCCCCATATATTAGAATTTGCCCTATTTAAAGTTAGAGTTATGTAAAATATGATAACTGGATCCAGCCTAATGGGAATCTATGGTATGAATTTAAACATTACAAATACTTCTGGGAATTCTTTGTTCTCACTAATCAGGGCCCAGCTCTACCATTTTGTAACCAACTGTTTGGTGGGTTTGGATTAATTAGAAAGTCTTTGAAGTTAAATGTAATTTAGTATATAATTAAGTGACTTCAGGCCATAGGAACCACATTAGGATACTCTTAAGCTAAACCAAGTTAAATCAGTTGTGTTTCTGTTATTATTTTATATTTATTATTTATTATTAAATGTTTATTATTTATTATTTTATTTTATTTATTATTTTATTATTATATCTTTTAGAGCGATAGTTAGTTTTAGATATCGACTAAGAAGCAATTAGAATGGAAACACCCTCCCATTCCCATTATGTTGTACTTTTAAGTTCTTTGGGAAATAAAAGAAAATAATATAATTTTTTAGGAATTTTAACTATCATTCTGTATTAAATAAAGAAAGGCAAAAACACAAAAACAGCATCAGGGTCTGTTTGGTCCCTGGTGCTTGGCACAGTACTTTTAGTAAGGCTTAATGAATATTGGGTCATACACTGATTGATTTTTGAAGGATTTCTGTTGTAAAAATTCCTAAGCTTGCAGAGTGAACATAATGTGAAAATGTTGGGGTGCTTCATGGGTTTATTGATTTACATATTACTTTTGCTTTTTTGTAGGCTTTTTCTTCTTTGTGGTTTTCCCTTTGGTTCTAATTTTTCTTTCACAAAATTATTAATATGTAAATATGTTTTAAATAATTGTACATGTATAACCTATATCAAATTGCTTGCTGTATTGGGGAAGGGAAAGGGAAAGGAGGGAGGGAGGGAGAAAAACATTTGGAACACAAAATCTTACAAAAATGAATGTTAAACTATCTTTATATGTAATCGGAAAAATAAAATTCTATTGAAATTTTTTTAAAGTTTTGCTTTAGAAGGGAATTTATTATGTTGACCACCTCCTACCTGTTCCTCATTAACTCATTCTTTTTTTTTTTTTTATCATTCTTCTTCTTCTCATCAACAGTTAGCCTCCAAACCTGCATTTTTCCGGCAAAATTCAGAGCGAAGGAATTTCAAGCTGTTGGACATGAGAAAGCTAAGTCGAGATGGTGCTGGATCTCCTTCTAGAATTAGCCCACCCTCTACTCCCAGCAGCCCAGATGATACTTTCTTTAATCTGGAAAATCCCCAGAATGGAAGAAGGAGAAAAAAGATACCCAAGGTATTTCCTCTAATTTTCCCCACCAACAATCTTTTCCAGAAAAGTATCTTGCTGAAGGGCTGCCCTGGAGGACAACAGAGGCCTGGACAAAATACAAATTGATAGAGCCCCTCTTCCTTAATTTCTCTGTGGCCTGAGTAGGTCTCAAAACACTAATTTCACTCCTTCATGACTAGTTTTGCATCCACACCATCAGGTACATTTAAAGTGGGTTGACTCTTTACCTACATAGTATATAGCATTTGATCCTTCTTCACAGGTCCAGAGAGGTATGAAATCTAAGGAATTTAGGCAAAACCTGATGAAATGGAAATGGACACCAAGGACAATCCTAAATGGGAAAATAAATCATCAAACATAATAATAATTCAGATTTATATAGTGTTTTAAGGTTCACAGTGCTTTCCCCATTGTAAAGTATATATTGTTATTGCCATTTTAAAGATAAGGAGATTGAAGAAAGATGCAGCTATATATATAGCATATATGGAAGGAGTCCCACCCACTTTGCCTTTCTGACAGGGGAAAAAAATTATAGGATTATTGTATACATGTGTATATTTGAGTCTTTGGGCTGTTCTTTAAGTATTAGCTCATGTATCCATATTCTTATTCCGTTAGGTTCCTCTAAGTCAGTGTCATTGACCATCATTGTCAATATGATTCATTGTGCATAAAACAAAGTGATGACCTTAATTCATCACACCTTAGTAATTGCTCTGATGTGGTTATGTTTAAATTTTTTTTAATATATTTTGTCTTAGAATCAGACCAGATGCTTTCTAACAAACACCCAAACTAAATAAACCCCCCTAGAAAGCACATTAAGCCAAATCGCTTAATATGATTGTTTTCCATTGATAATATATGTTAATTTCCATGTTTGTAGTTTATGACATGGTGCTTTCTTAAACACAATGTCAGAGAGCCTACAATTTGAGAGAAGTTGGGAGATACTCAGATTATACAGGACTTTCCCCCCATTTTAAGTTTAAATATTGGCCAATGGGATATGCGAATGAACTGGTAGACTTGTATCCATAGCATCTAGCAAAGTACCTGGCTTATAATTATTCTGAATGATTGGATTAGAGCAGGATTAATCTGGCAGATTGACTTCCTCCACTAAAATCCTTATCGTGTTATGGAAGTGACCCTGGATTTTTGGAGGTTCTTATAGATATTACCAAATAGAAAGGGGGTGAGAGTATATGCTTTAGGCAGAACATCCTATTTAAGCTTAGAAATGCTTACTACGTCTGTGCATATGTTTTCAAAATAAAAAGTTTTTTTTTAAAAAAAAAAAAAGGTAAAAAAAAGAAATTCTTACTACCAGAAAGTTGTCCACTAAGTGATAATGTTTTTTAGCTATAGAAACTCATGTTGTCATCTCCAAAGTCATGAAGGCATTATGATCCAAATTGACAAAGGGAGTACATAGACTAAGGAAATCACAGACCCTTGAGATTTAAAAATTCTAGCTAGAGAGAGGTATCTAGAGACAAGCATCTATCTAGAAGAAGGGAACTCAAAAGCTATCTAATCCAACACCCTCCTTTTATATTTAAGGCACTTAGGGCAGGGGATTTTAAGTGATTTCCTCAAAATTGCTCAGGCGGTATCAGAAATAGAATTGAAATCCAGCTCTTCTTGCTCTAGAGTCAGTTCTTCCACTGTACCACATTGCTTCCCTAGATCTCTAAATACATGTAAATATTAGATACCCATTTGACAAAGATGTGAAGAAAATAAAAAGTATTATCTAGGAGTGTATGTGCTTGTATTTCTGTGTGAGGCATAAATAAAAATGTGCATGTTTTTGGTGAGATTTGGCCCCTGATTAGCATTTAAGGACCTTAATTCCTGCTCCTTTTCATTCAGTCAAGAAATTAATTTATAATCACTAAGCATCATTTTGAGCCAAACACTGCGCTAACTGCTGGGAATACAAAGAAAAAGGAGTAGTCCTTGCCTTCCAGTAACTTACATTCTAATTGGGAGACCCTAGCTTGTACATAAATAGGTACATAAAAGATCATTCAGAGTAGATGAAAGCTTTAGACAGGAAAGCAGTAGCAGCTGAATATCCTCTAGAAGACAGATGATGAGATTTTCTGGCACCATTCCAGTATAATGAGGTCTGTGCCTGGGAACATTTTTTTTTTCAGCTATTTCTTCCTTTTTTTTTTTTTTTTTTTTTTGGTTTTTGTTTTTGTTTTTGTTTTGATTTAGGAAAAGTTTCTTCCTAAAATAAAGTACTGACTTCTCATAATTGTCAGTCTATGAGAACAATGAAATTATTTCCCAATTAGGGGGAGCCCTATGTTATGTAATTGGGAAAAATATATATGCTAAGACTGAAGTATCTGGTAACAATATAATGAGCTGTCCAAGTTCATTAGATATTACTGACAACTACTTCCCTTTCTCACCAAGAAGAGTACAGCCAGAAAACAATTCAACCCAAGTGTGAAATGTTTCTCCGTTTCCATACCCTTTACTGGTCCTGGAGCCTAGCTGAGTGCACAAAGCATGGGATTTCAGGTTTGTGCCACAGTGTGTCCTCTATAAGAGGTAGGCAGAACTCAGAAACACACCTTGAAGGCTGTAAGATTGATTTTTCTTTTTTTTATGTTGGATAGTTGGTTTTGCGGATCAATGCCATTTATGAAGCCCGCCGAGGGAAGAAGAGGGTGAAAAGGCTATCGCAGTCAACGGAGAGCAATTCAGGAAAAGGTAGAGGCACCCAGCCACGGGAAACCTAAAAATGGAACTTTGGGAGAGGTGGATAGAATTGGGTTTTGACTGGTTCAGCAGTAGACAGAACAAGCAAAGCTCTATTTAAACTGCTCTCCCCAGTGCCCTATGTATGACTTGGTGATCAGTCAGGTGGGAGAGGAACTGGGGTCTCATCTATTATGTCTAAGGCTTTCTTTTGTTCAGAGCACCCTTGGTCTTAGCACTAATCCTGTTCCACCCTCCCCTCCCCATTCTGAGCTGAGTTCCCTATTCTGTTTGACCCATCATGGCTGTCTACCACGTTGGACAGTAGAAGGCAAAAGCATCATCATATTCAGGATTCTTAATCCTTTTTGCACCATGGAACGCTAAGGCAACCTGGTAAAGATTAGAAACTACCTCAAAATCATGTGTTTAAATGCATAAATACAGGATTACAAAAAAATAATTAAACAAGTTTCCCAGTTCCAGGTATCTCAGTCAGATTTTTGAGATTAATCTTATAATTAATAATAATTATGACATGATTTGTCAAAAGTGTGCTAAAATGTAGGCTAAAAAAAGCTCTTCTCAACCAGAAAGCTGGGTTTTGTGTTTCTGTGTACCATATGAAAATTTGATTTGTTGGGAAAGTTTGCATTTATATTTCTTTGCCTTGTCCCTTTTGGCACAGTGACAGATGAAAACAGTGAATCAGACAGTGACACCGAGGAGAAACTGAAAGGTGAGATGAGGAACGAATGTGGGACATGGCCCACCCTGTATAATGGAAATGTTTACTTGTTCCTGGTTTTAAGACTAAGGGGAAAAAGACGCTTAGCACAGCACAGGAAGGTCTTTTCTATTAAGTAAGGGAGGCCCAGTTCTCAAATGCAAGGTCAAGAAATAAAATTCTTAACAGGTTAAATCTTAGGGTAGAGGAAAAAGGGGAGGAGAAGCACAGGGACATCAGAGGAAGATTCACCATGAACATACTTGAGAAAAAAATCTTGCAATTATTGACCAATGCTGAACATTCCAGAAGACTAAAATTGACAAGAAGTAACTTCTTGACCTTTACACAATTTCTTGTGGTTTCATCACACATACAACCCCCCCCCAAAAAAAAAAACCAGAGAGTAATCCTGAATCTCTGTGACCAGTGATCAGTCACTTCACCAATTTAAACGTTACTTGCCTTATGTGTATTATGATGGGGTTGGACAAGATCATTTCTAAGATATTTCCCAGCTTTTACAATTGTACCGTACTTTCTTTGAGCAGTTTTGAAGCTCACTGAGAAGCCACAGAGTCCATAGTTTAATGTTACATGATCAGGTGATGGCATAAGATGCCCTGACCATCCCAAAATCATCAGTTTTGTAGCACTTACCTCCATTTCTGGGACCAATGTGCCCAGACTGCGTTTTTAGAGTCACCAAATCCTGGTTATTCTGCCACCCATGTTATCTTAGAAAGTTCCTTGACCCCTGTAGAGTTCAGTTTTCTCTTCTGTAAAATATGAATATTGGACTAGATGTCCTCACAAGTCCCTACTGCTCTAACATTCCATGATCCTAAAGCGACCCAAAGTGTATCTACTGGCCTCCAAAGTGCTCTGGATGTATTACAGTTTTCAATGGGAGATTAGGTTTTATTGGGAGGTTAGGAAGACAGGAGATCAGCATCACCATCTCCTCTTAAGAGATGGAAGGAGGGCTTTGATGAGCCACAGCACCAGAATGGAGAAATCCATAAACTAAGTTTCCTTACTCAGATTTCTAAGATTTGGCTATTTATGGGTTAAAAGGCCATGGAAGCAATCGGTCCATTTTTATTGAATATTGCAAGTTGGACCACACATTACTAAGCATGCTGAAGTGGTTTGCAAGAATCCATTTAGCAAAATTAGCCTCTCTTTCTCTCTCCAGCTCACAGCCAGCGCCTGGTCAACGTGAAATCCCGTCTAAAGCAGGCTCCTCGGTATCAGTCCCTGGAAAGGGATCTCATTGAATATCAAGAAAGGCAGCTATTTGAGTATTTTGTGGTGGTGTCCCTACAGAAAAAACAGGCGGGGGCTGCATATGTGCCAGAACTCACCCAGCAGTTCCCTCTAAAGGTAAGAATTGACTGATTCTTCTTGTGCAGCAAAATAACTGTATGGATATGTATACATATATTGTATTTAACATATACTTTAACATATTTAACATGTATCTCTCTACCTGCCATCTGGGGGAGGAGGGGGAAAATTGGAATAAAAGGTTTGCAAGGATCAATGCTGAAAAATTACCCATGCATATATCTTGTAAATAAAAAGCTATTTAAAAAAAGGGGGGGGGGGTAAGGACTGAGTGAGGCTTCCATTAAACAGAACCACCTTCAATCATGGAGCTTCTAATTTCTACTTGCAATCATACCTTGCACTACCAGAAAGACTTGGCAGATATTGAAAAATGTGAAAACCTAAAGAAAACATAATTATTGCTTGAATTTTGCAAATAGGAAATAAAATAATGATTAGATTCTAATTTAAAAGAAAAGATCAATGGAGTATATTGGGTATAAGGCTCCATAGGGCAAGACAGATGGGGAGATGTATGACATCTTTGGGAGAAGAAACAAAAACACTACTGGACTGACAAATCCTAAGGACTCTTTTCATCTTGCTTACCTCTTTTCTCATCTATCCTTTCCTTCTCTCTTTCAGCCAAATCCCATCTTTTTTTTTGTCCATTTTCTTCTTCTAATTTTTCTCTTAGTTATATAATTTCCATATACTATCTGACTATTTAGGTCTTTTCTTTTTAATTTCTGTACATTGTCTTTGGATCCTTTGATGTAGCTCAAGATATAGATTAAAGGAGGCATTAAAATGATTATGGGAATGTAGAATAAATGAATGTATATGCACATATAACAGAACTCCATTATAACTTGAGTTATCATATGGATTCAGGTTTTTTAAATTAAGAATTTAAACCCATAGATTAAACTCATGGTCTCCAGAAAAAAACTACATATTAGAAGTCTTATGTTATACAGTAGTTAACCAGTAACAGATGTCATTGCTATTGCCTTAATGCCAACATGATAAAGGGGTTCTACTGTATTTGTGGAGGGAAGAAAATGTGCATTTCTTAAGTACCTACTGTTTCAGTGCTAAATGCTTTACTAATATTATCTCTTTTCAGTCTCTCAATCGCCTTGGAAGGTAACCTTCCTATAATGATCCCCATTTTATAGTTGAGAAAACTGAGGCAGATCAAATCTAAATCACACAACTAGGAAATATCCAAAAGCTGATTTGTCTTCCTGACTCTGTGTTTAGGGCTCATAGCCACTACTTCACCTTACTCTGCCCTGTTTGTGATGCATATATTAACAGTTGTTTGTGATAGAACAGAATACAGCACCCAATCCCCTCTCTTTAATGCTCATATTCTTTCATCTTTTAAATTCTAATTAATCACCAAAAGGAAACATTTAAATACATAACTAAAAATGCCGACGCATAAAACCAGAATGAAGTTTATTCTTTATTTCTAATCCTTAAGAAGAAAAAGAGGGAGACAATTTTTCCATCAAAAACACACACTTATACACACTCACACACACTAATGAACTTTTCCATGGTGTCAAGGACCTTTAGGGTACAAATTTAAAACAGGTATGGTAAATCACATCAGTCACAGGTACCTGACTTACTTGGTAAAAATTCAGAGCACTAAATAATAATTTCTTTTAACTCCCTCTTAGTCGTTTTCCTCTGAGCCCTGATCCTCATTATTGTGGGGGCTTTTCTATCTAGAGTTCACCCTACTTTCACTCTTTAGACTCAGGTTGAGCTAGCTTCTCCTTGGGGTCTCTGTGCTTTGCTTTTATTTCCCTTCAGCCTTTCTCTTTACCTAGCTAACTTTATTCCCTAATTCCAGCACCATCTTTGATCCTTTCCTTCCTGTATTTATTTTTCACTCCTTCCTCCTCCCATCCTGTCTTCTTATGTTCTAGAGAATATCTAAAAAAGCAAATCCTAAAAGTATGGGCTGAGCATACCCGAGATCCTTTCTGGAGTCTACAAGGTCAAAGTTATTTTCATAATGACAAAACATTATTTGCCTATGAAGATCCTTCTTCCATTTCCAACTGTATTTTTGTGCAAGGCCAGATTTTGTTCATATACTTCAATCAAAATAGTACATCACCCTACATAGCAGATTTTCTAAACTTTTTTTATTTTGGGAGGGAGATTTTTTTTCTAATATGAAAATATGTTTTGCACAATTGTACATATGTAACCTTTATCAAATTGTTTGCCTTCTCAGTAATGGAGTAGAGGAGAGTAGGAGAGAATTTGGACATCAAAGTTGTAAAAAATTGAAGGTTAAGAATTATGTTTACATGTAATTGAGAAAGAATTAAATTTTTTTTAAGTCTGTGAGGGGGGTCCCAGACTTCTGCTTAAGAGCATTTTTTTAACTCTACATAGTTCTCTTACCCACATTCCATACTGTCCTCACTCCTTTACCCTCTCTCTCCACACCAAGGGCAAACTTAACCCAATTATTATATATTATATTATATATGTATATACATATATGTGTATGTATATGTATACACATGTACATGTGTAAATATATTATGTTACATATAAACATTTTACATATAAAATAGAGAAGCCTCTTTCAGATATAAGTTGAACCAGATGCTAGGATCATAAAAAAATTTATCAGTATCTAGAGGGGCTATATCTAGAAGCCCTCAAAGACTATCTAGTCTAATCCTTTGATCTTACAACTAATTTTTGAGAGAATAGAAATAGACACTATTTTGGCCAGATATCAGGGAGAGGAGGGAGGAAAGATAATATACTTTGAAGCTATATACATCGACAGAAGGTTATGAAGGGCTTTAAAAGTTAAACAAAAGTCTTTATAATAAAATATAAACTCAGTAGGGAACCTACTTATTGAGTAGGAGCAGAAAGTGGTGAAATCTGCACTTAAGAAAATCATGTTATCAGCCAAGTGAAGGATAACTATAATGGGGAGTGATTTGAGCCCAGAAGACCAATTAAAAGGTCATTGCAGTAATCTAGGTAATAGATCATGAGGACTCAAACTCAGTTGGGGGCTGTTTGAGTAGAAAAAGGGATTTTTTGCAAGAGATGTTATTTTTAAAAATTGAAAAAAATCAGGACTTGGTGACTGATTGACTGTATGGGATGAGTAAGATTGAAGAGTCAAGTATGATCCTTTGCTTATAAACCCAGGATATTGAAAGAATGGTTGTATCTTCACCAGAAATTGGGAAGTTTGGTAGAGGAGTGAATTTTTGGGGGGAAATTATAAGCTGTTTTGAACATAATGAGCTTGAGACATCTCAAGAACGTTCCCTTTAAAGTGTATCTAATAGTTGGTTTGTAGTACTGAAGCTTAGGACAGCAACTGAAGCTGAATATAGAGATCTAGGAGTCATTTACATAGATATAATAAAGCCATCAGAATTGATGAAGTCATCAAAAGAGACAGGATCCACAGAACAGTCTGATGAAGAAGACTATCAAAGGGATGTATGGTAGTTAACCTTGTCAAGGAGGAGGGTCATCTTACTATCAGAGACTGATGGAGAGGAAGAAAGAATGGGAGATGATGTCAATGGGGTTGAAATGAAGAGAAGAAAGGGATATTATGTGGAATGGTCTCAATAAAGCCAGGAGGGCAGATCCTCAAGTAAGAGAACGGAGGCAAGAGAAGAGAAGGTTTGGAATAGTTTCTTTGCTGCAGTGAGGGCCCAGATGAAGTTAGATGATATGATTTTATATTGTCCCACTTAGCAGTTGTATAATTTCTCCCTCTCTGTTCAGCAGCAATTTAAATAGGACCAGAGGAAGAAGACCATGAGTCTGGGGCAAAACAACTTGTAGTCATATCTTTCAAATTCATGATTTTTTTCCCCTCATTTTGCTCTCTCATGTGTTGGTTCTTTCTGTTTGGTCAAAGGAGTGGAGCAGGGGGTAGAGCAGCATAGCTAACTGCATTGTCTTAATAGAAAAAGCACAGACTATGCTTTTAATTAATTAAATCTGACCGTATTACCTAAGCAGATCATTGGGGCCTCAATTTCTTTATCTATAAATTGAGGAAGTGGGGAAAGATGACCTCAAAACTTTCTTTTGGATTTAAATTATTTTACTTTTTAGAGTTTTATATATATATATATATATTCAATTTTATTTTATTTTCAGTTCTGAATTTCCACCCTTCTATTGAGAAGACAAGAAAAGCAAAATCCATTACAAATATTATAACCAAAATATAGTCAAAAACCAAATTTGAATAAATCTTGAGATCTTTCAATTGAAAGAAACAAATATCCTTCTTTTTTGGGGGGGGGAGAGAGCATAGGAACATTCAGAAATTTTGGCTACAAGAAAATTTTCATACAACAAAAACTGTTTTGCTGTTGTTTTTCTGTATAAAATATCAGACTTGTAAGCTTTTTGAGAACAAGAATCCTATCTTACCTATCACGCAATTTCAGTCAATACTTAGTATAGTGTCTTGTGAAGAGAAAACACTCAATAAATGTTTGTTAAGTTGTTAAATGTGTAATTATGTTACCACAAGAAGAATAACACCCAACAACCTGAGCCCAACTTCTCATCCAAAATTAGATAAGATAGTGGTCAGGTCCACGGACTGGTGGGGGAGCAATAAGTTAATATATTTTTTTCAGACACCTAGGTGGCTCAGTGGACAGAGGACTGGCTCTGGGAGGACCAGAGTTCAAATCCAGCCTCAGACGTTTGACACTGGCTCATCACTAAATGCTACCTTGCAAGAATATATTTTTTCAGTATCCTGAGAACATTGCGGTATTTTTCCAGACACTGGCCCACGGCTCAACTCTGCTAATTTTTCTCTCTGCAGCTGGATCGATCATTCAAATTCATGAGGGAAGCAGAAGATCAGCTTAAGGCTATTCCCCAATTCTGTTTCCCTGATGCCAAGGATTGGGTGCCTGTGTACCAGTTTACTAGGTATGTGCTGGTGTCTCCCCAGGAGGCTAGAACATAAATTAGGAATTCTGATTCTCTGCCTGTAGGAAACGCAGGCCCATTTGCCAGAGGAGACACTTGGGATATATCCCCCATTGGCTTGTGTTTCCTCTGATTAGTTCATGCAGTGTCATTTCTCCCTAATATAATTGAAAAAGCTCCAGTCTGACTCAGCAGGCTTCACATATCAGCCACAGTATTTAGTCGTGCTTTTTACCTTAGACCAGTAACATTTTCTTTCTCTCAACATTGGTTTCCTCATCTTTAAAGTAGGGATAATAACATCATTCTGTCTACCTTACAGGCCTGTTGTAAAGAAAGTGCTTTGGAAGTACTCTGTAAAAAGTGAATAATTATAGTTCATCCAAAACCATCGCTTTTCCCCATTATTTACTTACTGAGCATTTTATTATTAATTATTTGAGTTTCTGAGAAAAACTCATTAAACTATACATCGTGGATTTTTAATTAAGATCTTGTTCACTGAAATTGGTCATGTAGTCTAAGACAGGGGCCCAACCTTTTGTGTCATAGATCCCTTTTCAGTCTGGTATCTCAGAGTAATATTTTTCATTAGGTAAAAGAAAATATATAGGATTACAAAGGAAACCCGTTATATTGAAATACAGTTATTTTAATAACAAAAAAATAAGCTTGCAGAATCCCAATTGTAAGGGGTTTTCTGCATGAGTGTAGTCAGTCAGATGTCTGGAATTTTCCCTCAGGAAAACCCATAAAGTCAAGTGTAAGCAAGCAGGAGCAAGAGGGTAGCTACAGTGTGGCATCTGAAGGGGCATGAAGCTGTCCTAGACTCATCCCCCTTCCCTTATTCCCCATGCATGACTCCATAACTATATCTTGTATTTCTTTTATTCCATATCCTCTTGCCTCCTGAGGCATCCTGTTCTCACAGCTCAACAAATGACAACCTACTGGAGTTCTTTCCTCAATATTTGGATCAAAGGTTCTTAACCTAAGAGACATGAATTTGGTTGGTTGGTTTTAAATACACATACATACATACATAAGGGGCACAGCAAAGATTAAATTTATTACAAGTGATGCTTCAGAATAGGTTATATTAATTATATTAAATCACATATAAATTATATTAACATTAAATACTCTACACTGAAGTCTAATTTAGTATTTTAAAAATATTTCAGAACTGTCCTTCAATATTCAATGGTTTCTTTGGTAATCCTATATATTTTATTTTATGCATTTAAAAACATGATTCTGAAAAGGTCTCCACGGGCTTCAGCAGATCACTAAAGGGACACATGGCACACACAAAGGGGGTCAAAAGCTCCTGATTTAAGTGGTATTAATGAGGACATGCTTTCCTCATCGTTTAGATCATTTTGTTTGATCAAGGGAGTGGAGCAGAGGATAAAGCAGAAGGAGAAAACCCTAGTTACTGTGTTCTGGAAAGGGCTTCTTAGACTTCCCCGGGGAATCCCACTAGTCCAGATTACTCATCCTCGACCCAGAGTTGAAAAACTGGCAAGAACCTCCCATCATCCCTGTGCTTTCCTACCTGTGTCTCACCATGAGCTGGCTGGCCTCCAGCTGCATGTATGTAGATGGTGATTTTTTTTTCTTTTCTTTAAAATGCATCTTTATTTTCTCAAACAAACAGTGAAACATTCTCGTTTGTCCTGACCGGAGAGGATGGAAGTCGAAGATTCGGGTACTGCCGCAGGCTTCTGGTAACTACTCTTTATTCCCCGGTCCCCAGGATGGCCAGGACCAGCCCAGGGCTTTGTCTGTCATTTGCTCTGACCAGTGAGAGGGAACAGCATCTTCCTTTCAGTCACTTGAGGGCAACAAAGGACCAAAGGAAGTTTGATGCTCTTCCTGTGCTGATAGTCACGGTCCTGCTTCAAGGCAATTACAGAAATACACTCTCCAGGTCTCCCCCAATAAACTCCTTTATCCCAGGAATGGATGAAAAAAATGTTCTAAAGTGCTATGCTCTGAGGACAGAAAGTCCTTGTTCTCAAAGAGCTCTTCTCCCAATAGGAGAAGGCTTCCCATGGGAAGTTTCAGCTGCAATTATACTGTTGCAGAACTTCATTTAGCCTGTAGCCTGGAAGAGACCTTGTCTATAGACATGTGCTATATACCATTCCTTGATTCAGTGGGCAAGTCTATGAGGTATGAGTCCAAGGCAAGATGGCTTTAAAAAATGTTTGAAAGAATTCTCATCTAAATAAAGATTATCCCCATCAGAGAAGGTCACCTTGAGAAACCGTGTACCCTTACTCCAATGGGCTGCCATTATTCAAAACATTCTGTGACTCTTTTTGAGATTCCCTTATTTAAATTATAACTGTGACTAATATAGAAATATGTTCTGCATGACAGCATGTGTATAAACTATATCAAACTGCCTACCATCTTTGGAAGAGGGGAGGTAGGGCAGAAAAAAATTTGGAATTCAAAATCTTATAAAAATGAGTACTAAAAGTTTTCTCAATTATTATATTATAATCATATATATAATTATAAATATTATAAAATATAAATAAAATAAAATAGGAAACACATTCTTGGAAATATACTGTCAGATTCACAAGCCTTCATTTTAGGGATAATTAGCTTTGTGGTGGTTAGAGAACTGGATTAGGAGTTAGGAAGATCTGAGTTCAAATTCCATAGCAGACTGGCCATATGATTTTATTCTGTGACTCTTATTAACCTTTCAAGAGAATAAGTAGTGGGTAAGAGAGATGGTGGGGCACCAGGTGATGCAGTGATTAGAGTGTCAGATCTAAAGTCAGAAACACTCATCTTCCTGAGTTCAAATCCAGCCTCCGACACTTACTAGCTATGTAATCTTGGGGCAAGTCACTTAATTTCGTTTGTCCCAGTTTGCTCATCTGTAAAATTAGCTGGAGAAGGGACTGGCAAATCACTCCAAGTCTTTGTCAAGAAAACCCCAAATGGAGTCACACAGAGTGGGGCACAACTGAAAATGACTGAACAAAAGAGAGGTGATAAAGGACATTACTCCAGGTTGTTTTGGCCATTAAAAAAAAATTCCTTCTCTATAAAATGAGAATAATAACTTCACCAGCTTCACAGGGTTATTATGTATCTAAAATTATATCTATAAAGTACTTTTCAAACTTAAAATGCTATAATAGTGTTTTATATTGATTTCTACTACCATCACCATTATTCTTCCTCCTCTTATTACTACTACTCCTACTACTACTACTACTGTCCTTTGAAGATGAATCTGACTTTTTAGGAAATTTCTAAAAAGTAATTTTAGTCAAATTTGGTGGATAAAGTGGTTGACCAGCTGCATAATACTTATTAGAGTCAAAGCATGATGAATATTTACACAATAGTGAGTTTTGTTTGGTTTTGTTTTTGGAGTAGAGAGTGAAGGATAGCTGGTCTGGCTCATAAACTGTCCCTGAAAGAATTCCAAATGAAGAGTTCAAAAAATATTTTTGAACAATAGTGACCTTTCTTATTGAAATAAGTGTAGCTTCTTAAAAAGATTACTTTGAAGGGGATAACACACATTTGGATTTATAAATTCTGGTGTTTGCATAAAACAAATCAATCACTAGCTTGTGGTCTTATCTTTTATAGAATGTCAAAAAAGCTTGTCTCTTTATAGAGTGGCCCTATAGCATAGGGCCATATTTGAAAGACATACCCAGTTTATGTTTGGGCAGAAGGAAGGGTTTATGGAATCCCTCTTGTAATTTTCCTAGTATAAAGAAATTTCTAGTTTTCCCCTGGATATAGTAGAATATTGGAATCCATTCTAGGAGAATCATGTCACCTAAAATTGAACTCATTGATAATTTCTATGTATTTCTTTCCTAAAGCCTGGTGGCAAAGGGAAACGCCTCCCTGAAGTTTACTGCATTGTGAGCCGCCTAGGGTGCTTCAACCTCTTTTCAAAGGTAAGAGCTCAAATCATAAGAAGTCAGTGAGAAAGAGAGAGTTTGCCATAATTATATGCCATTCTTGGATAGGAGAGAGAAGAAATTTCCTTCTTTTCTTTGTAGATTAAATCCTTTACACATTTTTAATGGCCCAGAGTTACTTAAGATGCTTCTCTTGATCATCTCCCTCTTACTATCTGACTTTCAGAACTCAGCTAATGTCATGTTTCTTCACCAGCAAATTCAGATAATAATACTAGGATTCAAGATCTTGAGGATCCAATGGGTCATGTGTGTTAAATATAATGTCAATGAGGTAACTAGAGCAGGGCTTCTTTTTAGGGGGAGCATTTTAATCATTTTATGAACAAGTCCAACAGGTTATTAAAAAGGATGGTCATTTGACCATCTTTTTTAGACCAAATACAAACACTTCATCAAGGGTTTCTTGGACTTATGAGGAAAGACAATGTGAAAGGAAAAATGCGCTTTACAAAAATCAAAGGGGACAGTCCACTTTGATAAGTAGACCTTACAGATAAAACACGCAATAAGAAAAAGTAGATATATCCCTTCCTCTAGAAACATCTGATGAAGTCTTGTGGTAGAGCAGGGCTTCTTAAACTTTTTCTACTTGCAACTCTTTTGTGTCCAAGACATTTTTATGTGACCTTGGGTGTGCAGGTGTATAAATAAATATACAAACAAAACGTGGATAATAAATCATAATTTTGTGATTCCTGCATTCAGTTATGAGACTCCATTTGGGTGACAAACTACAGTTTAAGAAGCTGGGGACTAGAGGGCCAGTTCAAGAATGTGGAAGACATGATTTCAAATTTTCCTACTTATAGCTATGTGGCCATGGACAAATCCTCCCTCAATCTCTCTTCCTTTGTAAAATGGAAATAGTGTTAGTATCTACTGCAGGTTATTGAGAGGATTAGATGAGATAACATAAATAAAGTACTTTTTAAAACTTAGTGTTAAATGCTCATCATTCTGCTTCATCTTCTTACCATAAAATTTTACAATATGTAAAAGCTTATTGTTGTTATCCTCTCCCATGCTCTTCTATTCTATCTTCACTGATACTGGAAGTAATTAAAGATCAGAGTCATGGGGGATGAGCAGGGGTGAGGAGGAGGTAAGAATAATAGAATAATTCTGATTGGAGAGGTGACTCTCCCCACCTTGATCCTTCTCCTTCCTTCTTTGAGCACTGCCTTTTTTTTTTTTTTTAATATCCAAGGTATTCTTTTAATTATCATGAATATCTTATACCTTTTATCTCTTCTCTGGTGAATGGGCCAGAGATAATGAATGGGCTCTAGAGAGAAAGGGGAGGGAAACAATCATTTGCAATGTAGGCCCTGTGCTGAGTGCTTTACAGATATTACCTCATCTAATAGAATATAAGAGAATGAGATTTTTCACATCGGGTTAATGCCATGGTTTATTTGGGACATTTCCTATCTGACAGGAATTTGTGCCATAGTAAAGAAGTTATTGTAAGGTTTAAATACAATCATTAACCTCAAGTCCATCTAAACCTAAAGAAAATTAAGAAGACTTGAATTTATGCTTCATCTTTTGAGGCTGATATCATAAAGAATGACTATGTCTTTACTACATTACTGTAATCTGTGCTCTTGAGCTTGCACTCTCTCCTTAAAATAATATGTAACTATATAAGTAAACTAAAAATATATACAAAGTATTGGTAGTTGGGGTGAGAGGAGGACTAGCTGATGGAGTGATCAGGACAGGGGATGTCCCTTGAGTTTTGAAAGGAGCTTGGGATGCTTCTATAAATATCTTGTGGTGGGTACTTTCTTTTTATCGATGGCCTCCTTAGAACATAGCCCTGATAGTGGAATCTCTGGGTCAGTGGGTATGGATGTTTTAGTTACTGAGTTTGCATAATGTCAAATCACTTTCCAGAATAGTTGTACTAATTCACAGTTCCACGTACCAGTGGGCCATCTCCTCACAACTGACTCAACATTGACTGTTCCCATCTTGTGTCACCTTGGTCAGTTTTCAGGGTTTGAAATGAAAGGAAATGTCAGAGTTATTTTAATTTCCATTTCTCTTATTATTAGTGATTTGGAGTATTCTTTAATTGCAAGTAATTTTCAATTCTGGAGCAAGGGATTCTGGGAGGAAAGGTAGAGAGAGAAAGCATTCCAGGCATAGGATTAAGGCTATCAACATAAAAAGTACATAAAGGAAAATAATGTGTAATCAGACTGGAAGGATGCATTAGAACCACATTGGGAAGGACTTCAAATACTAAACAAAAGAGTTCATCTTTTATCCTAGAAGTACTAGAGGGCCACTGGGGCTCTGAGCAGGAGGGTGACAGGGTCAGAAGTGGCCATTAGCGACTAGGTGAATGGAGCATGGACTGGAGAGAGGGGAACCTGAAGTGGGGAGAACAGTTAAGCTCCTTCAGTGGTTCAGGTGAGAGGCGAGAAGGGCAGTGATTCTGTGAGGGGGGCAGTGATTCTGTGAGAGGGGAGAAGTCACAGGTGAGAGAGTCATAATGTAGGTAGAACTGACTGGCCGCCAAGCACCTGGATGGACATGGGGATGAGGAAGATAGAAGGAGGCGGAGGAGGATACACATTTCTTAATATTTTAATGCTTGTAACTTAGCACCAGTAACAGAAACTTGTTTCTTTCTGCTCATCTCATTGGATGTCCTTTCTTTCATATGGATTTGTTTGCAAATGAAAACAATGCTACTAGTCAGAAAGTTTGTTTGTTCCAGGCTTGGTCATTAAAACTGAGAGAGCTCTGGTTTAGGAAGTAGAGTCAGATTTCAAGTACAGCCTGTAATTCATACATAGACCCACACTTAGAGGGAGGAGGAATCATACTGTATCACCCTTGGGAAATGTCCATTTTATACCTTGCAGAAGTTTAAGAAGACTAATTCACTAATTTTCTAAAGGCTGATAGCAAAGTCCATGGCCATCATGCAGGGACAATTTCAAGAATGAGTATAACAAGAAGATGAGTACCAGTTAAATGATGCGATCTGTACCTTTCTGGTTCAACACCTCAAATGATTTAAACATTTTAAGTGATTTTTAAAAATTAGTATTAGTTTACCACAACTCATTTTGAACAATGAAAAGATTAATTCAATTTGATATTTATGTGTTGAATATGTAATTATATATCCAATATTCACACAAAAGATTTATATATTCTGTGTTCTTTTTGTATATTCTGTATGAGATATACATACATATATATTAAAATAAGGAATACAGATTATGTGTTCCATAGTGTGTGTATAGATATATATATATCTATATACACACACATATATATATATATATATATATGTGGAGGTATATGTGTATATATAAATATATATTCTATGTTCTACATGATAACAGAATATATTCTATAATCTAGAATGCATACATGTATGCATATATAGTCTAGCTATAAAATATATATTTAGTATGTCATCTTATGTATATAGACTATATAGACTAAATCTATATAGTACGTACATATTTATACAGTATGTATATATACATATACATTTGTATATAGATATGGAAAATGTACATAGTATATATTCCATTTTTTTATAATATGATATACATACTATGCAATATGTAGTCATATAATCTCTTTTCTTCATGATATATAGAACATGAAATACATATGTTCTGTGTATTTTATGTATATTCTGTGTATTGTATAGAATTTAAGGTATTTATTTATACTGATAAGCTCAGGGATTTGTGCTATTTCTAAGTTGCAGTTTAGAGATGAAAGCTGGAATTTTAGTAACTCCTTAATAAACATGTGCTGAGAATAAAATTAAATTGAATGGAAGCTCTTAGGACATCAAGTAGATCAAAGAAGCGTTTGATTTGGCTTGATGAGAGTTATGCAGTGGAACTCATGACCAATCTAGTGTCATAACTTCTTCATCAAGATAGGTGGTGGTTGGTATGTTTGCAGGGATGTAATTACGAATTCTTGTAACTAGAGCAAATTCAATTGATGGAGAAGGGAGAAGAATAAAGCCCACCCTCAGTCCTCCCAGTCAATTGGAAACAGGATTTTGGTGTCAGCCAGTTCCTTAGAGAGTCCACTCTAGAAGCTGGTCGTGGGCCAAAGATTTTAGGGTCCTTGGGGCAGAGGATGGCTGAGGATGAACTAGTCACCCTGCCCAGCGATGGCTCTGCCTCCTAGCATTTGTCTTCCCCCCGCCTGACGGTTATACGTGACTTTTCTTCCTTGCAGATCTTGGATGAGGTGGAAAAACGCCGGGGCATCTCACCTGCCCTGGTGCAGCCGCTCATGAGAAGTGTCATGGAAGCTCCTTTCCCAGCTCTGGGCAAAACCATCACTGTCAAGAACTTCTTGCCGGGCTCTGGGACTGAAGTGAGTGATGGGACTTTTCTTGTTCTTGGAAAGAGGAGAGGCTCCAGCCAACAAAAACAGGCCATGGGAGCAAAATTCTAGTCTTTCCCTCATTTGGATTCCCAAGAGCAGTGCAAGGCACTCTCACCGGTCAGGATCACTCATGCAGTCAATCTGTTAATAAATATTTATTAAGCACCTACTATGTGCCAGGCACTGAACTAAGTGCTGGGAATACAAAAAGAGTCAAAAGACAAAACCTGCCCTCAAAGAGCTTACAGTCTAGTGGGGGAGGCAGCCTGTAAACAGATATATACAAGCAAGCTATGTACAGCATAAATAGGAAATAATTAATAGAGGAAAGGTACTGGAATCAAGACAGGTTGGAGTTTTGTAGGGTGAATGTCAAAAATTATACATGGATATATTTTGAAAATAAAAATCTTTAATTAAAAAAAAAAAAAGGCAGGTTGAGTAAGGCTTCCTGGGGAAGGTAGGATTTTAGATGAAACTTAAAGGAAACTAGGGAAGTCTGTAGTTGGAGCAGAGGAAGGAGTATGTTCCGGGCATAAGAACAGCCAAAGAGAATGCCAGGAGCCCAGATTTAAGACCATTTAAAATGGTCTTGTTAACTGCATATATTTAACCTATATTGGATTAGTTGCTGTCTGGGAGATTGCGGTGGGGAGAAGGGAGGGAGAAAAATTTGGAACACAAGGTTTTGCAAGGGTGAATGTTGAAAACTATCTTTGCATGAATTTTTGAAAATAAAAGCTATTATTTATATAACATATATACAGGTCTTATTTAGGGAAATAAAAGTCTATTTTAATATATGCACATATAAATATATTATGGTCTTGTTCAGGGGTCCTCAAACTTTTTAAATAGGGGGCCAGTTCACTGTCCCTCAGACTGTTGGAGGGCCGGACTATAGTAAAAACAAAAACTTTGTTTTGTGGGCCTTTAAATAAAGAAACTTCATAGACCTGGGTGAGGGGTATAAATGTCCTCAGCTGCCACATCTGGCCCATGGGCCGTAGTTTGAGGACCGCTGGTCTTGTTTGTGGAATGGCCAGGAAGCCAGTGAAGGATTAAAGGACCATCCCTGTCAGAGAATTAAGTATAAGGAGAATGAAAAATAGGAAGGGCTTTCAATACCAGCATATTTTGTATTTGATCATGGAGGGGCTAGGGAGCCACTGGAGTTTGTAGTGGGAGGATGGGTGACATGGTCAGCCCACATTTTAGGAAAATCACATTAATAGCTAAACGGAGGATGGACTGGAATGGGAAGAGACTTGAGGCGGGGAGACCCCCCGAGCAAAGCCTGAGATGGGGAGGGCCTGCATCAGAATGGTGGGAGTATCAGAGAAAGAAGGGGCGCCTTCAAGGGATGTGGGTGAAGGGAAATCTATAGTCTTTGGAAGCAGATCAACTGTGTGGGGTTAGAGAAAGTAGGAACCCAAAACAACTCCCTGGTTTCAAGCCTTCGGGCTGGGAAACTTGCTGTGTGCCAGGCCCTGGGCATATAAAGAAAAAGGGGAAAAAAGCAGAAATAGAGTGAGAGTGTGGCCCATCTTGTCTAGAACCATGTAAAACCTTGGGATGGAGGTTTTGGAAGAACATGGCCGTTTTTCTGCCAAGGTCATTTTTGGGGGCCACCTTGCTAACCCCAAATCTCAGCAGATTTTGGTTCTTTATTTAAGCTAATGTTCCAAAAGCATCTGTGGCTGTGGGCAATAAAGATAGGAGGGATTCCAGAATTCCCAGATTGATTGAGCTGGATAGACAGGGCCTTAGAGGTGAGCCAGCAAAGCCCGCTTTGTTCAGAGACTGACCAAGGGCTGGCCAGCCAGGAGTGATCTCAGGGGTTCCTGTTTCTTGTGTGCACTCCTTCCCATTACCTCCTTCTTCCTCCTCGATGCTCTTCCCTCCCCAACACCTCATGGGCCTGTGAGTCTAATAGACTCGGCTCTGCTGTTAACGAGCTGGACCAAGCTGAGTGAGTCACAGTCCCCCTGCGGGCTGGCTCCCTCTCTGCCCAGTCCTGTGCCCTCACCGCTGGACTCCTTCCTCTGGCAGGTGATTGAGCTGTGCCGGCCCCTCGATTCCAGGCTCGAGCATGTCGATTTTGAGTCTCTCTTCTCATCCCTCAGCATCAGGCACCTGGTGTGTGTCTTTGCCTCCCTGCTGCTGGAGAGGAGGGTCATCTTCATCGCAGATAAGCTCAGGTACACTCCTCACCGTTTTATTGTTGTATTCCACTTTGTGCCGGTGATAATCACTCATATAATAGCATAAGGTTTACAAAGCACTTCCCTGATCGCAGCCTTGACAAGTGAATAATGTCTGACTGCCGTCCAGCCAAGTGCTCTAGCTCCTCCATCCTCTTAAGAAAAAAATAAGTGCCTAAAAACAAAATAGCCACCCTCAGATCCCACTTAATTTATTCCCTAATTTTCACATCTAGGAGTGAGGCAAGAACAGAGAGAAAAGGAAGGAAAAAGAAAATAAGTAGATTAAATAAAGGGTCAGGCACTGGAATTAAGAGATTTGAAGTCTTTCTATAAAAAGTAGGACTTTAGTTGGGATTAGAAGGAAGCTAGGAAAATCAGCAAGACTATTTCTATTCTCAAGGAGCTTATATTCTTTTTTCCTACTTAATAGTGTTTTTTCTCAATTACTTATAAAGTTAGTTTTCAGCATTTATTTATTTTATTACAGCTTTTTATTTACAAGATATATGCATAGGTAATTTTTCAGCATTGACAATTGCAAAACTTTTTGTTCCAATTTTTTCCCTCCTTCCCCCCATCCCTCCCCCAGATGGCAGGTAGACCAATACATGTTAAATATGTTAAAATATATGTTAAATACAATATATGCCCATACAGGGTTATTTTGTTCGGCATTTATTTTTATAAGATTTTGAATTCAAATTTTTTTTCTCTCCTCTTTACCATCCCTAAGATAGCAAACCATAGGATGTAGGTTATACATGTACAATCATGTTAAACATTTCCATATTAATCATATTGTGAAATAAAATCAAAACAAAAGTGAAAATATTATGCTTTGATCTGCATTCACATTCCATAGCCCTTTCTCTGGATGTGGGCAGCATCTTCCATCATGAGTCTTTGGGAATTGTCTTAGATTATTGTATTGCTGAGAAGAGTTAAATCTAAAGGAACTTATATTCTAATAGAAAAAAGTCAGCAGATAAAAAAGAGCTAGAAAGTTGGAGAGGGGAAGAAGGAAAAGAAAGTTGGCGAAAAAGTAGGAAAAAAGACGTCAGGAGAGTGAGTTGGGCTGGAAGAACTGAAAGAAGCAACGTGATTGGCTAAAGCCAGAAATAGGAGGTTAAATTAAGAGAGAAAGTGTTCGATATTCAAACTAACAAACAAAAACTCAAGACTGTGCTTTAGCAAGTACACATGACTAATGTTGAATGAAGGAGGATGGTAAAAGGAGGAAAGTAGTAGATAGCATGTACATAACATAGTGGTTAGAATTCTGGACCTGTAGTCAGAAAGATCTGAGTTCAAATCCTGCTTCATACAGTAAGCATGTGATCCTGGACAAATTTAACTTGTCTCTGTCTCAACATCCTCATCTGTAAAATAAGGGATTTGAACTTAAGTCCCTTCCAGCAATAAAATGCCTGATACTATGATTTACTGTTTCTCAAATCAAAGAACTCCAGCAAGAGTCTCTGACTTAATATGTAAATTTTTGAACTTGCTAAGATTTAAGTTGACTTTACCAGGCTTAAACCCAAATCTTCCTGACTCCTAATCACTTTTCTTCTGAAAAACACTAAAATTGTTCCTTTCCGACGGAGGTTCATAACCTTTTTGGGGTCATGGAACTCTTGGCTACCTGGTGAGGTCTAAAGACCTCTTCACAGTGTTCAATCAAGCATATCTGCATAGGACATGAGAGACAAGATATGACAATATGGAAAATTTGGCGGGGTCATTTTGTGGGGAGAGAAAGTCAAAATTTGCAGTTGTCCTTCTTCCAATGGTAGGTCTGGTTACCTTAGTATTAACTCCCCCCATTAAAAATGTTGACAATTTACTCTATTTTGTCATATCCTAGCTTGGATTTTTAAATTATTTTTTTTGACTATTCGTTATAGTCTTATTGATTATATTTTAAAGTCTCATTTGGCAAATTAAGGAAAGAAGCCTAAAGCTGGAGCCTGGCAGCTGGGCAGCTCCCCAGTTCTCTGGGCACTGGGGAATTCAGACAAGAAAGATGAGAATCGACACTTCACTGACCAAGATCTGATTCCACAGCAGTTAGTAATATCCTCTGTTTTTTGTGGGTTTTTAAAATTCCTGCTTCCTCCCAACTCCCCCATGTTGGTGACTTTTAGTCAAGCGGTTCCACAGCCTTGGGTTTGGAGGGGATAGAGTCACAAGGCTTCAGAAACCAAGGCAGGATGTAGAAGATAACTCAGATAAATCTAGTTATTGATGTCCTGGCAGGTAGAAGTAGAGGTGTCCATTGTGGGATTGTACAGAGAGGCATTGTACTAGAGTGGAAAAACACTATAGTTGAAAAAAACTTGGATATGGACTCAAAAAGCCAGCGAGGCCCAGGAGGTAAAGTGCCAGGTCTAGAGTCAGAAAGGCTTACTCATCTTCCTGACTTCAAATCCAGCCTCAGACATGTACTGGCTGTGTGACCCTGGACAAGTCATTCATCCTGTCTGCCTCAGTTTTCTCATCTGTAAAATGAGCTGGAGAAGGAAACGGCAAACTACTCCAGTAACTTTACCAAGAAAACCCCAAATGGGAACATGAAGCATCAGACAGAGCTGGAAATGACTGAACAGCAATAAAAACAGAGTCAAAAGTCTAGAGTCTTAAACTTGTCTCAATATATGACTATGGGCAAGTATTTTTGGACCTTTGTTTCTTTGGTTTGTACTGGTTAGTACTTCTTAACCTTTTTGTGTCATAGATCTCATTGGTATTCTATCAAAACTGATCATTCTCTTCTCAAAAAAATTTTTTTAATTTTTAAAATTATATTTAAATTTATATATTTTTATATATAATTTAAATTAAAAATTTAAATTTATAACTGAAAAAATGCTCAATTTCAGTTAGAGATTAGTAAACATAATAATGTAATTTCCCTTTTTCACTCAGGTTCACAGATCCCCTGAAATCTGTCTGGATCCCCTGAATTATATGATCTCTCAGTTCTTTTACTTGCTCTTAACACTCTGTGATCCTTTCCTAGAGTTGGACTGGGGAAAGTACAACCTAGAAAAGAGGAACAGGTTCAGGAAGGTGATGGAGAGGGAGAGAGAGGGTGAGTGAGGAGAGAAAGAAGAGAACCACCATTCTCTGAGGGATACTAGCCACACAACACATTGTCCATAAGGACACAACATGGTATGATAGAGCACTAAATTTGGAAACGGATCAGGGTTCAAATCCAGCTCTGCCATCACCTGTGTGATCTTAGCAAATCTCATCTACTCTCTGTGTTTCCTCATCTATCAACTGAGTAGATTGGATTCTGTATTTCACTGTTTCAGTGGAACTGGCTGATCTAGTTCTAGTAGATGAAAAATCTCTAGCTCTCAATCCCATGAACTTTTCTGAGATCTGAGAAGAGATCTCAGGCTCCCTGCTCCTCATATTGCCAAATTATCATATACCAAGTGCCACTTTTCCCTACACAGAAGGAGAGAGGTTGCTAGGGAGTAGTGAAAAATCAATTATTTAGAAGTTTGTTGGCATATCATTAGGAATAATGATTAACTTTCTTAATTACTGAGGGCTGCTTGGAAATTCAATACAAAGCATTAGATGGGGAGATATGTTCTTCCAGGTCTTAACTTTAGCAAACAACAGTATCACTTGTTCAAGGTCACGTGAAAGTCAGTAATACAGTAAGCAAATGAGGACCAAAATTCAGATTTTCTTTATTCCCAGTTCAGAATGCTTCTTCTTGAATAAGACTGGCATTCTTTATCTTTTTTGAGGTATTGATCCCTTGAACAGCTGGGTAAAGCCCATGGAACACTTTACAGATTAATATTTTTAAATGCCTAAAATAAAAAACATAAGATTACAAAGGATATAATGTTTCCCCTCCAACTATCCATATTTCATGGATCCCCAAGTTAAGAATCACTGTTTAAAGACAAAGACTTAGGTACAACCAGTTGTTTCTATGGCCAAGGGCTAATTGTTTAAGGGAGAAAGCTTCCACCCCATCTGAGTTGTGAAATGGAAGGCTTGTGAAGAGCAGACATACTTTTTGTCATTAATGGCCGTGATCTAACAGAGGCCCCAAGTTCGACAAGGACAACAATAAAATTTTTTTTAAATGTAAAAAAAGAAAAGCTTTGGGTATTGAAAGAAGGCTAAGCAGAGTCTCAGTCCATGAATTGGCTAATTGTTCTTGCCTCATGACAGACATTAACCCACATAGGTTTGCTAGCCATAACATAAACCTCTATAGTCTTATTTTCATGGTCACTGCTACTGAATTATTAACCCATTGCAAGAGGAAATACCAGGGAATCACACCACATACTGTGGAAGCGAGGGGAGTGTTTTTGAGTTGAGCCAAAAAAACAGATGTAACAAGTATACAGTGCCTGCTTGATTCTGTTTCATCTTTCGAATGGACATTGAGTGTTTCTTAAGGTCCTGTCAAGCCAAAATTTGGTGGATGGAAAGGAAAGAATGTTGGGGGCGGAGGTGATGGAACCTACTGTTGTCAAAGCAACCCAAGTAAATATTCCCATAATACTTCTATTCCCATTCTCCCTGCTGATAAATCAAAAGAAAAAAAGTTTATACTCTCCTTCCACATCCTTGTGCCCTCCCCCTTTTCAAAGCTTTGGTCAAACTGCAACAGAAGCCAAATCTACATCCAGGAAAGGAAGCAAACACATCTTTTTATAATTAATATAAAAGAAAAATATGATTCAGGATAAAGAAATTATTTTCCTTTTATCTTTTTAGGTAATCTCCTTGGTCCCTTCTGGGGATGCTACCACCCTCTGCAATATTAGAAAGCATTTATTAATATTAAATTCGAACCACTGGCTAGTGTACCGATTAGGTAGTCGATCTAGATAATTACTGAAATTTTATCTTATCCATAACATATGTTTACATGGCATATTTGTGTAACTACATCATTAACAAGTAAATACATCCCTCTGTATGGGCATAAATATGTTTTTGTGTTCCATTAGCTTATTATCAATGATTTTCTCCTTGAACTTATAAATCCTTCAACTTTAATTACCATATCCTTCTTAGAATTTATAATTCTTCATCATGTTTGCAAGGTACACCCTCTCTAGGCAGATTAATTTATTGGAGGCACCATGCCTGTAATTTTAGTAGTTTCTATGCTTTGGATTTTAAAATACAATTTCTACAATTTGCATTTTCCTAAACACACATAATTCAACAACTCGGAGATTATAATACATTATCTAGACAAGTATACATTTACTTTTAAATAAGTTTATTATATTAAATTAAATGTTATTATAGTCATTTAAGTGAGTAAAGCAATGTATAAATACAAGCTATAATATAGAGAAACAGGAGTGATAACCTTATTCTGAGGTCAGACCTTCATGCCCATTTTAGGTTCAGAGAATTTAGAATGGAAAGAGACTTCTCAAATCTAGTTCAACTGAAGTGTTGAATTGTTATTTTAAGATAACATATCATTTGAAACAAGATTTAAAGAAATACTCAATGTACATATAGGCTGATGCCTTTTCACCCTGATCTTTATTTTTTAGCCATTGCTATTTAACAACTTTTTTTTTTCCAGGTTAGATTCCTTCCCCCATTATGTTCAATTTCCCTATTTTGAAGGTTATGGATCAGCTGTATTGTGAAAACTTGCTCTTCCCAATCTTCTTAACCTGCTTAATGTGTCCCAGAGCTTGCCTAAGATACTTTTATTTAATGATGTAGTGGAGAAATCACCCAACAGGATCAGAAGATCTGACCTTTAGTCTTGGTCATTTACTAGCCAAATGACACTGGGCAAATTACATACTTTCCAAGCTTCATTAACTTTATTTGTAAAATAGGAATAATAACGTTTTGACTTTTTTACTTCCTAAGTTTTTATAAGTGATGAACTTGGCAAACTGGAAAGCAATATGTAAATTAAATTATTATTATCATCAAAATGAGCACTTGGCCAGTGAGTCATAAAAACAACTTTCTGTAGCATCTCTTCATTCTTTTCCTGTTCTAAAAAGAAAACTCCTATTGTCCACACTGGCTTCTCTTTTATAGACACTATTAGAACTAGAATAGACCTTCAAGATACTTGTTTCAATCCTGTCATTTTATAAATGAGGAAATGGAAACCCCAACAGATAAAGTAATTTATCCATAGTTATACAATTGGTTGGAGTCAGAGCCAGGTTTGAACAGTAAGTCTAATAATACCTTTTCTACTACCACTATGTCTTTCCTCATGATTCAGAACTGTCATAAAGAAAATATAATGGCCACATACATACCACTCTCCCACATATACACATACATACACAATGTCTAATTGTCGATTTGACATTCATATTCTTTTAGTTATTTTTATCACCCTTTACCACCAGAGTAGAGTACCATTTTACTGAATTCTGAAGAGATCCAATGAAATGACCTTAGCAACTATTATGATTTTTACAACAGACAAAAACATACTGTCTATTCAAGCTGGCAAACATATATAGAGCACCTCATATATACAACAGACTGGGTGAGGTATAAGGATATGAAAGTTAAGACTGACAGACTACCATAAGGAGTTTATATTCTTTTCCCTTGCCCAGTGGATCTCCAAAGTTTCTCTACAACCAAAATTTTAATCAGAGATTCATAAAAATCACAAAATATCCTGGTCATTTAACCCAACATGTACCTATTTGAGAATCCTCCAAATAATCAAAAGTAATATTCACCGGAGGACTTTAGTGATCAATGGAATAACTGCCTGACAAGATATCTCTTCTACTATGGACAGCTCTGGTTGTTAGGGAAGTTTCCTTCTATCACACTAAAATCTATCTCTCTGCAACTGCCTCCTAGTTCTTCTGCCCTCAGGATCCAAGGAGAAACAATCTTTTATATGACAGTCCTTCCAATATTTAAAGATAGTCACTTTTTTTTTCTTCTCCAGCCAAACATTTTCAATTCCTTCAACTAATTCTTGCACGGGTATGATTTCTTTTCTTCTTACCATCCAGGTCACTTCATCATGAAAGGTGACATAGTACAGTGAAAAGAACAATAACCATAGAGTGAGAGGATCTGGGTTCAAATCCCAGCGGTCCTGAATTCAAATCCCATCGCCACTATTTACTCCTTGTATAAATTTGAGCAAATCACTTAATTTCTCTGCACTTCCGTTTCCTCATCGACATAATAAAAAGCTTGGGGTAGATGATCTCTAAAGTTACTTCCATCTCTAACTCTGTAATCTGGACATGCTTCATTTTATTAATATCCTCCCTGTAAATGTAGTGCTCAGAACCTAACACTCCAGATGTGGTTTGCCTTATCTTATTTACAGACAAATTAGGAGCAGGTTTGGCGTAGCGGTTCTCAGTTGGGGGGCAGGGAATGGATTAATGGGGACATTCCACAATCCTAAACGAGGAGGCCATCCAGAGCTAGAGTGGGAGACTCTGGATCAGTGTCACACCCTGTAGAACTCCTCCCCACCCACATGATGCCCAAATTATTTTTGCAAATCTCCCTTTGCTTTTCTGTCAACCAATGGCCATTCTGCGTCCTTCCCCTGTGCAGACTATTCTTCCCTCCCCCCTTCTACAAGCTGAGCACAGCTGCCAGAACTGGTGATTGTCCCACCACCCCCACCTTAATTAGAGCCAGCTGTGAGTACACTCCCAGCTCCTGCAGAGATTCTGGCTCCCCATCCCCCTGACCTCCTTCCAATCTCATAAACTGAGAGGAGACTAGGTAGAGCCTACCTTGGGGAGGTGAGCAGTGGAGGAGAAGGGACATCCTCCTCCACCTTCCAAATTGGCGCCTACCTTTGTGCATCCCGAGAAGACATGTCATCCTTCCTAGACACAGGGCTCCTCCCCTCCAGCCAGGCTCCCCTGGCCCTCGGAAATCAGGGAAGGAATTCTCATCAGAATGGGGGGGCGCAGCAGCCCAAGAAATGCATGTACTGCCATCCAAACTGCTTTCTTTCCTCTTCCATCGCCTCTTATTTTCAGGAAAATCTTTCTGGAACCCACAAAAGCATCCTTTTATCTTCCTGTTCATGCACATTTGGATTCTGATAGCACTGGAAAGGAAAAAAATGTGGGACAGCACCGGTTGCCATAACCCCCAGAGGAGGACTAGCTATTCCCCTGCCTGCCTTGCTCTTGCTTAAGCTTGGGCTTCTGGTCCTGCTGGTGGCCCACAGGGCTCCTGTCTTGTTCCACATGTGGACCTGCTGGTCTTGTTGCTCAGCTCCCTCGCTAGGCTTTTCTATGCTGTCCTCTGATATTCTCTTGCAGACCTTCAGTGATTATCATTTAATGTAAAGCAAATATAGAAATCCATGTCCTATAGCAACAGATTGCCTCTTCCCTCCCCTACTAATTTTTTTTTTCTCTCCTTGAAAGTCAGCTTTCTTGTAAAGTTTGGGTTGTGGAGACCTGGTTTTTAATTTAACCAGAAGCAGGTCACTTATTTCTTGGTTTTCCTGTGGGGGCTAAATACTACTTTTGGTTATTTGGAGGATTCTCAAACAGGTACATGTTGGGCTAGATGACCTTTGAAATCCCTCCCACCTGGGAGATTAAAACAAAAGAGTTTAAACTCATTGATATTAATTGGTTAAATGAAACTGGGACAATAATCATGAGTGATTAATATTGGAACAGACACAATCGTCTGAGGTTATGAGTTGATTGATAGCATAAAAAAAAATCCTACTGACCCTCAGGGGTATCTCTTGAACCTTAGAGGGGATATATGCACAAATCACGAGTCCACTAGGGACCTGACATTTCAAGTGGGAATTAGGATGAAGGTACCTAAGGTTTTTTAAAGGCTATATATAAAATAAATTCAACATGTAACTTTTTTAAATAAAGGGATTGAAAGGATGCTTTTTAAGGGAGATATTCCAGGAATTCTATAATTCTATACTGCATGACTTTTCCACTAATGAAGCTGGGCCTCTATTGAGGAAAGAATGAGAGGGTGACTTATGTGGCCAAAGGTTCAAAAATTTGGGAAAAAGTATCTTAAGCCTCTATTTCCTGCCCTAAATATCTGTGAGAGAAAGAATATTATCTTCTGAAGAATGACATTTTGGAGGGAAACTTTGTGTAGAAGACACCTCGTTTTCACAAGCCCTGCAGTCAGGAAGTCCTGAGTTCAAATACAGCTTCAGACATTTAATGTTAATCAGCTATATGACCTTGGGCAAGTCACTTAGAATTCGAATTGCCTTGCCTTCCCTCCAAGTCACCTCAGTTCTAAACCATTTGTCTCAATTCCTTTTATTCCCTCATTTATTTTCATTTAGACTATGATAATAGCCTGCTAACTGTTTTCTGTCAGCTAAAGCTCCCACACCTGATCTTCCTAATACATTGAGGTTTTTTTTTCTTTTATATCATTTCTCTGCTCTGTAGCCATTGGTGGCTCCCACTTGCCCACTAAATAAAATATAAATTCAGGGTTCAATACCTCCCATGACTGGTTCCTCCTTGTCTTTACATTTCTTCTCATAAATTCCACTTCACATTCCTGTCAAAATGGATTACTTATTCATCTCATTTTCATTGTATTTTCTTTTGTCTGCATTTCCTTGAGCCCTCCTGCAGACTAACTGTGGATTCCTCCATTCCCTAAATATCTCTCTTTTGATGTTCCTCCCTGCCTTCTGTCCAGGCTCAACTCAGATGACATCTCCTCTACCTAAGATTTCCCTCATTCCTCCCAAATGAAAGTAAACTTTCCTTCTCCATCTTATTCATGCTTTTTCCAAATCTTCTCCCTGCTTTCTCATTTGTGCATTCTGTTCCCCACATTAGATACTAAGTTCTTTGAGCATTTGTAAATTTTTCATGCCTGTATTTTCCAGAACTAATTATAGTCCTTTGCACAGAGCAGGCAATTAATAGCTATTTGTTGAATTTGATGTTTGTTGGTTGAATCTCCCTTCATGGAAGATTTGACTTAACTATGTTGTGTTCCCCTATCTCGGTAAAGAGCAGGTATTCAGGGAACAACTTAAGTATATCTCCGGAGGATGGTCTTTAAGAGCAACAAGATACTAATTGGTGTTATTAGGTCTGGTGTCCTTTCTCATCTCTGAAGTGATTATTCAGTAGGAAAGGCATACCATGGTGTTAATTAAATGTCCAGATATTCCAGCTCCAGAGGTATTTTAGAACTCCAATGAGTATTGAGGAACATAGATATTTGTGAAAACTGGGAACCAGGGAGTTTAGATGATCCAGGCAGGAAATAACTCAACAAGATTTAATTTGGAAAAATGTAATCCAATATCTCTGGGAGGTGAAGGAGTTGGAGGAGAAGGGAGAAAGAATCTCCTATGTCAGGCTTTTTTTTTCTTCTTCATTCTCAACAGAAGAATATTTTCCAAGGCAATCAAGGAGAAACAAAATTATATCAATGCCTATTATGTGGCAATCACTCTACATATAGCACCTGGCCTCAAGAAATTAGCAATATAATAGGGGAAGACAACATATAAAAGGGATATGAAAAAGGTAGAGAGTGAAATTAAATAACAGCATATAAATATAAATAAATCATGCATGAGTAATAAATAAATAATAATATGTATGATATAAAATAAATAATATATAGATAAGTAATTGATGGAAGAGTAATTAATGAATGCATGAATAGTACATAAATAATAAAAGTACCCAGAGAAAGTAAGTCCTGCAGCCAGGTGGGAAAAGATGAGGTGCACTGCCTGAAAATACTGAGTTTTCAGAGTTGAGGTCATGTTGCAGGATGATGAGTTAGTGGAAATCACAAAGTCCAGGAGAGCAATCAGATGGGAAAATGAACCAATCAGTGTTGAACCAAGTTTGGCTCTCCCAATAGTTGAGAAAATGTATTTCCCTGTTTCCTTTATGGAGTTGGGGACTATGAGTATGGAACATTGCATCTATTATCAAAGGAAGTTGCTAAGTTGTTTGGTTATGCTGAATGATTTTTTTTTCCTTGTTAGTTTTTGTTATAAGGAATGGCTCACTGGTATGAGGAGCAGGGACAGATATATTCAGAATTAAAGACAATATTGAAACAAAGACATCAATAAAAATAAGATTCACAAAATTGCACACTCTAGAGTTCATGAACATTTATTTATGAGACAATTCCCTAGGTTTTTACTCAAAAATCTTATTTTCTTTTACATATGTCTAATGGCATTTTTATTTTGTTTCTAAACCTACAACATATCAAAAATAGTAAATGAGACAGGAAAGGAAGGGCTGAGTACAAGTACATTGATAGTAAAGAAAAATGATCTTAGTGACCTAACAGATTATAAAATATAGACAATAAAGTCTCAAAAGCACAGCACAATCTGAGACATACTGCATACTTCAATAGACCCTCAACGGATATTACAAAACTGAGCAGTAATTGACGTTCCTAATGACTCTTTAAGAAAATAATTAAATTCTTGTTAGTATAATCTGACCTGAAAGGGCAGATGAGTATATCATATTTTGGAAAACTTTTTTTTCAAAAACAATGAAAGAAAAAAAAAAGCTTGGGTAGTTAGAGGAATAAACCAAGACTGTAGAAAATCCAGCTTTCTTGAATAACTCCTGTGGAACCAAGAAATTTGGAAATAATCTCATAAAACAGAAAAATTAGTAAATGATTATTCACATTTCAGGAAAATTGGGGTTTATAAACAGATTGTCCCCAGATTGATTTTTACCTAAGGAATACCCTTAATGGGTTTAGGTAATGGCTTGATAGAAGAAAAAAAGGGGGAGGGTAGGTGACATAGAGAGAATCAAAATTAAAACTATTAGGACTTACTGCCCATTGAAGATCTATGATAGTTACTAAGAAAAAGGAGCTTTAATTGATAAAAATCTGAATTACAAGCTTTTTTTTTTTTCCAGGAAGCAAGACTCAGGTAGATAGGCAGTGCAGTAGACAGAATACTGATGGGTCTGGAGTCTGGAAGATTGCTTTTCCTGAGTTGCAATGGGCTGAAACTGAGTTGATGCACTGAGATCCAAGCACTTGAGGCTACTTACCAATTGGACGATACTCTATTAGCATATGCTTGGAGAAAGAATGGCCCTACCACTACTCTGTGCAGGCTTGATGCGTTGTATAGGGAGATGGGGAAAAGGATTGAGAGGGTGAAGTAGGATGAGCGAGGTGGCTCCAGGTGGGAGAAGAAAGAAGAAATTCCTGTGTCCACTCTCGCTCCTCTCGCTTTAGCAAATAATAAAGATTAAAGACTTTTGCTTATCCTGATTCCTGCTGATTCTAAAGTATCCAGGGTGCTAACGCACACTGAGTTCAGATCCTAAACAAGCCACTTAATCCTGTTTGTCTCAATTTACTCATCTGCAAAATTTATAGACCACAACCACAAATAGCTCTACAGAGCAGCATTTACTATGTAATTTGGGGCTTGAACCTGTAAAAGTCTTAGGTGGGAGTTTGGGATAGCCCCATAGTAAGATGGGCTTTGGGGAAATTTTGAAACAAAGTAGAGGAAATTAAGTCTATTTTCTTATCTCTGTTTCCCTCTTTCCCCCACAAAAGATAGAATCCCAAATGACATATAAAGTAGTTTGGGGAATGCTTTTATTGCAGTGTAATGAGATAAGCATGGAAAGCTTTGGTTGAAGTTTTTCCAGTCAACTGTACAGATTTTCAGGTTCAGTAAGAGTAACATTTGAGCAAGAGTCTATTTTCCACCATGAGCTAATTCTAAATATCATAATTATAAATATGTATGCACATATTGGATTTAACATACATTTCTACCATGTTTAGCATATATTGGGTTACTTGCCATCTAAGGAGGGGGGGGATTGGAGCGCAAGGTTTGACAAGGGCCAACGTTGAAAAATTATGCGAGCACACATTTTGTAAATAAGCTTTAATTAAAGCGTGCTTCTCTCATGCTTTCCTCGGGGCTCCCCCCCTGAGCCCAAGGAGGCCCTCCCCGCACCGAGGCTCTCCCCTGTTCCCCGTCCTGAAATAACCTTGTCTCTGCTCTCCGGCCCACCCCAGCACCCTCTCCAAGTGCTGCCACGCCATGGTGGCCCTCATCTACCCCTTCACCTGGCAGCACACCTACATCCCCGTGCTGCCGCCCTCCATGATCGACATCGTGTGCTCGCCCACGCCCTTCCTCATCGGGCTGCTCTCCAGCTCGCTGCCTCTGCTCAAGGAGCTGCCCTTGGAAGAGGTGAGTTCCCGGGGCTAGGAGCGGCGGAATGGAGGGAAGGGCCATGCTCGGGCTCCGCGTCCTGCCTTGATGTCGACGTCCCCTGTCATAGAGCCCATTTGTGGGATGCCCGTAAGGAGGTGCCTTTGGGGGATGGAGCGGTTACAGCCAGCTAAGAGAATGGCAGCCTTGGATGCCTTAGAGGAACCAGAACTAGGGATGCTTTTAAAGGGCCTCGGAGAGCATTCACTGCCATTTTGGGGCTTTCCTTTCATCGTCTGACTCTGCTGAAGGGCATTTTCCCCCATGAGAAAAGTGAAGGCCTTTGGAAGGAACCCCAGTTCCCACCATGAGCCACTCAGAAAGGCTTCTCCTCCCAAGTGGTAGGTGCAGAGGGTCTCCAAAGCGCTTCGGTCACAGCGCTCCCAGAAATGGGCTCTCGCTTCTTCCAGTGAACCCTTGAATCCTTACCCATGAATCCTTAGTTAACAGCCCGTCATCTCAAGGATGAGCAGTGTGCCTTCCTGCTGCCATTCACCGCTGTCCATCCATGGTGAGCAGCCACGAGGCCTTCTCTCCGGGCCTGGAGGGATACCCACTGATCAGGGCTGTATTCTGCAGATTGAGCTGAGATGCTGTTTCTTTTCAGTTCAAAGGAAGGCCCTCCCAACCCCTCCTGTTCCTTAGCTCCCAACTCCCAGGCCCAAGACGATTAGAAAACAACAAGAACACTTTCAGGTTGACTGTGATTATACCCAATAACAGGGTCATTTATGGCCATTCTTTTCAGTGGCCTTCTTTCAGAGAAGTGCTTTTAGAAATTTTAAAAATGTAAGCCATCTTTAAGTTCCTGTTGTTTCATAGCCTAGTCATCAAAGTGGGAAAGAATCTAGACAGCATTTCCAAATTACATGAAATGATTTTCTTTGCCCCTTTTTTATTTCTGGGCTGGCTAGTTGTCAAACAAGTCTAGGAATGGGGGAAATTGGGAAACACTGGGGATTCCATTGCACAGTTTGGTCCCATTTTACCTCTAGAGATTATTAGGGGAAAAAAATTTCCTACACATTCTAAACAAAGCCTTAAGCATTAACACAGTTCTTAAATATCTCTTCATCCTTCCCCGGGACTGTTCAGGGGCCGACCTTGGCAACCCCCCTTGGAAACCCCTAGCCAGATGCCTCTTGGAACTCAAACCAAATGTGACTTATCAATCACAGGTTCTCTGCTTCAGGTCTGGAGCTAGAAGAATGCTGTCCTTTTAGTCTTTGAGGATGGCCAGAGAAGCAGGGAGGACCATCAAATTTAGCTTTTAAATCCTCTATGGACAAGGTTAGCACCTACTTTTCCTGAACAACTTACCATATTCAGCATTGGCTCTTTCTCCAAAGTAGAAAACAGCTCAAGGCTCTCTTGAGATGGGTCAGAGTCGAAGGAAGCCGCTCCAAGGAATTTCTAGCCTGGTCCAAAATGCCAAGGCAGGAGGTGCTGGTTCCTAAGGGAGGTGGAGAAAAGCAAAGAGAACTGAGTTACCGCTGGAAGTCTACCAAGGGCTGCTTGAGAACCCTGGGGTCTTCTTCCTCCCTGCCTCCCATGCTTAGCCCACTGGGAAGCCGGGACCCCATCCCTCTCTGAAGTGTCACTGGCCTGGGCCAGCGAGATGTCGATCGAAGGGCAAAGGTGTGTTTTACTGTGCAGTTGGAGGGAGGGGGTCTGTGTAAGGGAGAACACTTACAGATCTGTCGTCTTGTGTCCTATCACAGTCAGCCAGAGCTGAAATGAGCTAAGAAATACTTTGGAAAAGCTAGCCAAGTCCAGTGTGAACAGCCGGGTCTGTGGCCTCTCTCTGTGTCCCAGCTTGTCGGCCCAGGGTTGAATTAAAGCACTTGGGGACAACCCACCAGAGCTTTCCCCTGTCATTAGTGGTGGCCCCGAAGCCACAGCAAGTGCCCTCCTGCCTTCAGGCCTCTGCTCTGGCTCCAGGAGGCCGGGGCATTCCTGCATTTCGGGAGCTCCAGCAACAGCGGATAACGGCCCTTTCTCTCTCCCCTCCCTCAGGTCCTTGTGGTAGACCTCGTAAACAATCGTTTCCTCAGACAGGTAAGAGGATCCACTGCTCTGTTGCCATTTACTTTGTTTTGGGGACACTTCCTTTGGGCTCAACTTTCTAGCTGTGAAAGTGTTTCTGGGTTAGGGAGCAGGGGAGGGCAGAGGATGGGCAAGCCATCTCCCTTGTACATGTCAGTTTTGAGAATGACCAAAGAGAACAGGACAAAAGTAGAAATGCTATGGAGGAGTTTAATTACTATATGTTTTATAACTAAATAATTTTTATAAGTAATATAGTATATGTATCTAAATAGTAATGTTATTTTATTTTATATATTATATTGTTTATATTGTTATATTACATATAATTCACATTTTTATAGCTTTTTTCAAGTATTACAAAGTACTTTCCACACCACAACCCTGTGTGATAATTTCATTTATTTATTTATTTGATGTGTTGTAATTAAAATCTAAACTCTGGCCAATTTTGAAATTATCCGGCTAATAATCTTAAGAACAGAAAAACTTGGCTCACTCAAAACTTGCAAAGAATAGAGAATTTCTTAAAAATCAAATGGGTGTACCACGATGTCATCCATGAATTTGAAATTCCCATTGATAATAGATGTACTCCCTTTTGCTCACAGCCAGCATTGCAAATTTGTTTCATCTTCCAAAATGTCACATTTGTCCTCCCTTCCCTTTCCTTCTCCCAGAGATCAAGTTAAGTTCCGGGTACCCATTGCTCAGTTAAATCCCCAAGGGGAGGCCTCCCAGGATGGAGCTGGTCACCCCGAGGCCGATCCCCTGATTCACACTGGCTGAGCTCAGGTCCGTGCCAGACGGACCTGGGGCCTTGGCCAGCGCCCGTCCCCGTGATCTGGGGCAGGCCCTGCGGCCCCACTGCTCATGGCTGCTCTGTCTGCTTTATAGATGGAAGATGAGGATTCCATTCTGCCCCGAAAGCTACAGGTAGCACTGGAACACATCCTGGAGCAGAGGAATGACTTGGCTAGTGACCAAGATGAGGGTCCTTTAGACTGTAAATATGGTAAATGCTCAAGTTTCACCTAAACTGTGCCTGCTGCCAATCGTTTCCCTTCTTTCACTGTGCCCCTTGGCTCTGTCATAAATAGAAGCAGCAAGGGGGATGGTGCCCCAGAGAAGGCGGCCATTCACCCAGACAACTTGGAAATGGGGGTTCTGGAAGAAGAGACAAAATAGACAGGGGAGAAGAGATGCTCAGAGCTTAGCTTCTCGTGGAGTCCTAGGAGTTACAGCTGGAGAGGATCCTAGAGCTCATCTGAGGGAGCTGCAGCTCTAACCGGGGGTCGTCCTAGACCCAAGGGATCAGGGGGTCTGAGGACTTGGAGAGGAGAAACAAGTACATTTTTATTTAAATCTACTCGGTTTCCTTTGCAGTCCTACATATTTTATTTTGTGCATTTAAAACCATTATTCTGAAAAGGGAATCCTATGTTTCACTATATTGCCAAAGGAGATCATCTCTCCCTCTCTGTCTCTGTGTGTGTGTGTGTGTGTGTGTGTGTCTGTCTGTCTGTCTGTCTGTCTCTGTCTCTGTCTCTGTCTCTGTCTCTCTCTCTCTCTCTTTCCCTCCCTCTCTAGCTTTGTCTCTCTTTTTCTCTCCCTCTGTCTCCTCCCCTCGCCCCCCAGAACTCCTACCCTTCCCCTTTATATGAGCCAACTGGGCCCCGGAAGCCTGAAGTGTCTTGGCCACTTTGCCCAAGTGTGACACAGACTCAGGGTCCCAGGTGAGTTGTGGGGTCCTTCCAACCTCAGGCCCTGAGCAGACCCTGGACACGGCCGTAAGCAGGGCAGTTCCTTCTGCTAATACCAAGCCACATTCTTGGCTGCAATGGGACGTTCTTTTCTCAGGGCCACAAAGCCGCTCTCTCGGGCTGGCTCTCTGTCCCCTGGGACAGACCACACACCTCCTTCCCCATCCCTCCATTCATCCTCTGGCTCTCAGGTCAGCGCCCTGCAACTAAGCCGTGTGGGGAAGCCGGTGGCGAGGCCGGTGCCGGCCCGTGGTGGCCAAGCCGGCCCAAGTCTGCGCTTGTCCCAGGCCTCACCCCTCCTCCCCTGCCTCTCCCCCGCAGGCCCGGAGTTCAGCCCCCTGAATGAGGTGGTGTCCGAAGCCTTCGTCCGGTTTTTTGTGGAAGTCGTGGGCCACTACTCCCTGTTCCTGACCCCCAACGAGAAGGAGGAGAGGACCTTGCAGCGCGAGGCTTTCCGGAAAGCCGTCTCTTCCAAGAGTCTCCGGCGCTTCCTGGAGGTCTTCATGGAGACCCAGACGTTCCGGGGCTTTGTCCAGGAACGGGAACTCCGGAAGCAGGAGGCCAAGGGTCAGGCTCACCTTGGACCTGGGAAGAGGAGGGAGGGAAGAGAAGGGGAGGGGGGAGTACCTGAGTTAGAGTCAGGAGCCTGTGGGGGTCTGCCTGGGAGGGAGGGGGGGAAGAGGGAGGAGAGGGAGGAAGGAGGGGAGCACAGCGAGAGAAGCACTAGAAATCTTCTCTGGAAAGCTTTAAGTTTACCCTATTAATTACTAATGAAGTGGGGGAAACTGCTCCAGACGGCCTTTCATGGGTCTAATCAAAGCTCACGTGGTCCTTGTAACACACCATGGGGGCAGGGAGGGCATATATTGTCATCCCTGCTTTATGGACAAAGAAATTGGCCCTGGGGATGTTCCATGAGTTAACAGGTGCCTTTAGGCTATGCATCCCATGCCCCTTCCCTAACTTTTCATTTTACAGATAAGGAAACGGGTCTAGAGAGGTGAGCCAATTTGTTAAAAGTTAACTGACGTAGTAAGAACTGGAAGACAACTTGAATCCAGCCCCCTAAAGAGAATCAGATTTAACCCCAAAGCCTCTTGTTTTAGGAAATTATCCCTCTAAAGCATCCTCCAAAATCTATAAAGAAATAAAGGAGGAGGGATGGGCGGAAGGGGAAGCAAAGGAGGAGGGAGGAAGACAAGGGAGGGATCCTCTGAAGAGAATATCCTCCTGTTCTTTTCCTCTCCCACCCAAAGCCCTGTTTAGACTTTTAGGCCAGAAGTATTAGCGTAGGGCCTTGTAGATGCATTTGATGTCTCATATTTAGTGTCTGAACAGAAAACCTACAGGAGTAATCATTCAGATTTGGTTTCTGCCATTTCAACCTCAGGGCCACCCCCAAGGAAGCTCACTCACCCCAGCTCCTAGTTTGAGAATCAGCAGCCGATCCCCAGCAAACAAGATTCAGGTGAAATAATGGCCCAACTGATATTCCCAACTGTCTGTACAGATCAGCATATAAGGGTAGCAAACTTTAGGAAATTTTGGCAGACAAAACTCTGATTTTTCTCAAAACAGATTTAAATTGTACCCACTATGTAAAAAGACCCGTACTAGATATTCTGAAAGGTACAGTTACAGACCCAATTTCATGGAGACTGAGGCCTGGTTCAGAAAACTGGTCACGGAAAACAAATAGCTGTAAATCCTGTTTATTTAAGGAAGTACAAAGCACAAAGAAATTTAAGGAAAAGTTAGATTATTAAAGAAGTCTTAGTCCTTTAAAAGGGTTCTTTTAAAGTAGACCTCCACTAGTACACAAAAGTATTGTGTTCAAATACTAAATATTTCACTGAGGCTGAAGAAATAGAAACTTTTTAAATGCTTTATTGATGCTTTTAAAGCATCATAATGACCCTTTCCACCCTAAAAAGAATCCTTCCTTGTGATAAAGAGGCAATTAAATAAGCCAGACTTACACATTAATCACGCTCAACAGGTATATTTCATTCCATACACATAGCCCACCACCTCTCTGAGGAAGAGTGAGATTTATTTCATTACTGGTCCTATGACATCAACAGTCATTGCACTGACCCAAGTTCTGACGTTTTTAGTACTTTTCTTTACATTATTGTGATTACTGTATAAGTTGCTCTTTAATGTTGTTCTACATAAGTTCAAACAAATCTTTCCAAGTTTTTTTTTTTAATTTTTCCTATTTGTTTTTTCTCCTTGCTCAATAATGTTGCGTTACATGAATGAAGCACAATTTGTTGTGCTGTTCTCCAATCAATGGGCACCCACTTTGTTTCCAGTTGTTTTGTTTTATTTTGTTGCTACCACAAAAAAAATGCTTCTGAATATTTGGGTATAGATTGGAGGATATATCTCCTTGGGGATTTACTCTCCTTGGGAAAAGGGGTTACTTTTTTTGCATAGTTCCAATTGGTTTCCCTAAATAATTGGACTAATTTACAATTCCACCAATGATGCATTAGTGTGCCTGCCTGTGGAAACGTCTCCAAAATTGTTTCCGTCTTTTATTGGTTTTAAGGCACAGAACTAGTTATGGTATATTGATGATCAACCAAAAATGGGAATAGAATATCTCTAAAAGGATAAATGTGCCCAAATGAGAAAATTAGATTAAATTTATTAAATTAATTTTAAAATTATTTAGCTGTGACATTGGCTCCAAAGAAGAAATATAAAAATGAACTTCCCCCTCCCTTCTTTACAGAGATGGGGGGTGGGAGGGTCTATGGATGTGGAATACTTCATATACCGTCAGACTTGATTGATATATTGGTTAGTTTTGTTTTTCTTTTTCCCTTTGTTTTTTATTCTTTATTATAAAAGGATGACTTGCTGGGTGAGGAAGGGAGGAGGAATGTATTGGAAAATAAAGGTAATGTAAAACCAAAAGATATCAATTAAAAATTGAATAAGAATAGAATTACCCCCACCTCTTTGCAGAGGAATGAAGTCCACAACTGTTTTACACTGCACATATTTTCAGACTTTTTTGCTATATCAATCAGTTATGCTGATTTTTTTTCCCTCTTTCTTTTTCTGTCTTAAAAAAATGCCATTTCCTTTGTGGGGTGGTTCTGTGGGTAGGGGAGAGGAGAAGGAATATTAGAGAAATCTGTGGTGATATAAAAAACAAAATACATTAATAAAAATTTATTTTAAAACAATTAAAATAAAATGAGGCATTTAGAAGTGTCTGGAAGACAAGTAAAAAGGCTTATTTCTGTTTCCAACAGGTCTGTTTGAGGTCCGAGCACAGGAGTACCTAGAGACACTCCCCAGTGGTGAACAAAGTGGTGTCAATAAGTTCTTAAAAGGACTAGGTAAGGAAAAGGGGGCCACCTTTTCCCCTTGCTAAATTTTTTGTTTGAAATTTTTTACTGAAGAATCCTACTTGGCTAGCTTCTTCTAATCCCTAACAGTTTAGATCTGGAGTTTTCATCCCTCTGGACAATTTATCCCATGAAATGTCCCTCATTGATATAATCTTACCTTGACATTTCTTCAATTTCTTTTTGTCACACACTTATTTGTTAAACTAAACCCTTGTGTACTAAGTCATTTGGAAAAAAAAAAATTAGTAGTAGTGATTCACATTTCTACAGCACTTCCATGGAGTTCACAAAGAGATTTCCTCATAACAACCCTATGTTGAAAGTAGTGAAAGAACCATTGTGTCCATTTTACTGATGACTAAATGATTACGTGATTTGCTCATGCTAGTAAATATAGAAAACCAAGTTTCAAACCTGGGACTCATAATTCCAAGTCTAGTATTTTTTCTGCTATGTCATAGGTTTTGACCTGGTAAATCTTGTGCTTATTGCTAATTGTCCCCATAGATACAACCTAAAAAGGAGGGAGGGAGGCAGTGGAAAGATGGACATGACAAGAGAGAAGATTAATCAGGAAGGGAAGATGATGCTAGTATTTAAAATGTACTAGAAAATAAAAACATGTACATATATATTTGTATGTATGTCTATATGTATATATATACATATATACATACACATATAAATACATGCACATGGATATATTAGAGAGCTGCAGTTTCTTTATTATGTCAAGGCTTAGTATACGTATGACTCACTGAAAAAATAAAGAAATAAAGTAACAATAACATTTAGGTGGAGTGTACATATGTCCTACCAGGGGAATATGTGTCAAAAACAAGGGACCTATAGATAGACATGTTGAGAAGGACAGTGAGTTGAAATATCAAATTGTTCTTACACGAACTGATGTTAAGTGAAATGAGCAGAACCAGGAGGTCATTGTACATGGCAACAAGAAGATTATACAATGATCAACTCTGATGGACGTGGCTCTCTTCAACAATGAGATGATTCAGGCCAGTTCCAATGGTCTTGTGATAAAGAGAGCCATCTGTATGCAGAGAGAGGACTGTGGGGACTGAATGTGGATTACAACATAGCATTTTCACTCTTTCTGTTATTGTTTGTTTGCATTATGTTTTTTCTCATTTTTTTTCTTTTTGATCTGATTTTTCTTGTGCAGCAAGATAATTGTATAAATATGTTTACATATATTGGATTTACATATATATTTACCATCTTTAACATATATTGCATTACTTGTTATCTAGAAGAAGGGGTGGGAGAAATGGGGGAAATTAGAACACAAGGTTTGGAAGGATCAAATGGTGAAAAATTATCTTTGTATATGTTTTGGAAATAAAAAGCTTCAATAAAAATTTTTTTAAAAGAAATACCAAACTGTTCTGCCTAATGCAAGAGAAAATGCAGTGGAAATTTCCAGGGTCCAGAACTTAACTGTATCCTTGGAATTTCTAGTGCCCTTCATTCCGTAGGGATGGCATCCACTGAATGCCCCTTTTGTCAGTATCTCGGGAGCAGTCTGCTGACAATTCTTCAGGTCTGAGTCATATACCAGAGAAACAGGGGAAGGGGGCTTGTGAAAGGAAGGGGAGAGAAACTCCCTTGTGGGGAGCACAGATGGTAAACTTGGGTGCTACATTCATCTGGATACCTTAAAATCCTGCTTGCACTCCATGGGAGCACAAAGATGTCATTTTAATCTATGGGAAGCTAGGTGGCAAACAGACAGAGTGCCAGGTCTGCATTCAGGAAAACCTGAATTCAAAGCCATCCTCCAGGATGCAAGTCATTTAATTTCTGTCTATCTCAGTTTCCTCAACTATAAAATGGGGATAATAGTAACAACACTTGTCTCCTAGGATTATTGTAAGGATCAAATGAGATGCTGTTTGTGCCTGGAACATACTAAGTGTTTGATAATCAATAATTAGGTTTATATTGAGTGAGGAGCCCAGAACTCGAAAGCCTGCTACATGTGGCCCATTTGATGGAGGTTAGAGGGATCGGGAAACAAGAAATGATCGTCAGTCAACTCTTTTCTGTGGATGATGAAGTGTTTCCTTATTTTCTCTTTACAGGAAATAAAATGAAGTTTCTCCACAAGAAATAAGCCTTGACACAGCTATTCAAATGACTTTATGACTCAGCCAAAAAAAAAAAAAAAATAAAGAGAGAGAATCCCATCTGTGCCACTACATGTTTTGAAAACCATCCCTGTGGGCTCTTCAGAAGGGAGTGAAATCGTGGGAGAAATGGAAAATGTCCCAGGTCCCAGGTGAAATCTCTCTCAGGACCGAGAGCAAGAGAGAGAGACATAACCTAGCCCACCCTGGCTTCTTCCGTCCCTGCACTGGAAAAGGACCTTGGGATCCAGCACATCACTGACATTCAAGTGGATTTTTTTATACATATATATCTTAGGTATTAAAAAAAAGGAAAAAATATGGGCTTTCTTTTTCCTTTCTGTTGAGGTTAGGAACAAATCTTTAACTGGTAACACCCCCAGTTACTTACAGCTTCCAGAAAAGATGCCAGCTGATGGGAGGGGGTGAATATTCAGGCTTTTCTCTCCGCATCGCAGAGCAACGGTTGGTGCAGGGATTGCCCCGCTCGACAGGTTCTCTGCTATTCAGACTGTCATTGTCAGCAGAATTTATAACTGGAAAGGACCTTAGAGATCATTTATTTCCTCCAGCTCTGTCATTATAAGGATTCTGGTCCATTGAGGTGAAAGTACTTGCCCAAGGCCACAAGTAGTAAATGACAGACCCAGGATTCAAACCGAGGTTGGTCTTCTCTCTATAAATCACTGGGCCTTCCATGGCACCAGAGCACCCAAGGCCACACAGGAAGCTCGTGTTCAGAGCTAAATTCAGACCCGGTTTTCTTAGCTCTGAAATGAAGGTATGTTCCATTATACCGTGGTGCCTTTCAAATCTTTCAGCATAGATATAGACAGACAGATAGACAAACAGATAGATAGATAGATGAATGGATGGATAGATAGATGATAGATGGATAGATGGATACATAGACGGATGGATGGATAGATGATAGACGGATGGATGGATAGTTAGATGGTAGGTGGATGGATGGATAGACAGACAGATGGATGGATGGATACATAGATACACAATCGGATGGATGGATAGATAGATGACAGGCGGATGGATGGATAGACAAATAGATATTAACTGAATGATCTTGGGTAAGTCATTTACCTTTGTGCCTCAGTTTCCTTATCTGTAAAATGAGAGATTTGGACTCAATGATCCCTAAACTTCTTTCCAGCTTTAATTTTATGATCCTATCAATTCATGTTGAAATAGAATTAAAAGCTATTCCCATTTTTAAGCTCAGGTGAGAGGCATAAAGGGGTAATAAGGATTTTATTTCTTGCAATGGGGCTGTGCCCCTCAGCTTAATCCAGGCCTAACGATGCTGTCACCTAGTGGTCCCAGTGAATTATGACACATATTTCATGCCTGATTTTCAGAATAGATACGCTAAGGATGGCCCTTTTGTAGGTCCCTTTAGTTTTTAAGGATGTAATAATAACCACTCAAGCATGTCTCTGATTTTCAGTAGGGTAGAAAGTGTCAAGAGAAGAACTCCATGGCAAACGTCTAATTTCAACAATTAAATGGAGCAGGGGGCCTTCTGTGAAATTAGCTTGAAGCCCCAAATTCAGCCTTGTGATGCTGCCTGAAATCTGTTTGAGAGCACTGAGCCACACCCCGGTCATAGCACAGTATTGATACTTAGGTACCTGAAGGATGGATGATTTTATTAGTGGGAGGGCTCTCATCCCTGGTGTAGATCAGAATTTTGCAGACAGCATCCCGTGAGCCATTGTGTCTAAAAACCTTTATCACAGTGCAACCAAAGTAGTCATAAACCCTTAGGATAATGTCGCAGGGTCTCTCTGGTTTGGTGGAACCTCCCAGACTTTACAAGCTGGTAACACAGTCTTTGAGAACCAGAGTCACTCTATCCCAAGATGAGTTACAGCACAGGGCCAAGGCAACTTTTGCTTCCCCACATTTAGTATGTGATATGTCTAAAGTAATCATGATTATGCATATTTGGCTTGAGTCTCCATCCAGTCCAATCTCTCAAAGATATAGGTCAAATAACAAAGCTTTTTAATTAAGTCAGAATTGCAAAGCACTCTTAAAAGGAAAACCTCTGCTATAGAGTCCCATCCTGCTGGTGGGAGGCTGGATGCTCCCTGCACCAATCACAACCATAGAGCTTCTTATTTAGAACCCGTCTCAAACCTTCATCTCCCAACATCCAGCTAGAATTTCTATCCTCTTCAGCCTTCTCAGCTGCTATTCCTCTCCTCCAAAACCACTGCTTGCTGCTGCTCCATGAAGCTGAAGAAGTGACTGGCTGCTACAACAAACTGATACAATGGGTACTCGCCAACATAGCAAGGGTTAATCACATTTTCACCTATTTTTTTAAAGTCAGATCCATGCTGACACCCAAAAAATTTCCTAAAGTCAAAATCATTTTTGGTAACTAACCACGTCCACCGTCCTCCTCAACAGGAACTCCCCTGGATTCCTCTGACAGTTATTGATGTTGGGAAATTCCTTTAAACTCCCCTTATGCTCCTGGCAGCGAGCACTGTGCAGATGACCTCAAGGAGCCAGATAATGGCAATGGAGCTGGTAGAAAGAGCCCTTTAATATCCTACGCTAAGATCTACTTACATACATGTTAGAGAAGTTTAGCATTTCCATAGTCCTATTTCTGCCCTATTTATCATCAAAGTCTTAGACTGAACATCCTCCTTGGTGAATGGGGAGGATGAAGGGGGAAAGTTCAGATTATTTCTTATATTCTATTTGGAGAAAATAACACGCACAAGTAAGCAAATACAAATTCTACAAAGTAGTTTGGGGAAGGAGAATAACTAGCACGAGGGAGAGTGGGGTTGAGAAATTATCAAGAAAGTTTTTCTCTAAGAGCTGGCCCTTGACCTGAGCCTTAGAGAAAGCTAGAAAGTCTACAAGTAAAATGAATCCCACAGTCTAAAGCTATGATTGTCTGAGTACCTTCAGACTGTTTCAAAACAGAACCAGACCTGTTTTGGAATCAAAACAGTTGAGTTGGGAGGCTCAAGACTTGCACAGCGCTTCCAGGAAAAAAAAAATGCCCATCCCAAAAGGCAGCTTACCAAATGCCCTGGCTGTAAACCAGAAGGGCTGCATCAGACAAGCTTGGTGCATTTAGGACTGAGCCACGCAGATATCCAATGCAGATCAGAGGGCTGACCTCTGCTGCATTCTCACAAAATTCCCGAGTATGACCATAACTAGACTAAAATGTAATTGGGAAATGTTTAATAAAATAAAAATACAACACAACATAAATAATGTTAATTTGTGATTTTCTAAGTCAATATGTGTCCCAAAGGAATCCATTTCTTTTTGACTTTCATACCAATGACACAGATGGTAAGAACAGAAATATCCATGTCCCATTCAGCATGTACAAGCTTCCTGTAGGGCAGCCATCAGTGGGTAGGGATAAAAGCACTTGGTGTCCAGCAGTTATTCCAAAGATAGCTAAACAAGACTTTTTTTGATCACTTGGAAAGGTTAGGAAGAATAGATTTTACTCTTATCAATAATCATTAATTAAAACATGAAATATGTCTTCTAATATGCACCTTGGAGCAGAGCTATGTCCTGCTCCAAGGACAAGAGACTCTCAGATCTGCTATTGAGGTTGGGGATGGGAACCAAAGAAAAATGGGGGACAGGGATAGAAGGATCAAGGGATAGTGTAGGAAGTGCTATTTTCTCTATCCTTCACCACCATCCGGAAGGCCAAATAAGCTTCCAAAGGTGGAAGGTGATCAGCTCTGATGAGTGACTCTTTTTTTCTTTCATGGATGGTTTTAATTTTTGGAAATAGCCAAAAGTCAATAATAATGAAAGGCAAACAAGCCCGCTGAATAAGGCAAGGGAGAAACTCAATCTGCAAGCACAGGGCATGGTTATAAAGTCGGGAGACATTTTGCTGGGGATGAAGTGGTTCTACAAGGCATTTCCAAAAGAGGAAATCTAGAAATATTCTGAATAACAGCGTCATCATAGAGACACAGGAAAAATTTCCTGTCAGAACTATAGATAGAAGAAAAGTTTGTGACCAAACAAGGGATAAAGAAGATCGAAGAAGACAAAGTGGATTATTTTGCAGGCATACAATTAAGAAGGATTGTACAAACAAATCCAATAAAGCTAAGATTCAAAAGGAAATAGTTATCTGGGGGAAAATCTTTGCAGCAAGTTTCTCTGATAAAAGTCTCATTTCTAAGCTATATAAGAAATTGATATAAATTTATAAGGATAGGAACCATTCCCTAATTGATAAATGATCCAAAGATATAAACAAGCAACTTTCAAGGGAAGAGACCCAGGCTGGATGGAAAAAAAAAAATCTCCAAATGACTGCTAATCAGAGAAATGAAAATTAAAGCATTTATAAGATTCTACCTAGTACCCATCAGATTGGCAAAGATTTAAAAAGAAAAGGGAATATATATTAAAGAGCTATGATAAAACAGACAAAATGATATAATGTTGGTAGACCTATGGGTTGGTATAACCATTATCAAAAGCAATGAATTATATATATAAAACAAAAAAGAAGTGGAAAGGGCAACTAGATGGCACAGTAGAGTCCCTACCCTGAAGTCAGAAAGACCTGAGTTTAAATCCAGCATAAGCATGCAATCCTGGCCAAGTTACTTAACCGTAATTGCCTTGCAAAACTAAAACAAAACAAGAATTATATCCAAAAAGATTCTAAATAGTTTGCAACTTTGACCAAGCTATATCATTGCTAAGTCTATACCTCAGAAAGATTTAAAAAACTAGAGAAAAGTTCCTATATGGACATATACAAATATTTATAGTTGCTCTTCTTGTGAGAGTAAAAAAACAAAAAAACTAAAAAGATGCCCATCAATTAAGGAATGACTGAATGAGTTGTGGTATATAAATATGAAGGAATACTACTGTCCTATAGAGGAAATAAATTATTTCAAAACAGTAACTGATGCAGAGAGATTTAAGAAAAACCACAAGAAAAATTTATATATAACATCAGTATTTATTTTCTATTTTTCACATTTTTATTTAAAATTTAAAGTTCCAAAATCTTCCCCTCTTTTTCCCCCTCCTTGAGACTGTATCTGATTGATACAGGTTATACATGTGCAATTATGTAAAACAATACCATATTATCCATTTTGTACAAAAAGACTTGAATAAAAGGGAAAAAAGAAAGTAAAAAACAGCATGTTTCAGTCTATATTCATTACCAGTTCTCTCTGGAGACAGTATGCGTTATCATTGTTTCTTTGGGATTTTCTTTTCTCTTTTTTTAATGGCGTGAGGAGAGAAATAGATTTCCAGTTTGTTTTTTTAAAGAGATTCTACAGATAAAGAATTATGGGATGGTATATGCATTTTCAGATGAGGTCACTGTATTACTAGTTTTACTTGTTTTATTTTCTTACAAAAGAACTCACATAGTTTGTATTGTAATGCAGAATTGAAACATACCAATAAAACTTAAAAAAAAAAAAAAAAGACTATCATTAGAACAAGTATAAGGGCAGATAAGATGTAGTGGATAAAGCACCAGTCAGGGAGCCAGGAGCACCTGAGTTCAAATCCAGCCTCAGACATTAGCTGTGTGACCCTGGGCAAGTTATTTAAATCTGATTGCCTCAAAAAAAAAACAAATGTAACTTTTCTCTTGAAGGAACAATAATTTCAGTATATAAGTGCTGGTACATTTATTTTCAAAACAGGAATTCTTGATTCTTCACATCTCACTTTCTAGAATTGAAAGCAATGATTTGTGCTGGTAAATGTTTAATAATAGAGTGGAAAAGACACATTTTAAAGTTTAATCATCTTTTTTAATTGAAGTTTTTTTTATTTTCAAAAAATGCAAGGATGATTTTTCAACATCAACCCTTGAAAAAGCTTGTGTTCCATTTTCCCTCCCTTCCCCCCACCTCCTCCCCTAGATGGCAAGTAATCCAATACATGTTAAACATGGTAAAAACATATGTTAAATCCAATATAGGCACACATATTTATACTTGCTACACAAGAAAAATCAGATCAAAAAGGAAAGAAAAATGAGAAAGAAAATAAAATTCAAGGAAACCACAACAACAAGGCAGTTTTTGTTTTGTTATGATTTCTTTTAAAGCATTTACTATGTACCAGGGATGATGCTAGGCCTTGGAGAAACAAATAAAATAAAAGAACAAAAATCAGAGGAGCTAGCAATCCTTATCTTTTTTTTTTTTTTTAATTTAATAGCCTTTAATTTACAGGATATATACATGGGGTAACTTTACAGCATTAACAATTGCCAAACCTCTTGTTCCAATTTTTCACCTCTTACCCACCCCCCCCCCCTCCCCTAAATGGCAGGATGACCAGTAGATGTTAAATATATTAAAATATAACTTAGATACACAATAAGTATACATGACCAAAACATTATTTTGCTGTACAAAAAGAATCAGACTCTGAATTATTGTACAATTAGCTTGTGAAGGAAATCAAAGATGCAGGTGTGCATAAATATAGGGACTGGGAATTCAATGTAATGGTTTTTAGTCATCTCCCAGAGTTCTTTTTCTGGGTATAGCTAGTTCAGTTCATTACTGCTCCATTAGAAATGATTTGGTTGATCTCGTTGCTGAGGATGGCCTGATCCATCAGGACTGGTCATCATCTAGTATTGTTGTTGAAGTATATAATGATCTCCTGGTCCTGCTCATTTCACTCAGCATCAGTTCGTGTAAGTCTCTCCAGGCCTTTCTGAAATCATCCTGTTGGTCATTTCTTACAGAACAGTAATATTCCATAATTTTCATATACCACAATTTATTCAGCCATTCTCCAACTGATGGACATCCATTCAGTTTCCAGTTTCTAGCCACTACAAAAAGGGCTGCCACAAACATTCGTGCACATACAGGTCCCTTTCCCTTCTTTATAATCTCTTTGGGATATAATCCCAGTAGTAACACTGCTGGATCAAAGGGTATAGCAATCCTTATCTTGTAGAAGCTTCTGTTCTACTGGGGGAAAATAAATATACACAGAGAAGCAAATATAAAATCTATACAGAATTGGCTTAAAAAGAAAATAACATAGACACTCAATATGGGCAGAGAAATCTATCTTACCCTGCAGGAAAATAGTAGGGAAATGGAATGTGGAAGGGGAGAAGGTGATAAAAGAGAGGGCATATTGGAGGAGGGAGTGGTCAGTAGCAAAACACTTTTGAGAAGGGAAAGTGTATAAAGAATAGAATAAATGGGGGAAAATACAGTTAGTAATAGTAATTATAAAAAGAATTTGGAAGCAGGATTCTCTGATAAGGCCTCATTTCTCAAACATAGAGAAAACTGAGTCAAATTTGTAAAAATTAAGAGCCATGTCCCAGTTGATAAATAATCAAAAGATATGATCTGTGCCCAAAAAGCTATAAATTCATGCATATCCTTTGACCTAATAATACCAAATCTTTAAAGAGATTTTTAAAAAAAGAAAAAAGGATTATATGTACAAAAATATTTGTAGCAGCCCTCTTCTTAGGGCAAAAAATTAGAAACTGAGGGTATGCCCATCAATTGGGGATTGGCTGAATAAAATTATGGTATGTGATTGTCATGAAATATTATTGTTCTATGGGAAATGATGAGTTGGATGCCCTCAGGGAAAAAAAACCCTGGAAAAAGTCTTACATGAACTCAAGCAAAGTGAAATGTACTGTATAAAAATAATAGAAATGTTCTGGGATGACCAGCAATGAATGACTTTGCTATTCTCAATAGTACAATCATCCACAACTACTCTGTGAGGAACTTAGAATGAAAAATCCTATCCATACCCATATCACTGATTGTTCCTGAAAATAGATTGTAGCATTCTCTCTCTCTCTTTTTAACTTTTTTTTTTTTTTTTGAGGCTTGTTTTGTTGGGTTTTTTTTCTATTGGGGTGGGAGATCTGTTTTCTTTCACAACATGACTTTTATGGAAATGTTTTGTATAACTTCACATGTGATTTTTTAATAAGGATTGTGGGGTAGAGATAAGGGAAAGAATCCTGAACTTAAAAGTTTAAAAAACAAATATTAAAAAAAAGTTTTAAATGTAGCTAGGGAAAAATACTAAACAAATAAATAAAGACACACACAAAAAAGAAAATTTAAGAGGAAAAAATGTTGTATTTCATATGAGATCTAAGCAGAGCAGAATAGAGTAGAACATAACTTCCCTTACTGTAAACATGATATTTAATTTAATGGAGCATAAGGTTTCATGAATTTTTTTCTTGCCATATAACAACATTGTTGGCTTATTCAGTACACCAAAGTTCCAAAGTCTTTTGTCACATTGATAAGGTCCTGGGAAACGAAGGGGATAAGTAGAGAAAGCCTAAAGTACTGATAAGATTACTCACTAAGACTAGCAGGGAGGGTCACTGATGGGAATCAGCTCAATCTTACAGCACCACCCCCTGTGGAGCATATGCAACCTTACAGTAAACAATAGAAAGCCAAGTTATGTCAAACCCCTGAGGTTAAATTTCCCCCATAAATCTTCCTATGACCTCTGCCATCTTTGTGCAATCTCTTTTGGATTAGCCCATCACATAGTGTTTTCCTCCCACCCCCACCCCCAAATCTCATGATGTCTTTCTTCTTGTTATAGCTAACAAGAAGGATGCTAAAATCCCTTTTAGGATGCAAAATCCTTTTTAGAATATAGCCTGCCAGTCAATGGCATTCTCCCACCTCATGGAATATTCCCCTTCTCCTGGTTAATTATGAGTTCCACTTGGGAACTTGTCTTTTCCATTGTTAATTGTTAAATACCCCTTTTCTTATTTGCTGTCTATGGACTAGGTAGGGCATAAATATGAAAAACTACACCACACAATAAGGGCACTAGGTACAAATTAGGTGTTTTTGATGTGTAGGGAAAGAAGAGGATATGGTGATAATGGAAAACAAGTACATTAGTGTATCTTTAAAGGTAATGAGTATGTGACAGATTTGTGAGAAGGTAATAATGGGGGAAAAATGCTTTCCTTTCTAACTATAGGCTCTCCCAAATCTATTTCATATTTACTACTCCTGGTGTCAATTTTACCTCTTCATTTTTTCTGTATCCTCTTCTCATAAATAAACCTACCTTTTGCCAGAGATAAAGGCCATTATGAATTCATCATGAGTTCACATGACCAAACCCCAACATTTGGTTCCAATTGCTCTCCTCAATCTCATCATCATAAATTGCAGCCCACTTATAGCTCCCCAGTCTATCCTTAGTAGTTTATTTTTTGAAGCCATGTTCAATTTCATATACACAGGTTGGTGTGTGACTAGTGACAAATAAGTACTCAGAAAATGAGTACCAAAAAGTACTCAGAATGTTACAGGAATTAGGATTCTGGGAAAGGTTCCTTGGGCTAAGCTGATCAGGGGGTCTTTCTAGGAGTCTTTCTTGCTTGAGAAACTGGATTTTATTTCAGGGAGGTGAGTTTTAAGCAGAGTCTTGAAAGATCCCTAGATTTTGATAAAATAAGTGGAGAGGGAGGTAATTCCAGAAATGAAAAGAGATGGAAAAGTGCCAGTGTGGGTAAGGAACACTAAACAAACCAGCTCAGACTTGTTCACTCTTATGAATCTTATTAATTCCAATTAACTCTGCTTTATATCCTGAACCTCACCCAGTCATGTGAAATGATCTGGGGCCTTCCGATCTCCCTCAGCCCTGAAGAGCTCATTTGCAGCCAGGGCCGTCCACACTTAAGCAGTACAAAACTGGACAGATTGCAAATGGCCTTTGTCCTGCAATTTGAGTTCTGGATCTCGAGTTCTTGCTGACTCTGAATGCCAACACTCTGCTTGCCTTCATGCACTTTATCTGCCTTAGTTGATCACCTGGGACTTGATCATTTGGCTGCCCAGAGCTGTACGGACTCTCCAATTTAGCGAGACTCAGTGTGGCTCCGTGGTAACTGGGTAGCACAGTGCTGGCAGAAGGCAAGCCTTGGAGTCAGGAAGGCTTGAGTGGAATCCTACTTCAGAGACTTACGAGCCATGTATCCCTGGACAAATCATTTCTTTTTACCTCATTTTCCTCATCTTCAAAAAAAATTGTCATAGCACCCACTTCCCAGGGTTATCAGATGAGTTAAAATGCATTAAGCACCCTGCAAACCTTAACGTGCTATTTAAGTGTGAGCTATTACTAACATCATGGTTGTTATTGGATAGCCATCATGTCCCACTGCTGCCCATTTTCCACCCCACCAGTATACATGTAGATATATATGTGGACATACCCATGCCTTTTATTATAAGGAAGTCCAGAAGAGAGGATGTACAATGAATCAATACAAATCTATCCCCAACAACAGAAAAATAACTCAAAACACATGGGCCTAATGGTAAATAGGTTACGATTATTGCCTTTGTGAAGGAGAAGCTCATAGGAGCCTTGATATTTATCTAGCTGTTCTGGACCTAAAAATATAATATAAAGCAGCAATCATCAAAACCATTTGGTGCTGGCTCAGAAATAGAGTAGTTGATCAGTGGAATAGGTTAGGTTCACAAGACACAATAGTCAATGATTATAGTAATCTAGTGTTTTATAAACCCAAAGACTCCAGCTTCTGGAATAAGAACTCACTATTTGACAAAAATTGATGGGAAAATTGGAAAATAGTATGACAGAAACTAGGCATTGACCCACATCTAATACTGTATAGCAAGACAAGGTTGAAATGAGTTTATGATTTAGACATAAAGAGTAACACTATAACAAATTCGGAGAACAAGGGATAGTCTATCTCTGTGGAGAAGGAAAGAATTTATGGCCAAAGAAGAACTAGAGAACATTATAAATACAAAATGTACAATTTCGATTATATTAAATCAAAAAAGTTTTGTACAAAAAAAAAAAAAAAAACTAATGCAGACAAGATTAGAAGGGAAGCAGAAAACTGGGGGAATTTTTTTTCATCCAAGGGTTCTGATAAAGGTCTCATTTCTAAAATATATGAGAATTGACTCAAATTTATAAGAATAAAAGTGATTCTTGATAAATGGTCAAAAGGATATGAACAGACAATTTTCTGACAAAAAAATTAAAGCCATTTCTAGTCATATGAAAAAATGTTCTAAATAACTATTGACTAGAAAAATGCAAATTAAGACAACTCTGAGATACCACTACACACCTGTCACATTGGCTAAGATGACAGGAAAAGATAATGACAGATGTTGGAGGTGATGTGGGAAAACTAGGACACTGATACTTTGTTGGTGAAACTGTGAACGAATCCAACCATTCTGGAGAGCACTTTGGAATTGTGCTCAAAAAGTTATCAAATTGTGCATACCCTTTGACCCAGCAGTGTTTCTACTGGGCTTACATCCCAAAGAAATATTAAAGAAGGGAAAGGGACCAGTATGTGCCAAAATGTTTGTGGCAGCCCTCTTTGTAGTGGCCAGAAACTGGAAACTGAGTGGATGCCCATCAGTTGGAGAATAGTTGAGTAAGTTATGGTGTATGAATGTTATGGAATATTATGGTTCTATAAGAAACCATCACCTATCACCAACACTGTAAAAGGAATTCTTGGGTTGGATGAAGGTGAACTTCATGATACCTAAAGCCCCTTCTGACTTAAAAGAGTCCATGATTCTATGAATTCAACATGCTAGGTTAAGCAGGAAGGATCACACATTCTTTTTTTAAGTTTTTTATTTTCAAAACACATGCATGGATAATTTTTCAACACTGACCCTTACAAAACCTTGTGTCCTAATTTCTCCTCCTTCTCCCCACCCACTCCCTGGATGGCAAGTAATCCAATATATATTAAACATGATAAAAATGTTAAATTTAATATATGTAAAAATATTTATACAATTATCTTACTGCACAAGAAAAATCAGATCAAAAAGGAAAAAAAATGAGAAAGAAAACAAAATGCAAGCAAACAAGAACAAAAAGAGTGAAAATGCTATGTTGTGGTCCACACTCAGTTCCCACTGTCCTCTCTCTGGGTGTACATGGCTCTCTCCATCACAAGATGATGAAATATTCTTGACCATATATGAAGGAATAGAAAAAAATAGGCAGTGTTATGAGCAAGTGAGAAAAGCAATAGTAAGGAAGCTAGAGAATACTGTCGAAAGTCTGTTGCTACATGGAAGTGGGGATAACAAGAAGACAAAGAAGAGCACAAGGAGCTAGAAACTGGCAGTTCAATCAAACAGGTCAATCAAATCAAACGGCTACATCTAAGCAGGCAAAGTGTTGAAGCATAGGGAGATCAGATAAGGCTGGTATGACATAGCCAGGCACACAGACAAGACCCATGGGGGTCAGAAGGAATCAGCAAATGTGGGAATAAGGAAGAGGACCAGACTCTAAACCTAAAACAGAGACTGTTCTCTAATTCCTGCTGGTTTCAAGGTAATTGATGCAAGTATAATTATGCTTATTCACAGATAAAAAACTGGAATTCAAAAAGTAAACATAAATCTTCCAGATTGACAGAGAGAAGTTATAGCACTAAGGCCAGGACTCAAGTCTCCCGATTCTCAGTCAAACATTCCTTTCAGTATATTAGAACTGTGCTTAAAAAAACAAAACAAACAAAAAAATCCAGAAATTTCATGTCTTTCTAATGTTGCTTATCAACCCTTATTCTTCTTCGATTCTCTTTTCCACAGTTCATAGGATCTAGAGCTGAAAGAAATCTTGTCAGTTATGTTATTCAGGTCCTTAACTTTTTAGTGCCAAGGAAACTTTTTTGACAGTCTGGAAGAACTTATGATCCTTTTCTCAGAAGAATGTCTTTAAGTGCATAAAATAAAAAACCCATAGGATTATAAAGGAAATCAATTGTTGAAATACAGTAATCAAAACATTTTTTTTTCCAAAATAGTTTCACAGACCCAAGTTAAGAATCTGTGATCTAATCCAGTCCTCTCATTTCTTAGATAAGGAAACAGATCCAAAGATCCAAAAGAATGGGAAAGGCTTAACCTGAGGTAATATAGCTATAGTCAAATAGAGATTCAACAAATATAAAGTTATTTGATTTTAAAATTAGAGAACAGAAAGGATAACTTACATAACCATGGTTAAGAGGGAGAATACTTAAATAAACAAGAGTTAGAAGTGACCACAAAAGATAAAATAGATCATTTCAATAACATAAAATTAAAAAGCTTTAGCATAAATAAAATGAATAGAACTCAAATAGAAAGAGAAGCAGTTTGGGGTAGGGGAAAATCTCAGAATAAGCATCTCTGCTAATAGAAGGATATCAGGAGAAAGAGAAGGGGAGTGATCTGAAAATCAATCAAAATACCATACCACTTTCCCTAAAAAATTAATAAAATGATGCCACCTTAACCAGTGGAAATATTTCTTGTTCCAAATAAAAGGCATTTCAACTCAATGTGAAAAGGCCTTGATCAATTGAGATGTCTCTAATGAGATATCAGATGAACTAAAAGTGATCTCGTAAAGCAGCTCTTGATATTGGACAAGGAAACATGGACAGGCTATTAGATATTAAATTATCATCTTTATGCTGATGATTCTCAAATCTACTTATCCTTTCCCAATCTCTCTGCTGACCTACTGTCTCACATCACCAATTGCCATTAAGATATCTCAAAACAGATTTCTAGTGAAAACTCATTCAAAATGAAACTCATCTTCTTTTCCCCTAATCCCTCCCCACCCCCTACTTTTCCTATTATTGTAGAGGGCAACCTCATCTTCCATCCCTTAAGCTCACAACCTGGAAGTCCTATTCTTCACTTTGCCAAGTCCTGATGATTTTACCTTTGCAGCATCCCTCTCCTCTGTAACTGCTATCACTTTGGTTTAGGACCCCCTCACCTCACATCTGGGTTATTATAATACATCCTAGGGGGTCTGCGTGCCTCAAGTCTCTGCTCACTCCATTCAGCCACTGAAGTGATTTTCTGAAAGATCAGATCAGATCCTTATCACCTCCAGGTATGTCCTAAATCTTGTTTGGCATTCAAAGCCTTTCAGAACCCAGCCTCCATACGAAGCTCTCTTTAGTCGTTGATTCTTGCCATCTTACAAACAAAACACTTTTATCTCTAGTCTCCAGACATTTTCTCTGGCATTCCCCTATACCTACAATGCATTCCTTCATCATCTCCACCTATTGGCTTCCCTGAAATGGCAACTAAAATCCCATATTTTACAGCAAGTGTTTCCCAACCTTTCTTAATTCTAGTGCCTTAAGGAATTCAAAATTGAATGGATGCCCATCAATTGGGAAATGGCTGAACAAGTAGTGGTATATGAATATAAAGGAATTTTGTTATATAAGAAACTATGAGCAGACTGATTTCAGAAAAGCCTGGAAAGACTTACCTGAACTGATGCTGAGTGAAGTGAACAGAACCAAGAAAATATTGTATACAATAACAGCAAGATTATGTGATGATCAGCTATGATCTTCTCAGCACCATAGTGATCCAAGACAATTTTCCTAGGCTTGGGTTGGAAAGTGTCATCTGCATTCAGAGAAAGAACTATGGAGACTAATGTGGATCGAAACATTGTATCATCTTTCTGTTTTGGTTTGGTTTGTTTACTCGTTTTTCTTTCTTGTGGTTTTTCCTTTTGGTTGATTTTTTGTTGCACAATGTGACAAATCTGAAAATATATTTAGAAGAATTGTACATGTTTAATTTATATCAGATTGCTTGCTGTCTTCGGGAGGGAGAGGCAGGAGAGAGAGAAAAAAAATTGGAATTCAAAATCTTACAGAAATGAATCTTAGAAAACTATCTTTACAAGTATTTGAAAAAATAAAATACTATTGAGAAAGAAAAAATTCTAATGCTTTCTTTCTGTTAATTATTTCCTATTTATCCTGTGTACAACTTGTTTGTGTATATTTGTTTATATATTGTGTGAAGTCCTTAAGGACTACTTTTTGCCTCTTTTTTGTAACATGAGGCACTCCTCCTGACACACAGCAGATATTTAAGAAATGTTTATTGATTTATTGAAACACTATCTATTAAGTCCCCTTTATTTACAAGCCTACTAATTTGCTCAATCAGTATTTATTTGGTGCCTACTATATGCCATAAGTCCTCATAGCCAGAAAGTCAAAGGATTGAGTGAACTCTTTGTGGAAAAGAAACCATATTGCCTTTCCCTCAATAAGTTATTTTTGTATACACTCCACTAGCTTTCCTGATAAGGAAGATGTACAAGGAATGTAGATGACAGATGCCATAGTTAAAGATATAATTACAGTTCTATATTTAGTTATGAAAGAAAGACTACAAATGCATGCAAATCTGTATTCTGGACCAAACATCTGGTGATCAAGGTTCTAGTCTTTCATTGTTGAGTCATTTTTTTCAATCATATATGACTTTGGGGTTTTTCTTAGCAAAGATACTGGAGTGGCTTACCACTTCCCTATTCATTTTGCAGATGAGAAAACTGAGGCAAATGAATAAGTGATTTGCCCAGGGTGATACTGTGCCACTCTGATGCCCAAGACTTTGATGTCCAGGTTCTACTATGAGCTCTGCTAAATAACTGACATGATCTCATGCAAGTCACTGATCCTATATGAGCTAAATCACTTCATCTAAAAAATGAAATCTTGGACAAGCAACTTATCTTGAAAACAATGAGAATTGAATGGGATGTTCTTGAAGGTCCTTTTTTAGCTATAACATTCTATTATTCAATGAATGTTCTATCCTGATAACTTCATATGTAACTTTGACTTAACTACTTCCTTATATATTTCAATTTTGTCATCTGTAAAATATCTATTCTTAGTACCTGGCACATAGCAGGTGCAAAATGTTTATTCTCTTCCTCTTCCTTTTCTCCTTCCCTTCCTCTCCTCTTTCCCTAGCTCCTATAGTATAAATCCCACCTGTCCTCTTCTACCTATAAGACCATAATTCAGCTCCTCATTACACTCTTGGATTATTATAATATACTATCTGTTGATCTTCTTGCCTATAATCCCTTACCCCTCTAACTCATCCTTCATATAGCTACCAAAATTTTCCTCCTAATTCACATTAGTTAACATGACTATGATTCAAGAACTTTCAGTGACTACCTCTTGTCTGAAGCAGGAGTATTCCAAGTTATTTCCCCTTTTAATGGGTCATTCTCATTGTCATTTTCACATATACAAAGCAAGGGAGAGGCAAACACTGCCTAGAATTTGGCCATATTATCAAAAATTTTGGATGATTCAATTGTCCTACTAGTTCAATGGACTATTATAAATTCATCATAAATTCAGGGTTGGAAGATACTTTATATATATATTTTTTATGAAAGACAAAAGCATATTTTATTCCAGTTGCATGATACAATATTTCTTATCTTGTACAGCCGTGGTTACAGAGTCATTCCTACTTGCTGTGATGGCCTATGACCTCTTTGTGGCCATTTGTTTTTTTGTTTTTTGTTTTTTAAATAACTTTTTATTGACAGAACCCATGCCAGGGTAATTTTTACAACATTATCCCTTGCACTCACTTCTGTTCCGATTTTTCCCCTCCCTCCCTCCACCGCCTCCCCCAGATGGCAAGCAGTCCTATACATATTAAATAGGTTACAGTAGATCTTGAATACAATATATGTGTGCAGAACCGAACAGTCTCTTGTTGCACAGGGAGAATTGGATTTAGAAGGTATAAATAACCTGGGAAGAAGAACAAAAATGCAAGCAGTTTACATTCATTTCCCAGTGTTCTTTCTTTGGGTGTAGCTGCTTCTGTCCCTCATTGATCAAATGAAACTTAGATCTTCTCTTTGTCGAAGAAATCCACTTCCATCAGAATACATCCTCATACAGTATCATCGTTGAGGTATATAATGATCTCCTGGTTCTGCTCATTTCGCTCAGCGTCAGTTCATGTAAGTCTTGCCAATCCTCTCTGTATTCATCCTGCTGGTCGTTTCTTACAGGACAATAATATTTCAAAACATTCATATACCACAATTTATTCAGCCATTCTCCAATTGATGCATCCATTCATTTTCCAATTTCTAGCCACTACAAACAGGGCTGCCACAAACATTTTGGCACATACAGGTCCCTTTCCCTTTAGTATCTCTTTGGGGTATAGGCCCAGTAGAAACACTGCTGGATTAAAGGGTACGCACCGTTTGATAACTTTTTGAGCATAGTTCCAAATCGCTCTCCAGAATGGCTGGATGTGTTCACAATTCCACCAACAATGTATCAGTGTCCCTGTTTTCCCACATCCCCTCCAACATTCCGTGTTATCTTTCCCTGTCATTCTAGCCAATCTGACAGGTGTGTAGTGGTGTCTCAGAGTTGTCTTAATTTGCATTTCTCTGATCAATAGTAATTTGGAACACTCTTTCATATGAGTGGTAATAGTTTCAATTTCATCATCTGAAAATTGTCTGTTCATATCCTTTAACCATTTATCAATTGGAGAATGACTTGGTTTCTTATAAATTAGAGTCAATTCTCTATATATTTTGGAAATGAGGCCTTTATCAGAACCTTTGACTGTAAAAATGTTTTCCCAGTTTGTTGTTTCCCTTCTAATCTTGCCTGCATTAGTTTTGTTTGTACAAAATGGAAGATACTTTATAGATCAGTTAATCAAACCCCTTAATTTTATAGATGAGAGAGAGTGATTTGCTCACGATCAATCAGATAGTAAATGACAAAGATTGAATTTGAAGCTAGGATCTCTGGCTCTCAGTACGGTCTTTTTTCTACTGTGCCATGCTGCTTCTCATTTTCATATATACCAGGTACACTTTGTCTAAGTTTTTAAATTTTATTATTATTATTATTATTTTCCTAAAAAAAAAATCTAAGGTAGGGCATGGCCTCAGATCAAATGGCTCACATTGTGCCCATGGGCTTCATCAGGTCTATTAGATGAAATACAATTTTTTCATCCAATTTTAACTCTACTTCTTTGTCTTTTTATCATATTTGTGTACCTACATGAGTTTCATGGGGCAAGAAATGTCTATCTTCTCTCCATCTCTCTATCCCCAGTATCTATGACAGTATCTTGCATATAGTAGGTGCTTAATATACATGTGTTTAAGTGACCTAACACAAGATTGATGTAATTCTAGTAACAACTGCTGAAATGAAATTTAACTGATTTTCAGATTGTTCCCAAAATGAGAGAAATAGGTGTGAGTTTGGGTGGTGGGGGGCAGAGTGGGTCAAGAGCAAGACTAGCCAGCGGGCATCCTTAAACAGGAGACCCCCTAAAAAAGAGGGACTCTGGGACTAAACCACCTTCTGGGACAAGGCATGTGACAGGGTTGGCTCAGCTGGGCTTATCCTCGGGCCAGTCCCTGCCCCTGCTGTCTCCAGCGCTTCTTCTTGCTGTCACCACCCAGAGATTCCAGAGGGATGGGCCTTTCCCCTTGTGGAAGGTATTTCTGGGCCCATGAGGATCAGTCTCTCTTTTCCTTCCCACCTGTTCCCTAACTTCACAAACATGCTGAGCTGGTGTGGGGTTCAGATCTCTTTACTGTCGGTAAAAGGGGTAAGGGATGTTCAGATTACACTGTATCAGCTCTTGGCTGAGTAACTTATTCCATTTAAACTAAGTGGCTCTTCCAAATTAAGTTCAGGTTCTTCTTTTGCCGTGCTGTCCCAAGGTCGTGACTTTGACCTTGTCTTTTCATACTGCTCTCCCGATTTAGACTCCCTTGGCCCCCTCTTTCCTTTGCCTTGTTCTCTGAGCTGAAGAGATAATAGCCTCTGAGGATTATTTCTGCTCTTTGGGGCTTTTTCAGAGTTAATTTGCCTGACATCTGCAAGCTTCAGTGAGAGTCTTCCTGCCATGCTCTTTGTAGCCTCGAGATAATCCTGGGTTCTCAATGGCTATGCCAGTAGGGCACAAGCCTGGCAGGACTTATTGAACATGAAAAACTTTCGAGTATGGGCCCAGAGACATACTGTATGTCATCCAAGGACCAGTGTAACTATGCTGGGAAAGGGGTAGCCCCCCGCTGACTGGAGAATGACAAAATTGTCATCTATAGCAGTACTCAGAGATCAATATCTCACTAGCAGAAGGGTTATGATCTGTGTTGGGGGATCACATAGGGAGTGCCCACACAGCCAAAATCTTTAGCCAAAATAACATTTGCACAGGAACTCCAAATCCAAGACATTATGAATGCTATATTCTTTTTAAAAATTTTATTGAGATCTTTTTTCTTTTGTGTCATCTTCATTTCCAAATCCATCATTTTTCTTCTCCCCAGACAACCATCCCTTGTCACAAAAATTTTTTTTAAAGAAAGGAAAAAAACAGTTTAGGAAAATGAATCCATATACTGAGTCTAACAGTAAGCAATTTCCGTGCTCATAATCCCCCACTTACAATAACAACAGTTTCATCCTTTGGGATCAAGCTGATCATTTTAAGGTTCAGTTTAGAGTGTTTGGCTGATGTTCCTTCCATTTACATGGTTGTAATCATTGTGTAAATTGTTTCCCTAGTTTTGCTTACTTCATTTTGTATTGGAATTCCAACTCTCCCTCCTATTCTCACTCTCGATCATCCCTATCTGGGGGATGAAGGGCCATCTCACTGTTGCCATATTTCAGCACACTGAAAGAGCCTCTCACACTCATTCTCATGTACACAGAGAAGGACATTGGGAGTAGCTGTGCAGGTGATAGATGTAGGCATGAGGACTGGAGAAATATTAAAATAAATTATATTCAGTTAGGATTGTAGCTACCTGGAAACAAGTAGCCATCTAGTGGATGGGCCATTTGCCCATCCTTTGCCCAAAGCTGGGTAGGAGCAAAGGTCTCCTGGAAAACCCAATGACCAGACAGGGCAGGTTTGCCTGGCTTGTTTTATGGAAAGCATCCCACTCTGACAGGAGATATGGGACTTAGAAAGTTTATACGACACACATGGTACATACAGAAAGGCACCTGCACATGTGCCTGCAGAAGAGCAGGCTGGCCTGTTTCATTCTATTCTGTTCCTAGACATAGAAGAGAGTCTGGAGTTCATAACTGGTCTGTGCTTCAAGTCCTCTGGGAACTTCTTCGTCCTTACCAGAGACACAAAGTCATCCAGAAGCCCTGGGTGCCAAAGATGAGCTTGCCAAAGCCTCCGTGAGCTCATGTGTCCCAAATGAATGACTGACTAGATGGATAATAATATCTTACAGTTGTGGGATGCTTTACAGTGTAGAGAGCACTTTCACCACTACCCATCTCCTTTCAGCTTCAGAACAACCCCAGGAGGGACCTGGGATAGGGATTAATAACCCAATTTTGTAGATGGGGAAACTGCAATGCAGAATAATTCAGAACCTTTCCCAAAGTTAGAAGGCTGATGAGGTCCAAGAAGAGAGCCCAGGTCTCTCCCCTCTTAGATTCAGTGTTCTCTTCATTATATAATGTGGGACTTCAGATGGTTCAAAAGTGCAACAGTCCTGGGTTCATTAATGCTTTGATACTTCCTTGAACCTTGCAGTAAGTATTTAATAAATGTTTTTTATTCATTCATTCATCTCATCAGATGGGACTTCCCCCTAATGGTGCAGAGTGTAACTCATCTACACCTTTCATCTGTATGACCATAGCCCATGTCCTCTTACATATGTATTCTCCATAGGGGATCTGTCCAAAATGCTAAGGGCTTTTTCTATAAATATCATTATTGAAAGTACAAGGGGTGTCCATCTTCACGCTGCTATGATCCTTCTATGCAGCCTCTACTTCCTACCTGGCATTCCAGTTCTCACCCTGAGGAAATCCTGTGTGTCTGCTTGGTGAGTTTTCAATCACATAAGTGTTTGTGACCAGACCATCTCTGTGCCATGGTACTGCCCATATGCAAGTCTGCTCCTGACCTGTCCCAACACACACACACACACACACACACACACACACACACACACTTCCTATCTCCATCTCTCAGAGCAGTAATCAAATCAAGACTGTCATTCCTACAAAAGATGTGGCAATCATTTGCTCCTTGACTCCAGTTACCATCCCTGAGACTTCTCCAAGCAAAACATCATTGCCTGACCACTATTCCTCAAATATATTTTCTTTTCCTAATAGAAAAAAGCTCCTTATTCTGCCCAAAGCCCTATAAAACACACATACCCTTTGACCCAGCAGTGTTTCTACTGGGCTTATATCCCAAAGAGATCTTAAAGGAGAGAAAGGGATGCACATGTGTAAAAATGTTTGTGGCAACCCTTTTTGTAGTGGCCAAAAACTGGAAACTGAATGGATGCCCATCAGTTGGGAAATGGCTGAATATGTTATGCATATGAATGTTAAGGAATATTATTGTTCTATAAGAAATGATCAGCAGGATGATTTCAGAGAAGCTTGTAGAGACTTACATGAACTAATGCTAAGTGAAATGAGCAGAACCAGGAAATCATTGTACATGGCAACATCAGTATCATAGAACGATCAATTCTGATGGACGTGGCTCTCTTCAACAACGAGATGATTCAGGCCAGTTCCAACAGACTTGTGATGGCGACAGCCACCTGCACCCAAAGGACTATGAGGACTGAATGTGGATCACAACATAGTATTTTCACCTTTTTTGTTGTTGTTTGCCTGCATTTTTGTTTTCTTTCTCATTTTTCCCTTTTTAATCTGATTTTTCTTGTGTAGCATGATAAATGTGGAAATATGCTTAAAAGAATTGCACATGTTTAACATATATATTGCATTACTTGCCAACTAGGGGAGGGGAGGGAAAGAGAGGGAGAAAAAATTGGAATACAAAATTGCAAGGGTGAATGTTGAAAACTATGCATGTGTTTTGAAAATTAAAAAGCTTTATTTTAAAAAGAAAGAAAGAAAATAAGGTCCCTGAGAAAGGAGAATTTCTTGCTTAATTTTTTATTGATACTCTACCCAGTACTTGGCAGATAACAAATGCTTAATAAGTGCTTTTCCAATCATTCTCTATTTTATTCTTTGCTCTAATTACATGACCATTTCACTTCCTTTTCTATCTTTTATGTAGTTCTGAGGCAACATTCCTCATCAGTAATACTCTATAGTCCATTTATAACCACCATGAATCTCTGTATTAGTCTTTGTGTGACCTGTAATTTCAGTTTTTCATAGATTGCCACATTTTAATAAATGTGTATTGAATTAGATCCATATTAAATAATTTCAATTCACATAAGTAAGAGTCTTGAAGAGGAGGTTGCTAACTTGAGGCACAGAACCCTGTGCTCTATGCCAACAACAATCTTCATCCATCCGTGATACCTATTTACAGAGTTCAAACTTAGTCATTTATGGGAGAGTCTTTCCTTTTCCTTTGAGATAACTCAGGGGAATGTGTCACAGGATTCAGAGAAACCTAGAAGAGACCTAAAAGATCATCCAGTCCAATCTCCATATTTTATGTGAAATGTGGATGAGATAAGTGACCTGCCTAACTCATATAGGATATGCTAACAGCAGCATATGAAACCATATCCTCTCTTGCTAAATCCAGAATTTAGTCCCCTACATCACAAAATGATAGCTTATAGGCACAGTAACTAATGATAGCTCAGACTTTTAAGACTTACAAAGCAGTTCCCTCACTACAAACCAATGAGGTAGGGAATGCGAATGTTATCACCCCATTGTACACATGGTGAAAGTGAGGTTCCCAAAGGGACTTCTCCCGGTGAAACAGCTGAGTCGGTGACAGGCCACTTCTCACTGATTGTATAAGGAAGAGAAAAGCGTTTCTTTCCCTGAGCTCAGTCTGCGCCAGACACTGGGCTGAGCACTTTTTACAGAGATCTCATTTGGGCCGGATGACAACCCTCCCACACGAGGGTATCACCCTCATCCCATGACTGGGGCAGAACTGACTAGCCCAAAGCCACACAGCCAGTAAGAGACACGAATGTCCCGGATCTTCCAGTCCCCTGCACCGGCCAGCTGCACCAGGAGCAGGACCCACAGCATTCTCTGAACTGGCAACGTCTGCAGCAGAGGAGGAGGCCGCATGGTCCCGGGCGTCCTCCCAGGGCTTGGGACGAGTTCCCGAAAGACCCTGGCCAGCCCATTTGGCACAGCACTTGGAGACAGACCAAATAGCTTCATGACTTACAGCCTCACAGGTAGCTGGCTACCCAGCAGCCTCTGAAGCCAACTGACAGCCAAGCTGCCATGTCCCTGTGGGTGCCCGGGAGCCTGAGCAGGCTGGACGGGGCTGTCGCGGAATCCTAGAAGCAGACACGGCAGCAAAGGTGAAACTGGGGATCTCTGTCGAGTCAATGTGTTCCTCTTAAGGGTCTGCATGAACTGTGCGAGGCCACGGGTTATGCAGAGATGGGCAAAAACAGCCGCTGCCCTCAAACAGATCACACCTACGGGAAGGGATCTAGTACCGTGCACAGCTTACTCTGTAATATTTGATTACGCAGTGTCTCCCCATCACCCTAAGTCCCTTGAACGCAGGAATTTGCCTTTTGCTTCATGTGTAACCCCAGCATTTAGTATAATGGCCCGTTGAAGGAGCTTAATAAATATTCAGTGAATATGACTAATATGGAAATACATTTTGCATGGTTGTACATGTATAACATAACAATATACTGCTTACCGTCTCAGGGAAGAGGAAGGGGGGCAGGAAGGGAGAGAATTAGAACCCAACATATTTTAAAATGAACATTAAAAATTGTCTTACATGTAATTGGGGGGAAAATAAAATATTATAAAAAAAGAAAAAATGTTGATTGACTAATAGCATGCAAACAAATATGTATAAATGAGATATATGGGATCAATTGAAGATAATCTCAGAGGGAAGGCACTAGTATTGAGGGAGTTGGAAAAGACTTCTTGCAGAAGTAGGGATTTTAAGTGACACATGAGGAAAGCCAGGAAGTCAGGAAGTTTGTTTGGAGAACTGCATTTTATTCCTCTTCCCACTGTGTCCTTTCTCTACCAAAGCAGCTTTAATTTTATCCCATCCATTCTATCATCCATCACTTATACATATGTTTTAGAACTAAATGCTTAAAGTAGACCCCTAATTTTACCTATGATTGTAGGCATTTCCTCAATCCTCCATGCTTTCTCACTCTAAGACCTGAAATTCTTAGAAGGGAAATGCATAAAGGAGCTGTGAAATTTCCAGATTTAGAAATGATATATGTCCATTCTTTCTCATTAGGATTATAGAGCTAGTATTTAGAATCTTCATATCACAAGAGGTCATAAAGACAGTCATTTGAAATAGAAGACCTAGAAATAATTTGTGTTTTAAAGATGCTATTTTAAAAAGAGAGAGGAGAAGGGGAGATAGAACACATCAAGTTAAATGGAAGAAAAGATGGAGGAACTTGTTAAGGCATGTAATTTGGGTTGTTCAGGTAGAACTACATACAAACATGGAAGAAATGAGAGGGAGAGTGGTCACTTGAACTTCTCTTACTTCAAAACTGGTCAAAGGAGGAGGTCCAAAAAAAGTTCCTAAGACATGTTAGAGTTTACCTGGTTACCTGCATTGGAACCCAGTCTTCTTGACCATAGGTCCATTTCCCTATCTACTACACTATACGATCTCTCATGATGAGATTCTGTGTAGTTACTCAAGTGGGCTTTTGCAGTGATAGCCTGAAGAGACAAGCAGGAAAGGCACTGGTTACCTCATCATGAAGGGTAATCTTACCTCTTCATCTCAGATGTAGCAACATGGTATAGTGGAAAGAACATTCAACTTAGAATTCAAGAACCAGCATTTGGGGCCTGAGGCTGACAGTTATTTATAGCATAACATCTGAGCTTCAGTTTCTTCCTTTGTAAAATGGGGAAAGTAATAATGATGCTATCAAACAGAGATGTCGTATAGAAATCGTGAAGCTCTCTATGTGGGGAGGATTGTCTATAGCAAAATTTAAAATATTGAAAATATTTTCCTCTAGATCCCTTTCCAGAATTTCTGGGAAAACTCTTTAGAAAGGTAGATAACAATTCAGGATGAAAAAAAAAAAAGACAAATTCTAGTCTTGTTAATATAATTGTTTCATGAGTTGGTTATTGACTCATGTAAGAATGGTCTACTCCATACCTGTCCACCTAAAGTGATTGGGTGAGCTAGCATTTGCTCTTATCCACTAAGAAAGGATTAGGTAGACTTGGGATAGAAAATGCCATTTGTATCCAGAGGGCGAACTATGTAGACTGAATGTGGATGGAAGCCTACTATTTTTACCATTTTTTTTAAGTTTGCTTTTTTTTCTTGTGTTTTTTTTTCCATTTTGTTTTGATTTTTCTTTTACAACATGACAAATATAGTAATATGTTTAAAAGGACTGCAAGTGTTTAACCTATATTGGATTGTTTAATGTCTTAGGAAGGAGAGAGGGATGGAAGGGAAGGAGAAAAAATTTGGAACTTAAAAATCTTACAAAAATAAATGTCAAAAACTATCTTTACATATAATTGGGAAAACACAATACTGTTGAGGAAAAAAGAGAGAAAGTATTAGGATATAAACAGAAGAGAGAAGATCCTTTTGTTTAATTTTTGGAATAAAGGTAGTGATCTTTGAAGAATGAGATATAGGGACTAAATTGTTCAGTACTAGGTGGTAAAGTTAAAGACATGTGAATTCAAATCTGGTCAGCTATTAGCTATGTGACTTTAAAGTAGTCACTTAACCCTCTTTGCCTCAGTTCCCCTTTTTGTAAAATAAGCTAGAGAAGAAAATGGCAAATGAGTCTAGTATTTTTACCAAGAAAACTCTAAATGGGACCATAAAGAGTTGGACATGACTGAATAATAACAGCATATATTTTAAAACCTTTTTCTCATTCAAGATATGTATAAATGTTATCTATCAATCAATAAATATTTATTAATTACCTACTATGAACTTGACTCTGGCCTAAAGGCCAGTGGTACAAATACAATTAAAAGAAAAATAGTTCCTGACCTCAAAGAGATTATATTTGAATAGAGGAAGACAACATGCAAAAAGAAGCTGAAAAGTTATGGGGGTGAAGGGGAAAGACGAGAAGGTACCTGGTGATAAAGAGTTCCAGAGGAGTCCAATAGTACAATTGACAAGAAAAGGGGAGAGCACCCTTTTAGTGCTCATGGCTCTGTGCTCCTGTCAAAAGGGCAAAAGATGTATGTACAAAGACTTATCAGTCCTGCAGGATGAGATTTCTCCGTAATGAGGTTCTTAGGGTTTACAAAACATAATGGGGAAGCGATGCAAATGGCAGGAAACCATCTTGGGGCAGAAAATCATATTGGAGGGCAAAGGGGACAATGCCATTTCAGACAACCTTCCTCTCTTCAAGCTAGAAATGGCTTGGGTTAATGCTGAAGTAAATAAGATTGTTTCTGGTGGAATTGAGTCTAAATCATAGGATACAAATTTCTATTAATCTTTTTTCTAAAACAAAAAAAAGACAATTTTTTTTTCCTGCAGCAGTACTTAAGGTATTGGTGTTCCCCATGATAGAGACAAATACATGAGGCTGAAGGAATTATGTAATTTGTCCAGAGTGATGATTTAGGTATCAGAAAGAAGACTTTGAACCAATTGTTGCAGGGTCCAGATCTCTTTCTTTTGCTTATAGCTTCTACCCTGGTTCAAGCCTTTTCAGCCTCATCATCCATTTCACCAAACTGTCTTTCATGGAAACAATAAGGGAGTCCTCAAAGTCCTCAAAGAGATGCTGGATGACCATTTCTCAGCTATATTTTCACTTCCGGAACTGTGGTTTGTGACCCCCATATGGGATCTTGTACCTGAATATGGGAGTCATGAAATTATGATTGATTATCAGTAAATGTTTGATTTATATACCTATCTTATATACTCTTAGACCCAGTTTACATAAAAAATATCATGGGAGAAAAGGGATCACAAGTGACAAAAAAAAATTAAGAAGCTCTGAACTATATTTTAATAGAGATTCCTCTTGGATATGGGTTGGACTGGATGGCCCAGAGGTCCTCCTTTCCAACTCTCAAATTCTTCATGATTTTGAGTGATATCGAAAGAGCTATCAATCTGTCAATCCTTTCCGTGTCTGGGCCGGGTGAGGTTGGTGTTTTTTCTTCTTTAAAATATAATAATAGGATTCTCTCTGGGAGAAAGCAGGTTTCTCGGGGAGGTTTTCTGGAGGCAGCCTTAGTTTCAGTTACAAGTAAATAATTACTCCAAAATCGCAGCCAGCTGATAAAAGTTCAGATCTTTTATTGTGTCCTTCAATATAGCGCAGTTAGTTCAGGCCTATCTCTCTGCTTGGTTCCAAGAGCTCTTGCAGCTTTGTCCTTGGCTTCTGCCTCTGCTTTCTTCAGCCTCCAGCCAGCACCAAGTTGGAAGATCCAATGAATCTTTCTTGCCTCGAAGATAGGGCTTGTGGGCTTCCTCCCAGAGTGTTCCTCTCCGACCCCAATCAATGTTCCGGGCCCTTCATCACCTCATGTCTGTACTCTTTTTTTTCCCCTGAGGCAATTGGATTACACAGCTAGGAAGTGTTTAGTGTCTGAGGTCACATTGGAACTCAGGTCCTTCTGACTTCAGAGCTGGTGCTCTTCCCACTGAGCCACCTTGCTGCCCCTCATGTCTGAATTCTTGAAAAAGCCTCCTAGTGGATCTCCCTGCTCACTTAGGTCTCTCCCCATTCTGGTACATCCTCCACTCAGCTATCAAGGGAATCTCATCATTACTATCACCACCTCCCTATCACCTTTAGCCAAAAATAAAATCTCTGTCTGGACTTTCAAAGCCAGTTATAACCTGGCTACCTCCAATCTTTGGAGACTTCTTATATCTTACTCCCTTCCCTGTATTCTTCAATCCAATGACAATGGCCTCCTTGCTATTCTTGCCCGGAAACATTCTATCTCCTAAATCCTTGAATTTTCACTAGCTGTCTTCCATGCCTGGAATTCTCTCCTCCTCTCTGCCTCCAGTCTTCCTTCGAGTCATAGCTAAAATCTCACTTTCAACAACAAGTCTCTCCTGATTTTCCTTACCACTTGTGCCTTCCCACTGTTGATTATAAGCAATTACCATCCATTCATCCATCTACCTACCCATCTTCTTTGTAAGGGATACCTAAATGAGGAAGTGAATAAAGCATTGGGTTTGGAATCAAGAAGACTCCTCTTCTTATGTTCAAATCCAGTCTGTGGATACTGTGTGATCTTGAGCAAGTCACTTAAGCCTGTTTGCCTCAGTTTCCTCAATGAGCTAGAGAAGGAAAAGACAAACCACATATGAAGATAATGGAATATTATTGCTCTATAAAAAAAAATGATGAATAAACTGATTAGAAAAAGGCCTGGAAAGATTTACATGAACTGAAGTTGAGCGAAACAAGCAGAACCAGGAATACATTGTACACAATAATAGCAAGAATGTATGATGATCAACTATGAAAGGTTTGGTTCTTCTCAGTGGTTCAGTGATCTGAAGCAATCCCAATAGACTGGACAGGAAATGCAAACTACATCCAGAAAAAAAAAAACTAAGGAAACTGAAAGTAAATCAACACATGCTATGTTCATTTCTTTTTTCTTTTTGTCTTTCCCATGGTTTTTCCCTTCTGCTCTGATTTTTTTCTCCCAACATGATTCATCAAAGCAATTTTTTGCTTTAGTAAATTTGGTAGTGCAGGGTGATTAAGAGTAAACGCCCTCGTTTCTTTGACCAAGAAAACTCCAAATGGTGTCATAAAGAATCAGTCATCAAAATGACTGAACAACAACAATATACTGTTCACAGGTTGTCTCTCTCATTAAAAAGTGAACTCTTTGAGAACAAAGACTGATTTTTATCTTTCTTTGTATTCCCAGTGTTTAGCATAGTGCCTGGCACATAGTAAGTGTTTAAGAAACACCTTGACTTCTGTTGACTTTGTATTCTCTCTTTTAATTAGTTGAATTTGAGGTGAAAACTTAAGAGTTGTACTTTTCATTTCTCTTGCTAGTAATTTAGATAAAGATCATTTTCCTTAAGGTCATTTCTAGCTTGTAATTCTTTTGAAAGTTGCTTATTTAAAAACTTTGACTATTTAAAGAATCACTAATTTAAAGAGAATTTTCAATTTATTCTTCATCCTCAATGCAGTCTCTAATGTCCTCATGCCTCCCAGTTCTCCTAGTCCATCCTCCTTGCTCTGGCTTTCCTCTGGACACAGACCACAAGTGACCCTACATCTAAATACACTTCCCTTCTATCCTTGAAACTCTTGATCCCTTTTCTTATTGCCCTTCATATGTTGCCAAATTCTAATCCTGGTTAGAATTTCCTTCCAGCTCAACTCACAAGCTACAAAAAGTTGCTACATAAAATAACAAAACTGAGTTGACAAATCACTATTATCTTTGATGGCTAATACAAAATCCTCTCTTTTTCTACACCTATTCTACAGTTCAGGGACACTGGCCTCCTTGCTGTTTTGGATACACTTTGTTCCATCGCCTAACGCAGGGACAGCACCTGGATATCCTGAATGTTACACTGGTGTGAAAGGAATGTAAAAGTACCTGAAAGCCTCCATCATTTTGGGTAGCTTTGATAAAATGTAAACTCCTTTGAGGGAGGGAACGTCTTCAGCTTTCTCTTTGTATGTTCATCACTTAGTACAATATCTGGCACATAGTAGGTGTTCAATTAAGTGCTCACTGGGATTACCCCCCAAAATTGAATGAGATGATGGGTGGATAGTTTTCGACCTGTAACACATAGATAAGAATATGAATCCATTAGTACAACACCATACATTAAGGACAAGGGAGAGGAACCCCTGCCTGACATTCTATTAAAATAACAGATACTTCATAAGATCTTTCTGATCTTCTCCTTTCTAGCTGGTACCACATGTTATTCAACACAAAATAAATTCAATTCAGCTCAACTAGCCTTAATATGGCAACAGCAAAGATAAGTAAGTCACAGCTGCTAATCCTCACTGAGATGAAGCAGATATTTTGCAATATATAGGATTAGACTGAATCAATAGTCTTCCTAATAAAGGGTTCCCCAAATGTCACTCACTGAACTGCTGTTTTACTGAACCCCTGGTATTTTTTCCACTCTTACCCCTTCTATTATTTCTTTTTCTTTTTAATTCTTCTTCCCTTGAACAGGGAAAGTCTCACGGCCTTTTTCATTCTCCTAAAACACTTTTTTTTGGTTGGTCTTTGAATTTGTACACAGTCTAGAGTTGTGAAAGGTCAAGTATTTGGGACAAGAGACTATCATCCTTTGTGGGGGGGAGAGGGGACAGCACTGTGGGCATTGAGGTTAAAAGACTTATCCAGACTAGTAAGTGTCTGCAGCCACATCTGAATTTGGATCCTCCTTACTTCACGGATAGTGCTGTATCTACTGTGACACTTAGGGACTATCATCTATCTTTAGGTAAGCTGGGTCAGTCACCCTGGATTTCAGAAAACTCAAAAATGTGGGATGTGAAGATCACAGATCTAGAATTGTGAGGATGCTCAGAGACAATCTAATACTCTCATTTTATTTTTTTTCAAGCACTTATTTTCTCTCCTCTACTTGGGAAAAAAAGAAGAAAAACAAAAACATTCTAACAAATATATTTCATTAAGTAAATTTTCATATTGTCTATGCCCAAAAATATATTGTTCATTCTGTACCCAGGGTCTATCACTTCTCTATCAGAAGGTAGGTAATATGATTCATCATTAGATCTCTTAGACCATGGTTAGGCATTGTGTCTATCAGAGATCTTAAAAGTCTTTCAAAGTTGTTTGTCTTTACAATCCTATTGTTATTACATAAATTGTTCTCTTGGTTCTGCTCAATTCATTTATTAGTCCTTAAAAGTCTACCCAGGTTCTTCTGAAACCATCCTTTTCTTATGGTTCAATAATATTTTGTTAACTAATTGATAGGCATTCCCTTAGATTCCACTTCTCTGCTGCTACGAAAAGACAACTGTCTTTTTGATCATCTGGGTCCTTTTCTTCCTTCTATCACTTTGGGGAATAATGTTATTGCTGGGTATACACAGGTTAGTGACTTTGGGGACATAGTTCCAAATTTCTTTCCAAAATGGCCATACCTATTTACAATTCCATTAGTAACTCACGTTTTCCCAAAATCTGTCATTTTCCTGTTTTGGACATCTTCCCCAATCTGTCAGTCCCCCTCATTTTATCAATGAGGGAACTGAAGCTCAGGTATTAAGTAACTTGCCCAAGATCACAGAGCAACAAGTGCCAAAAACAGGACTTGAAGCCAGGTTTTAAGTTTTTTAGTTATTATTGGGTGTTAGTCACTGCTGCTGTTGCTGTTTTTGCCAGGAAGGGTGGCCCTGCTCCGGGGGAATCTTAGGCTAGTGGATTGCTTGAGTCAGGGAGTTAAGAGTTGCTGAAGAACTATCTACACTAAGTGTGACACCAATACAGTGAGCTTCTGAGATTGGATAGGCTACTAGACTGCCAAGGAAAAATGAACTGTCTCAGATAGGGAAAATGCAACAAGTTAAAACCTCTATAACAATAATATCAGGTTCCTAAGTAGTCACTACATTTTCTGTCCGGACAAGTTAGGGAGACTGTCTCAAAATAATAATTTCAAAACTTTAAAACAAAATTTTTCAATTAAGAAAAATCTATTTTCTCTCCCTTTCCTCAAACCTTCCCTACATTCCATTGAAACAAAAAAGAATCCTTGTAACAAATCCACAAAATAATTTCCTTCACTTACCATGCTCAAAAAATATATGTCTCCATATGTCTAACCTATATTAGATTACTTGCTGTCTAGGGAAGGGGGAGGGAGGGAGCAAGAAAAATTTGGAACACAAGATTTTGCAAAGGTGGATGTTGAAAACTATTTTTGCACATATTTTGAAAAATAAAAAACCTATTATTATAGAAACTATGTGTGTGTGTGTCTCATTCTTCACCATTATTCCATTCATCACTTCTCTGTCAGGAGGTAAATTGCGTTCTCCATCAGTGGTCCAGATTTCATTTCTCGACTCCAGAATTAGTGTTTATTCTACTGTACCAAGCTGCCTCCCTCTGTCAAAAGGTCAAAAAATTCTAGTAGGCAAGGACAGGATTAGAAGAGTTAATAAGCTTAGTTAGCTCTCTGAGGCCTTCAGTCAGTCCTGGCAGCCAAGAAAGGTTACTATAAGGGTAGGAATTACTGCAACAGCTGCAAGGAAGCTTCGACTGCCTTTTAAGTTAAAGTAGCTCAAACCTATGTCCCTAGCCCTTCTGAGCCCAGTCAACCACTTTGCGTTTAAAGAAAAGATCCTCTCTAGTCTCTTACTAATCTCACAATATGATTGTATTCCAGTGACATTCTCCTGGCTAGTTCTTCCCAGCATTCCTACTACAAATTCACACTAAGACAGTCCCTGTTTATTATTAACAGCTTAAGCACCTGTTACTCTCTCTGGGGTAGAGGTGAGAGCTATGGGAGTGGTTTAAAGAGAATGTCCTGGCTTTATTTAGCTCAAGGGTCAACCCTCTCTTAATCATAGGCACTCCCAAAGGAGCTGAACAACTAAATCCCCCTCTCTGGAGAGCCCTTTTAGCAAAGGAAGCCCCCATCCTTTCCCAGAAATTATGTTCTTTTTAAAAAAACGAGAACTCAAAATAACAAATAAGCATTTCCCAACTATAGCACCCATTATATGAAAGGCACTCTGCTGGAAGTAATGGATACTAAGACAAAAAATGAAATCGTCTCTGCCCTCAAGAAGCTTCTATTCTATGGAAGGCAATATAAGATAAAATCCATCCTCTGGGAATAATATATACATAAGAGAAGTGTGTAGTTAAATAGAAACAAGATAATTGGGGGTCAGGAAAAATGAGAAGGGAGGGTGGGGAGAGGGAAAATGTTTTAAGGAAATGTTTCATGTAGAAAGTGTTGGTTGACCAGAGTTCTGAAGAAAAAGGAGCATTCAAGGTCATGAGGGACACCCTGTGCAAAGGTGAAGAGAAAGGAGAAAGAGCCGCTTGTCAAGGATCAGAAGGCCTTTTGAACTGGATTGTAGAGTGAGGAAAGGCAAGTGATCATATATAATGGGGGAGAGAGGAAAAGGGATTAAATTAAAGGACAGAATGAAAAGAGGAGCTTATATGTAGTCCTAAAGACAAAAGGGAGTCATCCATAGAGCAGCTAGGTGGTACAATGGATAGCGCCCTGGAGTGGGAAATTCTAGAGAACTGCAGTCAAACAGATGTGTAAGGTCCAAGCTCTGAATTCTAGAGTTAGAAATTCAAATCTAGTCTCAGACACTTACTAGCCAAGTGACCCTTGGCAAATTTCTTTATTGTGCTCAGCTTCAACCTCTCCTGCAAAATGGGAATAAATAATATTCTAGATAATAATAAACTATAAAGTGAAGAAATATTATCACCTATCTCTCAGAATTATGAGGATGAGATATTTGTGAAACCTTTAAAGTATTATGTAAATGCTTTCTATAATTATTATTATGAGTCAGAAGTGAGAGAGATCAAATCTGCCATTTAGAAGAACTAAATGGGACACCTTGTGTATGTTTACATTTTTATATATATACACACACATCTATATATGTATATTATATATGCATATATGCACATGAATGTATATATATTATTTATATATTATACCTATATATTACAGGCTAATAATGAATTGAAGAGGCAGATAGGATTTTGTTTTGTTTGTTTGCAGGGTTAATAATTTTACTCTATGATTTTCTTTTGATAAAAGTTCTTTGGGAGCCCCTTCTACTCAGCTGCCCATCATCATTTCCAAATCACAAATTAGTCCAATCCCTTAATTCAGAAATCTTCAATGGAAAAACAAAACCAAACATCTTCAATGGCTCCCTATTTCCTCTAAGATTCAAAATCTTCAACCTGATATTTAAAGCCTTCTTCATGCTGGCTTCACGTACCTATTTTTTTAAAAATAGGCCTTATTATTGCTCTCCTGAAAATCCCTTTTCCAGTTAAACTAGCCTTCACACTCCTCCAATAGACAGCATTCCATCTCTCTCTTGTGGCTCTAACCCATGTCTAAAATACATTTCTCTCTTAGTTTCCTGCCTCTTACTCCAAGAATACCTAACTTCTTTCAAAGCAGAGTTGAAGTAAATTTATTCTCAGAAGCTTTTACTGATTTCCCCAATTAAGACTGCCACTCTCTTGAAACTTCTTTAAAGTTTATTATTCTTTTTAAATTTATAAGCATTATTTTCTTTCTCTTCCTCCTCTTCCTTCCTCTCCTCAGAAAGAGGAAAAAGAAAATCAAAATCCTTGTAACAAGTACTGTATGTCATATCAAACAAAACAAATTGCCATATTGACCTCATCCAAAAATATGGGTCTCATTCTTCATCAGGCATCCATCTCCTCTCTGTCAGGAAGTTTACCCCTCTAGAAATTGCATTGTACGTACTTTGCATTTATTTCCTTAATTATGGACTATTTATATATAGTATAGGAGTATAAGCTCCTTCAAGAAAGGGACTATTAAATTTTTAAATTTAAATCCCCAGCTCCTAATACATTAATGTCTTGCACACAATATGAGCTTGATAAATGCTTGTTAAATTGAATCAAATCTTTTCCGGTTGTGGGATTTAAGCAAAGAAGGAAGCGAGTAGATTGTATAGAAATCTTGTTTTTAAATTAAACCTAGGAAATTCTTAGAATGCCTGGCTTCCTTTAAGGTAAATCCCTATTTCTACATGAACCTTTTACTGATCTCCCCAACTAGCACCTCCTCAACTTAAAAGAAAGAATTATTTGGTATTTATTTGGGGAATATCTATAAGTTGTTTCCTCTAGCAAGATTATAAGCTCCTCAAGGACAAGAAGTTTTTCACTTTGTTTTTGTATGACTAGTTCCCCACATAGTTCCTGATACATATTTATTAAGTGCTTGTTGATATATTGAATAATGCATTTTCAGAATCTATTTTTTAACAGAGGGCTTACAGACTCCTAAAATTACTTTTAAATGAATATTTTCTACATCACCTTAACTAATAATTTCCATGAATTGGAAGGCTTCACAAATGACCCTTAAAATCAATTATTTAAGACAAATTCTGTTGGGCTGGAGGGGGTGTGGTGGAAATGATCAAGCTAGAGACCCCAGTCAGTATGCAATGCAGCCAACCCCTAAGAGAAGTTCTGATTTTAACCAGTTCTTGCTAAGTAGGTGCTAAAGGAAAGTACAATCAGCAAATCTAGATTTTGGTGCCCCAGTTAAAAGTTCTGATATTCTGTTCTGTTTTTCGCTTCTTTGACTAAATGTAAGCTATTTCCTTTGAAAAGTATAATTTGGCTAAAGTAGCAAAGCAATGAAGCCAAACAGATGTGTAAGGTCCATAAATGATGGTGGCTGTTAATCCTCCACCACCTGCATGCCCCCATGCTTTTGTAGCATAAGAATTCCTCTACTCCCACCAAGAAGTTGGGGCTGATTACACAGGAAGGGGTCCTTTGTCAATGGAGATTTATTCAATTTCAATTGCTTGAATAAACAAGTCTTTTATACTGAAAAGTCTTGTACATACTTTTGTTCTCCATATATTTTAATTGTAGATGAATAACTATGAGAAAGAATATAAGCAATTAGTGTCTCATCAGTTCACTCAATTCAATAAAACTGTATTAAACATTTATAATAAAGAAGGCTTTGTGGAGGTATTCAGAATTTCCCTTCCCTCCCCTAAAAAGAGTTCCTTAAACAAGCTTACATTTTATTAGGGAATATATCATATGTCTATATAGCTACATAACTACATACATACAAATTCAGTCAGTTAATAAACATTTACTAAGAACACACACCATGGGCCAGCACACCATGCTATGCCCTATGGATATAAAAAGAGGCAAATATATTTCTGGCCCATTTAATGAGCTCACAATCTGGTAGGGGACACAAAAACCAGACAAATATTTACATATAAACTAAGTACAAATAAATAAGAAATGATTAGCAGAGTGATAGCACTAGAATGAAGAAAAGCTGGGACAAGCTTCTTGTAGAAGATCACATTTTAGTTGGAACTTAAAAGACAAAAAAGTCAGTAAGCAGAGATGAGTAGCGAGGCTGGCAAGGAGGACGTAGAGAAAATGCCAGGAGCGCAGATGGAGTGTCTTGTGACATTTACAAAGCTTGAGAGACATAGTTTCTGGGTAATAAATCATTTTATTAATAAAAGGAATGGTTGTTTGGCTGGCTGTCTCTTAGATGGTATCATGTATCATAGTGGTGGGCTTACAGTTTATATGCCTTTAGAAGACTGGGTGTTCCAGAGTATGGCAATCAACTGATTGGTTAACAATTAATGAGAAGAATGAATATTACAATGAGATGTGGAATCGTTCTAATGAAGGGCTTTGATTTTATGTCATTTACTTCTAAATGGCCCAATTTTGGGCAATCTAATCAAAGACTTTGTTCTTCCCCAAACCTGAGTAGAACACCATAGGCAGAAATTCACCTAAATAAGATGGTCTAAGTGGCAGAAAATTTTGACTGAGGTCAGTGATATCCTTCAAGGGCTAGACTTTAATAATTCAGGGAAATACTTGGAATTTCCCCATAATTAATTGTAAATAATTATTTCTCTCAGTCTTGTTTATGGAAAAGTCAGAAGGCTGATATCACTGGGTTGAAGAATATAAGTTGTTAGAAGATTAGAAAGGGAAAAAGACAATGGTTACCCAAAGTTTTGAATGCCTAAGATCCTGAAAGATCCCAAAGGAATGACATTGTCAGATTCACTTTTTAGGAATATCACTTTGATAACTGAATGTAAGAGTGGAGTGGGGAGAGACTTGAGACTTTATAAACAAAGTATATGCAAAGTAATTTAAAGAGGGAGAAAGCACTAATGAAGGTGGGCAAAGGAGGGGACACTGGGTTACGCTTTGAAAGAAGACAGGCAAGTTTTCAGATTCAGAATGGACATGGGAGAACATTTCAGAGAAGATGAACCACATATGTAAAGTCAAAGAGGTAAGACAAGGGATGTTTTACAGAAGGAACTCTCAGACTAGGAGGTCTAGACCAGATGGTGTATAAATGGTAGGACTTGAAATGTTAAGACAAATTATTTTGATTTTTGCGATTTGTCCTAAAGACAATAATGAGCCACTGACAGTTTTTGAAAGGAGTGAGGTAGCATAGATACATCTGTTTTAACAAATAGCAATTCAGAAGATATCTAGAATGGTTAGAAAAAGAAAGGTCTGGAGAGAGAGAGATCCATTAAGTGACAACTGCAGTAGTTCAAATCTGAAGTTATAAGTCTAACTTGGAGTAATGTCTATAGAGAAAGGGATAGAAATATTGTGAAGCTGATAGGTCATGGGAGATAAGTTAGAAGAAAGAAGTTAAAAGAAAGAGTGAAAGGTCCCTCCATGGATATAAATCTGACTGACTGGAAGATTGGCAATGGTATCCAAAAAAATGATATTATCATTTTATCACTTTCTTTTCTACTCACCTTCCCCTCTCCCAGCTACGTGTCTGGTCCATATCCCCTTCTCTCACCCACTAAGCCCTTTAACAACCTAACAATTTAAATTTATGTGGCACTTTCAATGTTTTCTTTACAATGACCCGGTGAAGTAGATAGTGCAAATATTACTTAACCTTGTTTTAAAGATAAGGAAAAAGAATCAGAGGGGTTGTGACTGGCACTTAAGTCAGAATGCTCTTAAATGTCAGAGTCAGTACTTGAATAAATCAACAAGCATTTATTAAGTAATAACTTGCATTTATATAGTGCATTACAGTTTGAAAAGTGCTTTGCAAATATTAGCTCATTTTAGCCTCACAACAACCCTAGTCTCCTTTGTCTTTTTATAATTCAGTTAATTTTTCCTTTCTGAATTTAGATGTTATACATTTGGAGCATATGAATTTAACATTATAATGGTTTGTTGCCTATATGTAATTTCCTTTTTTGATCTTATGAAAATATTATGAATTTTTGGTTTTGCTTTTTCTGATAACATGATTGCAATTTCTCTTTTTGATATACTTAATACTTAATAAATTTTATTCAAGCATTTCATTTTTATTTTATATATATATTTGCTTTAGAGATGTGTTCCTTGGAAACAATAGATTGTGAGGTTGTTTTCTTATCTGATCTGTCACTCAGTTTCATTTTATTAGATTAATTTAATTTACACTTAAGATTTAGAAAGGGAGGTTTATATTTTCCTTTATGTCTCTAACATTGTCTTTTTTCTCCCCTAAATTAGGATTGTTTTTTTAAAATTCCTTTCAGTGGGTTTGATATTGGAGGCATGTCTTCTTAACCTCTGTTCCCTTTCCTCTCAGAGTTACTTTGAAGCTCAATGACATTCTCTGAAAAGATATTTTTAAATATTTCTTTTTTTCTATTTTGCCAGCATTGGCTTCCTCATCCATATCCAGTCACTCCCCACTTTGCTCCCTACACCTGACCAAAGCTGACTTTTCTCCAGAATTTAAGATATTGGTTTGAGAATTCTCTCTGAATCAATCAAATCTAGGTTTAGAAAGCCTTCTCATGCTAATGAGTATCTTGTGTGTTCCAAGTAGCCAGATTTAGGAAAGGTCTGATGATGAAGCTGCTGTTGGAAGACTAGTCAAAGAAGCCTGAGAGTACAATTTCTCCATGGAGACAGAAAAATAGACAAAGATAGCAGTGGTTTTCCTGCCACTGGACCCTCTGTCCTTGCCCTAGATCCTGAGAGAGAAAGTAGAAGGCTTAACTTCAGTCTGTTCCATCAACCCTATTTCTGAGCATGGCATTTCTCCTGGGTCCCCCTTTCTCCAACAGAGCTGAAGAACTGATTGCCAACCTCCTTCAGATATGACCCAAAGAAATTAAATCAAATCCATGAAGGGATTGCTTTTCAGGTCAGAGTTAATGATAGTATATTCACCAGTTACTGGTGGAATAAGGCAAGGTGTTCTTTTTTTATTTAATTTTAATTTTTTCAATTAAGAAGCAATTATTGTCTTAATTATTTCTCAATTATTAAGCAACTATTTGATCAAATAAGATATTTGTATAACACTTAGCATAGTGTCTAGCACATATTAGGTACTATATAAATGCTAGCTATTATTATTATTATTATTCTTGCCTCCCAACTCTCTCCCTTACAGAAAAAAAAGAACAAATCCCTTTTTCTTACTCATATTCAATATGAAACATATAAAAACTCATTTAGTGAATTATTCTCTAATTGATGGGCATATTTGAGTCTTTCTAGTTCTTTACTAATACAAAGAAAGCTACTAAAATATATTTGTAAATATGGGTCTTTTTTCTCTTGGCAAGGAAGGCACAATTTCAATTTAGTTCAAATCTACCAAGGGCTAGGCACTGGACTCAAAGGTAAATCCTATAAAACCTTTTCTCAAGAAGCTTAACATCAAATAGGGAGAGGGGGTGAAAGTGACATATACACAAGTAAATATATCATAGGAAAAGACTTGTACGTTCAAAGGCATGAATGAGTAGTGTGCTGTGAAAATTTTGCAGATAATGAGATCACTTTTACCTGGAAAATTAGGTTAAGAGGGACTGAGAAAATGTAAAGTGGGGTGAGGAATATTGAGATTCATGGAAGAAACAGCACTTGCAGATGGATCTTAAAGGTAGAAAAGTACTTTGATGGACTTAGACTAAAATATTGCTGTTTTGTCGTTTGTTCCCCAAGAAGACCATGATATCAGGGAGGTGATGTCATGCCATGCAAGTGAACTAGATTTAAGTAAGTGAGGGCTGTGCAAGTTCACCTGACTCACTTTCCCCTCCACAGTCATCTGGGTCCAGTGGCCAGATCAGGATGACTGGAGATGGGCCTGGATGCAGTGGGAGACCTTGGTCTTTTTAAGCCAAGCTTTTAATAAAAGCTACTTGTCAAACTTAGACAGTTTTTACAAACATACAGACAGTAGGAGGCTACTATGTACCAAACAGTGTAGTAGGACCTGTGGATACAAAGATATGTGAAAATAGCCCCAAGAAGTGGGCTCCAATCTGGCTCTAGTTTGGAAAGGGCTTTAGACAACAAGAGTTTATATTTTATCCTGGATGTAACAGATGATGGAGTGGTAGGCCTCTTTTTTAGGAATATTACTTGGGCAACGGGTGCAGAATAGCCTGGAGAGAGGAGAAGAGTAGATAGAAAGGAGATAAATTGGGGCTAAGGAAGAATGAAGATATGAGAAGAATACTGAGGATTCAAATCTGGGTGCCTATGGAAAAAGTTAAACCCTTGACAAGTACAAGGAAGTTAGGAATATGCTTTGTTTAGAGGGAAAGTAGTGAGTTTTGTTTTAGATATGTTGAATTTAAGATTCTTTTAGGATAGGAATAGAAATTGGGCCTGTAATTTCACTGGTGCAGAAAATACCTGGGTGAGGAAGCTCCCTGGAACAATGCAAGGTGGTTCCTCTGCCATTTATCTGGGAGTTGCCCAGGGCACTGAAAAGTTAACTTATTTACTCAGGTTCAGGTAGCTAGTAGTATGTATTAGAGGCAAGACTTGAACCCCAGTCTTTCTGACTTGCTGACTTCAATTTAGAAATAAAAATAAAATTGAATTGAATTTTTCTTTTTTTTTTCTTTTTTTTTTTTTTGCTGAGGCAGATTTGACCACGGTCACACAATTGAATTTTTTTAAAAAGAAATTTCAAAATATGTAACTTTTTTAAAAATTATCATAACCACACTGGATTTATATTTACATTCACAAATATAATATATAAATATCCTTCAGGATATAAGAATATAGGAAAATAATGAACATAATCATATTAATACAAAAACATCCCAAACCACATGATTGTTTCAATAGATGCAAAAAAATCTTTAAGTACAACAACCATTTGTACTTAAAAAGAAAAACCCTACAAAGCAAAGGCACAGAATGTTTTTTAAAAGATGATTAAAAACTCAAATCACAAGCCAGTTTTATATGCATCAGGGAAACTGTAGAAGAATTTACAATAAATAAAGGGACAAAGCAAAAATGTCCTCTTTCTTTGTTACTGGACATGGCTCTAGAAATGCCGCTGTAAAGATTGGGTTCCCAGAGAATAGATTTGAATTTAAAGTATCATTTCTTCAATATTCTTGTAAATGTTACCTAAAATTATTTTAGGGAAGATATGTCAGAGAATATAGGAGACTTTGACAGTTTGAACATTTCTCTCTCCAAGCTACAAATGGCTTGGATATAGAAAATTATATTAAATAAAATTGATTCTGGCAGACCAATACCTAAATGCAGAGTACAAGATTAGTACTAATTATTATTTTTTTCTTCAACAAAGCTTTCTTTTAGGAGATAGATATCATCTATAATATGGGTTGTCTAGAATAGTCTTTGATCATCACCATGATCAGAGTAATTAAGTCTTTCAAAATTATTCTGTATACTACTGTTTTTATTGTATAAATAGTTTTCCTACTTCTTCTTGCTTCATCCTATATCCATTTATACAAGTCTTCCCAGGTTACTCTGAAACTGTCCTTTCATTTCTTACTCATGTTTATTTCTTACTTATACACACACACACACACATATACACACACAAATATATGTATATATATATACATATATATACACACATGTATATTCTCCATCTTTGAAATGTCCTCCCATCCTTTATAAAATCCTATCCTTCCTACCTAACAAGGTAGGAAGTAGGGTGATACCCTGAAAGAAGTCCTGGTATTGGTACTTAAATATCCATGTGGTTTTGAATGAGTGACTGGCTCAAGTTTCCTTAACTCCCTGAGCCCCCATTTCCTTTTCTCTAAAAGGAGATGGTTAGAAAGATGGCTTCTGAAGTCTTCCAGATCTGGATCTATGATCTTATGATACCTCTCTCAAGTATCTATTCAAATTCCAACACTGCCCTGCTAGTTTAATTTCTTCTACTCTCTAATGATCTCTCAAATTCCAAATCTGATGCTTTTTTCATTTATCATCCTTCTTGCCCTCTCTGCAACACTCGACACTGTGGACTATCCTCTCCTGGACACTCTCAAATCTGGACTTTTAAGACATTGGTTCTTCTCCTCCCTGTCTCTTCCCTCCTCTCAGAATGGGATGTTTTTTTTTTTTTCTGGATGACCACCCTCTCTTGGGCCTTCATCACTTCTCTCCTCCTATTCATAAATACCTCATCCGTTCCCATGAGTTTATTTGTGTTGTATATATTGATGACTCTCAGATCTCTATATCTTGCCATAGGGTCCCACCTGAGTGTCTATCATAAACTGTGTATTGTTCATTATTGGTTATCTTACAGGCACCTCAAACTCAACATTTATAAAACAAATTCATTTATCTTTCTCCTAAAACCTACATTTCTTCTGAGCACCCTTCTTTCGGTAGAGAGCACCCCCATACTTTTAGTTAGCCAGGTTTGAAACTTCCATGTCATCCTACACTTTCTCCTTTTCCTCATACCACATATCCAGTTTCCAAATCTTATGGTCTATAACTTCACAACTTCTCCTCTTGTATCATGCAGATCCTACCTGAGCAGGCCTTTTTATGCCCTTAGTGATCAGCTCCTAGGAAGCTGAGGCAAGGAAGGCAAAGCTTGAATCTAGTCCTATCTCTCCTGGCCAATCAAGTCTAGCTTTATTGCCTATTGGGGAAAATCTAGCCTGAGCCATTAGACTTTCCTTCCCAAAAGGGAACCCTGATAGATGCTGACGCTAACACACCTTCCTTATCCACATCCTAAATAGACTACAAAAATGATTTTTCCTAAAAACAGAGATCTCATCATGTAATTTGCCCATTGAATGAACTACAATGGATCCCTGTTGTTCCAGGGATCAAATGTAAAACCCTCTGCTCCTTTACAATGAGGTGCTACCTTATCTTTTCCAGATTTACCCTATGTTACTTCTCCTGTTCCATAACATGTGGCAATGTTTCCACCATAGGTAGTTATTGTTCCCCACATTATCTGCAAACTTTTGAATTAGCTGTTTCCTGATGCCAGCAATATACTCTCTTCTCACCTTCATCTAGCAGAAGTTTCCTTCAAGGTTCAACTCAAGCCCCACATTAAGCCTTTCCTGATTACCCCATCTACAAACAATTTTGTATATACCTACTTACATACATGTCTCCCATAGGAATATTACAAGTTCCTCAAGCTCAGGAACTGTTTTCCTGCTGTCTTTGTATCTTCAGTGATAGTACAGTACTTGGTACATAATAGAGAATTAATAAATGCTTTTTGACTGACTGACCAGATAGTGACATAATCTAGGGGAGGAGCTCTTAATCTTTTTTTTATCATGGATACCTTTGGTTGATATACCTTCTAACACATTCTGATTAATGACAACTAATTTTTTTAATACTTTTTTTCCTAATCACTTCAGGTTACATTGATCTTCTATCCTTGGCTAAACTTTAAACTAAAGTAGCTTTGCAATAAAGTCTTCTACTTACTTTCTGTAAAAACTTTGAATGGGATAAACTGAGTAAAGACCTCTCATAAGAATATGACCTTGACCTAAGCCCTAAGTGTGATTTGAGATTTTTCAATAACAAGTTGAGCTACAGCTAAAAGTTTCAGATGTTGGATTATTTTAGATAAACATTTCCCTCCTGTTCCTCCCTCCCTCCTTTCCATTAGCAGTAAGTACCTAATAGAATAAAGTATTCTTTGTTTCTGGGGTACATATTTAGTCTCTGGGTAAATTAGCCCCAGCCAATGGGAGAAAAGGTCAAAAGGGAAAGGTGGGGACTTCCGTATTAGGGTCTATATAATCCTGTGTTTGCAACTAGTGCTTTGCGCTTCTCTATGGACAATTTGTCTCTTGAGAGTTGCCCTTTCTTGTAAGAACATAAGAAATCCTCTTGTTTTTTACGTTAAAGACTCTCTGATTTTAATTTGGGTAAGGGTTGCTGTCCCACACAATTTCATAGATTCTTACAGCTGGAAGGAGTCCTAGAGACTATCTAGTTCAACCTCCCTTATCTTAGAAATAAAGAAATGAGATTGAAGGGATTTGAAGACCCTTTCCAGCTGCAGCACTTTATGACTCTTTGAAGACTGAGAATGCAGGGGAGTTTAATGGGGGCTTTGCAGCAAGTATGAAGCCCATCCACAAGTGAATCAGAAGTCAGAGAGCATTTCAGTTCTTACTATGTGCTTAGAAGTGCTGGGAATACAAATACATATAGAAACAAAGATAGTTCCTGCCTTCCAGAAGTTTATATTTGAAACAGAAGACTACACAGAAAAGCACCTGGAAAAGGGAAAAGGAGGGAAACTGTACCCATTAAGAAGGCATGGTAGAGAAAGACTGGAATGCAGCTATCTTGAGTGCTCTTTTTATATTTAAAAGAGGTTCTGAGAGAAGTCACCCATTCTGAGGGAAAGGCCATGGGAGTAGAAGGTTTTTCCAGTGTATCAATTCAAGGGCAAGAATGAGTCTTCAGGATGAAGAATAGAATCATGGTAGAGAAAGTCCAGAGTGCAACCTGAGGAGGGGAAATCAGAAGAATTTTAAAGCTTTGGCCATAGAAAGCTACCTCATGAGACAGACTTAAATATTGTCATTCAGGCCTTCAATTATGTTACAATACTGTCAAGTTCTGACCTTAATAACCAGAATAGGATCCTCCATAAACAAAAGACATGTGATTGGAAGATTGGGAGGAAGCTTTAATTAACAGAATTGTTTGTCCTTTGTTCTCTAACAGGACCATGACATCAGGGAGATTTAGTCATGATGTGCAAATGAATTTGATTTAAGTGAGGGAGGAATGGGCAAGGTCACCTGTTTCACTTTCCCTTCCAGAGCCATCTAAGTCCAGTGGCCAGATATAGAACAAGAAGACTGGAGAAGGCCCTGGATGAAATGGGAGGGAATAAATTACAGATATCTCTCTCTTCCCGTAAAAGGGTCATTTCTGAAAAGTAGCATATAAGTAAAATACTATTTATTCATTAACATCCATTCCTTTCTCCAAAATGTTTTATCCAAAATTCTGATTCCAAATAGCCAAAATTAAATCTATTAGGTTATCATTATAAGTATTACTATAATTAATGATCATTATATACCATATATTAACTTATTATACTTATGTACTATATACTATAGTTATAAAATATATTAATTATAACTCTACAACATTGATATTCAGTATATTATATATAAATGCGATTTATTATAATTGATCATAATATTCAATTATAACAATTATGTAATGTGTTGTTTCATAGTTATATAATATCATTAATTATAATTCTATAACTTCAAGGTCCCCTAGCCAAAAATCTAATCTTCTATAAGAAGCTTTTCTTAATCCTCTTTAATCTAGGGCCTTTCCTCTGTTGATTATCTCCGATTTATCTTGTATACAACTTGTTCCTACATAGTTGTTCTGAGCAAATATTATCTTCCAAACTGGATTGTTAACTCCTTGAAAACAAAACCAATCTTTTGCCTTTTTTTGTAGCCCCGGTGCTTAGCGCGATGTCTGGCAGTTATTAAGTATTTAATTAAGTAAGTAATTAAGCAGCAGGCTGCTTAATAAATGCTTGCTGATTGAATGATTTCCGTAACGTCACATTAAGAGAGACGTCAGCATTTTAGTTGGACGTGCTACTTAAATTAGGACAAAGCTTTTCTCAGTCACAGAGCCTTTGGGCGATACAAATGTGACGCATACGAACACGAATGTGTATCCATGGATGAGTGCATGGCTTGCGACCAGTCAGAGTCTCAGTGGGCATTTATTAAGTTAATAGCCCTAAGCTAAAGGGCACGACAGAGCGCACAAAGAAAGGCAAAGATGTTGCCTTCCCTAGAGGAGCTTACAATCTAACGGGAGAGAGGACGGGCTAGGGGCTCCGCAAAACAAGACAGACTGGAGATAATCGATGGAGAAGGCAAATTTCCAATTGTTCAGGTTGTGCGGATGCTGCGGATGATGATTTTGATGAAGATGCTGATGATTGGCGACGGAGCACACCTGGACCCGGCTCCAGGGACTCGCCCCTCCTGTTTGCCGGCAGAAAACGCACTCCACCAATCAGAGAGAAGCCGGAGGCGGCCTGTGGGCGGGCAGAGGGAGCTCCAGGCCGAACCCCCCCCCCCCCCCCCCCCTTTGTTCAGCGCAGACCGCAGGATGGGGGGATGGGGAGGGGTGGCGCGACGCGGTTTGGGGAGGTGGGGAGGAGTAGGGAGAGGCAAGCCTGTCTCTCCTCCCTTCTCTCCTCCCTCCTCCCCCGCCGCCTGACCGGAAGTATGTGATCCCGGAAGTTCCGGTGCCATTGCTGTGTGGGATAAACAGTAATGGCGGAGGCTGCAGCTCCCGGAACAACAGCCACAACATCAGGAGCGGCAGCGGCGGCGGCGGTGGCAGCGGCCTCCCCCACCCTCACCCCCACAGTCGCTTCCCAGTCCCCGGCGGCGGGAGGAGGAGGGGGAGGCAGCGGCGGTGGCTGGACCAAACAGGTCACCTGCAGGTAAAGCGGCTAAGAGGTTGAGAGAAGATGGGGGGGGGCGGGGAAGAGAGTAAGCCGGCGTTTCCATGACCCCCGCCCGGGGGCGCCGCTGCCCCCGCACCCCGCGGCCTTCTCTTCCCCAACCGGGGCCACCCCAAAACTGGGGGCGCCCTCCTGGCGGCTTCCCCGTTTCATTTCTAGGCGTCCTTGCGGGGGGCCCCCGCCCAGTCTCTCCCCCCCTTTTTTTTTTCTTTAAGTCATCGCAGGCCATGAACTGGGGGGGAAGCGCCATTCGAGGAGGAAGGAGTAGAGGGATCGCCCCTTTATCCCTCTCGGTGTCATGCGCGAATTTGTCCCCCAAATCTCATCTCCCCGGTTTCCCTGGGAGGAAGTGGGGGTGGGGGGGTGTCGTTCTTCCTTTGGCTCTCAAGGTCTTTTCCTGGGGCCTTGGAGTCCCGGACGAGGGCCCCGGCGACATTGCCCTGACTCTCCAGCCTCCTCTCCTCGGGGCCACCGGCCCCAACCGGTTACAAAGGCTGTTATTGATCTCCCCTGCTGTGAGAAGTCGCTTTTGTATTTTTCCTTTCCCCATTTTTCCGACTTGGCGATTCTGGGCTTTGTCTAGAACCAGATCCGAGGCCCAGAAAGCTATCCTGCCTTAACTTCTCTCGAGGACGCAACTCACCTTCCCTGTTTGGAATCTACCTCTCCACTTTTTGGAAGCAAGAAAACCTTGGTTTCAGATGATTGCTGCACTCCCCATAAATCAGCTTTGCTCTCGTATAAAAAGGAATTTCTGCTTTGTCTTAGCCCACTTCCTAGTGTACGCAGTGAACCGAAGGATCCTTTTCAGAGAAAAATATTTTATTTGCAGTATGAGTATGAGTCACTTGAAAATACTTAGTCAGCATTTAGGCTTTACTATTGCTGAATTAAGAATTTTTAAAAAGAGGGTCCAACTGAGTATTAGAAAAGAGACTCTGATGAATGAGAAAATATTAGGATATTTATCTGTTTTTTTAAGTGCTAGGTCATTTTGATGTTGTAGGCATGAAGTTTGTTATTTTTTAGTATTTCAGGCCTTTTGTCTTTTATGTAGGTATTTTAAGTAATCAAGACATGCAAAATTTCATTCAAGAAACCTTCCCTTCAATAAAATATAAAACATAAGTGGACATATTTTCCATTTCAGGTGTTTAAAGAAAGCTAGGTTTAAGTAGAAAATCCATCCAAACTAGGAATTTCAAAATTCCTTTTTCATGAAACCAAAATTTGGGGGTACAGTTCCACTTATTTTTGCTATACTGTGAACAATATAGCACTTTAGTTGGTATTTGAGTCTCTTTTTTTAACCAGAATGATGGAATAAAAAGTTGATGTTCAATACTTAATTCTTGGAGTATTTGGTTAGTTTCCTGGGTATACTGGTCTTTTTTTCCAGCATATGATCTTCCATATACAATTGCTTGAAATAAAATTTCTTAATTTTAGATTTTTCCCCCAACAGCAATTACTATTAGTAGACCCTGGACCTAAAGTCACAAAGACCCTGCTCCAGATACTTATTATCTCTGTGACTCCGGGGGCAAGTCCTTAAGCTCTTTTAGCTTCTTTCTCATCTCTAAAATAGGGATGATACCCCATTCACAAAAGATAGAATATTTAAAAATACTTTGCAAACTTTCAGTATATTAATGTCAGCTATTTTTAGCGATAATACATAATTATAGTAGCAAATTCTAATTTAGCCCAACAGTCAGAACCCATCATCAAATTGATTTTTACAAACATCTATTTTTATTACCCTCCTTTGACCTCTCTATTCTTAGCCAACCTTTCTATCCTTTACACTAAAATTGCTGTAGAAAAAAGAGAATTGGATTCTAGTCTCAGTTTATTATATGAGTCTTGGATAAGTCAGTTTAGTGATCTTTATCCCAGAAGTCTAATCTTCAAAATAAATCTACAATCTTGTGACCCCTTCCAAATCTAGTATCCCTCAAAGATATATGTAATTAGCCATGCAGAGGATCTTTTTTTCTTTCTCTCTTCTAATTTGTATGCAACTTCACCCTTGAATTTCCCTGACCAGTTATGCCACAAATTCTTGATTTTCCTTTAGCAACATAATGGATCAGAATTAGTCTATAAGCCTAACTTAAAAGGGTATTACTAATCCAGTGGAGGAATCCTTTTGTGTTATGGACAGTGAGGAATTTTTATAGTTCAGAACCTTAGTATACCTGATCTGCAGAGTGTGATGTAAAAGATTATACTGCTCTAATCCCAGTATTTGGTTCTTATGTAAAGCAGTGAGAGACAGATCAAATAGGCAAATAAGGAACCAGCCTTGGCATACTGAAAGACCCAGTTTCAAGTCCCAATTCTGACAAATATTAATGTTGTAACTCTGGTTGAATCACTTATGTTCAAGGCATACGATATAATTCTTAATCTACAAGTTCCAGAATAGTTGGGTTGGATATACATTTGTGGCTGTGTGTATTTTTATACACATGCACACCTTTGTTTTTATGTAACAAAATGCCAAATAAGAATTATCATGAATTTAACAATGAATTCATCAAAATATAGTCATTTCCAGTTATTTTCAATAGACTCCATTTCCAAGTGCAACTGTCATTTCTACATAGCAGTTATCCTTCTTTTCCTTAATAAGGAAATAAGAGACCTAGAAATGGAGATTTCTTGTTAAAAATTACTTGACTATCATTTAAAAAAAAAAAAAAAAACAACAGAAACTAGGGAGTTGGAGAACAGGGATGACTAGGCATCTTAATAAAAATCATGTCTCTTGGAATCAAACCAAAGTTCTCTGTAATACAGTCCATGATGTAGAATGACATTATAGGTAAGACTAAGTTATAAATAGCTTCTTCCAGTACTCCCTGTAACTAAACTCTTTTGGAAAGGGTCCAAGGTGGTCCTGTGTTATACAGTTGGTGTTACAATGAAGATACAGTGTACATGTTTCTTTACCACGTATCATCTACAGATCTAGGCATTTGTCCTTTCTGCTTTCCTCACAAAAGGTCTAATGCCTTCTAGAAGCTGGTTAAAGCCACTAATCTCTGTCCCAAAATACAAAACTTGTTCAACCTTTTTTTGGAAAGTACTTATTTTCATTGATTGTATCTGAAGTTCTGTTGCTATTTCTTATGATGTTTTTCTCCTCCATCTGAATGATAACAGTTCGTGGTTCTGTATCAGGCAGCCCCTTCTCCCCCCCCCCCCTTACCGTTCCCCTCCCAAAACTGTTAATATTTCCAAATCCTTTTGTTTGAGAATCTGGATGAGACTTTAGGATTTTACCATTCCTCAACATCTTTAAGGAAAAAATGGGTGGAGTTAAAACGAATTACAAGCTTAATCATAACTTATATTTAGGAAGTATTTCAAATGCATTCCTCAGAGGCTCATAAGGAAACTGAAATCATTCAGCAAACATTTATTAAGCACCTACTAAGTGCCAAGCATTATGTTCACTAGAAAAGACCAAAAAATACCTAATCTCAAAGAACAGTATAATAGAGGAGAAATAAGATATATATATATATATATATATATATATATATATACACACACACACACACAAGATACATACCCAAAAAATTGAGATAATCAACAGGAAAAAGGCAGTAACTTTAAAGGCGATAGAGAAAAGTTTCTGATAGAAGGACAGATTTTTACCTGGGGTATGGAAAAAGCCAGGCGAGAATTCCAGATATGGAGGGACAACTAGAGAAGGTACCTAGAATTAAGAAATGGAGTGTCATATCAGGAACAGCAAAGGAGACTAATATCACTGGAGAGTATGTGAGGAGAGGAAAAGGTGTGTGTATATAACAAAATAGGAATGGTAGAAGGGATCCAGGTTATGAAGAACTTGAACTCTAAGTGATGGGAAGCTGTAGAGGGCTCATTATCTCAATTCCATTGAGTTAATGCCTTATAAGATTACTTGTTTCAAGTACACCTGGCCTAATATAGGAAGCCATTGGGATTTATTAAATAAGGTGCCATGATCATGTCCTGCACTTTAGGAAGATCAGTTTGACATCGGGATGGAAGATAAATTATAATGGGGAGAGACTTGAGTCAGACATATGAACTAGAAGGCTATTGGCAGCAATCAAGTAGGTAAGGCCTGGATCAGGGTCTTAATATCAGGTGGGAAAGGGGGGCATTTAGGAGAGATGCTATGAAGGTCAAAATGATAGGACTTAGTAACCACTTTGGGGACTGGGGTCTGAGAAATTCTAATGACTTGCTTAAAGACAACACAATGTTCAGCAAATTATAATCTCATTTACTAATGTGATTTCTGCAACATTCAGGTAAGTGTTCTGCCAAATGATTTGTAGGAAAGAAAATAAATTAACTTAATCAGTGTTATTCTCTCAGCAGAAACTTTAGAAATAGCTTGTCCTTATCTTAAATTCTCTTTCATTAAAGGTTGTTAATTTAGACCTGATCCATAAATAATTGTTGTATATATATGTTTGGATTTTATCTGGACACTCATATTATTGAACAGTTTCAGTTAATATATCTTGCTACTATATGTCCATTAAAATAAAGGTACTAAGATGAAAAAATGGTGTCCATGTGCTTTGATATGTTACTCAATTTTTTAACCTAAAAATTATTTGAAATTGCTTTTGTGTTTTAAAAAAAACTTTCCTTATTAAAATCTCTATTAATGAAATGATCCAATGAAATCAACTAAGTATATCTGAGATGTGTGTTAGGCAAAATGGAAAGTACGAGGAAGTACAAGCACTGTGCCATCAGAAAACCTCCATCTAGTGGCAAAGACTATTGTACCAGCAAAAAGAATTAAATTACAGTAAAAAAAGATTTCATGATTAAACATTAAATTAATCAACAAAGACATATTCCTAAGTGTCTAGGGAATTGTAATTAATGCCTGTAAGCATATTGGCTGGTTCCTGAAACTTTAACAAGCTCCTGATGAGTTCCATCTGGCCACAGAGTTCAAGTTTTCAAGAGGTTTGGTTCAGATATTAAGTATCTACTCTGTGCAAAGTGCTGGGGATAGTAGAGGTGGAATAAGGAGTTTGTTCTATTCTTAAGGCCTTAGTGATAAATTAGCATGTTGAATGAGCATATGAAGAGACTATAGTATGTATTGAGCTGGGTAGATATATTGACTAAGGAAGTGGTATGATCAGAATTCTGAATTTGAAGATTAGGCCACTGTATGTTGATGGACTTTGAGTTGGGGAGGTGTCTTAAGAGACTGTTACAGTAGTCTAAGTGAGATTATGGAGAGCTAGGATAAAAGGAATGAAAAAGAGAGAAATTAAAGAAATGTTGAGTTAAAGCGGACAGAACTGAGTTTGGCAACTGATTAGATGTAAGAGAAAAAAGAAGCAAATATCTGGAGATTTTTATTCCTGGATAACTAAGGAAAATGCTGGTGTAGAAATAATATTAGGAAGATGGGCAGGTTTTTGGAAGGGGGCAAGAAATTCAACTTTGGGCATTTTTTAATTTGATCCAAGAGATGTTCAGCAGGTAGTTAAAAATGTGAACCTCATGCTTAGGGGAAAGAATGGTCCTGGAGATAAAGATTAGAGAATCATATTCATAGAAATGATTAATAAAGATGAAATAATCAAGAAAAATAGAGAAAGTCAAAGATACAACATAAAATTACTATGTCCAGAAATTCTTAAAATTTTGAGGGAATCTTTGTCCACCAAGTTCAAAAATTGTTTCTGTATTTCTTCCTTTCTTATTCCTCTCATCCTTCCTCCACCTCCCCCAATTAATTTCACCAATGGGATTTAATTGAGCTCTTATTTATAAGATCCTCTGCTAGTTGAAGAGCATACTTGATAGAGTTGGGAGTGCATTTAAATGAAACTATCCTTACCCTTGAAAAGTTGACAATCTATTTGGGATATAAAATTACAAGTGTAAGAAAAAAAAATACACACACACAGTAATTCTGAGAGGGAGATGGGAATATCTGGGGAAAATAGATCTCTTGTAAGAGGTGGCATCTAAGCTGTGCTTTGAACAGCAAAATTAAGATTAGAGAGGAGTGCATTATAGACATTGGATCCTACTTGGACAAAGACATGGAAGCAGGAGATAGAAACTCCCATCTAATTGGGGACCAATTTATCTGTTCTTCCTCCAGAATATCCTAGTGAGGGTCGGAATTACCTTTTACCTATCCAGGGTGATTTTCCTGCCACATATCTCTACTGTTTTAGTCAATTTTAGCTGTTGCCCACTAAAAGTTCCTAGCATCACTCTAAATTTGAACTATGCCCAGAAATATTCATTGGCTTTAAATTGCTTGTGAAATGGAGCAGGGCTTCTTAAACTTAGTTCTATTCATGACCCCCTTTCACCTGAGAAATATTTACTTGACCCCATATATGTAAAATAGTATACAAATCAAGACGTTTACTGATAATTTATAATGATCCCTGCATTCACTTACAAGACCCCATATGGTGTCACAACCCACAAATTGGGAGATAAAAGCATAGACCTAACATTCAAGCTCTATGACTTGGCTCCAACTCCTGTTTAAAGAGGCAGCATGAAATAGTGAATAAAGGACTGAACTTGGAGTCAGGAACCTGGGTTAAAATCTTTGACTCTTGGCAAGTCACTTAATCTCTCTACTTGTTTCTTCATATATAAATTGAGGGGGTTGGATTCAGTGGATTCTGATTTAAATGTATGATTCTCTGACCATTTTTGCTCTTGCACTGAGAGTATTTCCTCTTTCATGTACTTGCTGCCTCCCAAACTTGGGTGACATAATGGATTGAGGACTGGATCTGGAGTCAGGAGGATTCAACTTCCTCTGGCTTTAGACACTAGCCAGCTGTATGACCTTGGGCAAGTCCTTTAATTCTCTTTACCTCTGTTTCTTTATAAAATGAGCAGGAGAAGGAAATGGTAAACCATGCCAGTATCTTTGCCAAGAAAACACCATCTGGGGTCACAAAGAGGAGATAGATGTAACCGAACAACAAAAATTTCCATGAAATGTCCTCCTTCCCATCTTTATTTAATTCTTTTCCAGTTTTTGAAACTTAAATGTAATTCATGAAGTTTTCTTGATCTTCCTCAGGTACAAGTAATTTCTCTTCCTCTCAACTGTTATTTTGTATCCTCTTAGACACTTGGGTTCTCTTTTATGTTAACAATCACTTGTAATAGTTGCTATGTTTTATAGAGTTTCACTTCTTACAAATTGTATGTCTCAATTTATGTTGTCTCAAGTGATCTACGAAACAATTCTGAGATGGGTATTTACAATGGAGAAAACTGAGCATCTAAGAGTTTGTGACCTTTCCAAGGGTATACAGCTACTAAGTGGCAGAGCTAGAATCTGAACTGACATTTTCTGTCTCCTATGTTGTCTTTGCTGTTATTTGGTTGCTGCAGCTCTTTTACTGGATATAAATTTCCTGGAGGTAGGGATAATAACTCATTTAGCTTTTTAGCCCTTTCAGTCCCTGGCTATTGGTTGGTTGCTGTTCTTCGTTCTTGAAGAGGACTAAAACGACATCTCTATTTTAGAGTCGAATTACAGTGTGTCCAACTGTGGCTGATCAAACCAATATGAGCTCGGAATGCTCGGCCACAGGTCAGACACAGGTAGTCCCCATAAACATTTGGGGTAGGTTCTCTAACTTTGCGCATTTTTCACGTCTTCTGAGCTAATTTAATTCTACTTTTGTTTATAGAGTGAGTACACCACCTTCTCTGAAGCACACCATGCTGGGTGTTCCTATATCAGTATCTCCCATGTCATATAATTGATTCTAAAATTCTTAATCAGTATCTTGAATAGAAGTACTTAACTTTCTAAATCTTGAATCCAAGTCATATGATTAGAAAGGAGGGAGTGTCCACTACAACTTGAACTCATTCCATTATGAAAAAGTGATATTGTTAAGTCAGTTCTGTCTTTTTGTAATATATTGATTTTTCCCCATTTTGCTTTCTGGAGCAAGACAAGCAGGGAGACTCCCTCTTTTTTATTTGATTTGATTTATTTTTGATCAAAGTTTATATGGATATCAAAATTAATTTGATGTATTGTGTCTCCTTGTATCTTTTTTTCCCAAAACTCATAGTGCCTTCAAACTTCACACCTAAGTTATTCTCTGAACAGACTCTATAGTTTTTAAGTGGCTGTGTTAAGACGTGGCATTCAGAAATGAACACAGTACTCCACTGTGTAGTCTAAGTAGCACATAGTACAGTGAGACTTTTACTTTCCATGATGTGGGTACTATATTTTTTAATGCCGCCTAAGGTTATGTTAGCTTTAGCAGCCCAGTTATACTGTTGACTCATTTAGCCTGCAGCCAACTAAAACTCCTTCAAGTCTTTTTTTTTTTTTTTTTTTTTTTAACTAAAAAATAAATAAATAAAAACCCGCCAACAACAAAAAAACCAATGAAACCAAAGAAATCTAAATAACATTTCTGTGCACTTTTAAAAGTAAAAGTAATAAGTAAACTTACGATGCTTGCTTATCTATTGTGGAATTACACACAGTCTTTATATTGGAATTAATGTCTATAGTAGGGATACATCTCCTAACCTCAAACTGCCAAGAGGAATATATGTGAATACGTGATAGAGAGAGAGAGACGTCCATCCAAATGCTCTCTTGGCACTGCTTCTTTGGGAGAGAAAAACAGAATTGGCCCATCAAGCCTTTGTACTAGCCATCAATGAGTAGTAGACCTCCTTTCTTTTGATGACCTTTTCCTCTTCCCCTTCAGGGATGCAAGCATTTTCTGTCTGTCTTGATGAAGCTTGGGGGAAGGAACAAGCAAGCAAAGTGAAGTATTCGGTGCCTATCATATGTTTTTGAAAAGCAACTTCCCCAGTCTTTCCCGGTATGGCTGCCTTGTTAGAACTACCTACTCTTATAGTTTTCTTTTTATTTCTTTTCTTTTCTTTTTTTAAAAAACTTAAATGTAGAGGTGGTTTATCAGCCTTCCCTTCTGCAGCGAAGGGAGGAAATCATATTTTGACAGTGCCTCTTGTGTCCAAGTTTGGCCATTAAAATACAACTAAATATAATAGAGAACTTTCCATTTATCCTTGTTAAATGTCATCTTGATGTTTCCACAATAGTTGTTTTTGTTCTTTTAGATGCCTCTTCTTTTTTCTTTTTGATTATTTATTATTGGATTGCTATAATTTTAATTTTATTCTGTCACCCCTTGATAATGCCTATATCATGAGCAAGATTTTGCTTGCTTGTTAAGATCTTATTGAATTAAATTCTATCATTTTGTATGTTAGCCTGTTTTTGTATAATCTAAAAATTTGATAATTGTATGAGAGCCTCCATGTCACTTAACTTTTTTGAATAGACTAGACCAACCATTTAATCAAATTCTCTCATGGAGTTATTCATCAAAGTTCAAATTAACACTTTTAAGTTTTTTATCTACCAGGCTGTTATGAAAGATTCTTAAAATCTTGGCTGCAACAGATATGCTATGTCTACAATATTCCATTTGTCTATCAAACTAACAACCTTATTAGAAAAGGGGAAAGTAGGAAGTTCGGTAAATGTGTGATTATCTTGGCCAGACTTGGCTTGTAAACATATGTTGGCAAGTCACAATGATCATTGCATTAATTTTTGGATGCTTACATACTGTTCCCTGAATGATCTATTTTAAAATTTTTTTTTAGAGATCAGTGTCAAACTGACCTGTAGTTTCATGGATTCTCCTTTCCCTCTATTTTTAGCATAAAGCCTTAATTATGCAAATCTACTGCACTTTATAGTTCTTTGGAGGTTTCCAACAAGTCAGTGATTCTGAGATTATTTCTGCAAATTATTAAAGGCCTGAATACTTGAATACATTTGAACAGCGAGTATTCTTTTCATCTGTCCTCCCCAGGTATAGCCCTGTTTACATTGCCTGTTCTATAATTTCCAGGGTGAAGACTAGTCTACTTTTTGAAGATGAAAATAGGAACTGAGAAGTTCTATATTTTCACTGCCTTCTGGTTAACATTATCATCTTACCTAATCAGTGGTGCCATCACCTTCACTTCTTTATTCTGAGTACAATTTAAAAATTAATTTTTTAAATAAGCCTTAGTTTATTCAAGGTCTTTAGTTTTTCTTGCAGGGATATATACACACATATATTTTGTATGTATTTATTATTTGCCGCCATCTTTTTACATGCCCTTTTACATAATTATGAGCTTATAAGTCGATCATCAAATGTTTATTAAATGCCTCCGTTGTGTCAGGTAATATGCTAAGTGGTAAGATACAAATACAACCTTGCATTGCTCCAATAATAAGAATCTTATATAAGGTAAATCCAACATTTTTGCAACTAAGTAACAGCACATAAAAAATACATGGTGATTAGAGAGGAAGAGTAAAAACAATCCAGGCATTGGACATAGCCCTTGGCAAAGAAATGGGAAATGGTACCATGAGATTCAAGGAACCCAGTAGATAGGCCAGTTTGGGTGGACCATTGTGGGAGATAAGTATAATCGCCCTAGAAGGACGAGTTATAGAATCAAATTGTGAAGGGCTTGAAATATCAAGCAGTAGTTTGTATTTGATTCTAAAGGCCATTAAAGCTTCATATGTAATTTCCTCATCTATATAATGGTGATAATAATAGCACCTACTTCGAAAGCATAAAGGTAATATTTGCAAAACACTTTGCAAACTTTTAAGTGCTATGTAAATATTATTATTATTAAAAGAACTGGGAATCTATTGTACACTAGTCTTAAGAGTGAGAGGCCTGGATTAGGGTGATATCCATCTCAGATGGAAAGGATGATATGCATGTAGAATTGAGAAGTGTTAGAAACTATTAATTTAAGGAAGGTAAGCAAAAGTGTGAAAAGTTGGGGATAATCACTAGTTAACTAGAAGCATGTTGGAGACCTCAACAGATAATTGAGGCAACTTGGCATAGTAGATGAAGGTTTTGCTTTTGGAGTTCAGAAATCTGATTGAAATTCCATTTCTGGCACATATTAGCATGTGATCATAGGCAAATGAGTGACTCTCTGTCCCAGGCAACTTAAGATTTAAGTTACAGAAAGTCCTTACTAGTTCAGTTGATGAATTGACTCCATTTTTTGAGAGAGGGTCTATACTTGGAGTTTCTTATGTGATGATCATCATTTTTCACTCCAACCTACCCCTAAAAAAATAGTTTCAAAATGTATTAGAAAATTGATTTCTTGCAAATTAAGACAATTCTGAGGTACCACTGCATATCTCTCAGACTGGCTAAGATGATAGAAAAAGATAATGACAAATGTTGGAGGGAAAACTGGGACCACTAATACATTGTTGGTGGAATTGTAAAATGATCCAACTATTCTGAAGAGCAATTTGGAACTATGCCCAAAAAATTATTAAACTGTGCATATCCTTTAATCTAGTAGTATTTTTATTGGACCTATATCCCAAAGAGATCTTAAAGGAGGGAAAGGGACCACATGTGCAAAAAATGTTTGTGGCAGCCCTTTTTATAGTGGCAAGAAACTGAAAACTGAGTGGATGCCCATCAGTTGGAGAATGTCTGAATAAGTTATGGTCTATGAATGTTATGGAATATTACTATTATATAAGAAACAATCAGCAGGATGATTTCAGAGAGTCATGGAGAGACTTACATGAACTGATGCTAAGTGAAATGAGCAGAACCAAGAGATTATTGAACATGGCAAAAAGATTATAGGAAGATCAATTCTGATGGACGTGACTCTTTTCAACAATGAGATGATTGAAGGCAGTTTCACTGATCTTGTGATGAAGAGAGCCATCTACACCCAGAGTGAGAACTGTGGGAACTGAGTGTGGATCACAACTTAACATTGTCACTCTTTTTGTTGTTGTTCATTTGCATTTTGTTTTCTTATTCGTTTTCTTTTGGATCTATTTTTCTTGTGCAGCAAGATAATTGTATAAATGTTTACATATATTGGATTTAACATGTATAACATATATTGGATTGCTTGTCATCCAGGGGAGAAGGAGGGGAAAATTTGGAACATTTGGCTTTGTGAGGGTCAGTGTTGAAAAATTATCTGTGCATATATTTTGAAAATAAAAAGCTTCAATAAAAAAAAAAGAGAAAAAAAGCCAATTATGTACAAGTTATCTATGTAAAGATTAAAAAACAATTATTTCCTTCAGTATTTACTGGCTTAGACACCTGACTTCATATCTTGAGACCTAAATTGTTTTCACTTAACATAAAAAGCATTCTTCATCTTAGAATAGAAGCTATTTCTTTTTAGTTGATATTTTAGTGTATTCTCTATATAACAATAGAATTGATAAACATTTATTAAGCCCTTAGCCAAGTGCCTGGCATGTAGTAGGTGCTTAATAAGTGCTTATTGACTAAGTTACTATTAGGTACCAATCACTGTGCTAAATACAAAAATAAAATTAAGATGGTCCTTATGCTCAATGAGTATACCATCTAATGGGGGAACATAACATGGAAGGCTGAAAAGTAGGAGGAAGTGGGGAAGGTACCTGAAAGGGAAGAAACATGATGAGAAATCTCATAGTAGTACAGCCAGGTGAAAAGTGAGAATAGTAACTCTTATTAGAATATTTAAGATATATTCTAATAAGAAAAATGCTAATAAAATTCTAATTCTGAGAAATATTCTAATAAGAGTTACTATATTAGAAATTTGAGATCAAACAGTTTTATGTAAGACTTTTTTATATGTGAAAAGTTTTTAACTAATAATAACGTAACCCAGGTGAGTAACTTATCTTCTGAGGTGTAGTAACCCTACATTTTAGCCAAATTCAGTTCACTATCCCTCACATTATGCCTTGCTGTATTTTATCTCTGTTCCCTTGTTCTCTCCCACCCAACCACTGCTTATCAGAAACTTTGCCCATTTTTAAATATCCAGTTCAACTACCACTTCTCTCATGGCAGAATACTTCTGACCAGAAATCTTTTCTGGTAGATTTTGATTGTTCCCCTTTTATGACACTGGGTATTTATTCTTTTGTATTGTAGTTACTTGTATTATATGAGAGACAAAAGGTAAATTATACATGGGCATCGTTCGCAGTCTTATGCATAGTAGCCATTTAATAATTATTTTTGAAGGAATAAAATTCTATCAATATAGGGAATATATTGTTCTGATATACTTCTATTCTAAGACCTTTGTTTAGAGATTAAGGCAGGGATGCTTAATGGTATATATGAGACTTCTTATCCTGGGATTTGATTCCCTCATTTACTGATGTAATGATTGAGTCCACTATATGATAACTCTTTCACTTCCCTCACTCTGTTTTCTCTATAAATAAGGAAGTATGTCTCTATAGTCACCTAGACAGGTGTTTCATAATCTTATCATAGGTCCCTTGTTACCTCACAGTACTTTTGACCACAGTCAAATAGATGTTTGTTGAATGAGTACACTATTTTAGATATGTGTTCTAAGAAGACAATATAACTTCCAACTTTCAGGTCTGTCTTTGACCATTGCACAGATTAGGAGGGAGTTAACCAACTATAAATTAGTAATAGAATGTCTCTTACTTGCTAATGCCCTTCTTACAGTTTTTTAGGGCAGTGGTTCTCAAACACTTTGACTTTGGGACCCTTTTATAGTTTTAAAAATTATTGACTATTTCCCCAGAGAGCTTTTGTTTATGTAGTTTAAATCTATTGATGTGTACTGTTAGAAATTAAAATGTCTTAGTGTTATGAAAATAGTATTGGCTTTCAAACCCCACCCTTTTATATTCTCTTCAGGGAACCCTGAGAACAACTGCTATAGAATATGGAATGATCCTTCTTCAGGGTGTTTAAAATTGCTCTAGAGGAAGAGCATAGTTATTTGTTGTGGTGTGCCAGGCCCCTTGTTTGGTCATTGGTTTCCTTCTACTCTTTTTGAATCATTTTATCTTCCTTCTAAAATTTGTCCTGAGACCCTTAAATACTTATTAAAAAGTGACATTTTAAAACACTCAAGTGAAAGAGCATAACTTGGACAAGTCACTTAACTTCTAGGCCTTGGTTTTTTCATATTTAAAATGATAACTTGGGGTCAGACCAAATGATTTTTAGAACATCCGTATGAGTGCTAACTTCTGTGGTTCTCTTATCCTTAGAATTTTCTGGGGTTCACCATCATAGTCTTAGAATGAGATAATAAGAAAGTAAAGGTATTTTTAAAGCATGAAGCATATAAATGACAATTATAGCTATTCATATTTCCTTACCAACAGTTCCCTGATAACCTGCAAAGTGCAGATTGCTATTTCTCTAAATTGAACATCACTTCTGTCTTATAGTCTTCATTAAACATTGAGACCGTAGGGATACAGGAACAAAACATTTAAACATTCTTTACCCTATAGCAATTTATACTTTATGGTAAGGTGCTGGTAAACTTTATATTCAACTGTTAAATTTATACAAGGTAATGCTAGAAGGGAGAGGACATTAACAGATGGAGATCTAGGAAGAGATGTTGCTGAGTTGATCCTTGATGGAAACTTGGGGTTTCTGAGAGTGAGTTATGAGAAAATGTGTATTCCAAGGATGGAGGACAGTCTGTATATTTTGAGGGTGAGAAGATTTTGAGTTTAGAGAATAGCTAGTAATTTAATTTATCTGGAATGTAAAGTCCGTGAAGGGGAAATATGAAATAAGACTAGAAATATAAGGGAAAGGCAAAGTAAAGAAGACTTTATGTGCCAAGCTCAATAGTAAACACTGACAGCAAAATCTTGGGTCTTGGAAATACTGACTTGTCAGCTGAATATGTTTTCTGTCATTTTCTGTCTGGTCCCCAATTAGAATCATAGATTTAGACCTGGAAATACCTTTGGAGCCCATCAGACCAACCCACGTCTTTTTTTTTTCTCTCTCAGTAAAAAAAAAAACTGAGACAAATGTTAAATGATTGGGGCAAGATTTGAACTAATTTAAGTCCTGAGCTCTGCCTAATAAGCCAACCATGAAAGGACCCTTCAAAAAGACACCATTTCTGCTTTCCCAGCCCTGGAGAAAGGAAAGGAGAAAGAAAGGCTATCTAGAGCTGGCCCTATGGACTGTGGCAATCGGACTTTGTTCAGTTAACAGTCATTCTTTGATGATAGATTATCCGTATAATTGGGAGGAGGAAAGGGAATGTGAGTTTGTAACTCCTTAAGCTCCAAGATTATAAAGCTGAATTGGTTTACAATTTAGGAACCAATAGCTTTTGTTTAAACTATAAACCATAGCTTTAGAATATAGATGAAGTCATAAAAGGCCAAGTGATTTGTCCTGTGTTGGGAGAGTCACCATTTGAAACAAAGTTTTCTGACTCCATGTCCAGGAGCCAGTTAAATATATCTCAACTGCCTTGATTTTCCTATTTCTCTCTTCTTTTCTCTGTTTTCTTCCATTTTCCTTTAATTTCAGATGAATGTAATTTTCATCTTTTTACTATATGACTCAAAAGTCTTCTGTAATTTCTCACTGCCCTGAGGATAAATTCAGTTCTACAAATATTTATCCTACTGTGCAGAGAATGTGTATCGTGCTTAAGTGATAAAAGAAAGAAAAGGCACACTCATTATGTTCAGTAACCTATTATCATAATTAATAAATGATATGGATTGTGAAGAATATTATTAGGTGTTTTAAAAATTCTTTCTAAAATTGTGACTTTCCTATCAACTAAGAGTTAAAACTTACTGATAAAGCAGCAAGAAATGCAATTGAATTCGTCTTCTGAAAACTACATATTTTTTAACTCGGGTTAAATTCAGCTGTTCTTTAAATCTGCATCTACAAATTATGTTTGAATAAGGTTTGGGTGCAGAAATTATATAATCATGCTTTTATTTGATCCATTAGTAGCATGTTTGCATGTTAAAGGAAATGACCCAATACAGAAGAATTCAAGCAAGATTTTGCCAGAAGTAGATAGTAGAGACCATAATTGTCAAAACAAACTTTCTTGAAGAAAATAAAAATAGTAACCTTTTTTTAGTGTTTTTCCAGCATTAAGATATTGAAAGAGCCAATGCAATTAACTAAGCAGTCATCCTCTGCTCTCTGCTACCATTACACTTCTTTCCCTTTTCTTGAAGATCTCAGTCGTCAAATATTGAAGTTTTATGGGTACTCATCTCTCTGATAACTTTCCCCCCTTTATTCATTTTATTAACATTTTTTGTTATCTTTTAATATTGCAGTTATTCCCATTGTACTGTGCTCTGCACAGCCCTCTTGCACTTAAATTCGATTGACTTGAATGTCATAGCATCATCTCTCTGATATCATAGTCCTCTTCCAGAACAAAGGACAAGCTACAAATTGTCCTAATTGAACTTCCAATTGAACCTTCCCTTTTAATCAAGAAGACTAATAGTGTGGGTAAAACAAACTGAGCTAACAAAGTAGGCAGCATTCTATGCTAGTAGTTCCCTTTCTACTATAAGTGATGTATGTTATATTGTCTGTTCTCTGAAACTAAGATTATTCAATGCAGTTAGTCCAAATTGACCCGGCTTAGTGTTGCAGCTAGTTATTGTGTTTATTCTTCCTTTTGTTCTACTTTCTTTAAATGTAGCATCACAGAACAATCTTCCTATTCTGAATTCTTCATTATTTCTTATGGTGGAATGATTGTTCATTTCATTCATATAGAGACAACTAAGTGTATAGTTGATAGAATGCTGGATCTGGAGTCAGAAAGGCTTGAATTGAAATCCTTCCTCAGACATTTAGTAGTTATAAAACTTCATAGACATAGGCAAACCCTGTTTGCCTCAGTTTCCTCATCTATAAAATGAAAATAGTACTTACCTCTCTGTGGTAGAGATAAAATTAAATAATGTAATGTTCTGTGTAAATCTCAAAAATGCTAATTAAATACTGTTAATTCATCCAATAAGGTGGTGAGAGTTTAGTGGTGAAATAATTTTCATTGCAAAATTTAAATCAATTATTTGTTCATTGATCATGGTGATAAAAAATAAGAGAAATGTTTAAAAAAGTGGTAATAAAATTAATATATTCAGTCACCATCTAGATTGTATGTGTGTGTGTGCACATGTACGTGTGCTGTGTAGTACCACTTAGTATGATGGGAAATTGATGAGTCATTTAAGTAAACTAACTTTTCATATTGGTGTTTTTATATAAGAAAATGAATTTTTTTTTTTTTTTTTTTTTTTTTTTTTGGTCCATCTTACAGGTATTTCATGCATGGGGTTTGCAAAGAAGGAAACAACTGCCGTTATTCCCATGACCTCTCCACTAGTCAGTCTGCCATGGTGTGCAGATATTATCAGCGAGGGTGCTGTGCTTATGGAGACCGCTGCAGGTGAGGGCCTACTATTCAGTTTTGAACTGTGTGTCCTTTAATTTTTATAGTATGGTCTTATATTTATTGCCATATTGGAGTTTTGTTAGCTTTATTTGTGTTATCATATTCACTGTTTTATTCTGTGGGTTGTGTTTTCTTTACTCTGGATCACTTCATTAAAATCCTCCTATGATTCTTAGATTTCTTCCCATCTTTCATTCCTTGTTATGTAATGTTATTCCATTACATTCTTTAGCAGTTTAAACCATTTCCCACTTTTTAGGTAACTATTTTGTGTCCTTTTTGTTTATTAAAGAAAATCCTATTTTTAAAGGATCTCTCAGTCTTAAAAGTAATTTACTCTTTTCCATTCTTTTAGTGACTTATATTTTAAAATTCTTCTAAGGTTTGTTCCCTCCCTTTCTCCCCAAGTTTATAAGATGTGTTAAGCTTGGGTATCGGGGAGAACTTTGTTTAGGGTGTGTCAGCACAGGAAAATCATCAACTATAACTTTAACTTGTTTTACCCCTAGTTAAAAATAGCATCTCTCCTAGTGCACATGTGGTTCTTCCACATCCTTCCTGTGGCTTTAAACTTATTTCAAACAATTTTGTTACATAATTGTTTTTAAACAACAAAACGAATTATGTATATTTGGCATTGGATGAAATGAACTGTGAAAACTATCTCTCAAGATGGAGACACTCACTGTTGTAAAAATTGAGTGAAGGTCAGCTGGGCCCCAGGGCTAGGTTTCTTTCTCCAGAAATCACATGGTTTACAAGGAGTGGTACCTTTTCTTTGTGAGACTAAGTTGGGGCCACCTTGGCACTGAAATTCCCATATAAGGTAATTTATTAATCCTAAAGATGAAGTTGGGTTGAAAGTTTTTCCTCATTTATGACTTAGAATGTGAGATCATTTGTCCTGGCTAATCAGGGCAAAGATCCAGCCATAGGGAGTGTTAGCCCAGACCCCTATATAATTTTTGTTTGTTAACTGGGCCTTGCCTGTCCTTGCCTAACTGCTTGTGGGGAAGGAGACTCCCTTTCTCTCTGGGGATCGTAATAAAATTCCTTTCTGCTTTTACCTTGAGAAATCTACTTAATTTATTTGATTTATTTGAGCTGGTGGTCTTTGTCCCATATAACATCATTAACTCTAAAAAAAAAGATTTTGTGTAGTTACTAGAAAACAACTTAAAGCCTTCTTTTTTATCCCTTTCTCCTTTGTTCTATTCTTTATATATATTTTCCTTTTATATAATGTATGTATTTTTTCCTATTGTACTATTTCTAAAATTACATCTATATATATAAACAATTTTTCTCTCATTGTCATCCATTGTAAGAAGCTCTGTGGTTTAGTTAATAAAGAGCTGGCCTCATTCGAAAAGACTTGGAGTCAAGTTACATAGTCTGTGTCTCTACTGGCTGTGTCAGTAGTCAAATCAATTTAACCTCTCACATTTTGTATCTGTATTAGTAGAGGGAATTTTCTCACTGGGAATTACTGGGCTTTGAATATTGCCTTAGATATTTACAAGTTAGTGCAACCCCTCTTAGGCTCAAGATAATAATAATGTCTTCCTCACAGAGGCAGCTAAGTGGCCCAGTGGATGGAGTGCCAATCCTAGAATCAGGAAGACCTGAATTCAAATGTGATCTCACATACTTGCTAGTTTTGTGACCCTGGGCAAATCACTTGACCCTGTTTGCCTCAATTTCCTTGTCAACAAAATGATCTGCTAAAGGAAATGACAAATCACTCCCAGTAACTTTGTCAAGAAAATCCTTAACAGGATTACAAAGAGGCAGACATAACTGAACATCATTATCACCATCACCACAAAGAGCTGTGGGGAATCAAATGAAATAATAATTATAAAGTACTTTGCATACATAAAAAATGTTAGCTATTATTGTGCCAGTGAAAGCATATATGTGGATCTATTTATCTGTATTTCAATCCTAATTTGTAAAATTTATGGAAAGATAGATTTCTTTACCCTGACATAACAGTTTGACTTTTACATTTAAGATGTTTCTAGTTATTTGCTATAACAAAGCAAGTTCCCCAAACCTTAGGTACCTCTTTGATACTTGAACTAGAAACCTTATTTCCACACACTTAAAAGGTTGGCAGTAACTTACTATAGAAAGATTATTTCTTTAGAGGTAGATGCTATTGTTATCCCCATTTTACTAATAAGAAAACTGAGGCAAATGGAGATTAAGTGACTTGTTCACAATCACACAGTAGTGTCTTAAGGCCAGATTTGAACTTAGTTCTTACTGAGTCATTAAAGTCCGTTTTGATTAGAATTCCTCATATCTATCATACTACCCAATATATATATTTCATTACATTTGTATATCATGATAAATGATGAATTCAGAGAACTCTGGGACGCTTTGTATGAACTGATAGAGGACATACGAATTTTAAGTCCTTGTTTTTTCCTTAAGTGAAGTATTTGGATTTCATAAATAGAACCTTATTTTTTACTCTCCTTACTTTAATGATCTCAACCATCTTTGAAACTAATAATAATGGTAATAATGAAAAATTTATATTTCTAAAACTACATGACTAAAATTCATATCATTATGTTAAATGAGAAAGACACTAATATATTGAGTTAATTTGGAATTCATGATTAAGTATGGGCACATTATTTTAAAATTTTGAGTATCTTATACATAAAAAATTTTCCTTGAAAAAAAAAGATTTGAATATAGGCCTTGCCTTTAAGAAGAAGACAAATACAAATGACTTTGATAAAAGAAATACACAGGAGAGGTCTAGACAAAAGTGTTAGAAAAAATTTGAGATGTGAAAGATTGTGGGGGTGGGGAAGCAGAAAATGAAGGGTAGGATAAAGTGAGGGATAATTGCACAGAGGAAAGAAAGACTCCAGTGGGCTAAAAAAGATAAAGGGGAGTCTACTTCAAACATAGATGGTAATTTAGGCAAGGACATAGTAGAACAAGATTATGGAACTGAAAAATTAGTATCAGATAAGATTGGAAAGGTAGGTTGGGCCTAGATATTGTACAAAGTTTTGAATCCCAGTATCAAATGTTATACTTTAGCATGCAGATAGATTGGTCAACAGTCATTTTTAAGATTTATAAGCTTAGGCAACTATCAATCTATAAAATATCTATTAAGTGCTTGTAAGGGTGCTGATATCAACATAGAAGATATTTTTTTAAAAGAAGAGAAAAAACTTATCAAAATCAAGATATTGAAAAAATATGAAATTAAATGCAATAATCCACATCCATGAATTTCCTATTTCTGTATAGTAGTGCAGGAAGATGTCTTCTCACATTTTAAAACTCTTTTCAAAACTTGTGGTCATTATTTTAGATTCAGAAAAATTTTGTTGTATTTATTGCTTCCTTTAACATCCTGAAAATGAATTTATTAGAGAAAGCAGAAAAGTTCACCTTAATGTGAAAATAAAATATCTTGATAAGAATGGCAATAATATTTTTATAGCTCTTTTTAGTTTTCTTGGCTGTCATAGCTATTAACTCCATGAACTGGTTCACATAATACCTCCATTGGATGATGGGCATGTACTCATTTTCTTCCATTTTTTTGCTGTCTTAATTGCTATGGATATTTTGGTATGTATAGGATCTTTATAAAAATATAGAATGAGGATTACTTTTTTCTCCTTCATTCTAACTAACTGTCCCATCTTGCAATGCCCACAGTGCCTTTGCAGGATGCCACTGACCAGATCTGTTGCTTGAGGCATTAGGTCTTCTTGTAATACATCTACTAATGCATCTGCTTTTATAATTGTATATGTTTAGGTTTACAGGTAGGACTTCTAAGAGTTTCTTACTGTTTATAGATTTTGAAGAATTATATCAGTGTTCATGATTAGCTTGTAACAAGTAGTTAAAGGAATAATTTATAAAGTTCAGCAAAACTAACCAATGTGTCAAAGTTTGACCCACACTTTATTTGCACAATGAAAGAAAATGGATTCATTTTCATATCTTTACTTATGGATCAAGTTTGGTAATTAAAATTTTACAGCATTCATTTTAAATTATTTTGTTATTTTTTCCATATACTTTGTTGTAATTATAAGTTTATTACATCTTAACATTAATTAGAGTGCTCTGCCACCAGATGGCAATGGTGCCTCAGCAATGGCCAGGTACTCATTAAACAGTAAGGCTTTTTTGCCTTTGGGTGACTTACTTGAGGTCAGAGTTAGGCTTTTTTTCCTGTTTTGCAAGAATACAATTTTTTATTAATAAAATAGTTAAGTTCAGATAATCAAGTGGTTTAAAGATATACAACTAGTTCTTAGTTTCAAAGAAAATAAAGATAGCTTTCTCCCTAATCCTTATTATAGCTAAATCTAATACCCAAATCTTATGCCAAGACTAAATTTAAATGATTCTAACTTTTTGCTAAATTAATTTCTTGGAAATTAGCTGCCATCATTAAATCTTCCTGTTTGTAAACTATTGGGCTAGCCAGTAAGAGGAAATGTAAAGAAAGGATCCCTATTCTGAGGCTTTCAGTCACTTAATGGAGCCCATGTGTATCACAGCTACTGGTTTTATTCTTTAATGAGTCTTCTGACTATCATAGACTTTGCTTGTCTAGAAGTTTCTTGGCACTGTTTAGAATCAAAGAATGTTAAAGCTAAGGTTGAAAAAAAGACCTTAGAAATTATTTTATCGAAAGCTTCTTATTTTGTAGAGGGAGATCACTGTCTTATCTTCCTAGTTTCTTTTTCTTTAGTAGTTTGAAGAAAACACTTCTGGGTCAAGAAAGAGCCCAGAGCTCTTCCACATGTCTCATCCTTTCACCCCTTATTATTTATTACCACAAGAGTTAATTACAGGATATTTTGTGGCTTCTAGAAGGTAATTTTTTTTTCCCCTTGCTGTTAGCTGTTGAGTATTATACCTGTCAGGCAGCTCTCAATTCATAACTTGTTTCTCAAATTTTACTGACGGCGGTTTTTTCTTTAGTTAAAATTGTTTTTTTCTTCATGTCCCTTTCATTTCCAACTGTATTCTTTCTTCCATGCTCAGAGAATCATTCTTTGTATCAAAGAATAAAAGAGAGGGAGAGGAAAACAAAGCTCAGGTCACTCCAACACATGAGCTTGTGATATGTATTATGGACTAGTCCAAACCTGTAATCCTTTCACTTCTACAAGAGATAGAAGTACATTTTTCTTCAAGTTATTCCTGGGAACAAACTCGGACATTATTCATGATTTTGAAGTAGTCCTTGGGGGGAAGGGAGAGAGATTCTGCTTATTACTTCATTGCACGACCCATGTTTTTCTGAATCATCTTACTGTTCAGTAATATTCCATTGCATTCTTGTTTCTTTACAACAAGCTCTTTTATAATACTCTGTTTACTTGACTAGGATATTAAAGTGGTTTTGTAATTTGTTCAAAGGCAGTTGTTTCAAACCTAAGTTTTATGTTTGCCTTATAGTGCTCATCATTTCTAAAGGGAAATGATAATGGAGGATTCTACAGTATCCCTACTGAACTACTATTTAAATTCTTCCTCTTCAAAAAGACTTAGCTACGTGATTACATATTCCTTCAAACAGAGAGTAGGGCAGGGCAATGTTGAGATCCTTTCTTCCTCCTAAGCACAGGAAACATTTCTTAGAGGGGAATAAAGATGAAGTTTGGTTAGAAATATGCATTGAGGTAGCCAGATACAAAAGAAGGTAAGCATATGCTGGCATCTTTTTGTATGTAGATTGAAAACACATACCAGCTTTCTATTTTAGAGAGTTTTATCTTATGGGAGCAGGCAAGATACTTCACATTAATGTTGTTGAATATCATAGCATTGCTTGTGTGTTATTTGTGTGAATGTATTTCATGGTCAAATTTAGAGAAAAACTTACATAATTCAAACTAATGGAAATTGGCTGTCCTCAATTAGAGTTGAATTTTAGCAGAATGAACTTACAGCGAGTATTTCCATCAGTGTCCTGTGTATCTACATACAGACTCCAACTAGACAGTGATTAGCTTTTTTTTTTAATTTGTTAGATATGAACATACCAAGCCATTGAAACGAGAAGAAGTGACTGCTGCCAATCTAGCTGCAAAACCCGACCCGCCAGCCTCTTCGAGCCTCCCAACACTGGTTGAACCACTTGCTGAAGCCAGTACTGGTGAAGCTGAATCAGAAAATTCAAATTTTGCAGCTGCAGGAGCAGGTGGGGAAGACTGGGTAAATGCCATTGAGTTTGTTCCTGGGCAACCCTACTGTGGACGTGGTAAGTATTTCAAAGAATAAAATTAAAGCTGTTGGGTATGTAATAATAGTTTGTCATTTTCAGGAGTTGTGACATCTTTCCTGCAATCTGAAATCTATATTAGTTTAAAAATCAGATAGACAATATTTGACCTAATCAAGGTTTTAAAAATTCAAAGAAATATGAAGATGATCGAAGGAAATCATAAATCAACAATGAACTTATCATGGTTAAGAATTAGAAACTTACGTTGCCTTGCCCTTCTGAGAAAACAGTATTAGAAATATAGTTTTCATTTCTTTCTGAGTTAAAAAAAAAATTGAACTGGAAAAGATGCTGTGGGTTTTAACATAAAAGTTCTTTTGTATTTCTATTCTCTAGCCATTTAAAAAAATATGTATTATTTTGCCTTCAAGACTCAGGATGTAACATTTCTTAAATGTTCCCCAGCAGCCCCTTCCTGCACTGAAGCACCCCTGCAGGGCATGGTGATCGAGGAAGAATTAGAAAAACAGCAAACCAATGTGGAAATGAAAAAGCAGCTTTGCCCCTACGCAGCAGTAGGAGAATGCCGTTATGGGGAGAATTGTGTTTATCTTCATGGGGATGCCTGTGACATGTGTGGTTTGCAGGTTCTGCACCCAGTGGATGCTGCCCAGAGATCACAGCATATAAAAGTAAGTCAACAAGGAGACTTAAGACATTAATGGAACCCTCACTTTTAATGTGCTTTACAACACGATTGTTTCTTTCTTTTTCACTTTGTGAACCCGTAATATTTTAACCTTTTAAATAAAATTAGAAATATTTCATTGGTCCTACCTACAGTTTTGTTGTTAGGCTCTCATTCTGAGAGATGTTGTCTTTCCTGTTTGTGGAATATGGAGAACAAAGGGTACAGAGGAAGAATGGGGAAATTGGGCAGGTTCCAACTTCTCTGGAATCAAGTCTTCACAATATAATGCAGATTTTTTTTGTCCATTCTCATAATAACAATTTTACCTTTGTTCAAATGTGAAAAATAAAAACACATTTTTAAATACAAGTATATGTGGTTTGGGCATTATTCTCACTATTTCCTCCCATTGTTGTGTATACTCAAGAATTAATTAGAGTTGAATATCTGTATATGAAAGATCTAACCCCAGTTGGATCATAAACTCCTGAAGGGTAAAGACCATGTCTTTCTTATTTTTATATTTCCCTTAGTTCAGTGCATTAGAAGATGGTTAATAAGTATTAGTTGAATGAATTGCTAGGTTTTTCTCCTTTATCCTTTCTTCTAGTCTTGCATTGAGGCTCATGAGAAGGACATGGAACTCTCATTTGCTGTCCAGCGCAGTAAGGACATGGTGTGTGGGATCTGCATGGAGGTAGTCTATGAAAAAGCCAACCCTAGTGAGCGCCGCTTTGGGATTCTCTCCAACTGCAACCACACCTACTGTCTAAAGTGCATCCGCAAATGGAGAAGTGCTAAGCAGTTTGAGAGCAAGATAATAAAGTACGGTTCTTTTCTAATCTCAACCAGGCGGGTGGTAGTAGAAAATGCATCTTGTGCCAACTTAAAACAGACTGAACAAAGCCACATTTAAATAAAACTTATTGTAAAACTGTTAATATTCTGATGGAATTTTTTTTCTTTGCATTCAAACTAATGTCTTTGTTGGCAAGATGCATTCTTATTTGGATAGAAGAGCTTTGCAGAACATTCAATGGGGAATTTATATAATGAATAGATTTTATTTAACTGATTTAGGTCAAGTGAATCTAATAGTTCTGACCCTTGTGTCCTCTAACATTTCCCTGCTAATGGTCCTTTCACTATATAACTAATAATCTTCTATCATTTAGATAGTGTTCTTATTACTACAACAAAACTGCAAAGCCCAGAGAGTAAAGATATAAGAAATAAATTTGTTTAAATAGAATAAAAAAGGATCTATTTAAAATGTCCCTTTTTCCCAAGTTATTTTGAAATGTACTGGCTAACCAAGAATTCCTAAAACTGTTATATCTGAAATGGTCCAGAAGAGTTTTCCTGTGTGTCTTTCAGTAATGATGCCTTAAATCCTCATGTGGCCCACCAGGATGTTTTTAGAGGAAAGGGTTCATAATGAATTTTACATTTACACTGTAACTTGTTCTTTGTTTTTTAGGTCCTGCCCAGAATGCCGCATCACATCAAATTTTGTCATTCCAAGTGAGTACTGGGTGGAGGAAAAAGAAGAGAAGCAGAAACTCATTCAGAAGTACAAGGAAGCAATGAGGTAGGAATTCTAGAGTCTTTTTCTAAGTGCCCCAGTAACTCCTGGAAAGAAGTGCCTTTTCATACCCATACTGCTCTACTTTCCCTCCTTAACTTTCTTCTCTATTCTTTTCCATCTTTGGCCTAATCCCTGTATCAGGCTATGTTATAACATAAAACTTGGGATCCTGCCATAAAACTTTCCTCCTAATAATACTGGTTTACTAAATGTGCTATATGATGGGGGTGAAGGGCACGTGTTGTTTTTGTGAAACTGCATTTGTTTTTAATAGGTATATGGTTGAAACTGATGGTAAAAAGATTTTAGTTTATTGTTCTCTAAAGGGCTTTTCAGTTTTGACATCCTATGATGTAATAAGATTTTTTTTCTTTTCTGGTACTAAGGAGCTAGAATCACTAAATAATTTGGCTTTGAAAAAAATGAGTATTTCTAGCATTTCTTCCCATAGAGTATATAGATTTAGAGGGTATATCATAGAAGGAATGGAAGGTGAGGGTTTTACAGAAAATTACATTCTGTTCCAATACTGTTTTAAATAAATTAGAATAGATTTAAGGACCGTTTGATTTCTGTGAGAAAAAAAAATGTGCAACTTTTTTCTCCCAGCAACAAACCATGCAGGTATTTCGATGAAGGACGTGGGAGCTGCCCATTTGGAGGGAACTGTTTTTACAAGCATGCGTACCCTGATGGCCGTAGAGAGGAGCCTCAGAGACAAAAAGTGGGAACATCAAACCGATACCGGGTAAATCTTTTTTTTTTCTTTTTTTTTTAAGAGGGAAAATAATATTTATCATCAAAAATTTTTATATTGGAACTAGGCAAGGAAAGAGAAAGATTACTCTTGTGTAGAAGTATTTGTAGTCCATATCTGCCCTATTAGAGAGAGGATGTGGAAAAGAATATCATAGTTCTTCCCTCGCATCCTAAACAACAAGAAATAACTAGAGGGGATCAGTTATTATGGAAGCCCCTTTTGAAAAGTTTGCTTCCACGTGCCCCTTGGCATGTTGGGGGTTTTGCCTTACAAATAGATTAGAAGACATTGATCAGCAGTGCCATCCCTACCATGTCCACCATATCTCTTACAGGCCCAAAGAAGGAACCGCTTCTGGGAGCTTATTGAGGAGAGGGAGAGCAGCAACCCCTTTGATAATGATGAAGATGAGGTTGTAACCTTTGAGCTGGGCGAGATGTTGCTTATGCTTTTGGCAGCAGGTGGGGACGACGACCTGACGGACTCTGAAGACGAGTGGGACTTGTTTCATGATGAGCTGGAAGATTATTACGACTTGGATCTATAGCACCTTTCATTGGAGTTTGGACTTGTCTGCTCAGCCTCAGACAGTAGCTATTTCCTGTGGTGTTGTGGCAGTGCCTGTGTTTCTCTCCTAGGCAGGCCTATCAATTCCAGGTGCTGTTGTAATAATTTTTACCCCCAGGGTCTGTCTCCCTTTCCTTCCCAAATCCCAGCCTTCTTCCCCCCAGGAGTGTGTTGTTTTCTCTGTTAAAAAAAATAACAAGAAATAAATCTTAAAGTTAGTTTTTGTAAAATGAATTTAACTGTCAGACAGTTAGCTTAGGGTTTGTTGCATCATCTCTGTTTTCAACGGGATTCACACAGTTCCAGGTTAGTGTTTACAGAACTTCCACACTCATTTTGAAGAGCCCAGATACAAACATGAGCAATGGCCATTCTGGGGGAGGGCGGGAGGAGGGGGGTAGGAGTAGGGGCGGTGGGATATGGGAAGGAATCTAAATTGGCCAAGTAATCTTTTGTCACTACCTGACTTAAGAATGGTTATTTCAGATTTCTGGTCAGATCTCTACATTTGGCTGGCTGCTTTCAGCTCTGTTCCCCACCCTGTAATTCCACCACACGCACTTGTTCAATTGTGGTTTTGGTCTCTTGTTTACTTGCACATAACTTACTACTGGGTAACCAGAACCAGGTGCGAATGTGTTCAGGTTTTAGTGTGTTTAGCATGAAAGGAAAATTGTTTGTATGTGAAAGGAGAGAAGTTTATTATCAAATAAATTGTAGAATTGGTCTCAAGGGCTGGGAGACTTGGGTGGCTCTGGGTTTGGTTGTGTGTGTATGTGTGTATGTGTGTGAAAAGAAAGCTTTCATCCCTATATTGGTGTATTTCATCCTGGTATAGGTGCATGAAATCTAGCCTCCAGTCAGATGGGAAAAATTGGTTTAGTGGTCTCAGCCCAGTCTGTGGCAGATACTGATCCTAAAGGATACAGAGGTAACTTGATATTTGGTTGTCACAAATATAGCAGTGCTCGCTCTCTCTGTCTATATAAATAGAGAAATGGGGTTAGCCATAGAGTGGTGCATCATCTGATTATCCAGAATAACAGCACAGTTTGGGACTCAGTCACGTGGCTCACTTTATTTAATATTGTATACAATCTTGAGCCTCTCCAAATAAGGCACTTTGGGAAAAATCTTTGTTCTCTTTGAGAGGTTTGGGTTTTTTTTTTTTTTGGTGGGGTTTTTTTTTTTGGTGGGTATTTGCCTTGTTCCACCCCTAAGCTGTGCAGGTAGCATAGTTATTATAACTCAACATCAGTTTGCAGTACTAAGCCTTCATTAAGGGGACTAATCCATGAGAAGAGCTCAAGTAAGTTGTTACCAGATTCCTTAAGGAGGAATTTTAGCTTTGTAATTTGTTGCTCTTTTTCTTGAAATAATTCATGGAAGCCCCATGATCTGTCCACCTACTGCTCTGGTTCCTTGGACCCACCCATCCTTTCACTTTAAGATAAAACAAGTAATTGTTGCAGAGGTCTCTGTATTTTGCAGCTGCCTTTTTGTAAGAAGCACTTTTCCCAAATAAACAACAGAAAAAAAAAATAAACAAGTAGTCTGTTTTTTCTTTAATCAGTTTGAAGTGTACAAATTTCAGTGTATACCCATTTGTTCCCCTTATTGCCATTGAGTCTTTGATCCCTCATCAATTAATCATATTCCTGTTGATGTGGTTTCATTGAGGAAAATGCCACCTTTGGCCTTCTGAGGAAAGTATATGAAATATAAATAGAGAGAACGAAACACTTTTAAGAACCCTGCCAGCTGAGACCACCAAACTATTCCAGGTTGAAAAAGAGTTGCAAGATGATCACTGTGTAAGTAGTGGCCATGTCCCTTTGGAAAACAAGGCCTAGGTCACAGCATCTCCTTGCCAGAGGGTCTTACCCATCTTACGCTAGCGTGTGCTTGTGGCATGAGCATGGTTCACGTCCTTAACTTTCAGGTGGGTCACCAACCACATGCTGTACTTTCACAATGTATTTTCTGGTAGGTCACCCCTTTTGCTTTACGCTCCTCTGTGTATATGCATATATTCTATTTTAATAAAATAAACTCCATCCCCATGTTCCTTCACTCATATGGAAGGAATTCAGGTAACTTTTTTAATTGCATGTTTGTGAAAATGTAACTCAACTTTTAACATGTGTAGAAAATTTTATGCTGTTAAAACTGCCCCCCTCCCCCATCTAGCAAATGTGTTTGTTGTGGCGGCCATATTAATAGTTCATTCTTGCCTAGCCATGCAGCATGTTGCTGAACTTTATGTAGCCAGAATGAATTTATTCCCCTTACCGGCAGAGACAGATCTGCCTTTCAGCTGCTAGAATCTGGCATCAAGTCACGCTGGGACTCCCATCCCACTTCCGAAGCGAGGTGAAGAGCTAAGGCGATCCCATTGATTGACAGGATGATATGGTTCAACCTCTACTACTTTCTGTAAGGTCTTCATGTTTACATTATGCTTTAAGGTTTACAGGGCACTTTCTTCATTGGATAGGAAATCAGATGACCATTGTTACAGATGAGCAAATGGGCTCGGAGGAGCTAAGTGAATTCTCCTTGGTCACTTGGCTGTTAAATGTCAGGTGGGATTTGAATGTAGGTCTTCTGACTCCTGAGTCCTGTACTCATCCCACTACACCACATTGCCTCTTCTTTGCAACCAAAGAAAGGTGCTGTAGGATAGGAGGAGCTGGCTAGTTAGGCCTAGAAAAAAGTCCTTTAGCCATAACTTAGGCATTTGGGGGTTTGTGGGGAAAATTAGACTGTTAGTGAAGTTTAAGCGAGTGATTTTTTAAGGACTTTGCGATTAAATGGATGCTTAGGTTTTGATTCTGAAAACTACTTTTCCATGGTCATTCTGATTTCTGCTGACTGCAATGAAAGTGAATTTTTCCTTCTCCAAAGCCATCTACCACAGCTTGGCAGCTACTGTTGTTATGACTAATAATAATAATAAAAATAAAAATAGCATGTGGCGCTTTAATGTTTGCAAAGCCCATTACAAATATTTCATTGTATCCTCAAAACCACCCTGGGAGGTAGGTGCTATTGTCCCCATTTTACAGATTGAAAAACGGTTGGCACACCAAGGTCACACAGTTAACCACTAAAGAACTCTAGCTTCATTTGAACATCAGGTCTTCCAGACTTCAGGTCCAGCACTCTCCACTTTGCTGCCTAGTGAAGGATGCAGAAGGAAGAGATGCCATCCTTCCTTGTCTTTCTCCTTAAGGCATAGACGAGTTCTCTACAAAGGACATGAACACAAATCTCAACCCACTCCTTGTCTTAGTGACTTTAGGTAAGAAATTATATATGATGATAATTGCACCCACATGTTCTGTAAAGCTGGGTAAATTTTTTCTTATTACATAATTTATCACAGCAGTCCCTTTTAAAGAAATTAACCACATAGGACATAGACAGCTGTTATTGTGGAATTTAGTCTAAATTGCATGGATTGGAATCATTTCCAGACTATAGAGGCTAAGAATGAGAATTTATAGACCTTCATTTCTTAAAGATACTTACTGAATTCTTGCCAAATTATATTCCCCCTCTTGAACTTTCACAGCATTGTCTGTGTGACTTGAAATATCACATTCTTCCTGAGGTTATTTATGGGTGTGTCATATGGTAGGCCAATTGCATCATGTTCTTACTGATAGCATATTTAAAGTTTAAAAAAAAATTACCAGCAAATGATAACTGGGTTTGTGGGAGAATGAAACAAATGGACAAGCTGAGTGATACATTGGCACCCCACCTCCAAGGTAGTAAAAGAAGGAGGGATTGATCCCATGGAGAATTTATAAATAAGAGGGCTTGGAGAGCTTGAATTCTTTAGTGTCACATGATTCCATCCTCCTCCTCTGGTTCCCCATTGCCACAATCAGATTCCTACAACCACTGCTGATAAACTCCCATTTTTCCCTGGAACAATTGCTCACCAGTGTGATGTGATAGCAATATCATCAACTGAATACAAGGTAGATGACAAGAAATGAAGTCAAGTTTTTCTCGGGTCATCCATTTTTTAAACTATAATCTATACTTGGAAACAGTGTAGATTCCATTTCCAAGAATGTATGAAATTTGACATTAAGCTAGAAGAGGAAGACATTTACACTTGCTAAACTGTTCTATCAGAACAGCACTACAGTTTAGGTGAGGGCAAAGGGTAGTAGGGATTTGGCCATTGAGCCAATCCAGGAGCCTCAGAGTCTGAAAGACATTGCACTGTGTCTGCAGAGCAGTGAAATCTTGCAGATTTGGAGCAGAGGCAGAACCTTTGCAGCCTTTGCAAAATAGTGCTGAAAACAAAAACCCTCCTGTTAATGATTTTAGCTCCTGATTTAACATCTACCATCATCCTATTTAAGATTTGATTTGGGAAAGAAATGAGGAAACTCAAGTCATTGGACAATTGAAGGTTTACTTGGCCCCAAAGCAGCAAGGATGTCTAACCTTTGTGACATTTGAATTTGTTAGGTTCAGTTCCTATAAACTTATCTCCATGTGGAAAATTCTCACCAAGGCAGGGTATGGTAACTCACCTAAGTATTTTGACATCCATCAAGTCAGTTCCAGGTGAGTGGCACTTTTTATGCATTTAGGACACCAGGAGATTGCATCAAGGAGGATAGGGGCTAACCTGATGGCTGGGACAATTTTGTTGTCTTTTAGGGAAAGTTGGTCTTCACTGAGGGGATGAATAAGGAGAGATGATGGGATAAACCCTTGTCCTCTCACAGGTAACTATAACATCTTGGCTGTAAGTCTATTTTGGCCTCCCTTGGTGTCCTCTTGCTCTTTCCATATTCTGTCCTCCCATCAAGAATGCTGCATATACCCCCAACCAATTAGAATCCATGTGGGAACGGCAACAGCTATTGGTGTGGTTCCCAAGATTCCCACCTTTCCAGCCTTCTCCATCACCCCCAAAACAGTCCCTGCAAGTTATATAGGTTACACAAGTGCCTGAAAAATGCATCATAAGCATTCACCAGTATGTAGCATAATAATAGTTGTAGTTGTTATTTATAATAGCTAAAGTAAATATGATTATAATGCAGCATAAGAAATTACCCTAAATAAACAGTACACTTATCGGTATATAATATTTCACATCACAATTGTGTGTTGCCAACAGAGAACATAAGTAGGAACAGAGAACAAACATTTATTAAACACCTACTATATGACAGATACTCTGCTAACTATTTTACAAATACATTATTGGATTCTCACAAGGTCCCTGAGGAGCAGGTGCTGTTATATCCCCATTTTACACATGAGGACATTGTGGCAGACCAAGGTTAAGTTGACCTGGTCATTCCACTAGTGTCTGTCACTGCATGTGAATTCATGTCTTCCTGGTCCTAGACCCAAATCCAGGCCCAGGCCTCTATCCAGACTGTCTACCTAGCTGCAAGTTGCCTAAGTAGAGACCCACCAAATACATGTAATTCATGCAATGTATGTACGATGTGTTGCAGATAGCATGTAGTAGTGTGCAGATAGCGGATCATATTAAGAATCCTTGTGCAGGACATCCATATAAGAGGTGCATATGGTAGAACGAGTAACTAATTTACATGAATGCAATATCAGAGGTTGAAAATACTGGCCATTATAGACATTTTTATCAATGTTTATCTTCTCATTATGTCAACAATACTTTTCCTGTTTGTTCCTGGAGACTTTTTAAGTCAACCTGATTGTTGTCAGCATGGTCCTGGCACTTGTAATACTACCTTCTGTCAGTTCTGTACCTTTGGTATTGCCATCATCATTGATCTTTATCCCTAATCCCTGAGGTCTTGGATAGTTCAGGCTGCCTATCACAGCCTCCAGCCCCCGAGTGGTCAAACTACCCATGCTCTAATGTAGGAATTATTAGGCAAGAATGGCTCAGCTTCTGGATTTAACCTGTCTAGAGAGAGTACCTTCTTTAGATTTCCTTATATATCTATTGACTACCTTGAACCTCAAATAATCTCAGATATTCTGGGCTTTTCTCTCCTCATCAGAATCTTAATTTTCTGCTTTTGTGAACCATAGTTCAGTTCTGACAGTCCATATAGTGGACTAATTTATTGGACAAGGTCTTTAAAATTATGTACGCTGAACAGAGGCTTTTGTGAGATGCAAAATGCTAGTCAGATCTGCTTCACTCTAGTAAGATTGTAGAGCAACACCTAATTTAGCCCATTTGATTTTAGGGGAAATTCAAAGCTCTGGGTAGTGGTCATAGCTGCCTTCTTGTACCTTATTTCTTCTCATTGTCCCAGCTCTCCTCCTTCCCCCAAACATACTTTATTTCCCTTAAACTCATTCAAAAGAAAAAAAATCAACTTTTGTCTTTGCTAAAGTGCAGAAAACTGCAAATTTGACCTGTGTTGATTGCATTGTTGGAGGTGGTGGACACGATGAGAACTTGTCTCAGCTGAAGCTAAATAGTCCCTTATCTGAGAATGTAGCTCTGTGGTGTCTCTTAATAATGTGCTAGTAAATATTTAATTCATTTTTTAAAGGGAAATGTACTTGGACATACTTTATAGTTTAATTTGAATTATTTATATTTCCTCCATCTCTTTCTTTAGTCTAGACCAGAGGTGTCAAACCCATGGCCTTAGGCCTCATACTGGTATTAACACTCAAGTGTTGCCTGAACTAGATTAAAATGTAATTGGGAAATATTAAATGAAATAAGAATCCAATAAAATATAGATAAGATTACATTTTAAAACTAAGTCAATATGCTGCCCAAAGGGATCCTTAAGTATGGATTAGCTGCCCTATTTCTATTTGAGTTCCACACCACTGCTCTAGACAATCAATAAACAATAAATCAAGCCCTGATTTGCCCATTTCAGAGGTCTAAATACTTACAATGAAAAGTTAACAGTTTGCCAGCAGGCTTCAGCACAGGCCTGAGTACATCTTACCCCCTTTATAAAGGATAAGATACTACCCCCTTTATAGAAGCATGGGGATTGAACCTGTGATTTTCTTGGCTGGGGCAGCTCCCAAAGGAGAACACTCCCTCCTCAGGACCCATCAGTACTTTCTCTGCCATGTGTAGCTTTAGAGAGTTTACTAAGCCACCCATTGGTTAAGTTTGGAGTTTGGCCTGCGGAGACTCTGAGACCAGCTCTCTATTCACTCTGCCTCAAAATCTCCCTGCAGTGGTACCCTCCTCTTAGTGTGGAGAAAAGAGGGAATTCCAGGATCCTGGCAGTGTGATGAAATGGAGCATTGGATTTAGATTCAAGACCTGTGTTCAAATCCCGCTTCTCCTAGTTCTCATGATTTTAGGAAAGTCACTCAACTTTTCTTGGGTCTGAGTTTCATCATCTATAAAATGAGAAAGCTGGCCAGAAGACTTCAAAGTCCCCTTTAAGCTCAAAATCTATAATCCTATGATCTTACTTAGTTGAGATGGGATTTCCAATGTTCCTATATCAAATATTAAGACCTGAGGTCTTTAATTCCGTGATTAACATGTAGACACATGAACTTATGAGAGGCAACAACAAACAAGGACTTTGACCCAGTGGTGAGCAGACAGACACTTTTTAGCTATCCCTACCTGTAAGGTCCCTGATTTCCTGAGAGCACAGAGAGAAGTTCCTTATGCCATCACTTAAAGCAATGAACCAGAGGGATACTCAAATTCACACAAGGGACCAGATGATAAAGGCATTCCCAGGAGCTAGTAGTAGAATTCTTTCAAGGACAAAGTCCTGCCGAAGTGTTTCAACTCTGGAATGACTCGATCATTATTCTGCAAAATCCAAATTGATCCAAAATGTCAGTGAGTTCTTAACACAGGTAAATATGTCTCTAAGTCAGGGATGGAGGAGGTGGCGGCAATTGAAGGCGCAGTGACTCCAGCTGTACTGAACTTTTGCCCAATGATGAGCAGACAGATACTTTTTTTAGCTGTCCCTACCTGTAAGATCCCTGATTTCCTGAGAGCCCAGGGAGAAGGCATATATTTCTTGTGCCATCACAAAGCAATGAGCCAGAGATGCTCAAACTCACACAGTGGACCAGCTGATAAAGGCATTCCCAGGAGCTAGTAGTGGAATTCTTTCTAGGACAAAGTCCTGCTGAAGTGTTTCAACTCTGGAATGACTCGATCATTATTCTGCAAAATCCAAATTGATCCAAAATGTCAGTGAGTTCTTAACACAGGTAAATATTTCTCTAAGTCAGGGATGGAGGAGGTGGCGGCAATTGAAGTCACAGTGACTCCAGCTGTACTGAACTTTCTTTTGGGCTCTGCACTATAATAGTTGGTCTGTTGACTATCTAAATATTGAGCATAGCTGTGGTTGCTGACAAATGCTTGTGTTCTGATATCCCAGGGCATTTCCCTCTTATCAACTAATGAATTTAAGTAGCTTATATATTCCTGATAAAAACTAGATTTCAGCTACCACTGATCCTTCTCTGCCTTCAGTGCAGTAGTAACCTGTCTCTGCCTACTTGTTCAAAGAAGTGCTTGGCCCTTAATAGCCACTTAATAAGGTTTATTGAATTGGTAATATTGAATAACATCAGATTTTAGGCAATAAACTTCCTTACCTCATAATTATGACTTAAGGATTATCCAATCCCTTGTTTTTAACCAGATTCAGTTGGGCATGAATGAGAAGGCTGTGGCATTCAGTGTGGACTCTGCTTAGTATATATCTAAATGGGCAACATGAGTTCTTTGTATGAAAGACAGCAAAAGGCCAGTATGGACTTCAGTGTGAAAGAAGGGAAATCTATAACCCGTGCCCCATTCCTAATTATGTAAATAATACAGAGACACAATATATCCTTAATCCTAACTCACACATATTGAAAATCATTATGGAGAAACTCAGATATCCCAGAATTCATTTTAAAACTTAACAATAATAATAATAAAATAGCTAACATTTGGACATTTAACGTTTGTAAAGAACTCTCTGTCTTTTGATTTCCTCAATAATCCTATAAAATAGATGCTATTATTAGCCCCTCCCCTAATATTTTTTTTCAGCTAAGGAAATTAAGACTGAGCAAAATGAAGTAATTTTCCCAGGTTCACATTGTTACTTTATATCAGACGTAGGGCTTCAGACTCAGGTTTTGCTAACTCTAGCACTCACCTAAATCTTGTAGCCTAAAATGACTATAATTGATAAAACATTTTGTCCTCATTTACAACTCTACTCCTTAGACTCACAAAGATTGTCCTTAAGTTTTTGTTCAGCACCAGTAATAACAGCCAAAATTTGCAAAGTGATTTCCATATATTGTCTCCTATGAGCCTTAAAACAATCCAGGAAAATAAGGAAAATATCTCCATTTTCTAGATGAGAAAGTATGGGTTTAGGTTCAGTGATTTGCCCTAGAGTCATAAAGTTAGAATTAAAAGGAAAATTTGAATCTGGTTATTCTTCAATCCAAATTCAATTCTCTATCCCCTTGACCATCTGATGTCTATTATTTTATTCATTCATTCCTTTATTCATTCATTTATTTATTAACTTGTTTATCCACATATCCATTCATTCATCCATTTTTTAATTTATCTATCCAATTATTTATTGACTGATTCTCCTCCTTTCACCTGAGCCAGTACAGGGCATTACACATTGTCTGATCATACTGATCATCAGTGAAGTTTGACCTTCTGTTTTTCCCCCCTGAGTTAATTCTCCCCTCTTTTGTAGCAACCAAAAAATTGGGAACTAAGAGAATATTTTCCTATGGCGAATGATTAAATAATTATGATATACAAATGTAACAGAAAATTATTATTTATAAGAAATTATGAAATGAGACATTTCACAAGAAGTCAGGAACATCTGTAAGAACTGATACAAAGCAAAACAAGCAGAATTAGGAGAACAATTTCATATAATGATAACATTTTGGAGAAGAAAGCTCTGAAAAAATATATTTAAAACTCCAGTTGTGAGTTGAAGGGGGAAGTGATGATTATTGAACTGAATGAGTGTGGGGGACCAGAAGATTGTTTTGATCTGAGAAGTTTCTGGGATGGTGAGGAGAGTCATAGAACAATTGATGGACAGCTGTTCTACAATGATAATACTGATAATATTTAATGCAATAATAAACCACAAGTCTAAAAGATTGGAAATGAAACATGCTATTTATCTTTTGCTAGTGATGTGATAAACATAGAACACAGATAGGCAGAACATAGTAAATGTAGGGATTTGTTCTGCTGTTTATTATGAGGATTTTATTTTTCAGTTTTATTATCAATTGGAAGAGGGATAGTGAGAGGGAAAGATAATGCGTATAAAAAATAAATGCATTAAAAAATATGTTCTTGTGTAAGTATTATCCATTCCAGAAGATCCAGATCAAATTCCATCTTTTTCATGAAGCCATCCCTTATTCCTATCACTCCCTAATTCAAATTTCTTTTCCTTCATAGTCTACATATACTACTTTAGTTTTTAATCAATATTTTCCATCACAAACCACATGTGAATCAGCAAAATCTAAAATTTCTATTTTGAACTATTCCTCTTTCTATAATCTCAGTAGAGCAGCTTTTAGCAGTTACTAGAGCAGGGACCAGGAGTCTGAAAAAAGGAAATCAGAGATAAGAGGATCTAGATACAGGGAGAAAGAGCATCTATTGCTTTGTTTTTGTTTTTAAAGTTTAAGATCTAGCTTATAATTTTTTATAGTTTACTTTTGGCAGAAAGGACATTGAAAAGAGCAATGAGAAGCCGAGCACATTGAGGCCCCATTAGTGGACTTTGCAAAGTACACATTCTAGTTTTCAGTTTTTCTCATATAACAGGGAATCTAGCTAATGAGGGTTGAGTCTCAGAAGTATGTGCATTAGATGAAATGGCTTCTGTAAATTTACAATGGCATGTCAGAGAGAAGATTTTCTTCATTCTGACCAATAGCTGGGAAGGCTGAAACCAAGTAGTTTTCCTCAGACTAAATTGACTCCTCCTTGGGGGCTTGGCTGAAATTTCTTGGTTCCTGGTTTGTCACTTTGCCACTCCTTTGATTCTCTCTTAATTTTGGAATTTGTTTGCACAATGTCTCCCCCATTCATCCAATGACTTTCAAGAATTTTTCACACTTACTAAAGTATTTGATTAACATATACTCACTTGGCTAAGATATCAATTTGTTACTACTTACTTTGTGGGGCTTGAGAATAACTGATCCAATAAGCTCTATCCTTACTCAAGAAAAGTGATTAAAGTATTCATACCCTCCAAGGAAGTGAATGACAGCAACAAAGATCCAAAATACTGGCAGGTAGCAAAGAATTGGAAGCAAAGTATGGTGCCCATCAATTGAGAAATGTCTGAAAGATTATGATATAAGAATATAATAGAATATCATTCCTCAGTAAAAAATTAAAAAATATGAAGTTCAAGGAAACATGAAAA